>NC_068969.1:32625015-33829608 GCF_026419915.1 Harpia harpyja | reverse complement strand
AAAGGATTCATCTGCATTTATTCCTCCAAATTGGTGTGTAGAAGCCCAAATTGACCTTCTAGAGGGACTGTATGGAGGAGGAGCATCCCCATTCCTTGGGGTAGGGCAGGGAGAGAAACTGGGGTAGTCTGCAGCCCTTGCAAACCTCTCGATCATGGCAGCTTGTCCCACAACAAGGGGCAGGAGCCTTTAGCTTTTCTAGAGAGAACATGGACTAAAGTGGCTCCTACTGTGAAGGAAAAGTGGCAGAGAAATGGTGGTGAGGGAGCTGAGGTGAGCCATCAGACATCAGGAAATTCCAAAATGGAATTCCCAAATTTAAGTTAGAAACTTCCCACTTGTTATATTAATTGCCTATTGCCTTTATCAACACAAGGGATGTAAAAGCAAGTTGGGAAACATGTTGCCATCCAATAGTTATTTCTATGCAGGCAGAAAAATTATGTTATTTTACAATATTTTGATGGATTTAATGGATAGCATTATGCTAATTTTACTCTTTGTATTGTTTTATGAAACACATCACTATGTATTCTTATAAACTGGTAAATTGCTGGTACTACTATATACAAAGTGTATGAAACATTTTCAGCTTTTTGGCTTTGCCTGCACAGACACAAAGCCTGAACAGTTCTATGAACCAATAGAAAGATTTGAGTATGAAGCAGTTATACAGGCAGAACAAAATGTTCAAGTATTGCACTTACACTAAGAAAAGACGCTGTAGAGGGTAATTTCATAAAGTACTAAGATTATTTTATATTGCATTGCAGACAAACTTTGTTAAAACAGTTTCCCTGTGCAGGTAACAGGAATGCATAGAGAATTCTTCACTAATGGTATAAACCCCCTCTTTTTATCTGTACTTTTTGGTGTATTCAGCTTATCACAGATGGGTTCCAACAGTTCCAGAGTGAAAACACTGAGCCTGGATTTGAACTCACTGCATTGATGATGACATTTTCATTTTTCACCTTAACGGCTGAAGGTAATTTTGCTGTTCTGTACCTTTCTTCTTCAGGTAAAAAAACAAGCTTTGCATGTATTTTAGAGAGGACTTTTTGCTTTGACTGCTGAACTATTTAAAATTGAGCCCCCCCCCCCCTTTTTTATGATCCCTGAGATCATAATGTATTTGGGGGATTTCTTTCCCTAAAAAGAACCCAACTAGCAGAAATTTAAACCTCACTCACCCTCTTTCTTCATAGCAGCTCCCACAGCTGACATTCTTTGAGATTTTTAATTTTTTTGAGCATACCTTATACTCTCCTGATCCTGGAGCCTTTGGCATTTTTCCAGCCCCCTTACATAAAGCTGAAGGCTTCTCTGTTTCATACCATCAGGAGACTCCAGCAGTCACTGCCACTGCTGGAAATGCATGGTGTCCTACCCACTTCTCATTTTCCTTGGCTGTTCCTGAGCTGAGAGAATCAATATTGAGTGTTGCAGAAATAGTTCTTTGCCTGTAGCCAATATCTATGGCAATTGCGACCTGGTGGCAACATGGGTTATCATAAGCTTTTCCCTTTACAGTGAGAAAGCTAACGTGTGCTGTTAAGCATACATAAGATATCTGAAGCATTGAGCTGAAAATAGGAAGTTGGCATTTTGGGTTGGTCTCCCATGAATAGTAGATAATATAGCAGGGACGTGTGAGGATAATGTAATCTGGTGAGTTGCTGGTTAAGCAAATGGATGCTGAAAGAAGCAGAAGTCTAGATTTTCTGCTGATACCTTGAGAGACTTAGATGACACTGAGTTGCAGGGAACTAGAATAGATGGTGCTCAGCTCTATATATCGTCCTATTGCTGTGTAGTATTCTGTCTTGCAGGTCAGTTTAACAGACGCACCAAGAATGAGATTCATTTTAGTGTCTTGTCTTTCATTTTTCTACTACCTGTATACCTTATCCTCACCTTACCTTATTCCTCCTTCTCTTTCTCTCTCTTGCTGTATCAATGCACAGACAATATTTGTCTGTCAATACTTTTTTTTTTGTCCAGAAATTATTTTTCTCTTTCCTAAAAGATACTGTCCAGCTGCTAGTGTGGAAAAGGGTGGTCATTAGTGAACATTAGTCACAAACGTTTACACTGCAAGCATCATAAATAGTGCAGCTATCACATTTTCATTATTTTTCCTTGTTTATTTTATTCCTCAGCTATTTCTATAATACAGGGTTAAATCTGCATATAAAAGATGAGCTCATATAGCATTTTGCCTTGGATAAATGAAGCAAGAAAAAAATGAGCCAGCATTTCATGGAATGATTCAGCATGATAAAAATCAGCTAAACTTTTGTTTCAGACTGCATCCAACCTAATTTAATATTGTTGCTTGGAGGATTTGGGTTTTTTCTGAGATGGTGGAGCAGATTTAGCACTAGACCGTATCTTCTGAGAGAAAGGCTTATGTTTATTTTTGGTGTGCTGTAGGACAAAAATGCTCCATTGTGGATAAGCAATCTGTGCATAAACAAAAAAGGCCATGCTTCTTGGTCTGGGTGGGCTGCAAGCCAAACATGTGCAAAGTTGTGTAGGAATTATCCGCAAGTGTGATGCTATAGAGGACTGTAGACTCCTTTTGCACATGTTTCCTTGCAGCGTTCCTCTCATTCACAGCAATACTTTTCAGCCACTAGATTAAACCTGAAATGATAGCAAACTAAGATCATGTCATTTCATACCAAAAGTAACACCTACTAATAGCAAAAAGCTTGCAGATGCTAAAATAAGGTTCAGAGCAGACCAAGCTCACAGCAAAAGTGAACAGGGTTTTGGTATGTGTACTAAGATTAGGAATCTAAGTTATTAGGCATGAAATTCAGAAATAGCTTTGCTGATAAGGAAATATTAGTCATATTAGACCTCATACATGAGCAGGAGCTGCTTGACACAACAGCATAGATGAAGTGGTAATCAGAATTTTGTTTTGGTGTTACATTTAAGTTGTAAAACATCATAATTATAATTGAATTCAACAGGAAAGCTCAATTAATGAATCACAGGTTTCTTCATCACTTTAACTAAAATAAACTGGGCATACACCAACACTGAAAAAGTACATATAAATTTTAACAGGGTGAAAGCAGAGATATTAGAAACTCCTGCCAATGCAAGTTCTGAGTTGTAAAAACAATCTACGTGAACATGTGGCAAAGACAACTTTACTCTGCACATGTGTCCTTGTAAATTCAACAATAACATTTTCCAAGCCTAACATAAGCTTTGACAAATCAAATATCACTTGCTGCCATTGGAGTTTCTTTCCTAAGCACAGAAACAGTCATTTACAAGGTAGTGGTGAAGAAGACTCTTACCATTGAAGTTTGAAGTGAAACAGAAAACATCATATCGGCTTTTATCTTTATCCCAGAACCCGTAATTCCTGACCCCAGGCACTGTGTTCTTCCCTCCGCAGGGCTCCCTGGGCTTGGTGATAGGGTACTGCACGGAGCCGTCGCTGAGCCAGCCAGCGTTACACCAGTCCAGCCCTGACCTCCAGGCATCGTAGAGCTGGTCAAAGGAGGCAATAACAGAGTCTTGGTCCAGACACGCTCGCTGAGCCTCATGGAAATTTAAGTTGTAACGACCCAGCCGTGGGGAGTAAGGGAATACAACACCTGAAGGGGTAGAAAGAGGGTGAGTTACAGGACACTGAAAAAGCAGAAGAAAGGGAAACAGCATTTACCGTCACCAGAAAGAGAAATAAAATTAACTCCATGATGTGTGTCAAACTGTTAAGTTGTTTTATTTCTGGGGAAAAACGCACTGTCAGCACATCAGCCATTAGGTTTGAGAAGGGGATAGGACTGCCGCCTTACCTAGCCAGCTCCTCTCCCTGTAACCTCATCCCTTTCCCAATGGGAACCATGCCAGATTTGCATGTTGCTCTCATCTGCAGCTTTCCTGTCCCCACTGTGATCTCACCCTCGTGCACTCCGAGAGTGCTTAAAGAGGAGCACGGCTGGCTGAAATTTTGCAACTACACAACAGAAAATTCCAGTTTATCAGCTGTAATATCAATTTCTCATTTTAAAAAAAGTAAATTAAACCCCAGTCTAGCTCTATTTTTTGTGGGATAGGATTTGGGGATTTTCTGGCAGTCATTTAGAAAGAAGAAATTGTAGTAGAGACACATATGAACTATCTCATTTTACACACAGACATTAAAATGAAATGTTTTGATTGACATAACAGAATACTATGTTCTTTGCATGGACCCTTGCCAAGATTTCCTGAGAAGTCCAAGACAGTTGGTTTTTTTGTTTGTTTGTTTGTTTTTATTTCACATTATCCTAGGAACAGGAAGGTATTTCACGCCTGGCTTAATAACAACATTTCAAGGCTAAACTGGTAGGAGGCATAATTTTAGTATCCTGAGGTCTTAAAGTAGGAAATCTATAGGGGAATAAAATCAGTGAAGTCGTGTGTGGTTTTAGGGAAACTTTTCTGCACTTTCCAGCATTTTTTTTTTGTGGTTTGTCACAGCTCAAGGAAGGAGAGCTCCTCACAGAGGGCATCAGGGAGCACGGTTCCTGGAGCAGAAGACAGGTTTCCCCAATTGCAAATGGTGAGCCATGTAGCACACAGCATGCAGCAACGCAAGACAACCCTAGTAAGAAGCCATGTGAGACACCTCCTTCCCTTGCTACCCCTACGGCTGCCAAAAGCGCTGCTGCCTTGACCAAAGGACACATGTTGGAGAGCCACTGCACAAAGAGCACAGACGTGCCAAATGCTTCCTTCCACCCCTGAGGACCGGTCACAGGCCATCCCAAAGCCCTGTCTGTTGCTCACCACTGGTGATGGCAGAGAGACCTTCTCATAACAGGGGACATCCAAGTGGAGATGGGAGATGTGGGGACACCTCCAGGATTATTTCAGCAGCAACATTTAATCAAAGGCATTGCCCTTATCTGACAGATTCTTCCACAGTACATTTTCTGCTTGTTTTATGAAAAAGACCTGTAGTTACAGATTACATCTTGAAGCATGAAAGATGTTTCAGAAAATGCTGAAGAACCACCTCCCCATGTGGCTCTGATAAAAGAGAAGAGAGAGACTTGGAACAAAAGTTTGGATCAGACCACCCTAATCTTTGGCAGGGTTTAGAAACTTAACCCAGATCTAAAATTTTACAGTTGGCTTTAGCCCAGTCTAGTAATAAGGTGAAATAAAACAGCATTGGAGTAGATCCAGCTCAGAATGTTTGTTCTCAAACATCTTTGTAGAACTAAGTGCTGTAGGATGCAGAGGGAACTGAAGACAAGATAACACAAGATGAGCCACAAACTTTACACTGGTATAAAAGCCCTTCTTTCTTTTTACTTTCTCCCTGCTGATGAATTCTCCCACCTATAACAAGTTCCTTGTCTCCGGGGAAGTGTAGCATAGGATAGAGAAATTACATTATCGTCATGCAAGACTGTCACCATGCAGTGAAGCCATTCTTTCAAAACATTCAAACACACTTAGCTGTGTATTCCACCAGTACCTTAATATCTCTTTTCTTTCCCTTCTCTCCCTCACCCTTCTATCATCCAAGAAGTGTTATTTTTGTCAAACAAAATCTTTGTTATTACTAATCCTAAGTGACTTGGTCCAAGAAAATAAAGCATGCAAATGTAAACTTGGCAGGATAATAATAAACAATATTTTGCTCTCCTTCAGCAATTAACTAGAGTGTCTGCTGAGGTTCTTTCCTTTTGTAAATCTTTTGTTAAAGGGCTTTTCAGTTATTAACTGTTCTGAACTATAAAGCATGAATGTAATGTAACACAACATGTGCTGTTAACTGTAACTTCATAAACAAGAAGCTGTAAATGTTTCATATTTTTCTGGATCTCTGTTTTTCCTTCCTCCTCCACACCTCTTTTTTAAAAAATTATTTGTTCCCCCTCGGTGCTAATGTATAGAAATATCACTGGCTATGATAAAAATGTAGCAAATGTCAGGAGTCCAAGCTTTATTACTTTATTAGAAATCAAATACTTACTATTTTTCCAGAATGACACTTCCCCAGACAACTGAATCCTTGTCCAGTACATGTGTCTGATTTGCATATACATGTAAAAAAAACCCCTAAAATCATCAGAGGTGGGTATTTTTTAATCACGTTCTAAACTTACATATTTTTAAAAACTGAGCAACAATTAAATGGAAACTTTTCAAACAGATTTGATTCCTTAAGGTTTCCAGAATCACTTTTTAAAAGGGGTTAAATAGGTATGTAAATTTGTTACAAATCTATTTGAGTTTGACAGTTTGGGACATAATGTTTTAATAATATAAACATGCATAAAACTGTAATATTAGCTTTGGGCTATATTCGGGTATACTGCATAGAAGCTGATTTTTGTTTGAGTTCATCTGCAGTACAAGCCTGCAACTGATTAGCATTAATTTCACCCTGCAGATGAGGGTGGCCATTGCTGATTTTGTAGAGCTAAATTGACTGGGTATGTATTTAGTGTAACTTTGCATTATCTTGCATCTTTGTTAATGTATTTTTTTCTTCTTCATTTCCCTATCAAATCTGGTTGAAATTTATAGTTGGATCTTACTATTCATCTTCCTTTTGTTACAATTTAGCAGTGCTGAACTTTAGTTAATTGCAAAGCATCTTCTTCAGTCTTAGATCTTATAACCTGTCAAAAGATAATCCATCCCATCTGTTCTTGAATGGACAAAAGCTGTCCTGAGGCTTGTTACTGTTCCCAGACTACAGACTGAATCTAAACTCCTGACTCCAACCCTGTGTTTCACCACTAGACAAAACACCCACTTCCAAACATTAACAAATTCAGATTAAAAAATGGAAGAAAATTTCCAGCCTCAGATGGTTAAAATCTGGTTAGTTTGTGGGAAGACTGATCTGAGGAGCCTTAACCTGACCTTCGTGATTCGGCTCCCTACCCTATGGAAGCAGCTGAGCCACTTGTGGAGCCTGAATGGAGAATATTAATTTACAATATCAACTTCACAGTGTGGCTCCTCTCTCAAACATGCCGTTCTCTGGAACAGGGCCTGCCCCCAGGGAAGGACCTCCTTTCCTCCGAGCAAGGGAGAAAGAACCTGAGACACATCAATTCAGTGGAGAGTAAATCTGTTAGTGAAAGAGGAGGGCCAGGTGAGGCTTGCTGTATGCACCTATGACAACGCAATAACAGTCCAGAAAATGACTGTTGTAATGGAAATTAGGATTTCTACCAAATAAGATCCGGATGTATAACATATCCTCCCCATATGCACACCTGTATTTCCTTGAATGCCTTACATTTAATTCCGTAAATGTACAATTCTGTTTCAGTTACTGTCGTTTTTAGGGAATGCAAAAAAGATTATATCTGTGTGTCCTCTGTAAGCTATTTGTATTTCAGAGTCTTATAGGCAGGTAATCTCTAAAATTCAGTGCAAATGCTCTGCAATTACTCAGTCACTACAGACACATTGTCAGTGCAAGGAGCTGTAATGATTACCCAAGACAACAAGGTGAGGAAATAGCCCTAGAAAGCTCAACTCCTGTAACAATTTATGGGTGACTATTAAGCCAGCACCATACACAATTAGCAGTTTTAAGGGTATTTACACATAGAAAAAAACAACACAAATTTCTGTTGACCCATATGGAAAAAAAGGTCTTTTTATAGCCAAAGTAAAGAAATGGGCTTCCTTGAGTTCTAGCCCAAGTAGAAGAGTAAGTTTTCTTGTAGCCAGTGTAAATACAGGGTAACGGTAGGGTTTGCTATATACTATACTGTAGGGTACAGTTTTATGCTGGCAGGTTCATACACTTGATGGCAAAATTTTCTATGCTGGGTGTCTAAAATTCTGTAAAAAGTGGTAAGTCCCTCATTTTCCTTGAGACTCTATCTCCAGTTCTCTGCCTGTCAGGACTGTCAGATAACTGATCATTCAGCACAGACTCCATGGGTGGACCACTAGCTGTCAGCAGGTATCAATCTCCCTAAAAATGAAACTGAAGCTTGAGATGGTGTCCATCCAGGCCACAGCATCCCATAACCAAGCTGTCAGTGGGGTTGCTTATTTCTGACAAATACAGGCATATGAACTAGACTCATCTAGCCTGGGAGCAGATTATTTGCTTATTTTTCTACAGCCTTTATAAAAATTTGGAGACTCTTGTCTTTCCTTGCTCTCCTTAGGCTAATTAGTCCTAATGCTTTTAGCATTTTCCTTTCAGGTCATCATTTCCAGATAATTTTTTGCTGCTGTATTTTCAACTTTTTACTTCACCTGCATCTTTCAAGTACCATTTCTCACAGCACTTGCAAACACAGCGGTGTCTGCAAAGACCTGTTACCCTGTCACAGACGGAATTACATTGGTCTGTCACGACTTAGTCTTGACAAACTCCTGTTGCCTTTTACAAGAATTTTTGTTGTCTTCTAGGGACCCACAAATCGTGTGTCCTATAAAATCAGTTTTATAGTAGAGAGTACAACAGATTGTCATGCAAAGGACATTTAAAATAGCTTTTTGTGTATGACTATAACGGCAACACACAGAAGAAACAAGTATGACATACAATATTAGGCTAAACCTGATTTATCCTGCTGTTGAGAGCATGGAGTTGGTTTCATATTGGTTTCAGCCATGAATTCCCCATTGCCTACATCCAGCTTAAGAGCAAATGACTGGATTAGAAAATGATTGCTGTGAAAATTTGGAAGAGTTTGTTTATATGAAGCTTATGGATTTGTTTGATCTGTTTTGAAATATAAAGTCTGTTTTTGAAAGAGATGCCTGTTCTTTTTCTAACTCTATCTTGGACATAAAGGCTAACATACCTCTAAGCAAGATCATAAAACCTGATAGGTTTTTGGTTCATGTGGAGCCACCCAAAGAGTTAGCTTCTATCTAGAAGCAGCTTTCCACAGAGATTTTTAATGGCTTTATCTAGAGCTGCATATTTCTGGTACTGTTGAACGTACAAAGTAATTATTTTATAGCCTGCATTGCAAAACTAATGTGTTCAGTTATCACCTCTCCCTGAAGACAGAAACAGAAAAAATTTCTAATATAGTAAAACATCTGCCTTTGGCATTTTAGTGTTGTTCCACTTTCTTTCTCACCTGGCCCATGAATCTCATGAAGGAATAGTACACAAAATCTGTGCCTTAGCAGTATAACTGAGGGCCAGTGCTGGAGCCTTTGCATTGCCTGGGAAGCCGAAGCACACCTGATATAGTGAGATTCATTACAGTGCCTAGTATTCATAAGAGAGGAAAATAGTAAAGCACTAACATAAAGAAAATTTAGTGTAGAACAGTAAAACACCAATATAAAGAAAATTTAATGTAAGCTGAGAGTTCTTTCTTTGCTTATGACTCAGGCAACAATATCTACCTGCCATAGGAGACCCGTTAATTTGTTCAGCTTTCGACTCTCAGAACATTTGACAAAGAGTGTAAAACTCATGATCCATAGTTTATGTGCAGGAGGGGAGTAAGGCCAGTTCAGTGAGAAAATGGCTTTGGTGACAAGGCCAACATAAAAAGTGTCCTGGCCTCTGCAGTATTTCAGATTTCTTGCAGCCACCATGCCCAGCCCAACCCTCCTGCCCTTACACTAGTCCTTATACTTAAGGATACAAACAGGATGATAATTGTGACATGACTGAACAGTTCTTAAAGCTGGTGGTTGTGAAATACTGCAGGGAATCCTAGTCCTGAGCTGTAGCTGCGAGACAGCACTGTCTCTCTAGTACAGGGGGGAAATGGTATGGTTCTGCATTAAATAACAGTGAAGAAAAACCCAAACCATGTAAGGTATGTAACAAACACAGACTGAATCTAAATCCACTATTTTTTCAAAGCTAAAAGTACCCAATTATTATGAACAGTTTATTCAATGACAATCCCAGGAGGCCTTTAAGTCTAATAAGAATAAAACACTACCACATTTGGAGAAGAAAAAAGGTCCATTGAGGTAGAGGTCAACTATTTTCATATTGATATATTAACATGCTTTTACCTAGCCAAAGCAATACTGTTTATACAGTGAGCTCACATTGGAGTGATCAGCTGTTTTGTACTGCTAGTGGGCATTCCTGGATATAAATGGTTTTGTCTTGCTGCCAATTAACATCCTTAGGGCCACTATCTCAGGACATCAGGCTATTGATGCAAATCCTTCCCACTGTGAGATTAACCTTATTATTTATAACAGATGTAGAATGTTGGAATGGGTTGATATATTTTTATTTTTGTCCAAAGATTTATTTTTTTTCCTTGATCTGTTCTACATTGCTCAAACACATGAAACAGCAATTAAAACCAGCACTACATAAAGCTGCAGATGAGATGAAAAAATAAGCATGGGGCATGCAAACAGAGGAACACATTCCATCAACTATATAAGTCCATTGCAAATATAAGTGTGTTTTAATCATTATTATTTTAGAAGGAAACTTCAATGTAACTTAGACCCAGAATCACTGGAATTAGTTGTCATAAGGAGGACTGACACTGATACGCTCACTAGTCTTATCTCACATGAAAGGTTACATTTTACCATGAGGTTTGGCAAATGAAATTTTCCTGTCAGTTTAGGAAACATCACTCTATAACATCAGAAATGAACAGTCTTACACCTGTCCCACGTCTGACAAAAATCATTAAAAAGACATTGTTTCTTATGTTAGCCAGACACTAGTTAAATATATATAAACTTTCCTTTGAGGACAGATTGGAACATCTTAGTTGGAGAAATAGGATTCCTCCTGTCCTCATGAGTTTCCTCATTTTGGAGGTGGGGGAAAACAGGAAGGAGTGGTGCGGTTGTACAGGATGGGCTGGAGTTGGCATACTTCAGGGGGAGACACTGTTTAGACTAACAGTCCTTTTTTCGGTTGTCTTACTGCCTGCAGTCAAGAAAAGATTTCTCATTGCTTTCTTACTCTAGTATCAATCAGATATTGCCTTTCAAATGTAGAACTCTGCATGTGCACAAGCATGTACCAAGCTTCAGGCAAACCTTCCTGATCTGCCACTACAGCCATCAGCATCTCCCCTTCCCCAAGCACTCCTGACACAGCAGGATGCATTTGTACTGGAACCTCCTTGCTTTTAATAGCAGAAAGCTAATGATCTTTTGCTTCAGAGGCACGATGCTAAGTGGCACCAGATGAGAGTATCTGGTCCAGATGTGTGGTGTCATGAACACGTTAAAGATTTTACACTGGCTCTGACCCTTTTTCATTGGCAAAAATACCATAATGCCATAAAACGCCGGGAAATCCCACTATCTGATGCGGAACAAGATATATAGTTATTGACCTGGAACACCTCAAAGCCTGACAGAGGTATGTGCTTAGGATGTAAGGAGACTGTCAGAAGATTATCAAATTACTGAGCATCCTCGCAACCCAGGGGTGGGCTCCAGCACCGTCTGCACAACAGTGCGAAAGGAGAAGAGGCGTGCTGGGGTTAAACACAGCCAAAGAGATGCTGCCTGTTTCTGACCTGGATTACATGTTGCTTGCTATTCCTCAAGTGTAGTAAATAGCTGCACTTCCCACATTTTTATTTACATCGTTATTGTCTGGGAACCACCCTGTGAGGTGGATCACTCTTGTCCCCTGGGGCTGCCCACCTCATAACATGTCTTCCAATGCCAGGGCCCATACCTGCAGCCTGGGCAGAGGACTTTGCTTTTGGTTAGGTAAAGCTGAGCATGCCAAGCAGAAACTGCTCTCCCTTTAGTGGCTTGTCTTAATAACAGCAGCTGGAAGGAGCAAACACAGCAGTTCCCGCCGGAGCGAAGAGGAGATTGACCACATGAGAGCCTTTGGCTAGCAGAGTAGAATAAAGTAAAATGCTTTTTCCGCCTACTCATTTCTGTCTTCACTCAGAACTGTTTTAGACAACTTAAACTGGACATGTATATGTCCAGTTTTCTTTATCTCCTAAGTTTGAAAAGAACAGTGTACATTCTTGTCAAAGATGGTTTATGTGAGGTGAAACAAGCTAAATCAACTATCCTGCTGGCATGGAAACTGGGCAGGGCCTTTCTGCACTCAGAAATGGAAGGTTGCAGCAACCTCCAACCAGGAATGGAAAAACAGATGTAAAGAAGTAAGCCAAGCCCATGACGTCTATTTGGTTCCAAGAAACACTCAGCCAGTCTTATTGTGCAGGGTAACTGTATAACCGTGATAATGTACACTAACTCTCACTGAAAGTCATATATTTCACCTGTTTACAGGTGTGAGAGCCAGGGATGTGATTTTTCTTCTTTTCTTTCTTTTTCTTTCTTTTTCTTTCCTTCTCTTCTCTTCTCTTCTCTTCTCTTCTCTTCTCTTCTCTTCTCTTCTCTTCTCTTCTCTTCTCTTCTCTTCTCTTCTCTTCTCTTCTCTTCTCTTCTCTTCTCTTCTCTTCTCTGTCCTTTTCTTCTTCTTCTTTTTCTTTTTCTTTCTTTTTCTTTTTCTTTTTCTTTTTCTTTTTCTTTTTCTTTTTCCTTTTCTTTTCCTTTTCCTTTTTCTTTTCCTTTCCTTCTTTTCCTTTTCCTTTTCCTTTTCCTTTTCCTTTTCCTTTTCACTTCCTAACTACTTTTCACAGATAATGTGGCTTCTATAAAGTTCTCTCTGGCACACACTTGGTGGTAAGTATAAGGGTAAAAAAGAGACATCTTCATGCAACTTTTAGTTTATTAATTAGTTCAGTGCAGTGCTTTGGGGTAAAAGGCCAAGTGCTGGTTTACATGCATTGAATCTCATAAAATTTATCTGAATTTCATAAAAGTAAAGGAAAGCTGAATTTTTGGGCCTCTTTAAACCCATTTCACTAATTTTTCTAATGCTTTGTACTCTATTGTTTTCAAGAATATTGCTGAGGGAAATGACTATAGACGACATGTAGGAGTTGTCTTGGCAGGCAGTAGAGAGATCTATTTTATGTAATTATAAGGCTGGAAAAAACAAAACCATTGTCTTTGGAAAACTACTTTAACATTTTTCCTCTTTGTAAGAAGATTTGTATTTGCTCGATTATCTAAAATGTCCTGAAGTTCTGTAAAATGGCTATTAGAGGAATATTTAATATAATTTTGCCTAAGTAAGTCTACTGTAAAAACATGCAATGACTTCTGTAAAGTGACAGGAGCAAATTAAAAACATATGGAGTTCTTCATACTATGTTTGGTCATTCTTTTTTGGCTCCCCTCACACCAGGTCTCACTGGGAGCTGAATATGCTGTAGGCTAGCATAAGTTATAGAAGTCTTAATGTTCTTCTAATTTATGATTGTTGTCATGGGCTGTCAGGCTGAGATCCCCAAAGCACAATGAATCCCACTTCTCAGCTTGCTGTTATCACTGATAATACAGTATCAGCAGTATTAGGAGAAAAAAGCAGGTATTCCGTAACACTGCACAAATCTGAATTTAAGTATAAATCAGGTATTACCTACCTTCCAAATTCAGAGCTACCACTGCTGTATCATCCTCTAATCCTTCAATCACCTCGCACTTATATCGCCCATAATCCGCCAGTATTATATTTGTGATTATAAGAGAGGCATCATTTTCGCTGCTTTCCCTCAGAAACACTCTGCCGTGGTAGTTTCCATAGCTCTTTCTGTGGTGTCCCATTGCAACAAAGACGTCCACTTCTTTGAGGTAATCTGAGGTGAGTTTGGTCCACTTGACCCGGATTTTGTGGGTTCCTGAGCCAGCTGTTGATGTGTGTTCATGGTAAAATTTACATGGCAGTGTGACATTACCACCCCGGTGTGAGAAGATTTTAGCTTGCTCTGCTACCACAAGTAGACGGGGTCCATTTTCTGCTAGGATTCAAGGAGAAAAACAAAAACAAGAATTAGTCTGCAATCTATCTTTTACAGAATGGATATGATCAATGCCATAACAACCATCAGCTATAATATACATTAAGTCTGCAGGATCATTTCCCTGCAAACATTTTGTACCTATGCAGTAGTAGAGCGTATAAACCAGTTATACATAATTATTTACTTAGCTGCAAGTATGTCTGTGCGTGTACACTGCCAGACAGGCAGAAAGGCAAACCGGTTCGCAGCATTATCCCCCATATAGGCAGACCCATCCTATATAAAACCTAGTCATGAAGATAGAGCTGTATAAATATATTTACAGAGTTGTATAGCTGGTGGATGAATGGCATCATCCATAAAAGGCTCCACACAAATGTCCCATATTTCCCTGTGGGTTGTTCAAAAGCTGCCTATCAGTGCTGCAATTTTTTTCATAATTCAATTTTTATGTATGGACTCAGCTTATTCAGGTGGCAGCATACAAAGCCCCTCACGATCTGGGATGCCGTGAATCACACTCACAAAACAGAAGAACCATTACTGTATCAAATAGCACTATTTATATTGACATGAAAAGTGTCAGCGTAATTCTAAAATATCTCATTTTCTATTCGTATTTTATTCCAATTTTTGAGTTTGAGTTCCTTTTCTGACATACTTCCACCAAAGTAAGAAAGTCCAATTTATCTTCAAATGTAAAATCTGGTCCTCTCCTGCCCAATTCCCCCATCATCTCAGTCTGGTTTTTCCTCATCTGTTTTCCTCATCTCCTTCAAACTCGTCACTATTTTATCTTTGATATTTTGACCTCACTTCTTACACAAACCCATATTTAACTGGCTGGCTCCTCTCCTCCACACCCTTACTCCAGACTCCCTGCTCTCTTTTCTCTCTAAAGAAAAAGGCTGATGTTGCTCTATAAAATCATTATGTTTAGGACAGTCAGCTTGAGCAGGTGCTCACTTCCAACCTTAAGTCTCTGGGGCTTCTTTGATAGCATGTGCTGCCTTGGGAAAAGCCTGGAAAACACAGATTTCATGGTGGCAGTCAGCAGATGTATCTAAAAGCGAGAATATTTCCTTCTTTCAGTACCTTTTGCCTGTCCTCTCATGCTCAGTTTGCAAAATTGATTTAGCAAGCTCAGTGCTTCTGTAGATATTGCTGTCCTGTATCACTGAGACACTGGCCGAAAACAGCAATGAATCACCGGTGCTCTGCTCGCTGGTAAAGAATTATTGACCTCACTCTATGTAACAGATTGCAAAGAAAGACTTTGTAATTCCCTGTGTGTGTTCAGCAGGTCAATGTAACTGCCTAGAAATGTGATTCCTGACTCTAAGGCTTGGTCTGCCTCTCTCTAACATCAGCAAAAGCCAAGGCTAAGTTCCCAAATGCAGAGGTTGCTGAGAGGCTGACCCTGTGAAGGCTGGCAGCAATTTTCTGCTGGCACCCACAGTGGTGAATCTGGATTGATAGGACAAAACTGCAGAAATGTGTGCAAAAAAGTCATCAGCCAGAGAGAGACATGGATGACTGAAGGAGGGAAGGACTGGGATGGAGATGGGCTGACAGACGAGGTTTCAGTGACGAGCCCACCAGAGAGTATCCCGCCTGGCCAGCTGTCTGTTCACAGCACTGTGAAAACCTGTGGTGTGTCTGCAGCCACGGTGGGTGCAGGGAGACGTTAGGGTCTGTAGCTCATAAATGTCTCCAGACAGTCCTAGGCTTCTGAGTCTTGTTGACAGGTCTGCTGGCTAAATGATACGTTCACCTAAACTGCGGTTTCAGTTTGACTTCAGTATCTGTCCACGCTGGCTACACTAAGCAGCAAAAGACCCAGGGTATGCAGCATTTTATGATTATGCAAACACGTTCGGGGGTGGTAATTGCAAAGACAAGCTTGCTGAGTGTGAACATGCATCTGCTTAAGAAAAACAGGTATCCCAAATGTGTAGTTCTTTGTCAGGAGGTGCTGTGTCAAGAGCATTGCTGTTACCTGCACAGGACAGAGTAGCCAGGGCACCAGCTTCCTCAAGAATGAAAAAGCTTGAGCACTGCAAGCTGTTTTACCAGGATGAGAGACCTTCCTACCTAGTGAAAAATCATTACTGCAGAGCAGTCCCATATAACTGCTTTTCTTTTTCACTGCCCTTCTTCCCAGAGGTGAGCAGAGACTTAGGGCAGCTCTGATAACCCATCTTCCCCCTTTCAGAGGAGAGCATCCAAGGAGAGAGGTGATTTGAGGCAAGGCACCATGGAAAGTGTTGCTAACACTGTTTCCACAAGACGAGGAGAAGGAAGAAAGTGAAGGCAGCCAGGATGGTTGGTCTGCAAATTTCCCTGTTTCCTTCAGGGACAAAGACGTTCCACAGAATTCTGTCCACCTTGGGAGGAGAAATGTTATGCTTTGGGGTGGTTAGTACCAAGAAATCTGAATCAGAGCTCAACTATGTTGGGTCTTTAATACTGAAATAGTCAAGTCAATAAATATTGGCAGAAAGGACTGTGGGCAGGAGGGAGAGTCTGACTCAGGCTGCTAATGCTCACTCTTTCTAACAACAGCTAGTCTGTGCCAGCAAGGCCTGGAGACTTGCCCAGAGCACTGCCACCTCTGACTCCAGCATTAGCATCCTAATGCGGTGGTGTACCTCTCTCCCTGGCTGCTTCCCACCTCCTCTGGCCCTTTGCAGCAGCCGTTACCTGAGTTTATATCTCAGTAAGTGTAAAGAACAGAGGGGATGGTAAGCTGGGAAAGGAAAGAAAAGCATGGCTTTTCTAAGCTTGGAACATCTCCTACATCCTTGGAGGTTCCAAGGGAGATGCAACACTTGAAATAAGCCTCCCACCCTCAAGTTTTCTAAAAGCCAGTTCTTTTTTACAGAAAAAGAGATGATGTGCCCTTTTCTTTGGAAAGACTGTGGGGCAGAAAATTGCATTGCTGCTGCTCCCAGACCTAGGAGAGGAGGAAGGAAGAACCTCTGGCTTTCGAGGAAAAGCAGATGTCAGATTGGGGGATGCTGCATAATTTCTTTTTGGGCTAGAAGACATGCAGAAGACATGCAGGAGGCAGGGACTTGGGATTAAAAATGAGATGACTGGGGTTTGGCAAAAGGCCAAGAGGCTTTCATTATCCAGCAGCTGGTGAGAAGCAGGGCCAAATTCACCTAACTGCATATTTTTGGTAGCATGGCAAAATGAATGGTCTTGGTCTTTCTGGAGTTGACAAAGGAGTTAAAAAAACCCCCACAACAAACAAACAAAAAATGCCTAAACACAGAGCAAACCAGAATCCCTTCATTTAAAATATGTTTAGCACTCCGGATGCAGCATTCTAGCTTACTGCTGTGAAGTCATCTTAAATGAGGAATGAATCCTGCTTCCTGGGTTTCCTTAATACAACGGGAAACGATCTGTTTCAAAACAGTGATCTGATCATGGAAGATAGAGTAAACACTGAGGCTTACCAGACTGGCTCCCTGGCTGCTTTCCTCATGGGGTTTCTGACAAAGCTGCTCCTTCTGAATAAAATTATCTTTGTAGCTAAATGGCAGGAATATCTAAAAGATGAGTGTAAGAAGGAAAAAGATGGGACGCCAGAGCGTTATCACAGAGTCCAGCATGTTACTTGAAGAAGACAATACTTCTTTTCCCCCAGAACTACTTTCTTCAGAAGTACAGTCAGAGAATTTGTAAGGTGAATGGCCAAACAACTATAAACTCTGTGAACCCCAGATAATCCCTCGCTAAACAGTTGTCTGCAACAGGACAGTTTGGATCCTTGCTGGAGACAAGACAGACCACATGCATGGCCACTCAAGAGCCTCAGACGGTGGACAAACGGTGAGGAATGTGCTGGGCAACCTCCAGCTGCTCTTTTTGTTGGGAACAGAGATGGCAACAGCCTGGTTATTGGCTCTGGTCTCAGCTCCAAGGTCAGAAATGGGATGAGAAAGGTTTTCTAGGTGGGGTTTTCACCCTTCCAGGCATATTTTGCCTTTTGAGACAGGTGAAAGGGTATCTTGCTACCTTAAGTAATAAGGCACAGGCAGCAGCATGCTATCTGCCTCTGTTTTATTCTCCACCTCTCTCTCTCTTGTCTGAATGCTATGCAATTAGCACTGCTGTTCTAGTTGTCATTATTTTGTACACATCTAACATTGACTTTAGTGGGATTCCCATTCCAAGGACAGTAAGTGGACTTGCTCTTATGCTGCTAGAGCTCTCAATTCAGTCTCACCTGGTGGCTTATTAGTTTAGTTCCAAATTTTACTGCTGGACACGTATTCAGATTTGTTTGTCTTTTTAGGGGTTTTTTTGTGTGTGTGTGTAGTTTTCTTTTTGTTTGTTTGTGGTTTTTTTGTCTCTCTTAACTGGCTTCTGCACTTAAGAGTAATGTCAAGCAAGGTTTGGAAGGCGAGGAACATAGTGTATGGCAGAGAGGATGAGTCATGCCACGACCCTTGGCAAATAGCTTTATCCACTTTATCCATCAGAACTGCCCAGAAACTTATGCTGACCTGGTTATGAAACTTCATTATTCCCACATTTTAATGGACAGAAAAACAGTGGAGGACAAAAAATGTGCATTTTTAGAGGGAAAAAATCATAAGTCAGGGTCACATCATAGATGCGTTTTGTGAGATAAACTCATGTATTGCCTAAACATCCCACATTGTTAGCAAGCCATTAGGTTAATAACACTGTATGCCATCCTACTTTAAATTAACACAGAGTTGTTTCTTGCTTTCCTGTAGTATTACTAGAGACTTGAGCATAACTTTTCTGTTAAAATACCCTTACTCTTCCTATAGCAGTGGTATGTTTTGTTATCCTACCATGCTTATTTAAACCTCAAAAATAATTTCTGTGATAACAATAATTCCCACTTGCTATAATATGTAGGGAAGTGCATTATTTATATACACATACATATGTGCATTACTCAGAGAATCTGAAGGGGAAAACATGAGGAAGAATTACACACAGACTTTTTTCCACATATTTTTCCTACTACATTTTTTCTATGTTTTAACTAACTACATTTTTACTTTTGCTTTTGGAAAAATATCTGAAAACTTTTGTATATCAGCTGTTAAGACTAGGAAAAGCTGTTCTTATTTGGCCCAAGCATTAATGTAATTTTGTTTATGTCACAAGAAAGAAAATACAAGCATCAGACTACTGTGTTCCTACCTCTAAACTGACAGGATAAAATATTCTCTACACATTAGTCTTAAGTTTTGACATACAACTGGTAAGAGACATGCTAGATAAATCATAGTTAAAAAGTTCAGGTACGTGATTCCAAATAACAGTACAGCTAAAAGTACCTGTTTTATAAATGGCAAAGAAGAAATCTGTCTCTCCAACATAGAGATGACAGGACTGAGGTAAAACATTTTTCAGCTGATCCCAGCTACTCAACCTGAGTAACATGGTGGGGAGAATGGTTAAAGGGACTGTGTTAACCAAGTTTAAGTTTCTAGGAGATCTAACAGCACATAAAACCAACAGGGAAATAACAAACTTCAGCTCTTCTAAAATATTGCCACGTTTTGCCTTAAATAAACTTTAAGTAAGTGTTTACTTCAGTATAGATAAGGAAATTACATGACGATCAGGCCTCACAGAGCAGAATAGAACAGAAATCATGACAATGTCTCTGCACCTCTTCTGCACGGAAGGAAATCTTCGTGGGTGGCATTTAGACTGTTTGACAAAACCAAAACATCACACAGAACCAATGAGGAACTTTTCCATTTCTTTACCCTTAAATGCTATATATATATGGAATTAGACTGATGTAGCAAGTAAAGGCAAATTAACAATTTAAATTTATGTTTCATGTGAATACTTTTGCTTCTGTAATAATTTTTTACAACCCAAATATACTGGTACCTATCATTTAAGATCTATTCCAGAATATGCAGTCCTGAATGCCTTTAATGAAACTAACATGCCAACAGGAGGTGAGGTTGCTCTTTGCTGACATTTCTATTACATGCTGTTGCAACATGCCATGCTCGGAAGAGGAAAGCAAGTTGTGTTGATGTAAAAGAAGCAGCTCAATTATAAGAAGAGACTGCAAAATGGGTCATGACACAATGTAGTGTCCTGAATGGCAACAAAACTAGTAAGAAATTTTAAGCACAAAAGATAAATGCAAGAAAATGGAAAGAAATAACAAGTAACATCACTGAAAATGGAAAAATGCAGAAAGGTGGACCAAAGGAAGAAAGTCAAAAGGAAAGTGGAAAAGCATGACACGTGGGAAGGCAAGAATCATTGTTAGAGGTCAAATCAGTAGTGCATCTAATCTCTTATCAAGTTTTTGGCTAGTCCAGCAAGTCTATGCAGCTTCTTTCTCTCTGTTGGTTCTGGGTTGTTTTGAAAAAGAGGAAGTGGACTGTAAATAAAACTTGTTATCATGCAGAACAAGTTGGACAAAGATTTCTTCTGCTTTTGTTATTGATTAATTGATTTAACTTTCTTTCTTTTTTTTTCAATAGGGCAATATTAGGAAGTTTTCTGCTCATTCCAAGTTGACATATTTCTTGGTATGTATAAATCGGTGCAGAGGTCTTGACAGGCAAATGGGTGTATTCTTGTATCTGAAAGGTAAAGAAATGCTGCATAATGTAAATTCACTTATATTCAAGGAAAAGCTAAAAAGTTAAATGTTGATCTTTCACAAACCAAAATTTGTGTTCTCTTTAATGGCCTTTCTTGTTTTCTAAAACCTGAACAAACTGGAGGCATATGTTAAAAGCTCCTGCTACCCTTAAGTAATTAACTTAGCAATTACTGTAATGGCTTAGTCAACTTCATTTATTTTGCAGAACAGCTACACACAGAAGAATGCTATTATCTATTATCTCTGAAAGGTACTCTGTCTCTTTGAATAATTGGTCAGCAACTAGCACCATGAATAGATCAGAGAGATACACAAAGCTGAGCACTGAAAAGAATCATCTTCCTCTCTCATGGGTCACAGAGTCCTTCACAGATCTTGACTTCAGAGAAAAATTATGAGTCTTTAATTACATCGATATGCTTAGAGTAGCATTGTTTTCTTGTTGAGGACACTCATGTGGCTAGGGTATACTTTTGTCCCATTTTCACATTTACCAGATGATTTCATTTAGGAATATGATTTTTCCTAAAGAGTGAAACTGGTATCCTAAGGCACATGGAGTTTACTGGGGTGGGGGAGTGAGGGGGACCACACATCTTATTTAAATATACTTCTCTCATTGGCTTTTATCCACCAAAGTTAAACTGGAATGACTTGTATGCAGACAAACTACCAGAGAGCAAGGTGATATCATCAAGCAGTCTGGGATAATAGAGCAGCCTGACCAAACCCATGAAAGCCACCACAGGCTTCAGGAAAGGATGTAAAGTAACAGAAGAGATAAAATGCAGTTTTAGGTATTTTATAAGTTTTGTTCATAGATATTGGAATAGAACCAAAGAAGAAAAGATATAAATGAAGGAAATGGGCCAGAGGAAAGAAGCAGGAATGAATACTGGTAAAGGCAGGGAGGTAAAACTGTCTAGCAGATGAGAAATTTGGCTGAGATCCAGCTTCACTGTATTAAGCAACAAGGGAAGAACCAGGAACTAGAGCTGACACTGACAGCAGGAACAGAGATATTAATGAAGCCAGCAACTCATTTCTAAGAAAAATTGAAAGATTTAAGAGAGACCATATCTATGTCTATCGCAATGTTAAAGGAGTTGGCAAGTGTTTAGTAAAGCTGAAGAAATCCACAGTTTCAAGAGAGTGGACATCTGAAAGACAGAACTCTGTGTTCATAAAAACAATAACCTGTCAGTATAATCAGAGGACAATACAATTTATGAAATATTGTTCATTCTGGTTAGCAAATGCTGAGTCTGAGGGACATGGCAGGAGTTTTTATACTAATGGAGCGGCATCAAAGTGGGGTAACTAGATCTTCTGGTTCCTGACACAGAGTTGTTAAGGGAGTCAGAAGCACATTGAAATAGCCATCAGACAATAATACAGCATTAATAGGTGGCTGCTTTTTAGGAAGGCCAAATGAAAGATAAAGGTGATGAGGTGGCACTGTACATTAGTGCTTTAGCAGGTTGTGAAGAATAAGAAATGATAGTGACGACAAAATGGGGCATGTATCAGAAGCATGTCAGGAAGGACTGTAAAGATCTTACTGTAGCAGTGAAAAAAGTCTTTTAAACAGCCTGTCATGGTTTAAGCCCAGCCAGCAACTAGGCACCACACAGCTGCTTTTTCACTCCCCCTCCCCGCCCTCAGAGGGATGGGGAGGAGAATCAGAGAAGAAAAGTAAAACTTCTGGGTTGAGATAAGAACAGTTTAATAACTAAAATAAAATAATAATAATATAAATATAATAACAATAATAATAATTGTAATGAAAAGGAATATAAGAAAAAGAGAGAAATTGGACCCAAAAAAAGTGATGCACAATGCAATTGCTCACCACCCGCTGACCGATGCCCAAGCAGCGATCCGCCCCTCCCAGCCAACTCCCCCCAGTTTATGTACTGAGGATGACGTTCTGTGGTATGGAATATCCCTTTGGCTAGTTCGGGTCAGCCGTCCTGGCTGTGTTCCCTCCCAGCTCCTTGTGCACCTGCATGCTGACAGAGCATGGGAAACTGAAAAATCCTTAACTTAGGGTAAGTGCTTCTTAGCAACAACTAAAATATCAGTGTTTTGTCCACATTATTCTCACACTAAATCCAAAACACACTGTACCAGCTACTAGGAAGAAAATTAACTTTATCCCAGCTGAAACCAGGACACAGGCACAGGTTCATTTTGTAGTGTGAGTAACTACACAAATAAATGTGGAAGACAATAGAGAAATTACCCAAGTGCTATATTAACAAATCCTCTCTTTTTAATAATGTTGGTTTTGATGCTCTAAAGTATAATGTTGTTTAAAGCATGAGTGCATTGATATGAAATGAAAACATAAAGATGAAAGCTGAACTCAGAAAATATAGCCTGATCAAATAAAAGGGTAGAAAACCTCACAGCCTGAAGTACTGATGTTACTACTGGCACTTGGTATGGCAAACCTGATGGCAGAGATATTAGCTCATCTCTCACTTTAGGAATGGTATCATGTGTTTCTGGACAACAGCAAAATAATAAATATATGTAAGGAAAGTAATTTAACTATTAACAGGTTGATTAGTCTGACCTCAACAGCAAACAGGACCTTAGAACAATTTTTGAAGAAAAATTGTTGAATAGAAATAGAGTAAGTCACGAGAAAGAAGGATAAAATGCAGTAGATACTTACCAAAGGGTGCCAGACTAATTTGCTATCAACAATATAATAAAAATAAATGTATAAGGCCAAGGAAATGTAGTGTATCAATTGCTCGGAGCTCAGGGAAGCAAGTGATATGGGAAATATATGAAATTAGACAGGATGGAGAAAATATGTGTTTTAGTAGAAACTTTGATAGCTGTCTAAGAACTAGATACAGAGGAAACTGCAATTTGCTGGGCTGAAAGATAAATGATTAGCCTAGAAAAAGGCCAGTGAACTGCCTCCAGTATAATTTCTGAGACTTTAATATTTCCACTTGTTTTACGTTATAAAGTAAATATGACTATTGAATTAATAAAAATTTCACATGGCACATTAAATATCACTGAAGGGAGGAGAATGGATATTTAGAATGTTTCAAGAAAGAAGGATGGAAAAAGTATGACAACTTTTAATACCGAATGCATAATCTAGATCCTTAAGGCCTAGTATGAAGAATTATTGATATAAACCTTGTACTTGTTAATTGCAAGTGATATTGAGGGAGAATGACTGCTAAATATTGTCTATCACAACAGACTATCGATCAGCACTGCAGCATGGCTGGGAAGAGTACAAATTTGATCCAAGGTCTGAAAAAAAAAGCATTGTTAGCTGGAAAACAAAAATACTAATGCCAGCCTAAGATCTTACCTGGAATAAAATCCTGGCTGGGTGCACTCGAGAAGTACGAATTCAAACAAGAACCACTGCAGAGATGAACAACTAACATTATCAGGTAACTGGAGGTTAGAGAAGACTTCTAACTTCTCACTTAGAGAAGAATTTGAAAAAGTTTACTCAAATAATAGCTGTGAGGATATGGTGTTATCTTATTAATGCTTTAAAGTGAAAGAAGAAAAATTGTTACTTGAAGCTAAGGAACAACACGAGGAGAAGGATAAGACCATACAGTGTTTGTGAATAAACATGGAGAATTAGGAGAGTGTTTTCTATATCAGAAAAATAACTACCTTGCAGTAATGAGATTTGAAACCCAGCTTTTTTAAAAATGAAACTAAACATACAAGAGATTACCTGATGTAAAGAAAAGGGAATACAAGGCAGTTTAATTCATTGCCTCAGGACATCCCTTTCAGCTCTGTGTACTTGACTACACAACATCTATCCTCACCTTTTGTAATTCCAAGGAATTCCAAAGCATGCAATGCAGGAGGAGTTTAGCTACACATCTCTTGGATTTCAGCTGTGGAGAGTGATGTTCAGTCCTTAATGTAATATAAAATACCTTTTGTATGAAGCTATAACACGTGTTCCACAGGCTTCCCTGATTTCCAGCTCGCTTCCAGGTGTAGATCATTGTATGTGTTTATGCAGCACTGGGCAGAGCTGAATCCCAACCCTGATGGGATTCCACAATGCAGAGAGGAATGAAGAAAATTAATAGAAAAAATACCAAGTTCCAAGCAGTTTTATTCTTTCTGATTTGTGGTCTGTGCATTTCAGAGCCTGAATCAGCTGAGGTACAAAGCTCATGGTAGAGCTCAATTTTAAGCTTTATCCAGCTTTCTTTGAAGTAATAAACCTCAAGGTTCAGACAAGTTTTCATGGGTAGGAAGAATGGTCCATCCTGAAACTTCTATCAGCTTTGAACTATTTATCGCTTGCAGACTGCACTGTACACATGCTGAAGGACTAGTAATAAGCAACATGTATGACTTGCAAATTACACTAAACTGCTGACTAAGCAAGTTTAACATCATGGATTAAGGAAAAAAAATTTTGATTTGGTTTAATTATTTCCACTAATTTAATCTTCCAAAAAGATAAGATAAATAAAGTTCAGAGATAATAAACTGCATTATAAAAGGAAAGGCAAACTGTATGTTTATTATACATAGGTGTCAAATTTGAAATTTACCCTCAGGAACCCATGTTCATCATCTCACAACAGTGATATGTCTTCATTTTGATATAACACATTCATTTGACCTTCATCCTGTGAGTTTCCTTAGAGTGAAACCAGCTATCTGTTATTCCTTATTTGACCTTGACAATCCGAGTGCCAGCTTTAATAGGTGCAGGTACCTTTAACTTCTGTGACTTTCCTGTGAACTTCTAAATGTTCAGGCTTTCTTAGTAACCTGCTCTAACTTGATAATTCGTATTTGCACAAACACTCAAATAACACAATTTGCCAGCTGTTGAGAGAAAGAATTCAAACTTTAAAGAGAGAGAGAGAGAACAATAATGCTGCGTTTCTTGATTTTGCAAGATTAATTCTAGCCAGCCTGAAGAAACATATAAATGAAAGAAGGAAAATCCCTGTTCGTTCTGCCTGTCTTTACTGCATAAATCCCCTGGTTTTTCTTATACAGGATGACCCTCAACGACTGAAGCTGGGACTGAAAAAACAGCTGCATTGTACTGCAGACTCAAATCCTGCTACAGCTATAAGCTCTAGGATTCAAACATGAACTAAACAGGATTACGCAGAAGGCCAGTATAATACTTAGTGCGAATTAAAGGTATGAGGGAAGACACATTTCTTTCAGGGTAAGCTCCTTTTTTTTTTTTCTCGTTTAAATTGTTCAATTATGATCTCAGATGTGCTGAGCCTTTTTAAATAATACACAGCAATACAGTTCTGTAATGCCAAGAACTATGTATGGCAGTCTTCTAAAAATCAATACAATAAACTAAATAAAACTAAAATAAACAATAAACTACAATAAACTAAAGGTATTTCAACCCAGTGCAGTTGCTTATTACTTTAGGATGCATGCTTTTTTTCTTTATCTTAAATCATGCTCTACTTTACTCACTAATCTTTGCAAGGTTGTGACTAAGTGTTATTAAACAGTGCAACTTTCATTTTTTTACTTTCCTTAGGAGTAATAATAATGCAACAGAACCAGAAAAGGAAAGGTTTGATCACCAGTAATAATAGTATTTAAAAAACAGTGCAGAGAATAAAAAATTAAGGATCATTAAGCACATTATTCTGTTTCCTTCAGCAATCTGAAGATACTGGCATTTTCTTACGTATTTCCTTACCTTGAATGTGAATAATTCTTTCATGCTCCAGACTTGAGTTGTCAGGGTGAGGTTCAGCCCAGCAGACAGAAATCAGCACCAGAAAAAGTAGACTCTTCATCTTTATAGTCAAAAGAATCTTCTTCACTGTAAGGGCATCACAAACAAAAAGGCTTGTGTATTTTTGGAAGCCTTTACAGTGTTGCACTGCACAACTTGTTACAGCAATGATCTTATGAGGGATCTATAACAGATTTAACCCACTCAGCTGAAAAAGTTACAACAGCTACTGATTTTTTAAGCATGAAGACTAGACCTTTTTAACATGAACTTTCATTAAATGAAACTGGCAATCCATATTTAACTCTGCCTATGCAGAATACAACATGAAAAAATAAAAGCACACACACAAATACCCATAAACCAAACTCCTTGCATATGTAAGCAATACCTGTGTTTCAAAAAAGGTTCTAGTGTACTTTTGCTTTTCTAGACCTACTCTACATCTGGTCTGTAAACACAGTTAAAAGAATCAAAGCTATCACAATATCTACATCCACTGCATGATGCAATCCACTGGTGATAGATTTTTGAGATTAAAACAATCTTCTCGGAGGTTTTGGCATTTCAATCAAGACTGCAAGTTAACTTAGAAGTCAGGGTGGTAAGTTTGCTTGAGCTAAGCAGTAAAGATGACAAAACATTTCTTAGGCTCACTAGAAAGATCTACTTTATTTCAGATCCACTTACCATTTTAAAAGATGTCTAAATACACAATGAAATGTTCGAAACCATGCACAAAGTAGGTTAGAGTTGTATATGCTACCACTGCAGTTGCCCTGATTGATTTTTCATTCATTTCTACCTAGAATGCTGACGCACTAACTTAGTGTGCCAGGTAGGGTCTCTGCAGTCAGCAGAGCTGAGCGCTGCAGGGAAAATCTCTGCCAGCCTCTGAGTAGCAATTAGGCAAATGAAGACCTGAAATAGAAAAGGAGGCATAAAATACAAGAGGTTTTATGTACAGGGTTTGGGCTGCTGTGTGTTTTATAGCTATAACTTTTATGACCCTGATTTCTTGAAATAAAAGATAGCTATTTCCCAGCTTTGCCTTTCAAGAGACTATATTTTTTTCCCCAGTCACCAAATAGTGGCAGCATTATTAATATGCTTTCTCGCTAATGCAGACAGAAATTTATTTTTTTCCCTTTTTCTTTATCAGAGCTAGAAACACATCAAAGTTGCAGGGTACTGTTGGTCAGAACCTGGGTCAAGGGCTTTGCAAACAGTCACTGTCCCCAAATAGACTTAGACACCTATGTGTTTCAAGCCTAGATCCAAATATTGTAATCTGAACCAACCTTTATTACAGACTAAAATGCAGAAATGCTATTGCCATTTTTTCATAACAGAACATGCATTTACTTGCCTGCTCTTCCATTTCTTCAAAGTGAGTTTGGGTGGGAGTTCAAAGCCAATTCAGCATCCCTTACTCCTTACTGTGAGTGTCTAGAGGTAGGAAAAGTGCTCGCCGCACACTATTTTCCAGGTGGTCCACGCTTGGTAACTCAAGACTCTCTGGCCACTCCCTCTTTCCTGGAAAGCTTGGCAGGCTGATGACCTCCATTCCGGAGAGCAAGGGCAGATGTGGCTCCGCCTAGAGCACATCAGCCTGAGCCTGGGCTGACCGGAGGGGTCACGCAAGTGCAGACGGGTCTTTCTCCTGCTTGATGGGACCACCGTCTTGAGAGAGCAGGGCACACCTGTGTAAAACCACACTGCTCTTTCTCTCACAAATCCCAGACCAGGCATCTGGTGTATTTCCTCTAAGAGTGAAAAATGCTTCAGGTTTGGGGTTTGGGTTTTTTTGGCTGTTGAATAACAACTGACAAATCTTTTTTTTTTATTGGTGGGGGATAGTGTTATTGATTTAGTAATACTCTGGTTAACAAGGAAGCTTTGATTCTGAAGGCAAGTTTATGGGGGTATTCCCACCTTAATCTAATCTGCAGATCAAAATGCAAAACCTCCTGGACACAGTCAGTGGGGGTAAAGCCCACAGGGGTTCTACAGACCTGCTCTGGGAGTGACTCATCTGCTCATTAACATTTTGCCTCTTCCTCTTGTCACAAACCTGCCCTTTTCCATGGCACTAGGGAAAAGAAACAGCCATATAATGAGATGACAGGTAGTATTACCTTTTTTGGGACAGCATCCCCTTCTCCCTCAAACTCTATGTGCACAAGGACTGGGGCTCTACTGTGGAATAAGAAAGATTTACTTTCTGGTTATATGGCTGGAGAACCCCACACATGCCCCTCTTCTTTGTCAAGGTCTCCCTAATATGATGGGGGAAAGTCCTCCACGTAGCATCATCAGGTGATGATTGTCAGAACAACTAGTTTCAGGATAAACCTGGTGCACTGAGTGGGCAGGATATACCTTTTAGAGATATTTGCCTCTACCGTCAGGCAAATATCATGTTACTCTGTAGAATTTATGTGATAGCATCGCACAAGCAGGATGAGAGGCAGGTCAGCTCTTCCTTTTCCTCAATTTCCTGGATGCAACTGAACAATTTCATATGTCACATGCCACAGATGTGGTACAAAATCAACCTTACGGTTACAGATGGACATGTTTTTTGGAGGGATATACCCAAGATGGTGGTACTTTAGCTTTGTTAATAGGCAAATTTTACGGTCGTTGGGTTTCTTGTTTTCCCTAATTACTATGAACAGAAAGGGCATACTAAAGTGTTCGTTGTCTGTGCAGGAGCACACACACAAATAGCATATGTGTGCACATCTGTGCTCTTTGACTCTGGTAATGTTCATCTGCACTGCTAAGGTGTGTTTGTCAGACTGCACAAAACTAGCGAGAACTTAAAAACTATCTCCCAGGGGAGCAAATGCCTGGTCAATGGTTTAGAAACTGTATCTATCACAAATCTTTGCTTAAGTCACCAGATGCTTCATACTTGAGGTCAATCAAGTGAGAGTAAAGTTTTAGCTGGGCAGAAGCGTCCCATTGGGGGCCATTTCAACACTCCATTTAAGTCTGAGCAGTTTTAAGGCTTCTCCCTTTTATTGCCATGTACAGCAGCAGCTGAGAAAATGTGGGTATCTGAAGTCAGGAATATCCCGACCTTGTACCACTCTTCTCCTGGGATTGCCCATGATGGGAGCTGTGGCATCGAGCCAGAGCTGTGCAAAGCAACGTTACCAGGCCAAGAATCTGACCCCTGGTGTTTTGTAGGTTATCCAAAAAGCAATTAGGCAGAGGAATTCACATCCTCAGCTCTAGCCAAAGCAATAGAAGTCAGACTCCATTTCTGCAGCAGCCTAGGAAGACCTCAGGGGAGAAATGATAGGTGTGGATGTTTTCATATTAAAATTAATAAAATCTTGGCTGGGAGTAAGTGAATTTTCGGTAAGAAATGGTAATGATCAGTCATACTCAAGAAATTTGCACTGGTTTCAATTACTGCAGTTTATGAATCTGCTATCTCCCTGGACAGGGATACAAAGAATCTGAAAAGTGGTTTTTAAAGGGAGACCTCAAGGCTCAGGGAAGTGGTCAAGGTGATTGTACATTCAGTTTTTAAATTCTCAAGAACTGTTCATTATTAGACACAATTTGAAATTCTGATATTAATCACTATTTTGTCATACCTACCCAGGCATAGTTCATCTACTACTGGCAAATCTAAAAGGCTCTAAAGCACCAATGTTTGTATTTTAATATAATATTCTGAAAATTAACAAAATGCCTTCAAGTAATTCAACTGCATAAGTAACAAGCAATTCTATGAGGAACAGAGTACTGAAAAATAATGTTACATACCAATCTCTGTTTTTAATAAAATAACATATTTCTTATATACTACTGCAACTACTTTCTATCTACAGAACATGAGAGCATCCACTGTGTGAGGACAAAGGTCCACCTAGCTCAATATTCTCTCTGGCAGTAGTTAAAAGCCTGGGGAATGCCTTTGTTCACTGGAGTTAATTTTTGTCTTATATTAAGCCATGGTGATGTCCTATGTCAAATGCTTGTTTCCCTGAGAAGAAAGACTTATGGAAGCCTGAACTCACAATGGTTCAAGAGCATACGGTAATACAACCACCACCTCCTACAGTCCAGCTGCTGACACTGTCATCCTAGTAAGATAAGTGCTTAAACTAGATTTTAACTAACACATGCAAAAATCTGTCTGCTTTTGTGGAAAAACCTCTGCTGCTTTTGGATCTTGCAGGACTGTGATTCGCTGACAGCTACCCAGGTATCCACAGGACCCTCAGAGAAGAGGGTATTGAAACAACATACTATACCATCTTCTCATGTGTGTAACTTCATGGTGCAAAAAAGGTTTAGGAGGAAAGAAGGCCAAAAGCAGACACCTAAGAAGGAGATGAGGTACCAGTGCACAGGGACAGAGAGAAAACCAAACTCCTAGGGCAGACACAGGGGACTTTTTCATAAAAGGTTCTGTCTTTCTGTGGAGTTCCCTATATTTAATACAGTGAGACCCAGCAAGTAAAGGCAGTAATTAATATCTAAAACAGGTAACAGAATCAGTAAAATCAGTTTCAATAATTTAGGATTGAAATACCCCCCAAATCTGTGGACTATTCACATCCATGCACAAACCTACTGTGTAACCTAAGCCTTTACAGGCCCCTTCTCTGTGGAGCTCTGTTCCATCTGGGAATTGGTGCTAAGCACTAGAGAAGTACCTATTAATGAAACAAAACTTATGTATTTTCAGAAAGAGGGTGTCAGCTGCAGTAATTGAGAGTGTCTCATCCTTACATGCTGCTGGTAGATAATAGAATAGGATGAAGATCAGTCTAGGCAGTACTCACACACTCAGTGTTTTTGTATGTAAAATGTTTACATTTCACTTAGGAGCCCAAGCTATTGTTACAGTCAGTTTATACCTAACCAATGTGGTCAGTGGAAGGTGGTTGTGTGATTAGTTGACCTAGGATGCCTTTCGTCTATTCACTTTTGTCTTTGAATAACTTCCTCCATCTGCAGTGTTACCTCTCCGGAGAAGTGGGAATTGTGGGCTTCAATCTTGCACACCGACATGGAGGAAACCTTGTGTGGCCTCTTTGGCTGAGTGGTCTAAGATGGGGCTGTTTTGCAAACAAGGCACAGATGCAAATTAGTTTAGTCAAGGACTCATCAGTCAGGATCAGAGTGACAGAAATGGACAAAGGTGCCTGAAGTGCAGATCCGACTCAGGGGCTCCTTACAAGCGGGGATTCAGTCCCTCTCGTAATTAGCATTTCTTTTGGCCAGCTCTAGACAGCTTTCCACTCAGCATGGTAAGCAACACTTTAAGAAACAAATACTCATCTCTGCTGACTGCAGAAGGAGGGTGAGTGTTCTGACTTATCCTGGTAGCACTGACATACTCGGTTTAGATATCCTGATGCTGAAAGTGGGCATCTAAAGTAGACAACAGCAAAGTCAACCTTGCTCTTGAAGGGCACCTAGCTTCTTATAGGTATTTACAGTCTCCTTCAAGATCTTCCGTTCTCCAAGGGCAACAGTAAAATACTCAGTTCCAGCTACAGACTTAAGAACTCAGTTATTAAAATCAAATGAAAAATCACTTCTTGCCCTGAAATGCCCTTACACCGTCTAGTCTTGATTCTACTTTTCACTTATTTTGCTGAGAAGACAGGTTCTTCTCAGTGAACAAGCCCCCCAGGCTGATGGAATTAAGGCAAGACAGATTCAGCAGACTGGTCCCCAAGCTAAATTGTTCCCACAAAGGAAATTTTGCCAATGCCATAGCAAAAAGAAAGAACAACCGATGGCACAAGAACTATAATGTTTACATGCTCTATTAGAATGACTTAGAGCAAGCTTTCCAAGACCTCCTCCCATGCCACTTCATTAGTTAAGGCAATTTGGAAATTTGTGAGACTGTGTGAGTCTTGGGGCCATCTAAAGTGCCAGACGGTCAATGTCTGGAGAACAGGTTGTCATAGTAGTTCCCTAACCATAGGCAGAACTGTTCAGTGGAAAAGCAGCATGGCCATTCAAAGACATCTGGAATCCCCTGGAGTCTATTAATTCCCTGGGAAGAATGCTGATAAATTGCTTGCGGGGAGAAAGAAAATATCTTTACGGTCTTTGAAGTATCTGCCTTGTGTTAGATATGAAATTTATTCCAGATACACAGGGTAAAAATGGTAACAATACTTTTGACATTATTCATAGAGTATAGCCAAGGTCATGTGGTCTGGCTTTATGACTAGAAGTTAGAAAATTTGGTACTCTAGGTTTAATGCGAACAGGGATAAGGCAAATGTGCTGCAGTTAAGGTCTATCATTGATGGAATACTGGTCACTCAGTGTTTTGTGTAGTTTTCTTTCTTGTTCTTTATTATGGACTATATAGATATACCTTTAGTTCAGGAATCTGGATGATTTTGCTTGAAGTATGGCAATGGGATGTTCTTTGATAACACATAGTGTGATGCCATAGTAAGGTAACTCCACTTTTTTTTTTATAAAGCAGATCCACTTGTTTGTAGTCCCTTCCTTTAGAGAAAATACTGCAATCTCCCCATATCAGTGGTCTTCAAAGAATTTCTGCAATCCAGCTCGAGAGCTGGCTCTCCAGCCAGATTGTGCTTGTATTCTGACATCTTCTTCATCAAAAAGCCTCTTTTAGCCTTGAGCATGCAAGCCTGGAGGTCACTGGAAGTCAGTAAGAAAACTTGATCTCTCTCCCTCAGTTTTCTTGCCCCTTGGTCATATTTACAAAGCTAGCTTCTCATCAGGCCCTCACTGCTTCCCAGGTCCCCTCCTGTTACCTACACTTCTTCAAGGTGCTTTCTTGGTTGCAGCTATATTTCCCAGTTGCCTGCACAACTTCTACAAGGCCATTTACTTTGGGAAGTTCTGCCAGAGTTTTTGCAGCTTCTCTAACCTTCACCCTGTTGATGCTTACAGTTCTGCCAGTTCTTTTTTGGATGCCTGGATTTTTACAGAGGTATAAATGACTTAAGTTTCTAGTGCTCTGTTCCCCTACCAAAGGTGAATGAAAGCTATATGCCTATCTTCTTTGGATCATTAAAAAGATCTCACATATGATATCTTATTAGACAGGTTCTTACAAACTGTTCTTTTGACCTGTTTATAACAGTAAATAATAATGTGATTATATTATTAAGTATTATTAAAATTGCTGTATTTGGGAATTTGAACTGCCTTTCTGTATCTAAACTTGCAGTGCTAGATTTCGTGCTTTAAAGTGAACGTTTAGTTCAATCCATGGACAATTTCTAAGCAGTGGCACAGAATTGTGGAGGTTTTTGTGTACAGTGATAAGGCAAAGAATTTTACTCAAAGCCCATTCAAGTGAGTGGACATTCTGACATTTATTTAATTAGCATTAGATTGGGACATTTGAGTAGGGAGACTCTAGGACTATTAGTTCCTATTGGTAATGCTCAGGTTACTGAGCATCACAGCAGCACTACTAACTGTTGCCTGGCCACTAAGGTCTGCCAAGTGCAGGACCCAGGATGACAAGAAACAGGTTTTCTAAATACTAGCCTCATTTCACAGTTTTCTGTGGTGAATGGTTGCTCATCCATCCTACAACCCATGCCATGTCTCCCCCAAGAGTCCTCCTCTGCTCTCAGCCACCTAAAATCTGCTGTTTTGAAGCAGACCTAGAAGATGCATTTACACGACTTAAGTCTTCTCCAGTTTCCACCAACTACAAGTGTACACTTGGTGAAAAAACTGTTATCACACATTAAAAACAAAATAAGCCCCAAACACCCCCCCCCTATAAAGACAAAGAAAAGAAGGAAGGTTATTTTCTGGAAATACGGCAAAAAGGAATGAATTCAAGAGAAGCCACAAAAATTACATGCTGATACTGCATGTAGAAATTCTGTGTTATTGTAGACAGCAGCTTCCTAAACTCATTCAAACATTTTGATAAGTCACTCAAGCCAAATGATCTAATCACAACTTAAAACTTAGTCTTATACTTTTTGCTTGGGAAGTACTGTGAAAGTTATTGGAATGGTAAAGTTAGGAAACTTGTCCATGTAATTATAATACCTTGAGATATGCAAATAGGCCAGATACTATCTCTTTTATCTAAGGGAAGTGCAATATCTCTATTCTAACCGTCCCACATTTAATTCAATGGAATTTTCCTTCCTTTTCCCCAGCTAAGCTGACTGTACCAGCAACATAAAAATAAAAATTAAAAACATTAGCAGTGCTTTCACATCCTTGAAGGATCCCACTATGTGAGACAACAGATGTGCTGCCAGACTTACTGAGTAGGAGCTCGGTGCCAGCCTGCTGTAAGGAATTACTAGCAGTATACCATTTTTGGCATGGATCCTGCTGCAAAGCATAAGACGGGACTCCTTGTCCAGCCAACCATGACTGTTTACTCCTGTCCTCCCTCTTTTTTGTGGTCTGAGAATTGCATTGTCTGCACTCTCAATGTCATTGAGAATGACTTTAACAAGCTACTCAGTTTCCTAAAGAAATAATAACAGTGATATACTGCTCTGCATATTTTTTAAATTGCTGTTACACATTTCCAGTGCAAGTTCCCATTGAATCATTGCTTCTAAGAAGGTAAACACTTTAATTTTACAACAGCACTGTTTTCATCAAACATCTACTCCTTACTGCAATGATACATAAGTTTTCTTTGGATATTTGGTCATGGAGAATTAGCTGTGGGTGCGGCCCGATCAAAGCCATATGGGGATCACTTGTAAAAGCACAATTCTTTCAACAATTTTTTAATTGAATTAATCAGCAATCAGTGGCAAAACATACTTTCTATGGAGATCAGTTATTCTAAAGAGAAGGAAGGTCTAGAGTTTAGGGCATGAGTTCAGACTTTGGGGGACATGAGTTCAACTCTGCCCTCTCTAGCCTTAATGTGGGACCTTGGAGGGTGTGGAAGTGGTGGGGAGGATTAGTTTTTGTTATCTTAACTCACTATCTGTGACAGTATAACAGTATTTCTATTGCTCAGAGGGTATTGTGGAAGTCAATACATTTACTGCTAGAAGGAGCTCTCACACTGCTGCAATGAGACATATCAGTATCTAGAACAGAAGGGGACTTCTTCATAAGGGGACCACTTCCAAACACTACACACTTTCATGTGCCAAAGCACAATGTGATAGTTGACCACATGTATACATGCAGACAAACAGGCAGATGTCTACTTGTACCAAGTTTCCCCCCTGCTTTTCTTAAATATCTTTTCATTGCAATATCTTAAGCCTGAAAGCACTGGAAAAACACATGAGTCATGATTGTTTAGTTAACTTCTTGTTAGTTAAATTCTATTGAAAACAAATAATAGACATTTTTAAGATCATAGATGTTTGTAAGCAAACTTATCTAGATAGAGGCAACACTTTCAAACTTTATTGCTAAACAGTGTCACCTCAGTATTATGCATACACTTTTTTGGTTGTTTTGGTTTACAAAACAATCAACAATAGTGAGAATACCACAAATTCAAACTATGGTCTGAAAGCTACTTTTTATTTTGAGTCAAAGAAGTACATGACTCAATTTTTTATTAAAAAAATAGTCTTTGCTGGTTTACAGCAATAACAGAGACTTGCACAGACATCCTTGGTCAGTCAGATGTGAGAAAGATGCAAAAAATTAGTCTTTATTCAAAGGTCCAGACTCCGTATATCTACCAGTTGCAGATATTGGCAAATAGTGATTGCAGTTCTGCACTTTGAACTAAGTAAGTTAACAGCAACACTAGAAAGAAATAGGAAAAGAATTTATTAGATTCAAGAGGAAAAGATAATAATTTGAAAACTAAAGTTGAAAACTGATAGTCCTGAAGAAATATATCTGGGAAGGTGGAATAGTTCTTCGTGACGAATGAACAGTAAATGTTGTGCCAGTGAAGGATAAAAGCTTTGCTACAGGTAGATCACACCGGACTAGTTCTGTGTCTAGGTAAGAGTGTGATTCCATTACACTACTTGGTTTCCAGGAAAGCATCAAAACATTGGCTATGACTCAACATGGGAAATTATTATTTAGGAAACAGAAGGAAGAGACTAATACAAGGAGGCAAAGAATTTGGAAAAAGGTAGATGATATTATAGTTGTGCTAAAACCCCAAATTTTGCTGCAGGGTGTTACCATATGAGTTCAAGGACCAATCTCAGGACCAGATTTGTTATCTGTATTATTATATTATGTATTTTTATGTATTTTTATATATTATTATTATATGTATTTTAATTAATTAGCTGGCACAGAAAGTAGCTACATACCAATTTAATCTATGGATGAAAAAACGTCAAAGGCATTGTATGTACAGAGCAGAATCAGCATGTGGCACCAGATTAAGTGGGTGGTTAGCCAGACGGCCTCCATCACTGCTGCAATAGAAGCTGGAAGTTCTGGCAACGGAGCTGCCAGGGAGCACCGCAGAGGTGGACAGACCACTTTGTATCACCATCACTTGGCAATCTCTATTCCAACTCCATACCACTGGCAACACCTTCAGACATACTGCCTGCATCTCTGGTCCTATGGGATTAGGAGGTAGAGTGACTTAAAATGGGACACATGCAGGGAAAGGTTTATTAGGGCAATCAGAGGAAAGGAAAATCTGTTTTATAAAAGGAGACCAAAAGAGCTTGTTTTGGTTAGTGTGGCAAAACACAGCTGAGCAAGGATATAATTGCTCTCTATAAATATATCACAGAGTAAATGCCAGAGAAGAAAAATAACATTTCAGCTAAAATTTAGGAACAGAACAAGTAGGGCCATAAGTAAATTTAAACTGGGAATTAAATTATTTTAAGTTGTAGAAAAACATCACAGTCTTCCTAAAGACATTTTAGCAGGGAGGAAAGAAACACAGCTAGTTTTAAATCAGAACTTGCTTGCTCTGTGAAAAAATGCCTGGGATGAAGGGGAACGTGGATAGAAGAGGACCAGGTTATGGCACAGAGCATCCCTTTTGTTTGTTCTTGTATACCTAATTTTTGGCAAAGGCCTCAATTTAGGTACGTTAATCAATTCTTATTTCAAGCAGAAATTTTTTCTTTTCTTTTATGACAGGTCCAAACTCTCCGGGCTACTGCTATTAATGATACAATCCAATACACTCAGATGGAGCTTCCTATTGCTCCACATACAGCTCCAAACATGCTCTCAGTAATACTCAGCACTGGCAGCAAAGCACCTTTGTCATCATTGGGACTTCTTATAAGAGATATCTCAAAGCAGCTTTTAATATTCTGACTCGGTATCTGACTTCTCTAATTTCCTAAGTAGACTCTGTGCTTTATGTAACAATGTTGTTGTCCCTGATACAGCTCATTAAATATCTGCAAATGAAATGGAGGCACATGTGGCTGGCTTAATGGCCTGATTTCTGCAATGCTTAGTCATATGGAAGGTTTGGCTTTGCCTGCCGCAGCGGTTATGTACAAAACGTGAAGACAGCTTTTATGTTCCAGAGGTGTGGTAGGGCAATGCAACCTTACCGCAATGACTTTTAGTTGTGATGCTTTTGAGATTTAGGATGACGTAAAAATAAAGGAAAATGGCAGTTCCATTTCCACTCTGGACCACTAAGAATGACGACTCAGGGTATTAAGTTGAGAAAATAAAAAGAATTTCAACACACACTTGTAAATCAAAGATGTAACATGAAAAAGAATACAGGAGCTCCCCCAAACACACTATCCTGGTTTAACATCCTCATAAGGAAATAGTATAATGGTTTCATAAATTTCAGAAAATGTAAAATATAGAATTAAGATTAGCTGAATAATTTGCAACTGTTTGATAAAATCATAATGCAGAACATATCATGGTAAATAAAACTCTCTAAGGTTGTGTAAGCAAAACAGCTTGCAGAGTATACAGTTTAGTGCACTTAGTACAAGAACAAAAGTACATCATATTTTAGATTCATATATATTCAGATTTAGGAAGATGTGACTGAAGAATCTATATCCAGGAAACACCTACATTCTGCATTACAAAATTAAGTAACATATAAGCATATATTAAGAAAAAGAATATGTGGAAAGCCACAGACATCACAGAGTTGAGTTTGGTTCACACAAAGATAGAGATTGTGAGAACAAAATCCTAGGGATGGGTTTTAATTTGTTGAGATACGACACAAAGCAGCAGACATTTTAAAAAAAATCAATGTCATTGTTAACTGAACTGTTTTGACATTTATTTTGGATGCCAGAAATATCTGCTGGCATTTGGTCAGTCCTTCAGGTAAAGTAAACCTGTGCAGATTTCAGAAAAAAAGACATAGACTCAACAACAGGTTTTCTTGACAATCTCTGAATTGGAAAACTCAGTTAACAAGGCCACATCCTTGCTTAGTTAATAATAAGGATACCTGCAACACTGGTAGGCTGAAAATGAATGGGCCTTCAAAGATACATAAGTACAATATCCTGTTTAAATAAAAGGCAAACAGATAGGATTCACATACTTTTTGCAAGTGCCACTCAACCAAGTTAATTACAGGGATCAGCACTTTTACAGTCATCCAGAATAAATACAAGGCTTTTGTTTGTGCTTTCATGTCCTCAGGATTATGCAGGCTGTTTCAATTTAGACATAATTCCCAGTTCTCGACTAGCACTTGTCAAGCATTTGAACACCCTCCAACCAGGGTTATCCAATACACATCCTCACATCTGAAGTGAAGCTGTGCTGCTTAGGCAGGGTTTGTCACACTGTGAAGAACGGTGGGAATCCTAGGAACAGTCATATGCTACAGATAGGGATCTTTTACAAAGATGTTGAAAACACAAGCCAGAGAAGGTCTGCACTATTCCTGCCCTTTTTTTTTTTTAATATATATTCTTTCCCTAAGCAATTACTGCCTGTGGTCATTGGACACTGGGCAAGGTTGACTTTTGCCTTGACACAGTATAGCCCTTCTCGTGCTCTTTTTTTCGGTTACTAAAGCTTCACTGATACTTTCACAGCAAGTACCTGTCCCAGAGACTAGAGTGACAAACTGCTTGTAAGGACAACAGGAAAATTTCCATAGTAACCTCCACTCAATGCAAATAGGGGTGTTGAAACTGTGGCCTGGGGTGAAGAACTGAAAAGCAATGGTAACAATGCATTATTCCTCTCCAAAATTGTCTGAGTGGAGACTCCCTGCCCCAAAGCGCTGCTAGTGGAAAAAGGATTGGTTTTCCCTTTGGTATGCTAATGGCAGGGGTTGTTGCCCCTAGCCTCCATTGCCCCACAGGGAAGAGGAGAAAACAGGAGGATCTACTAAGGATTGCCCTGGTAAGTTGGTATTTCTGCTCATTTCTTCTCAGATGCTCCACAGTCTGTACCATGGAATAATCATCATTTTTCTCCACACCACATGCAACATGTAACATCACCTACCTTAAGTATTTGTCAGACCATGACAGATCTGTGTCAAGCGTCAGCAAGGTTTACCATTTCCTTATTGCTTTTAGAAGTTAGGGTTGTGATTTTCAACTAGGACCATACATTATCAAATAAACTGAGATACTGGCTTCTACTTAAGCCAGCTTTCCTCTCAGTGACTTGTAGAAATTTCCCAAGCTACATAAACTACAGAGCACACAGGGTATGGGACACTGTTCTAGGATCTCTCACTTACCCAGTAGTTTCAATCTTGAAGGATCAGCACAGTTTCATTTCTTTCTCAGAGGCCAAATGCACAGATTCAGTTATATCCAAATGTCAGGGTTCGCAGCCATTCTCTAGGCTGTTTTGCCAGGGCAGCGGTTTTAAAGGGTCAAATAGCAGGGGTTAAAAAAAAGCCCCAAACACCCAAACCTATCCTCGTGAAGGCCTCCATAAACTAACCCTAGCAGAGCTCCACCTCCCAGCCTGAGGGCTGCCAAAGAAGAGACTGGGAGATGTGCTAATCCCTAATTAAGTTTAATCTACACTAGAGAAGGTTTGTTGATTTAGCCAGATAGGTAGAGCAATGCTGACAGGTCAGTCCTAATGTAGGCATAGCTGTTAAGAGGAAAAAAAGCCTCCAACAGCATAATTGATAGCAGTTGGTCTGCAAAGTGAACTCTATCATAGAAAGCACAGGTTTCTTACACTTGTGCAACTGCATCAATGGTACATGACACAGTGGATGAGTGACCTGTGGAGCAACTACAGTCCCCAAGTCCTGCTCGCCTGTGCCCCTGGCTGCCTTGCAGAAAACCTACGGTTTGCATGCTTGAACCAGCCCAGCAACTTGCTCCTATTTTGGCCATGATGGGGTGGGTATCTGCTGCTGCAGTAGCTGCTGCTACTGTGAACTAGAGGGCAGATGCTCTGCCCAAGCCATAATGGGAGAAAAAGTGAAACCCATTTAGGTCCCCCATTGCACATACACAATGCTACATATAGAGAGAGAGATATATATACACACATATTTACATATCTGTGGATGACCATTCAAACTTTGGCTGTTGAACATACTCTGATTAAGCAAGATATGCTTTTGGCTGACATGATTGTACCAATAAAAGCTGGTAAGACAAACCAGCATGCAGGAATTTTGTCATTCTCTTTCCAGAGTCGTCTACTTGAGACAAGGAGAGAAATTACCAAACACAAAATCTGCGATAAAATAACTTGTCTCTCTTTTTTACTCTTGAAGCATCACGACACGTAATTATCTGCTCTGAAAAAAAGAATGACTACTTACACAGTTATTATGGATCCCAGGCAGAAAGTGAATACTCATTCACATATTAACTTGCTGTTCTCTAGGACTGGAAACTCACAGGATGGACTTGAGCAGGTCCCACATGCAACCTCCACACTCACCCCTGCTTCATACTTGTGTAATGGTTAATCTGTTTCTGAAATGGGTTATTCATGTACAACAGCTATTTTAACATTCTCACAGGGACTGCACATCCAAGGGGAGAAGAGTTTTTCATTTTAGGGGCCATAGCTAGTATTATAGCAAAAAGTAGTAAAGAAAATGTCACTGAAATTAGCAGAAGATTAAAAGACATGGTTTAATTGGCTGACACATGATAATAATCTTATAAAATACCTTTGTCTTTTGGTCAATTTGAGGAATGGATACTATTTAAAAAGTACTTTCATGAGCCTCAAAATGAAATAATCTGAAAAGCACAAATATAATAAATGAGCTTTTTAATAGTCTAGTCTCACTGGAAATGCTGTAGACAGTAGAAATTTATTTCTAAAAAATTAGGTCATTGCTCTAATTAAATCAGACATAGACATAAAAGCATGCATATAAAGCCTGTGTTTAATGAAGAACAATTTCACACCTCCAACATGCCACTAAAGGGTTACACTACATAGAATTAATGCCTTTGAACCCTGCTGTTTTCATCTGAAATTTACATGACACATCTTTTGAGGTATAGTCATGGATCTGTTTTACATAAATGTAGAGTAAGGACCATTTTCCTTGCACTTCTAGACTAACTTGCAGCATTTAGCTTTGATCTTTGTTGGTGTCAAGATGGAACAATTTCTGCCATTAGATACCAGAGGCATTTTACTCTCAGGCAGTCACAGCGTCTAAGATGTGCTGCCGGGTGGGGGGTGGGGGGGCGATGAACCAATTAAAGAAATGTGATACTTTCTCTTCTATGGGAAAGGGAGAGCAATTGCAGCAGCAAAAGCAAGAATGTGGGCGAGGAACTGGGGGAGAGGAAAGGAACACACTTTGGCTGAGCATCTGATTGGGACTTTAGTTCTATGTGTGCTTTACATGGATCACCCAAAGGAAGACAGCTCTTCCTCAGCTGTAATGCAGCTCTAAATGCATAAATGCTATACTAAGGAAAGAAGATTGTAGTCTAGACTTTGGCAGTAAAGGCAAAAGTATGACTGCAGGAGGGACTGCAGGTACCCTGCTGAAACAAGTTGGGGAACAGGAGTGGATACTGAGTCAAGTCTAACATTCATACCCACAAATCTCCAATTGACACACCATTCTGCATAAAGCAGAGGGTGATTGCAACAGATTGCATCTCTTGGGAGCAGAGTGAGAGCAAAAGGAGAAAACCAAAATCAGAGAAAGAACTGAGAATGTGCTGTGGTTTTGCACCATTCCTTACAGTTACTTTGTGAGTTAGTGGGTGACCTCTATTTCACAACTGGGACATCAAAGACTATAAAGCCAGATGCTATTTAAGAGCTGAGAAATTCCCTTCATTTTTACTATAAAAGGACTGGCACACATATTTTATGAAGGATTTCAAATTGGTCACAAGAAAAGGAAAAAAAGCCTTCAATACTAGTCCTCTACTGCAAACACCTCTGTTTAAATGTCTCAAATTAGATTTTGTTGAAAAAAGATACTGGCAGACTCATAACCTGACATACTTTCCACTATAAGCTCATTTCTAGTGTAAACTCTGAACGTACAAGCTATAAATAGCACCTTGACTACAACATAGACTATCATTGTGTGCTCTGAATTCAGAAACAATATTTGGACTTTAGCTGATTTCTTTCTTTATAATTCTTCATCACTTACACCATTTATTTACTACTTATTTACCTTTTAATAAAATTTTGTAAGAAACTTTTTCCATAATATTATTCAGAGAGGAAATAAAAGATGTGTTTGCTGTGAAAGGCCTCACACTTGCTACCCAGTGAGCAATACAGTGCAGTTCCTTGCTATGCCATTGCATAACAAGCAGTAAATACAAGGAAGAAAGAAAATCCAGGACTATGGTCCAGTATCCTTCAATTTAGTATCCAGCCTCTCTGTGCTCATTTCAAACTTCTGTGGCTGTTAGGCACCTCTACTTTGTCAGTCAATTGTGATTTTATCCAAAGTAATTTTTTTTTAACCTTTCCTCAGAAGGATTCTTTCCCTTCACGAAAAGTCTTAACCATTTTCCACTATGCTTCAACCTGCGTGTTCACCTCCAGCTTAAAAATTCTCCTTTCTTGTGTTTACATGGTAAGAAAATAAGAGAATAAAATCTAACTACCTGCTGCTCCCTAGGACATCTACAAATAGACCCTCTAGATGTTCTAAACCACCTAGAATAATGCTACTACCTGGAAAAAAAAAGAAATACCTATGAAAAATGGACTAACCAAACAAAAAAACCCTAAGATAAGCCTTTCTAAACTGTATGAAGGTATCTGAGACTGCTGGGTTTTGATGTTTCACAAGGATAAAGAAAAAGACAGTAATAACTGTGTAGGCACAGCTTCCCTTTTGCTGGCCATCAGAAAAAAGGAAAAGCGATCTAACTTTTGGGGGTTGGCAAAAGAGCATAGTGGGTACTGTCAAAGACAAATATTGTTTGTTTCTTAGCATGCAAGAGGAGTGGTTAAACAACACTGTCTATAGTTCTTGGCCACTGAGGCAAAGTTTATAAATTTCACTAGAGACATCCACAGTTTTTACTGTAGTGATAGGCTACCAATTCAGTAAATATTTTCAGCAGTGCAAGCTAGCTGAGGCAATATCCTGATCTGAAAATGTTTTCTGGCAAAGTGTTTCTTGCTGTTGTGTTACTTGAGTCTCATGGTGACTCTGTACAATACTTCTGAGCAGTGCACAGGATGCAGTCATTGCATAGACACTGTAAATGGAGTTTGTTGCCATCTGTATATATTGGCATATTTAGGATTCTCTGCGTAATGGAGGCATACAAACAAGCAAAACCCATAAGATTTCTCTTTGCTTGAAACTGCTAAATGTGTTCCAGAATACAAGTTTTTATTAAAAAAAAAAAAAAATTTAACTTCACCTCCACTTTTACCAAATGACTTAATGGTAGTTGCCATCTTTGTAACGCAATTTAAGACATAGGGATGAAAAGTGATTTGTAGGAACTAAGTATTATTTTCATGGTTCTGAAGAAAACCTTTTGAATATGAGCTCACAGCAAGCAGCTCTCTGGTTCCTAGCTGAACCTGTAGTATTCTGCCTAGAACAGTATCTCTCAGAGGGGCTCACAGCTCCTATTTATTTCAAAGAAGTAAAAGTATAGTGTCAGAAATTACTATTTAAATACAACACAATTAATGCTTTCATGGGTAATAGCTTTAGCAGAAATACTCAGCTAGTTCGCCTAAGTCAACTAATGCAAACAGGTGGATGGGCACATACAAACTGCTGAGAGACACAGGGTTAAACCTCTGGTCCTTCCACATGCCTCTTCTGCCACATTGCTATGGTGTATATCATATCTTCTCACAATGGGGCTAGGATTAGACATCACACTTCTTAAAGCATCTTTTACTACAGTTTGCCCAAGTTCATGTTGGCTTACCTGAAACTCCAAGGTCATAAATGTCCTCTCCCACATGCTAAAATCCTGAATACCCTAAATTCTCTAAAATCCCCGATATCTTTTTATGCAGTAAATACTAAGCTTAAAACATGAGCATGGTGTATAGAAACCGGTTTTAATATCAAAGTATCTTGGGAGTGCACTTAATGGTGTGCAAAATGGTGCCCTTGCCCAATGCTCCTCATGAAATAAACATGCACAAGACGTGCTGCACTGACTGGGCTGAATAAGAGGAAAACAGAGGAAGATTTCACACACAGTCAACGTGAGATGCATTTCTAATGCAGTGGTTCAACAGTCAAGCCTCGTTGATATGTATGCTATCAAAGGTGGCTCAGGGCAGCCTGTGCAAACAGGCAGTTACTAGGGCTATTGGAATAGGCATGGTCTCACTGTGTTGTTTGCCTATGCCAGAACCCAAGAGAAAGGCTGATGCTACCTCCACTTAGGAGGGTGAGTGGAACAGTAGATGTTGCTGGAGCGAGAAGGGCAGCTGCATCTGCCTAGGCACAGCAGTTGATCTCCCTATTGCTGCTTTCCAGCCAGTGGCTGGGGGAGAAGTCTCCATACCTCCCTCCCTCTGCTCTCTGTTCCAGCTCTGTCTGTCTCTCATCCTTTCCCTGTGGCAAAAGATGCTTGACCAAGAAAAGGTCTGAACCGTTCTCCTTGGAATGACAAAATTCAGTGTCTCCTTTGTGGTGGTAAACCTTCATGACTAAGATGCCAGGAACCAAAATGTGAACTTTGTGACATCTTTATCAAGCACATACCCACAGAAATATAATCAGGAAATCAGCAGAGCAAGGATTGACATGCTGGCTAAGACCCAACCCAAGGGCCTGGACATGTTAGTTGGTCAGATCGATGCCACTGTTTTCCAAAAAGGTTTGGTGAAGGGAACACTGCTTGAGAGAAGATTGATGGCACAGTCCTGCCCAAGGCTAGAGTTCTGTGTGGGGTTTGCAGCCTGTCATTGCCTAAGAAGTGGCATGACTAGACAAGGACTTACCAGTGCAATGGGAAGCTTGGCTTCCCAAGTTTAGCTTTCTCCAACTTGAATTGGTGACCTTCCAATACCTTGACACAGAGAAGATCACATACTCTGATAACTGAATCCTTCCTTCAGCACATGGAGGAACAAAACCTTTACAACAGCAGCAATCTGCCTAAGCTAGGATGGAATATAAGACATATTGACATGACAGATGACGTTGCTGGCCAGCATATAAAATAATTTTACCTGCTTTGAATATGCAGTAAGAAATACCTAAATGTATTCCCATTAATGCTACAAATTTATAAATTAATGATTTCAGAAGCTATATATACTTTAGAGGGAGCATGAAGTCAGAAAATCAAAAGGAATATTATAGTCCTCTGAGTCAATGAGCCAGAAGACATTAGCATATGCAATCTTTACTGTAATTATTTAACATTTTTCAGGCTGCTGTATTAACATTTGGAAAGGTAAACAATGGAAAGTAACATGACTATTTTCAACAAAGCATGAGCCAGAATTGCCTTTTTTATCTTCTTCATATGGAATGATAAACTTATTGCTCAATTTTGACCAGATTTTTATTTGCCTTCTACTCGTGTAGACAATTATATCTTCCTAAAGTAAATGCATAGCATTCACATACAATATATCTTAAACGAGGTGAATAATGGGGTTCCCTTGCATTGAAAAATGTGCACAAATTTCCCTATATAATTTCTATTACTAAATGCATTTTTCTAGTTTTAAATTTGATCACTAAAATGTGTATAGATATGTGACAAGCTGTATGAATTTTTCTGTAAGATTTTTATGTTGTTATTTCCACATTTTCTCTGTGTAGTTTGTTGTATTTTTTTCTAGAATCAAATTGAAAAGCTTCTGGGGCAGAAGATGACTTTTTTTAAAGCTATTAAATTCCCAGTACTCTCAGGCTATCTAAATGCTTTTCTTTACCTATGCTCCCATTTTCATCTTCTTACTTTCTTGTAGTCTTTAACATGCAGGCATCTCTCCTTTATTTGGAATAATGACTATCTGAAGTACTATAGAAGATGACAGCCCCAAGCAATACGAGCACTGAGAACTATTCCAGCTTCTAGAGGAATTGTTTTGGGCTCAGTGACCAGCTTGCTGTGATTCAGTGTCACACAAAAGCTCATAAACCCCTTTGGAACCATGAGTTTAGCATAAAAACAATGATGTGGTATCAACTGAGCAATGATTGATGCTATAGATGTACTCGCCATGCAGTTCCTCTGGATTTCCTTTATTATGATCCCTCTCAAAGCCATTGGAGATAGTCAGGATTAGATTGGCTTGCATGAAGATGGATATACACTTTCTGGGATAGTGTCACAAGAGGAAATATATATGGCACTGAGCTGGAGGTTATGCCTTGCTTAACTGAACTGGTTGCACAGCCACATTTTATAGGTGGCTCTATACCACTACTAGATAAACTGATGAGGTTGCCTACATGAATACCTGTATCTTCATACCATCCTTGTGAGGAGGGGAAGTTTTATCATCCCATTTTTATAGATGGAGGAATGAAGGACTAAGAGATCCCAACTTATTCAAGGCCATGCAGGGATTTAAGTCTGAGCAGAGAACTGAACCTATGCTTCTCAAGCAACAGTAAAATATCTTTACAGTAAAATGTCTTAACTAGTCAGTAATACTTTCTTCCCTATTTCAAGTAATACATAATTAAAAGATAACAATTAATAACAGTTTTCAGATGCCTGAATCTCAAATTGATATTGTGTTACATTCTCTTTGCTAGTACAGCAACCACAGTTCTTCCCGTCAAACAGCAAGGAGTTAAGATGGCAATAATGATTCCCTGTAAAAGTCCTTGGTGGGCATTCCATTATGCACTAAGAAATTCCCAGTCTCAGTGACAGGGAAATATAAGCAGTAAGGTGCTGGTCTTCATCTTTTCAATAAAGTTGCCTGACTTGTAATCATACTAGAACTCCTGCAGCACTGAAATGATAAACTATATCAGAAGGATACAGCAAGCACTAACTTATCCCTAATGGTCTATTTTGTGCCTATGGACGTTTGGCTGTCCTCTACTGTGATTTTATTTCAGAAGGAGGAAATAAAAGGTCAGCGTCATAGGCAAATCTGTTGGCTCATTCCTCACTGTCCAAGCAATACGCTATATGGAATATACTTGATGTCATTTTGAGATGAAAGATAACACTTCAAAAGGCTCTTCTAGCACTGAATCAACCATGAAGTACCCATAGCTTCCTGAGTCAATCTAGAGATGCTGATCAGTTTAGCGCTAGAGAATTACATTAAAGGTCAAAGCCAAGAGCAATTAAGGGCTGCATGATAGAAAATTGAAGAGTCAATTGGGAAACATAGTGTAAATGAGCCTCATATTTTCTGTACGCTTTCTTTCTTTGCTTCCTTCTCTAGATTCAGCTAAACACAATTTTAAGAGGATTGTTCAACATTTGACAGCAGTAGTTACCATGCACAGAAGGGGTGAGCTTCCTCCCACACCTCTCTATTCTTGTTTGAGGAAAAGCAATATTGGAATTTTGATATTTTTCACTTTTTCTTTCCCACTACTTTTGCCCTTCTTCCTCTTTCCCTGAATGGCATCAGAAAATCCTGCTAGAGTGGAAGTTTGGCATAATTTTGTAATATATTGTCCTTCTTTATTCCTGTGCTTTTCTATATCCAAGCAGCCAAGAAAAAACCCATAGCCCTTTTTAGCTAAAATCAATCACTCTTTTTCTCTTCAGTATCATGAGTCTAGATGATACACGAGCAACTATGAATTTGTCTGTAGGAGACAAAGAATCAGAGATTAGCTGAGGTTGGAAGAGGCCTCTGGAGATCATCTAGTCCAGTCCCTCTGCTCACAGCAGGGTCAGGTAGAGCGAGTTGCTCAGATCTCTGCCCTGTTGGGTTTGGACTGTCTCCAAGAATGGAGATGCTGCCACCATCTCAGGGCAGCCTGTTCCAGTGCTCAATCACCCTCACAGTTTTCTCTTATGTTTAAACAGAATTTGGGGTATTTCTGTGTGGGCCCCTGGCCTCCTGTTCCTGTCATAGGGCACCACCGAGATGAGAATGCCCCCTTCAGTCTCACTGAACCCAGTGATACAGAGAATTGCTAGACCAAATCATGTGGTTAGGACTTTCAAATTTACTTCTGCAGTTCACCTATTCAAGCTTTCCATTGTAAGCACAAAGGCCAAAAAGACTTTTCTTAGTGCGAGTCAAGACTCTTATCTAATATTATGACTTTAAAACCGATGACCTAATAAAACAAACTCACAAAATGTTATGAGAATTGCAAGAGTAGACTGTTATGCTTTCTAGACCATCTGCCATATTTAAGCTTCCATGACAGAGAAATACAAACCAAATTCTCTTTGAGATAAGCCCACATGTGTTTCCTTTGTGTTATATTGTTCTTACTGAAATCTGGGAAGAGCTTATGTACCTATAGAGAACCAGAATTGCCTTTCACATTTTGTTCAGATCTGCAAGATTTCCTAAAATGACAATATGCATCCTAAAAACACAGCAATAAAAAGTTACAGCTGTTGGCCAGCAGAGTGTTTAATTTGTCCTTTTGTTCATATCTATTTGCACATTGCGCAGGAACTGAACTTGCAAACCTTTAATTGCAAAAGAAGAGGCGTATTCTTGCTTCTGGTTTTCCTCCAGACTACAAAGACTATCTATAAATTTCCATGAAGTAGACACAATGGGAGTGTGACTCCATTGCCAAAAGAGGCATTGCTTATAGGTGGCATTTCTGTGGACTTAGAAGACAGAAAGTTAAAATTTATTGAACCAAGGTCCTGGATTTCTAATGACTTTGTGTCATAGTTTAGGGCATATTCAAGCCTGATATAAGAAATATACTAAATTGGCTATTTGGTGTCAAAGGAACTCAAAGATGGTGTGCTTCCACATTGGAGTCCCCCATCTCCTTCTCTTTAGATATGGGTGAGCTCTTGCCCTCTGACACGTGGTCTCCATTATTACACAACATCTGTAAGATTTTATTTAACTTTTATGTGAGAAACTCAATATAAACTGGACAGTTGGTACTAATATATATATATATATAAAAGGATAAAACCTATAAATCGTAGTTCCATGGCAGTTTCTGGAGTAATAATAATAAAAGAATCAATGAATATCATTGTCTACAGAAGGAGGGTTGTTTTCCAAGATGACTATTTTGCACACTGCAAGTCACAGAAATAAATATAGATTTGCTGAAACTCATAATCAGCTAGAAATAAAAAGTCACATATCCCCAATATAATGTCAGGAGGAGGCTGAAGTCCAAACAAACAAATTGCAGTAATACAGTAATGGTGCAGCCCTGAAACAACATTCCTCAGATAAAACAATATAATCTGCATCAATCATCAGATGCACCAAAAATAACTCACCCTCACAGTGTGACTTGACAGGATCTATGTCTCCTGGTCTGGAAGTAAATGTTTTTACTTTCCCTTGACACTTAAGAGTGTTTTCCATAAATGTGGTAGCTTTAATTTTCTGATAGATGACCATTATTCCTCGGCAATGTTCTATTCAAGTGACATTATCTCATAATTCTCTGCTATTTTCTTCTGCTTGATACTTCTTGAAAAACAGTAAATCTAAAGTTTCTATCAACTTGGCACCTAAAACGAATCACTCAGTGCAGTGATATGCATAGGTGAGGATGTTTCTTTTGTCTCAGATTTGCAGTATGTGATTAAAAATAAGTAATTCTCAAGCTCCATTCACCCAGATGAGATTTGAAGCCAGATTGGACTCAACTGTGTCTGCAAAGATCATGTATTTGAATTACCACATTCAAGAACAAAGAGTTGCCTTCATGAGACAAACAAACTGAAAACTCATTAACCTCTTTAGATTCTGTTAAATACTCTTCTTGTTTAGATGCCAAAGCAAGTCATAATTTTCAAAAGTATTTCTCCCAAACAAAACTACCTAATTCAGTAGAATTGTAGAAAAGTTGTCCAACAGAGAACCAAAAGGAGTCACCACCTTCATACTTCTATGCATTTTGTCTAACATGGTATTGAAAACTGAAACAATGGAACTTCACAGGCTTTCCACGCAATCTATGCCTGAGCTTTTTCATCTTTTAGAAATCTCTTTCTCCAGTCTTTCTTCCTGCAATATGCATCCAATACTTCTCCTTTTCTCTGCTATAGACATAGGGAACGGATGATTTACTTTATCTCTGTAGCACCTTTTTATAATTTAAAGACTATTACTATGCCTGTCCTTCAGTATATTCATCTGTAGGCTAGGCTAGGCTAGGTTAGGTTTTTCAGTTGGTTCTTCCAACTCATGCTTCCTAAACTATCACTTTTATTATTTTCCTTATGACTTTCTTTAGCTGGTCTATACAGCTCTCAAAATCGAGTACCTGGCACCAGAACAAGCTCAAGTGAGACCTTAAACTTTACTCATCTTTGTAGATTGTTTTCTTTCTGCCTCAGTTTACCAGATTCTATTTGTTGGAAAGACTTTTTCCAGTTTTTTCTCCATTTAGGCAAGAACATTTTAACTTCAAAGCACAGCTTCGGAAAGAATTCAATCTCTCCCTATTTTGTGTTTTCTAAAAACTTAAGCATATTTTCTATTCCATTATCCAAGTTACTAATGAAAATATTGAAGAGTATCAAAGCTGACTAGCCCTGGCAAAATCCCATTTGATATGTGCTTCTGTTTCCACAGTGAGCTATTGATTTCCTAAACAGTTTTGAAAACGTCACACTAGTTTTATCAAGACAGTCTCTTCCTAGCTTGCTTATGAAGATGTTATACATGCCACTACCATTCTCCTATCCTACTGAGGAATGCCCTACTGGATTTGAAAGTTTTTCTTATTCTCTGATTTGATCAGAGTGGAACACACATTAAAATGCAGATGCAATCAGATATGGAGGTTGCTTTGGAAAAATGTAATAATTGCATGCTTCTCTTAGCCTGCTTATGGGGAAAACAGAATGAAATGCCTGGAAACTGGATGCAACAATCCATTCATTGGCTAAAAGACCAGATGTTGGTATTAAAGAGAACCATTCAGACACATCAACAAATGTTTTATTACTCTTTTGATCTACTCTGAGAAATTCTTGGATAAAAATTGCATTTTTTTCCTGATGGATTTCCCAGGACATATCATTGTTTATTTAATTGCACAACACCTTTGGCTCCTGTACAGACATTCTACTTCTACCTGCTCTTTTCTGCTTTTTTTTAATTTTACGTTGTCAGACTGAGACCAGCATGTCCCACATCTGGGGTGCAACTGCTTTTTCTCTGGCTCATGGTTTACAGGCTCAAAGGAGCTGTGTTGAAAGACATATAACCCCTGCAGCAGCCAAGTGATTCTATTTGTCTCCTACTATGTGCTCCCTTATGCACAGGGTGTAAGGGACCAGGTCACTTCAAACCAGCACAGGGCACAGTCAGATCAGTGTGCCATATCAGGCACCAGCCCCTGGGTAAATGACTCTGAACATGGTGCCTCTTACCCTGGCACTCAAATGTGTTGATAGCCTACTTCTTTAGTGAAATCTGACTATCTGAAATCTACTGTCTTTTGTCATTTACAACAACACTTGAGAGAACAGACCTGCAGTACAATGTGGCCAGATTATAATCTGATTTACCAAGCCTTTTAATCAATATTTAAGAGTAAAAGATTGTAGTTTGTAGTTATCTTTATCAATAATAACAGCTGAATTACCATCCTCTTTGTTCACTGTTTCAGCTGAGCAAAATCCAGAAAATGTTTGAGATCAACATCTTTACTGTCTCTCATTGGTTCTTGACTCACAGAGATAACCATTAAGTCCCCAAAGTACATCAAAACATGTACAAGTACATGCACAGAACAAGTACATCATCATGACATGATGATATATGTGACCAGACACACCACCACATGCACAACCAGACAAATACACAGTCACTGCATTAATACATTTTTTAGAATCATTTAGGCTGGAAAAGACCTTTAAGTTAATTGAGTCCAATCATAGTATATTTCAGTACACCAGTGAAAATGTGTTCTGATAAACCAATCAAAGAAAAAATACAGAAACATCTGAACAAAAACCCAAAACAAACAAACAAATCTGCCTGCCTGACTTGCTAATAAAAGCTGAATCGCACTTTGTATACCTATTTTAAATCTATACAATCAAAGCTATTAAAGAAACAAGTTACAAAGAGGCAGCAAAACTTGACATTTTGCTTCAGACATTTAGAAATCCGGAAACATAGTTTATCTGAAAATAACAATGTGCTCATTAATCTTTCAGGTTATGCATGAAATTAAAGAAGCAGAGCTTCAGTACTGCATGTACAGCATCTCGGGTGTTAGAAAATGGGAGCAAACTACCTTAGACAATAAGCAGCACATATCGGAAGGTGGCAGCACCGTTATGGCCTGCAACAGTTGCAACACACATGTATCACTGCAATTTCAGTAACAGAACTACCACACCTACTGTAACATTATTCTTCTCTGATAGGGTTCTTATAAACATCTTGGTTGGACCCAACACTATGTTTTCACAGCTATTACAAAACAGGAAAATTTGCAATGTGCTTTTCCCATTTCTAGGCAGTATTTTTGTATGTGGCTCAGGGCAGGTGTTTTCTTTTGCTTGAAAATATGTTTATGGAAAAAAACAACCACCACATAGATATTTTGGGGTGTAGCACATATTTTCTCAAATATTAATAAATAGATGAGTAGTTACTCAGTTCCAACTGGAGAGTATCGAAGTTATTTTAGCAATTAAAGGTTTTTTCCTACATTAAACATGTACTTCTACACAGATTCCATAGGTACAGGTCTTGATTCCTCTACTCTTTGTAAATGTGCACAGTTTTACTTAACACTTTATTGACATCACTGAGGTACTTATGTCTATAAACCTAAACAGATTTGCAGGTCAGGAGCTTTATGTACTGCTTTTTGATCAGCCATGTGCAATATTATGGATGCCATTCTGCAAATGGATTAATAGTTTTATTCACTGAGCCCTGTCTGAGTTTCTGTTGATTTCACTGAATTACTAACGTAAGTGCAGTTCTTACATATTGTTTTGCTGGATCAGAATCTCACAGTGCAGTGGTATTGTACCATCTCTTTTGTGTATATGATCTTCCAAAATGCAAAAGCCAAGCAGTGATAGCCACTAACAAGCAGAAGAACGAATCACCAGTTTTAAAAAAATGGAGGGTAATAGTCTGTATGCTAAAAACTACAATTCAACAGCAGCGTGCCATTTTACAAAATCAATTTTCAATCACCAGGCTCCAAAAAAATATTACACATTCTAATAGGGTATGTGAGCATATATTTATTTATTTATTTTTTTATATACAAACATACATATGCATAGATGTACACAGACTGCCTCTTCTCTATGTGTATAGGCATTATTGTAGGAAAGGAATTATGAATGTAGAAAAATGTTAATCACAATAGATGTCATTATACCTCATGGTATAATGCACTAATACTTATTGATACACTTCAGATGATGAGTTACCAGGTACCATGACATAAGCAGTGTAAATTAAAGAGATATGACATGCTAAAAACCCGAAGCAAACCCGAACTTAATACATCCACTTGCAAAAGTACAGACCAAAAGTGATCAAGACCAGATTTGAACTACCTGTAAGTTACTTTTCCTTCTTTTACCCCTGGAGAAGTTTGAAACATTTGTGTTCTAATACTTAGATTTCTGCCAAACACATTTCTAATCTAACTGGTCTCCATTGCCCATATGTTCCTTGTAAGCTGCAAGCATTTAAAGTAATTCGGAGATATTATTAATGGAAAGCCCTCTCAAGATAATGGTCTTCTGCTATTAGACAAATGCCAAGATGACATTTTTTGAAGTAAGAGGCATATATCCAGGGACATTCTTCTGGTTTCATGATTTTATTTCTATTATGCCAGGCAATTAATGATGTAGATTCTGCCGTAATATCTGCTCTAGGAAATCGTGGTGACTCTGCTTGCCAGTGACACTAGTGGAAATCTTTGTCCCAGGAGAGACTCTGTGACCTTGAAAAGACTCTCATTAATACAGTTTGGTCTGATTCCATTAGCAGCTCTTGTGATTCACAGTACCAGGTCAGGCAGAGCTAAAAAGAAAGGTAGTTACCTATGAAGCACAGCATCAAATCAATTAGCCCATTTGCTGCTGTGATATTTTACCTTCCTAGACTTTCATCTGTAAACGTTGCCTGAAAAATGGAAAGGCAGATTTCCTTCTCACTTAGCCATTAACTCATGCATCATGTTAACAATCTCCTATGGTAATATTTCATACAACTCTTGAGAAAAGTTTTCAAAGTAGTCGGTGCAGATTACTGCTCTGTGACTTCTTACTGCATGTTTTAAATGTTTGTTTTCGGAGCCATCGATCATGTTCAAGATTTCCACTCTGTTGTACTAATTAAAAGGAAACAAAAAAATGTGTTTTCAAAGCTAAGTGAATGAGAAGGACATGGAAACTGTTCTGCTAAGTGTGATGTTGCCATTTGATTTATTGTTCAAACAGTGATGAAAATCAGGAAGAAGTAAAGCACAGGGAGCTTAACTTTGCCAAGTATTTTAATACTTCTTTGCTCCAGGAGCCATTGTGGCACTTACTTGAAAAACACAGGATCAGACCTATAGATTCACTACTTGGTTTAGGTGCCTAGGAGATGACTGCAGTGGAAGCTGTGGTGATGGTTGTCATGGTTTAACCCCAGCCAGCAGCTAAGCACCATGCAGCTGCTCACTCACTTCTCCCCCCACCCAGTGGGATGGGGGAGAGAATCGGGAAAAGCAGCAAAGAATTTTAAAAAAGCATAGGAAGTGGAAGCATGTAAGCTGGTCACATAGCATAAAAACAGTCACAAAGTATATCCAGACTGATGTATGCCTGCTTAAAACCTTGTCATTTCATGGGATCCTTTAGAGCTATGACAATTGACAGCACCTGAACATCTACTACTGAATAAACAATCCAGTGGACCAAAACCCAATTTTCCTTTCCTTCATAAAGAGAAGGGACAATCCAAGCAATGAGCGTGTGTGAGGTCTGAGGAAGGTGGAGATAAATGACATGCACAGAAAAAGAAGATGCAGAGGGTTTATGACCTTTTATTAGCCATCAGAAATAATTTGACATTTTCTTTGTCTATGACTATCATTGACAAAATATTCAGGGACAAAACAGAAGGGGGTTTAACAAAAGCACATCCTACGTGATAAAGGAGTTTTGGAAGGAGCTTTGAAATCCTTACTGCTGAACATAGCTTCTCCTGCCACAATATTTGTACAGAAATCTCTTCACTTTTACCGTAACAGCTCAGTATGTCAAACTAAGTGTTAATTTCTGGCTATTTGTTATAGAATGATTTAACAAGTCTTTAGAAATGGATATTAATAAATATCTGTTAATAAATTAATAAATAAAAAACGAACTTATTTTTATCAGATCTAATAGGCACTTAAAAAGCAGAAAGAACGTCCCCTAAAAATCTATGAAAAAAAAAAGCTAGCTGATAGTTTTTAATGGTAAAACCAAAAAAACCCTAAGCACTTACAGTTAAATTGCACCTGGATTAGTTGCAGATGTTCTGAATAAAAGAAAAATCTTCCGAAAGACTCTGCAATATCCACTAGGTGGCATACAGTGACCATGTTTCGGTCGTCTTATCTCCACAAAACCTCCCATTCATGCAGCAGATAAAGAACTGCATTATTAATTTATACCACTGCATCCACTCTACACCTAATATTTGTTTAGCCAGCTGTTTCCTCTAACCCTCCTTAAACACCATTGATTGAAATGCTAAGTATATTCAGACTTTTTTTACCCCAAAGAACATTTTGTTACCCACAAGTTACAAGCTACCTTTTCAAGTGCAGTACTGTATGCTACAGTTACTAACAGTGGAGACAGAATGTCTAATACTTCCTCACAAGCAACAGAAGCAGCCTGTCATATGAAAATAATTTTTTTCCAAAACTTTTCATTTTCAGAGAATTTTAAGTAGTGAAATACACTGTCAGGTTTACAAAGAACCAGAAATGCAAAGTATTTCAACTTCCAAGGATAGTTTAACTACCGCTTCAATGAAAAGGCAAATGGAAAGCAGAAAATACTAATTTCAGTTCTCACACTTTGCTCCTTGCAGTGAATTGGAAAACTTTGAATATATTTAAATATAAGCAATTGCAAAGTCACTCTTCACTTGAAGATCTCAAAACACTTTTTAAAGGTTGGTCAATATTATTTCCAGATTTTTACTGAGGGGCAAGTAGGTTAAGTGACTTGATTAAGTAAGTATTGATAACAGTTCTTTTGGCTCAAGACTGTGACCAAAAGTGGACAAAAATATTTCTTTTAGTCACGTATCAGCATAAAATCAGAGAGGCTGGGGACCTGCAGTAGCAAATGCTCTTCTCATCCTTTTACAAACTGTAAAAACAAAGGTGCACTGCAGCATGCCACAGAAACCCTCCACCCTTTCCTGCAAACTCTCCCTCCCACCCTGAGCCCCAAGCCTTTGTACTACTTTAGAGTTTTTTTAGTAGCTGCTAGTGGTTTTAACCATGCTAACTGAAAATGAAAGGAAACCGAACCCGCTATGTTTATAATGAAAGGATGCTTTGCTGTGAATTACACTGTTAGTCACGTCTCTGAAGAGGACATTGATGGGGATAATACTTTTCTTCATAATGATGCAGGGTTTTTTCTCTTTCTTATTGGAATCTGCTTACACATTCAGGACTCTTATTAGGAATACGGGCCTTTTGGGACAATTTCAGTGCAGACCAGCAGTGTCTTGATTACTACATTGACTTTTTTTTAATTTGACATGAAAAAGCTGCTCCCTATAAAATTGTTTTTCCTATTTTTGCTTCAACAAAGCATTACATTGAAAAGTACCACAGATTAATCTTTTTTTTCTTTCTCTCTGCTCCTTCCTGCATTCTTACTTCTTCCCTTTCCCCTTGTCACAAAATGTAATACAGGTAAGTACATATGGGTTGGAGTCTCAGATAATGCATTCAGAGCAACTCCACTTAGCTATGCTTTACAGGAGCTGAAGATCTGCCTTCACTAGATGTGAAAAACCAAAGCATGAGCTGTCTCTGTAGCACAAGGACTTGGCATTCTGCTTGACACACCTTGGCACGAGACTGCTGACTCCTGATTCCCTCTCCATAAGACCCGATAATAATTTTCCTGTTTATGATACATTTCTCCATGTGCTGAAAATGGCCTGTCTATAGAAAGTGCTTATCAAGAGGGTATCCATAGTTACACAGCCTCACTACATCTATGTTTTCAGCTACCACATCATACATATTCCTAACAAAGTTTTTCTAACAAAATAACAGGAATCTTTCCAGATTGCTTCTTTCCACATTGAGGCACTAAAACAGTCTTGCTAGCCATTAACACAAACTCACTGCTGTTAACAATCTACCTCATTCTCTTGTACACATTGCCAGGTTCCCAGAGTCTCCTGAAGGTGTTATATCAGTTACTTGACATCACACAGCAATATTTTCTGCCCTGAAAGATCCTAGTGGTAATGAATCCCCTTTCTAATGATATACAAATAGCAATAAACCTCCTTAATTCGAACATGCAAATCCTTTCCAACCCTTTATATCCAAACCTACCACACAAGTAGTTTTGCCATGAAAAACATTTTGAATGACACACTTATATCTATTTGACCCCAAGAACCAAACAAACAGCCAGTAAAATGTTATCACAGTTATCATAGGCATGGACCAGCTAATGTGCAGCTACACATTCAAAATGCTGTGGCATCCTAAGTTTTTTGGTGAGTGGAGACAATACAGAAACCTGTGCCAAATGTTATTCAGGCTTTCTCTGACAATAAATAGCCAAATATAACATCAGTATGTAATTTATCACATCTTATCAAAATCCTTTTCCTTCTAACTGGATGGTCAGTACTTTATGCAAATCTACTTCCAGCCCTTGAAATTCTTGCTCAGTCTACTGTCCTCCTTTTCCTACATACTAAAAACTTCTAAAAGCATCTGTCTGGATAGAGAAATCCCTCAGAAAGACAATTCTCTGTGAAATGTACAAGCCGATAGGAGGAAGCCACAGAGCAGAAGCATACAACTTTTGTATTTCAGACGGAATCTGCAGTTGCAATATGATCTCTCCTTTGGTAACACAGAGCACTTAAAGTCAAACACATTGAAGTTAGCCAGTTTCAATCCGTCTTTTGCACTCGCCCCCCGCCTCAGCTGCCAAACTAGATCGCTCGAAAATCCCTTCAGTGCAGCCCTGGAGCTGATGCCACAGACATTGCTTACTGGATCCCCATCCAACTTAGAGAAATAAAGGAGTAAAAACCTTTCCCAAAAGTCTGATTATTCTTTTTACCTTGTGCAGAGCTCCTGAGTTGAGATGGTCTCAGAACTCTCCTGCAGTTTGAAACAGAGGACAGCGAAGTGCAGAGGAAGTTTTTGGTGCTCACCTTAAGTCAGCGTGTGCGTGTGTATGCCTATGTCCCAAATGTCTCTTTGTGGCTCTGGGTGGCAGAGGACCTGATTCAGGGAAGAGAAAGCCACTTTCTCACCGAGAGGAAAAGAAAAGCAACACGTCATGAGTTAAGTACGCCTCCAAGATGTCTTAATTACAGCTCAACGTGCTTTCCATTCAGACCCCAGGAATGAGAGGAAAAAATAAACCCACCCACACCCACCCACCCTGTCCCAGCACGCTGCCCTGTCCCCTCCAGGTCCCTGTCCTCACCCCTTAGGTCCAGCCCTCCCAGATTCGCGCCTAAAAAAGCCTCTTGCAATGCACACGAGTCCTGAGCTAAAAACCAAACAGGGGAAAAAAAAAAAAAAAAAAAAGTTGGTAGTGTTCCTCGTAAAGGGATCATTGAATTTAGGAATTTAGGGTGTGTGACACCCTGGGCAACATGATACTTCTGATTACTTGCCTCTGCTTGCTCCCAGCCCCCGCTCCTTATTTGCCCCCCACCTTACCATTAAATCTGAGGGTGGGAATGTGGTTTCAGACAGGGAGAAAGTGATGCGTGAAAGGTGGGGGGTGTGTAGTGGGGTAGAAACAGCTGGACCTAACAGGATCCCATGGTGTTTTTGTTTTACCCCCAACTTCCAGTTGAATTATTGATCCAGGAAACAAGCCCAGCTTCTCTTATTACACCCCAAATACAGAACATGCCTTGCTCAGGGCACTAGCATCACAAAACCCTAGATTCAGGCAACTGTTGGCACCAAGTCTTTATGCAATTTCTAAACACCACCTTGGGCCAAAGTGATCCGCCAGCATCCAAAGTCTCTGGATTATGGTGTATTTCACTCATATCAGCAGACACACAGGCAAAGGAGCCTGCTAAAATCTGTGCAATATGTGGCTTTAACCCCCTAAATCCCATGGAATGAAAAGCATACATGTTAAACCTCCCCTCTTACAGCTGCAGACAAAAGGTGCTGCCATTGTTGTATCTCTAAATGTGTCTGTTATTTAAAAAAACCCAAACAAACAAACAAAAACAAAACCCCAAATCAAATAACAACAGAAGACAGGAAAAAGAAAGAAAGAAAAAAAGGCCAAGCCTTGATGAGGTACTACAGGTTGGCAAATCAGGGCCCAAATAATATTACTTGAATTGAAAGCAGGTGTAGTTGCTCTTCCTCCGCTTGAAAAAAATAAGGTTCTTGATCTCCCAACAGTGGTAGGAAATGTATGCCTGAATTCTCAACCTCTAAATTCCACTAGATTAGAGAACACAGGTAACCCAGGCAACTTGGTCTTGCAGATTCATTTTATCCCCCTTTTTCCCCCCTTTCTCCAATGCTAAACAGAAGAATGTAACTGTGCCACATCCACTACAACTCTCCAAAACAATTTTTCAGCCTGGACCCTGAGAAGCTTTTATCATTGTGGGTGTCAAACTCTCAGCCTGCATCATCAAAAGAGGCTGCAGCTCATCAATCCTACTTGATCAGGAAATGCCAGAGCCTAACACGTCCTGGTGCAAAAGCACATCTGAAGACATCGGTTTTACCAGTCACCAAGCAGGGGTCAGCCACTGCTGTGTCTCATCAGCTACTTCACAGCAGGTCCCACTGGAAGAAAAAAGGAAAAAAAAAACGAACCCCACAAACCCAACCCAACCAAATAAACAGGTCTCTGCCTAGAAATATCAGGGTATTGGTTCGTGGTTATTATCAAAAGTGAGAAAAGAGGCGCAATGCATTTCCCCGATGTAAAATAATTAGGTACTGGTGGCCACAACCGAGGCATTTCGGGTGCCAAGGGTGCACGGATAGAGCTGCCCCCCCCCCCCCCCCGGCGTCTGATCCAGACCCACCCCCGGCCCGAGGCGGCACCCGGGGACGGCGGTACCCGCGCTCCCTTCGTGCTGGGGCACCTCAGGCGCCGGGCCGGGGCTGCCCACAGCCCTCGGCTCCCCCTCGGAGCCGGGGTCAGAGCTGAGGGGGTGTCTCCGAGACCCGGCTGGGGTGGCCGGGGGTGCCCCGGGCTGAGGCGGGACCGGCCCCTCCCGCCCGAACAAAGAGACGTTTCTTCACGGCGGCGGGTGACCAGACCGGACCGCCCCGCCGATCCCCGCCTCCCGCCAGCGGCCTCCGCCGGGGAGGAAGCGGCCTCATATTTCAATAACAGAGGGGGCTTTGATGGGGCACGGCGCGAAAGCACACCTCCGGCGGCGGGGCGAGGGGCGGGAGGAGGCCGGCGGGACGCTGGGGCCGCGGGGCGGACCGGACCGGACCGGACCGGACCGGACCGGGCCGGACCAGGCTGCGCTGCTGCTGCCGCCGCCGCCTTCCCGCCCGGACCGCGCCCCGGGGCCGTAGGGCGGAGGGATACGCCGCCGCGGGGCGGGGGTGCGGTCGGAGCGGGGGGGTTCGTGCGGCGGCCCCGCTGAGGCGGCGCGGCGGGAGGTGGCGGGGCGGAGGCGGTCCCTGCCCCGGGCCCTCTTCGGGGCCCTTCTCGCCTCGGTTTCTCTCCCTCTGTCCTTCCCCACCGTGGTGTGGGTCCCCGGGGAGGCCCGTGGGGAGAGGCGCGGCTCCGGGGATGCGTGCCCTGCCCGGCTCTGCTGCACCTTCGCGGGCCGTGAGGCCGGGTTTCCCCCGCTCCCGGCAGCGCTGCGAAAGTGGCCCGAAAAGGGCATTCGCTGAGTTTTTCCACTGCCGTTACTTCTCAAGATGTTTACTTCCCCAGCCCTCTCCTTCGGGTTTGTTTGTCTCATTTGGATGGGGGGTTGGGGTTGTTTGTTTGCTCTTTTTTTGTGTGTGCTTGTTTGTTAGTTTTTAATGCACAATGACAGCCTTTTTTTCTTCTTTTTTCCTTCTCCAGAATAGTCAAAATACTTTGAAAGCTGAAAAGGGTCATGCCACCTATAGCACTGGAAGACAGCCCGAGAAATTTAAATGTCTGGGGAAAGCAGCTGCAATTAGAGGGGGCTGGCTGCCGGGAGGTGATAGACTCCAGCTAATTTACACCACTACTGCCCCAATCTAATGCCTATGCTGTGGGGTTTATGTCAGTGAGTCTTCTAGGGGCCCTGGTTTTGGTTTATGAGACAGTAGTAAACCAAAAGAAACAACAGAAATGTCCAGGAGAGTGATCCTGTATGGTTTTTCACTGTTATTTTCCAATTACAGATCAGGTGCAGGTAACTAGAGAATGAAACACCACAAAGCCTTATCTTAAAGCCTTCTAGTATATCTTAAAATTAGTTTTGGCACATATGGCATCTGAAGACTTCCTAATAGAATGGTGTTAAATATTACCAACATAACATGGGTTTTTATAAATGATGGAGGCAGTGAGCTGTTCTTGTGCTGACTGTGGGCTGAGTGGGGCTGAAATGCTTCGTCTTTGTGCATCTAAAAGCACATGAAAAGAATGTTGGCATATTGTATAAAGCCCACAAGCGGCATGAGCGAAATACCTGCTCTTTTTGCTAATGGATGGGAGAGTGGAAACAAAGCAGTGCCATGTGGCAATTCTTCCCAGCTCCGTTGTTAGGGGATTCCATAGTACTTCCTGAGTGTGTACAAAATTAAGGCAGTCTTTTTTTCCCCTGAATCTTTGATGCAAAAGTATCAGCTCAGTACATACATTTGAAACAAATGGAAATGAAAGTGGATTAGCTCATAAAATTCCATTGTTTTGTTTTATTTCATGCCATTTTTTTAAACTTGGAAATCCACATGCAATGCTATATTGGATTTAGGGGCTTTATAAGCGCAGCTAGACATGTAGCTGAAAGTCTAGTGCAGAGTATTTACTCAGGAGCAATCTGTGGTTGAGGATGTCCCTAAGCTGCTGGTTGCCCAATACCAAAAGGATGTATCAGTGGATGGCTCATTTTTTCCTTGCTGTCTTTTTCGTAGTCATCCTTCAGGCCGCCACTACTAGATATTACTGAGCAAGATGCAGGGCTAGATGAGTATTGTTTTGAGGCAGTATGAATGTTTCCGTGTGTTAAGCTCTAGCAAGGTGTTGTCATCTTGTTGAGCAAAGATGTAGGTTCAAAATAAGCATGATGTTAATTATGAGCTTCACTTGAGAAGGCAGTTGTGATATTGCAGGAGGCTCAAGTTAAAAAAGCTCTGCATAGCATGAGCTACAGTGCACTGTCTCAAAGGTACTTACCCGATTAGCACTTGATGAAGGTAAAAAAAAAAGTGATTTCATATTGTTCTGTCACATTTGGAGGCCTAATCTACATATCTTGATAGTGATGCTTCTGTATAAATACCGTAGAGGGTTTTAGAGAGACATTCAGTTAACTCCAGCTGAAGAGCAGTTCCACATGCAGATCACTGCTCTGTGTGCATTCATCATCTTTGGGAAGCATAAATAACTGCAGGATTGTATCTATAATGGTTATGAAGGATGTTGCGTTGCCTTTCTTCCAAGCATAGTTTAGATTTTTTTTTTCCATAGTATCTGACCATGAAAGCATGCAGAATGAAAGCTGTTTGCTTAAACCCAGCCCAGATAAGATGAACGGATATTATGTTTGCTTTTACCTAGGAGCGTTGTCATGACAGGCAACTTCATAGGCCTGCTGATTATTATTCCTAGCACTTCAGAATGAATGTTCAGTATCGTTGAACCAAAGATTTTGAATTTTCCTTTTCAATGTGGGTGCAAAGATGGCATTTTCTGCAGAAGTGGATATTGTGATTCATGCTGCATTGGACCACTTTTCAAAAGAATTTGGAAATTCCCACTGGTACCATTTAAAATTTACTGGTTTTCAGGGTTTGAGGAGGAGCATACTGGCAAACAGCAGCTAAAACATAGACCTCCTGATAAACCAAAAGAGGAAGAGTTTCAGAGTTTTGTTTTGGTTTGTTTTTAACAGGTTTATCACTTCTTAAGCTTGCTTGGTTTTGGGTTGGTCACTTCTTGAGTTACCTGGTTTTAGACCACATAAAAGTCCTGCCAACCTGAAATTCTTCTTGGAAGTTTTCAAATCATGGTAGCTGGTGCCTGTCTGGGGTTTTTTTGGGAGAGGGGGCTGCAACCATAAACATACACAGCTGACATAAAAATCAGAGTTCTTCCATGTTGCAATGTAGTCCATTTAAGATTTGCAAAAAAATCAGGTGTTAGCAAACAGTGCCAGGCACATCTTCCTGCAAGAAAATTATTGTCCTATGAGAAATGTATAGTCCATTCTTCTTATGCAACTGTTTTTTGTTCTTAGTGCTCCTTTATTTACAGTCTTCTTCAAATTTCAGTATCATTTTTACACGTATGTGCCTGATCAGGAATGGATCTGCTAAATGACACTGGTCCCAAAGGGCACCACAGACACTACCACCTTCAGACGCTCCCTCAGTTCTGTTTACTGCTGCTCACCATGATTTTCATTAGCAGTCATTCTCTCAAATTCCAGTTCATGTGACAGTGATGTTCTCTTGCTAAACACTCTTAATAACTGTGAATCACTTTCTTTAAAGAATAATAAACAGCTAGCTGAAACTGCAGGGCTCTGGCAACTGATCCTATGCTACAGTACTCCGTGGAGTAACGTGACAAGATTTACGTGATCTTTGTATGCTTAAAAAAATTTTCTGTTTACCTTAGTTGTTGTCCTCAGTTCTCATTGAGTTCAAAGCTAGCTGTTGTAACTGTGCAGTTTTAGCTTAACAGTGATTATCTCCTGACAATATATTCACATGAGTGAGATGTTCAGTCTTAAGCCAGAAAAGGAGAAAGCTGCTAAGGGGTGTGCTTGACAGCAAAAATGTAGCACACTTGATCCCACTGAGGAAGAACACATAAAGTAAAAGCTAATAATATGGTGAAAAGTGGGGGTTATGCACTTCCTCTCTTTGGAAAATTCAGCAGGATGGACACTGTGACTCACCAGTATAAAGCTACAGAAATCTACAGGGAAAAAAAGCAGCAGAACATACTCATTTTAAAACAAATCCTACATATTCATGAAAATTTATTACTGAAAAAAATAAAAAGCACTGAAGAGAAATACAAACATGGGGAGAAATCAAGCAACATCTGTAAAAAATAAAATTATAATCAAAAGGCAATATATTAAAGCGTTAGTTTTCCAAACTGACTGAAAATAAAGGAAATTATTTTATGCCAGCTGAACAGCCAGCTTTCCATTTGAGATTATTTATAGTTTCTCAGACTACAGTGTTTTGTCTTTCTTTTCACAAGTTAGGCTTTTTACAGTATGAGGTTGTTTTCTTCAGACTGATTATCGGGTTTTAATGAGACCGAGGTTTGGATATTCATAGTTGTTTAATACTCCTGGCTACATAATCTCCTTTTTACAATTTTCTCATTTCTACTGCTTAAGAAATGGAGCACCACAAAAAGTTCATGAAAAAAATACAGATTATATCACTTTTAGCATCAGTTTCTCTGGAGATAGATGTATGGGCTCCGTAAAAGGAATTTGCATGGTCTTCATTTTGCTTGATAATATCGGGAGAATCATTTTCATATAAATACACTTTTGACTTACCACTTCATCACACAATCTTTACACATTTCCCTCCAGAATTTTCATTGATTTTGTCTTCTAATCTATGTTATCTTTGCCTTGGAATTTGATTGTACTTATTATAAATTTGGGCCTGCTCCAGGCTTTTCTGAGAACTCTTTTAATGTTAATACTGTACTTTGCAAGTAGTTGTGCCTCTTCAACACACCAGACCAGTTAAGTTTTTTCTTCTCATCTTCTGTAAGCTCTATACGTTTTGTTCTTAATTATGTTTCTCTTTTCCTGGGAGACCCTCAAGATGAACTGGTGATATGGAAATAGAGTGTGATCAAGAAGCAAAGGCGGCAGGCAGGAAGGAAGGAAGACAAGAAGGAAGACTTTGTAATGTCATATATAAGCAGAAGCAGGAAATTTTCTTCTATCAGCATGCAAGTTAGCAAAATACTTCGCACTTACACTATACCTCTTGTAGATCTCAAAGGTATCACAAGTGTTCATGCACTGCCCACCACAGAAATAGGCAGGTTTTATTCCATTAGATAAAAGAAACCCAACCCTTGAAATATGTCTTAGGAAGTGATAAGGAAAGTATTGGAGGCAATCTTTGAACTGCAAGTTCAGTAGTGGATAAGATAGTTTTAAGATGAAAAAAATCACCAGTTCCTGTACATTACTTGATTTGTTTTTACCACACTCATTTGTTAAAAGTAGTACATCTGACTGCAGTGTCAATTGACTCTGCAAAATAGTCGATGAACATCCACTGTGACTGTTGAAAAGTCAGTGATTTCTGTGTGTGAGATGAAAGTATCATGGCAGAAAGATCACAGATACTCCCCCACAGAGACTAGATAATATTTTTTCAATCCATATGAATATGACTGATCTTTGGTATTTGATATCATGAAAGAGATTATTTCAGGCAGTTATAGTGTTCTTAAAACTAAAAGAAGCAAGTCCGAGGAGCGGCCTTCTCATGAAAACTGAGGCAGTTTTCACTCAGTGTTGGACAAATATCAACAAAATGTTGCTAAACTGCAGCACCATTCTTGATTATGCTGTCATCTTTCAAGCCATTCGGACAGAAAAACCACTTTTTATTACTGAACTACTAGGCAGTCCAAGCCACTAGCAATAGGTTTTTTTTGCTTGCTGTTGCATGTCCTCCCGAATTAGAGGAATTGAAGTGCCGCAGAGAAGATTTTGGCCAGTCTCCCAAAATGTCCACCAAGCAATCTCAGTACAGCTTTTAACCAGTCGGTTGTACCAATATAAAGAGGCAGCTCAGCTTTCCAATGGCGTATTTTCAAGTGTCTGTTTTGCAGGTAGAGAGCATGCTAGTGAGCTTGGATAACTGGTGTCTAGTCCTGATTTGTGTTGTGACCTGCTCTGTACCTCTGGGCTAGGATTGTACTGCAGGAGTTGCAGCTTTGCAGTGCATTTGTCTTGTGCTGAATGGTGTTTTCTGAAGCATTTGGAAATGTGGGAAATTGTAGTTAACTTCAAATAATAGTGCCTCTAAAAATTTTAGTGTTAGAAGAGTTGGGATCATGCAGTCCATGCAGGAGCCAGTAGCCATAGCCACTTGGCTGTCAAAGAGGTGGCGGATACAGAACACTGCGTTTGCCTGCAGACACCAGGGAAAAAGACCAGCTGCTATCCAGAGGCAGAGAGCTAAGCCTTCAAGCTGGCTTGGTCATACTCAGAGGCCAGCTGGCCTAGAAATATGTATGAATGAAACTGTGTCACACCGTTTTGGGTCACTTTTTATTTGCACATATTGTTGCCTGGTTTTGCAAATGCAGTCTGAGGTGTGGATGGGTGAATATTTTTGTCATCCAAAACTGCACAGGCTCAGACGTCTGCATTTACAAGTTGCTGTCAGTAACTGACCCAAAGAGTCCTTCTTTAAAGAATGTATGGCTCACTCGGCCTTATTTTACAGCTTCCATGCTATGTAAGGAGCTATTGTATTACACTTAAAATGTACAAAACCCATTCCTTCTGCATCTGACTGAAACAAGAGACAGACACAGTATACCAGTTATTCTGGGAAATTATTAACACTTGCTCAGATCAGCAGTTCTGCTGAAGTGGGATTTCTAGTGTGAGTAAAGGAGCATAGTATCTAGTCCCAATTATTATTGCTATTTTAGCTGAATATTTTGTGTAGGTAGATGAGGTAATATGAATTGTAATGCTGTCAGTGTGTGACTGGTACACCTCTTACATCTCTGAGCAAGGCAATTCATTATTTTTTCTTCCCAGGGGTTGTGAACAAAATTAAAATTTCTGTAAGAACAGATTCCCTGAAGGTCCAGGGTGACCTCTTTTCTCATTTTGCGTGATAGGCCCTTAATCAAATGCAACAGTTTTCAGTTAATATATTTCATTTGCTGACAGCATGACATTGTTGGTATTTAGGCTTAAATTCATATTTTGTCAAATCTCATTAGTTTATTTTAATAAGGATCATCTTGATTGTAGCTCCTTGGCTTCAATAATAGCTGGCATATCTTTTAATAACCATGCAAAGCTCCAATATCACTTTCTTATTTCAAGTACTGCTTTGTGGTTTCTTATGGGACATGCTTCAAAAAAGAGGTGTTAATATTTGAAAAATATTTTATGAGAGATAAAGCTGTTTGAGAGGTTTCACAGTTTGCATAGTTTAGAAGGCTCTATTTCTGATTATTGTCTTGAAGGCTACTAATGTTTTTGTGTTCTAGCTATCAAGGAATATTTTCTCCACACAGTTTGATGGATAGTCATGAGCTGGTGAAAGAGATGAATGTGACACCCATTTGTTTCTGTGTTTTAAAGAATTGTCTTGGGGCAGTTTGTATATGCAACAGTTCTAGGGTAATAGTATAACAATGACTTGTTGAGCTTTCCAGGCAATTCAGTGTCAGCTGTCACGCACAGCAGTCTGTGGAAGTTATTTGTGGTGCTATTGGAAAGTTATGGATTGCATGATTCTCTACAAAGAAAGTACTCACTTTGTCTTTTGAGTCTATTAAATTGTTTTCTGCAGGAAGTTTTCTGTCCTGCTGTTTTGCTGTAATAGAATACTCTTTTTTGATAGCAGTATTTTTACCTGTATGTATGGCTTTCATAGTATATTTTGAAAGTGCTAGAATGATTTCAATATGTGTATGCCCACACATAATTTTACTAGTCCTCTGTGCAGGGCTTCATCAGTGTAGCTGTACCTACTAACACAAGAGGGAAAGCTGGATGTAGTTATTCTCATTTCCTGTTTACTTATCCTTGGCGAAATTGCCACAAGGGACAAAAACCTCGTCTAACTTATGACAAGATCCAGTGGATCATTTACGGTACTGTCTTTTGATTCATATCTGGGTGGAGCATTTTGAAGTAAAATCTCTGTCAGTGTAAATATATTACACATATAAGCACATAAGATATGGCTGCCAAGAACTTAATAATCTTAAATATTTAGAAGTGCAGCATTTGTACGTTGGCGTGTATTCTCAACCTGATTTTAAATGTTATAGACCGTTATATTTCATTTGTTGAATGATTCAGTGTGGAAAATATTCATCAGGTTATAAAAATATGTTGACTTTGATCCTTCTTTTTTCTTTTTAGGAGGACTGAAAATCTTTGCAGTTACTGTAAGTGGAAAATCAATATAATAAGAAAATGTTGATTTAGCTTTTCATATGGAAATACATCTTCTGAGTGTAGTTAGAAACAGAGACTTAAAGAGACCAGATTCAGAGACTTTTTCCTTTTTAAATGAGGATGGTTATTTAAGACAAACAATTTAAATGGGAGAAAAATCTTACTCACCAGGGTTGAAATTAACTTCACCTGCATAAATTCTGAGTAATAGTCTATGAAACCATTCATACGAGAAGGAGAGCCGAATGTTTTTGGAATGCTGAAGTTTTATAGTTGTCAGCTATGCCACATTACTAAAAATCAAGCTCTACATAGTAACAGTGTTTCAGTTTAGCCCAGCTTTCCTCATACTTCTGCAACAAATGCAAATATATCTTTAGCGACATGAGAATATATCTGATTTAAAAAGTACATCACTGCTCTTGGTAGAGGAGCTAGGATGAGGGAAGGAGAGGTAAAGACATGAAAAATGGTAAAAGAAAAAAATCTCTGATGAAGCCTTGCTGGCCAAAAGACAGTGTGAATAGAGGATTTCTGTCGTTTTTAGAGGACTTAAACTAAAATAGCAATTCAGGATATAACGCTGCAGAACTTGAGTCACAGGGACCCTTACCCTGATCTATAAAGAGGATCAGGGTATTTGAAAAGGGTTTCCTATCTTCAGAGCCTTTGCTCTTTTCAAGCTTAACCACTAACCATTCACCACAAGTGGTGGGCAAATAACTGGCTTAACTAACCAGCTAGGATAAGCTATAATAACTGCTTAGATTAAAAAAAAAAAAAGTTGGTCTTATACTATTTTATGTCAAAAAGTTCACTGAATAATCACAGTTATGTTTTCATAGCTTCACAAATATTTTGCACTCCTAAAATACCTAAAAAGGCATTTTTTATTTTTGTTTCATTTGTACTTTTAAAAATAATTGCTATGTATAATGTATACCTGTGTGCGTGTCTTTTTTTAAATCTGACAGTATTTCTGTCCTCACCAATGAAGAATTTCAAACATGCCATAGTCAATAAAAGAAACTTCTTTAGTCCTTTCCTGTGTCACATACTAATTTTCAGATGAAGCTAATATTATCTTTTTGTCCAATTCTTTGTGCATGGTTTTATTGGATAATACCAACAGAGATGAAATAATATGTTTTTCAGTCCTCTGAACATTTTCTGTGGGTGCCTTTGCAACAGGAGGCCATTACCAAAGTAATTTGTGAAAGGAATTATTCTTTCCAGCAGTGAAAAAATTTCATGGTCACAGTAAACTCTTAGAACAAGGATGAACAATGAGGGCAACATTATCTTATTTTTAAGTATTTTGTGAATGTCATGTACATTATGCTATTTTCTTCATATCAGCAGACTTTTGAGCCATGCAGATTAAGGTGTGTGCAATCCACTGGACAGAAACTGAGTTTGAAAGAAGTACGTTTCTGGATATTGAATTTTGGATTCTCCACATTCCTTTAATGTAACAATAAAATAAAAAGAATTTCTCCTGCCTGCCTTAGGCAGAATGCCTGCTGGTCTTGGTGGCAGCTTTCAGATATTAAGAACTACAAGGAAAGAGCCTTAATGAAAAAATTCCTAGGTTACCAGGGAAGTTGTTTATTAATTTCCATTTTAAAGAACCAGAAAATTATATTGTTTAATGAAGAGCTGTTTATGAGGTATTGGGTGCAGCAGGAGCATTGACATTCATAGTCAGATCCCAAGCAGTGAAAAAATTCAGTATTTTTACACACATGATCTAAAATTTCTGTATTTTCTGCAGATTTAGGTAACCATTTCTTGATTAAAAATGGATTTATACTTCTGAAGCCACTTAACTTCTTTTACAGTATATTTAGGAATGTATAATATAGAATATACTAGAGAGTATACCTATCTATTTGTAGTGTGATGCTAATTCACAGTAAAGTGAGAGGTAGCCTTTTCTGCTGCCAGGTAGAAACCTGGGAATACACAACTAGTGAAATGCACCCTAAATAGATGTCAAGGTATGTTCTGTGGTGTGCCAGAATGGGATCCTTCAGGCTACTTAAATTGGGCAACAGAAAGTCAGAATGAGGGTTCTAGCTTGAGCATGGTGGTACGAGAAAATAGAATTAGGCATCTAGGACATCTGGTTTTGAATTTAGGTACCTACATTTAACCTCTATTTTATTTTTGGACCTACAGGATTGATTTGGATCTTGCCTTTACCATCTAATCCTGAATAAAGTATCCCCTATTCATACAGTGGGGTTTTTTTAAGGTGATGGGCAAACTGCTGTTGTTATTTTTACATATCTGATAAATATTATGCAACCTAAGTTTATAAAAATGTTACAATTTTGGTGCCAGGCTTTCAAGACAAAAAGAGCAACTGGTACAGGATGGCTAAGATTAGATTGGCATTCACATTTTTTTGTGGGATCTACCTTTCTTGCTGGATACATAGGTTTACATTCTGAAAACTGTATTGATGCCAAAAGATCTTATTTTGCAAGCAAATGAACTTAGTGGTTTCACAGAATAAGACAAACTCAGTCTGAATAAAGTTTTCCATGTGTGGCCTTAAATGCACTTTAAAAGAAATCTACCAAATTCATACTTCAGTTAAAAAAACATGATATCTAATACCTCTGCATATCAGAAGACACTTTTCCTCCTGCAATTATCTGGTCTTGACCATGTGCTACAAGAAATTAGTGGACTATAGGTAAGAAATTAAGAGTTACTTTATTTAAACAAAGAAAGGTCAAGAGAGGGATGAATGTTACAGCTGAAAGCCAATACAGACTTCCTAATAGGAGTGATATTTTCTGAACAGATAAACTTTGCCTGAAGATGACTTTTCATAGTGAATGGTGAGATATACTTACTGTTAAGCAGAATTTCCTGTTGCTTTTCAGTTCCATGACTTTCTTTTGATGAATGTCAGTGGAGTTAATTCTTATAAAATGATGCATTGCAAAAAATTCAAGAGGAAGCATGAAGCAGGTGAACATCTCTCACTGAGAGCCTAAGGTCTGCATTTGCAGTGCGTAAAATTAAGTACTGCTTTCTAAACTTGTGAGCATCAATGGATGTGAAGGTGCAGCCATGCTGCAGTACAGTGGGAAGTTCATTGAACTAGTGTTTCTGAGTAATCATTGTTAGTTGAGCTAGTCATTGCTAACTAGAAAAAAGCTATCTAAGCAATCTCTAAGTTGTGGAGGTAATTATATATTGGAGGGAACCCTGTGTTTAGACTTCTTCCAGCATCTGAACAGGTGTGTTCTGAGACAGTGCAGATCGTGCAGCATTGCACATCTGTCAGTGGCATGGGTATGTACTGTGGATGGACAATGTTTGGGAGGATGTAAGGTTGAACAAGATGCATAATTTCCCTGTAACAAGTGTGTAATACCAGTGCCTGAAATGCTCGTGTGTCCTGTGAGAAATTCCAGGCTGCATTTAAACTCCTGCTGTGTGTTAAATAGCAAACTTTAGACAATAATGTTTAAGGCTTTTCCAAGTTTGGGTGCTGACTTAGGTTCACCCCAAAGGGCATGCTGAGAAATACTAGTGAGCAACCTGATGCATTTCACTATCAGTCAGAATTATTTTCCTACAATTTCCTTTTCTCTATTTTGTTCCCCTAAGTAGTTACTCCTCTTTAGGACATATGTTCGCTTCAAATACATGCAGGTCTGTCTGGATCACCAGTCTTCATCTTTCCTAGTGACTTTCCTGGGTCATTTCTCTCTGTGCTGATTTCCCTTCCAATTGATAAAGTCCTGTTTTGATACAGTGCTGAAGTTTTCCAGAAATAAATGAAGTTTTTTTCAGACTGAGTATTACTGGAATTACTGAACAGACACATATTTACTGCCACTTTACTGACATTTTGTGTCCAAATTGAACAGAAGGAGCACTCCTTGTATATTGCAGTTAAATAATGGTATTTAATGTCTGCATGCATTGAGCCTTTTCATAGGCATTATCCATGACCTTTTCTGCAGTTTCTGGAATTCTGCTTTGCAATTACCCGGAATGGTTTTCACACTGGGTTCACTTTTTTCCCCTTGCTTTGTCAGCTGAACTCAAAACATTCACCAATTGCCCTGTGTTGTTCATCTGCTTCATGTACATAACATGAAATTTAAAAAGTGTCTTATTTGGCTACCCTGTATCAGTTAAAATTATTTGTTTGATTGTAATTTGTATAGCAGATATGTTAGCAGATTTTAATTTTGACTAATATATCTGAAGCCAGTTTTGCTAGTTTAATGGGGGAGGGTGGAAGAGAAATGAGCAGTGGCAGGGTTAAATTTGACTTCTGAGATGGGTATCTGGGCAAAAAATAAGTAATGGTAAATGAAACTGTAATTTGTCACATTTTTCCTGGAGAAAACAGCTCCACCCTCCCCAATTAATTTTATTCAGTGCAAATATTACTTACAAAAATAAGAAATTAAATGCATGTTAAAGTCAACAGGTGGAGATGTCACTTATAACCCAAGTGCTGCTGGGTTAGAGCAACCGCTCAAATAGAGTTCTTTTATTTCCTGAAGGACGTGAACCTGCATTTCTTTAATGAATGTCTATAAGGTGCTTTGGAGAGAGAGCGAAAGGCAGGAGAAGAGTATTCTCAGGTTTCCCATTGAAACTCTACTGCTTTGAATGAATAATTAATCTTTCACACCTCTCAGGCAAATGTTCTCGCCACCTCTGACAGCCACGTGTCTGTTCTCACTAACTCTAAGTATTTTATGGAAAAGAGAAGCATTACAGCATTAGAACAATCACAGTGTATTGATAAAACTAGTTGCACCCATGCACACACAGCACGCAGCCAGGTGAGAATCTGCCTGTTTTCCAGTTGTATTGGTTATTATTGAGAGAGAGAAAACTTGTCTGACTCACCTAGTGAAACATCTGAGTGCTGGTGTTTGTCCTGGTGGATGTTCAATTATTTATGCAGCATGAAATGGATATGGCAAGAAGGGCAGAGCTCCAGTTACGGCACAGTGGTTAGTCTCTCACAGGTGTAGGAGGAAACTGAATTGTTTTAACCTGCAGCTTAGATGAAAGCACCAGCCACTGAACTGTTGAGTGGATGTGGGGAGTGAAAGCTGTGTGAATTGAGGCCATATTTTTTAACAGGACACTGTATCCTAGTGCAGCTTTCACTGAGCACCAATCTCAACCTCTTTCGCCATTACACAATATGCTAAATCTATCAGCCAAGAAATCCTTTCCCAGCCTGCTGAGCTCTCATGGGAGTGCCTGTCACTGCCTGCCTGTCATCTCCCATCTTCCAAACTCTGGATTTGGTGTTGTACATGCTCATCAGCTCTCGCAAAACCATTTATGGGGCTCCTTCTTCCACATACTGATTCAAGGAACATAGTCATTTTTTAATACAAAACTATAACAGTAATATGGCTTTTTTGAAAATGAAATGCTTCCAGACAGCTGTCTATTTTGATGGAGATGACTGTTTATTTCATAAATACATCTTTTTCCCTTCATGAATCTAGAAGAATCCTGTGTGGCACCATACGGCTCATGCTATAGTTTCCAATCCTTTTCCTGATAGCTGGACTTCAGTATATCTGTGATTTACCAGAAACTAAATACTTTGGTTTCTTTCTTCAAAATGACTTAAAATTTAGTTACAGGGCTGTCAGCACTTTAAATGTTTCAGTTTAATTTCTCTCTGTAGATAGGTACTGAAGTGACATCAGTTTAGTAATAGATTGAACAGATCCTATGGGAGAATGACTGACCTTGAGAAATTAAAAAAGCAAAATATAAGTCTATGTAATTAGACCAGCAAAGTGTAAGCCTGCTGCTCTAGTGAGGGCAAATGGCATATATGAAAATATTAAACAGCTGCTGGCAATGTAGTACTGAAATATCAGATAATCCCAGTTCTGTTCTCAGATGAATTCCAAAGGCATTGCTTCTGGAAGGTCTCGTATCACTGGGAGGAACCATCTGAATTTTTCATATACCTTGATGGGTTATAAATTAGCTGTAATCACTCCAGAGAAAGACCTGTGCCTCACAGGGGAAAGCTCAGTAAGAACATCTGCTCAATGTGCCATGGTGGTCAAAGAAGCAAAGAAGATAGCAGGTTATATTAGGGAAAATATATAGAATGATATGGAGATTGCAGTATTGCTGTTACATGTATAGATGCATTATCTTTATTTCTGTGCTTAATGCTTCAGGAATTTTAATGCTTCAGGAATTCCAGTGCTTCAGGAGTTCCAGTGTTTCAGGAAATACAGGTATAAAAGCTTGGTATTGACTATCTTCTGTTTGGTTTTAAGGTGAGAGATGACAGCTAGTTTTATTTTTATTTATACCCTTGTTTTTATTACATAAAAATAGTGCTTAAAGCTTGAACAAGTATTAACTCCCATAGCACTATCATAAATAAAAGTGAGAGAAAATCTATATATTAAGGTCATCCTGTCTTAAATAAAGATTCAAGTACAAAGCACATTATTTCAGATGTAAGAGAGTTTTTCTTATGCAGAAAGCTTGAAACAATGGGAAAAGTTTTCATTACTGAATGTGCAGAGGAGTTGTAGCCATAGTATAAAAACGCAGAAGATGGAGCAATGGAGTGAGCTCAGACTCTTTCCTACTCTTTTAGGAGGACTGAGGGATGCTCAGTGAAATGAAAAGACATGCCAAAATGAAGCCCTTTTACACTCCCTCCCCATGATTCTGACCTTTGGAACTCACCTGCCACAGTGTTGGCAGGCAGTGGTGAAGTGGCGCTTGTGGCAATCAAGGTGGTCCTCCAGGTTTTTATAAAGAGCCTGCAGAAAGGCTAAAGATGTTAATGCCACTACCCTGCTGCCTGTCCAGGACTCTGTAATTCCTCCCTGGGTTTCTGGTGTTGTCAGGAGATCTCAGTGCATGGGCCTGCTGGAATGTACATCAGCCTGGAGTACTCCAAAATGGCATCTGCTCGTGAGACAGTCTTCTCTTTGTCTTTCTTTTTTTTTTTTTTTTTAAGAAGAAAAAAGTTTTTATGATGCACACAGGAAAATATATTAATGAAAACAGAAACAGATGGTGTTTGCCTAAAATGAAAGAAGAGCTTTTTCTTGGTAAATGTCTTTCTTACTTTCCTCAGAGCAAGGAAATCAGAATGACCTGACATTTGACTGATGACTGTCCACATGAAAGGGAGAGAGTCATCTCCTTCACGCTAAAGCTCTCTCTGCTGTCTCTCATTTCCTGTTAACTCTATATACACTGTTTAGAATTTCAGGGAATACAGTTCCCCTCCTGCTGTTTTTACAATGATGAATGTCTCAGAAAAAAGTAGAGGAGATTCAGCTTAATAAGGCTCTTGCCACTATTAAAAAGTTATGCCAAACCTTGGGATAATAAGAAATATTTATACTGCTTTTCAGAATGTTTGTGAGGATTTTCCATCCTCAGCCATAACAAGGCTCAATGTTACAGTATTTAGGTATATGGTGCATGATGTTTTCCACAGTACCTATTACTGAGTGCTTATTTTGGAGCTATTTCTGTAGTATATGTTTAAGTCTATATCTTAATATATATTTTGTTGTTAACATATTACCTGAAATATTGGCAAGGTACTTAAGGGGGTGATTTGAGCAACAACTGTTCTGTTGCTCCAACCTTCTGCTTCACACTTAAAGGTATATGTCTACACACAGCTAATTCCTTGGAAAACATTCATAGGCTCATTTAGGTTGGAAAAGACCTTTAAGATCATCGAGTCCAACCTGTGTTATCAAGAGTTGGTCACTGAAAGGCACTAAATACTTCACTCTGGGGCCTGTGTTAGCAAGGGGCGGAAGAGTAATGTTGCAGAGAACAGGTGTGGCAGAACCGTGTGCTTATATACTGAGGATAAAAGCTAAATTTGTAAGTAATTTTTTTCTCAATATAGAGAGGAAAAGTGTAAACTGTTCCCTTCTGTATCATTCAGGAACATCCCACTATGGTGGAGATAACTGTCTATAATCATGAGCGTTTTTCATCTGGCCAGGGAGAGCTTTGTTCTTTCCCTTAAATTTGTGCATCTCTGCCATGCCAATAGGTATTGGCAAGGATGAGGGGTGGAAACTGCATGCCCCATGGGAACTGAATCCACCTCAGCTGGTTGTAGCTTTGGACTTGCTCCATCTTCACTGCAGAAGGAACCAAAAGCCAGATATCCAGTGTTGCTCACATTTCTGGAACACTTAATTACACAAATTCCTCTCATTGCACATATCTTGGTGGCGTGGAGAGGGAGAGAAAGTTGCTTTCTGCTTTCTCCTAATCTGGTGATTTTCAGTGACCTGTTGTTGTGAAGATAATATACTTTCTTTCTGAAAGACTTCTAATATGCAGCTGAAGTTCATCCATGGTCTCAGTTTCCCAAGTGAAAAAAGATTAGAAGCTCACTGGAGACTTTCCAGTTTTGCTTTGTGTCATCGCAATGTGCTTGATACTCTAGAAGACCTCACAGAGTAGTGGCAATGTATCTTTTCTTGCCAGTGCCCTCAGAAACCAAAGAGATCCTAACAAAGATCACAGATAAAGACCTGGGAGCAGGGGGGAGGTTGGGAAGGGCAAGAACATGCCAGTTGACAGAACAAGAGCAAATGCTAGAGGCAAAATGTTTCTTTGATGTTTCAAAATGACTAAAGAAATCAACATTAAGTGATCACATCAAGACAAGTTTGTTACAAACAAGCAGTTTTGTGCCCTTAACAAAGGAAGGGTGGAATTAGTATTTATAAATGTTTATTGGACTGTACATGGAAGGCAATTGTATCAATAGTAAGAAGCAACTATTGTAATCTGAAGATCAGAAGCTCTCTTGGGCAGATAAGATAGTGCTGACACATCATGGCAAACGTGGTATCATGCTAACTGTCAGTTGCAACAAATTCAATTACCTTGAATTTGTCATGCCAGGATGACATTAAAAGTACTGCTAGCCTGTAAGTCTGAAAATGTTTACAACATATTGAAAAATTGATATTCAAAAAAGTCAGTCAAATGATATAAAGTGAAGTCACTAAGCTCCTATGTATATGAAGGCTGATTTTCCATGAAAAAGTGTTGTTTTCAATTTATAAAAGGGACATTGCAAATTAGGAGGGTTTAAGTGTTACAGTGGAAGAAACTAAATGAGAGTGGAAAAAATACTTATGTACCATTTCAAAGGCAAAAGTGTGTTTTTTTTTAAATTGAATCAATGAAAAAAAAGGTATATATGCAGTAAATTAACTATCTCAAACTATCATTAACTAAAAAATGTATATGCTATTAATACTGCCTCACTTGAGGTGAAAGCTAAAGCTTACTCTTGATGCATGAATTAGGAAAAAAGGTGAAAGATTTGCAAATAGTCAGTATGCGTTAACTTTTAGAGGAAAAAAAAAATCAGGAAATGTAAGTAACAATTGATGAATGCTATTTTTTGTATTAGCAAAGGAATCTGATTCATACATTCTCTTCAAGACCCCCTGATTTTACCTGTTCATTATTCAATCAAGATCTGAACAGAAAGGCCCAAATTCTCCGGACCTGTGGAATGCATGCATGCTGCTCCAGATGTGCTGCATAAGTATGGCTTTATTTTTGGTCAGAATTGGCTGATTGCTCAGCTTCGTATGCAGCAACCCAGCTGTCAGTATATAGGAAGATCACTGAAGTCAGTTCAGAAATAATCTCAGTTCACTTAGCCATGCTAGATATCACCTGTGTTCTGAAGTGAAAAGTTAATAAAATGATTTCAGTGGTACCTGAAGCAGTGCTTTTGGTGCACACAGATTCCGTGGTTCCTGCCAGGCTCAGGCGGGTTCGCTCCACAATGGAGCAATTGCAGCTCAACGAGCGTATGACAAATATACAAGGACAATAGTTAAGGAATGTCCTCCCAGTTGGTGCAAAATACAGTAAAATGAAGATAAAAATTGTTAAGAATTTATTCAGATCTGTCTCTTCTCCGTTTAGTGGTTTTTGTGGGTATGTTTGTACTGTTACAGTATATCTACTTATAATAAAGAGACCAGCACACTTCCATTCCAAAATCAGTGTTTCCTTAATTAAGAAATATTTTAATTGTTATTAATCTCTGTTTCTGAGGGAGGAATAAACATGCTGTGGTCCCATTTGTTCTGTAGCTAAGTTGTTGATGCTGTGACTAACATGTTAATTGATTTGGTGTGACAGCAGACACAGAAGGCAGAAGTACTAAATGCTACCTTTGCCTCAGTTCTCCCCATCCAGGCCTCTGTGCTTGGAGAGACAGGTCAAGGAGAGAAATAACCAGGACTGCATGAGCATCAAGTTGGGCTTGCTGGAGACAACCTCACCCATGGGCCAATGGGACAAGACAGACTGTACCTGAGGGTGCTGAGAGCTGGCCAGTGTCCTCGCATGGTGAGAAATCTATAACCTCTGGGAGGTCATGGAAATCCAGGGAGGTCCCCTGTGACTAAAGACAAGCAAATGTTGCATCTGTCTTCCAAAAAGGCAATAAGGATGATCTGGGAAACTGCGCTGGTCAGCCTTGCTTCAGTCCCTGGGAAAACCGTGGAACATATTTCTGGGCATATAGAGAAGGTGATTGGGAGCTGTCAGCATGGGTTTACAGGGGGTAAATCGCACCTGACCCACCTGATGGCCTTCTGGGAAGAAATGACTGGTGTGTGGATGGGGGGAGAGTGGTGGATGTCATGTACCTGGGCTGCAGCGAGGCTCTTGACACTGTTGCTGTTCTCACATCCAAGTTGAGCCACGATGATCTGGATGGATGGACAGAGAGACAGATAAAAAACTGGTTGGATGACGGGACTCAGAGGGCTGTGGTCGATGGGTCATATTGGCCTGGTAACAAGTGGGGCATCGCTGGGGTCTGTCTGGGACCTCTCTTGTTTAACATCTGTCATGGTTTAACCCCCGCCAGCAGCTCATCCCAACCTAGCTTCTCACTCACTCCTCCCAGTGGGATGTGGGAGACAATTGGAGGGTAAAAGTGAGAAAACTCATGGGTTGAGATAAAGACAGTTTAGTAGGTAAAGCAAAAGCTGTGCATGCAAGCAAAACAAAACAAGGAATTAATTCAGCACTTCCCATCGGCAGGCAGGTGTTCAGCCATCTCCAGGAAAGCAGGGCTCCATCACGCGTAACGGTTACTTGGAAAGACAAATGCCATCACTCCGAATGTTGCCCCTTTCCTCATTCTTCCTTCCAGCTTTTATTACTGCCCATGACGTCATATGGTATGGGACATCTCTTTGGTCAGTTGGGGTCAGCTGTCCCAGCTGTGTCCTCTCCCAAATTCTTGTGCACCCCCAGCCTACTTGGTGGTGGGGCAGCGTGAGAAACAGAAGAGGCCTTGATGCTATGTAAGCATGTTCATCAAAATCTAAAACAACCCTGTGTTATCAACACTGTTTTCATCCCAAATCCAGAACATACATAAGCTACTAAACCATACAAGGGCCTATGAAGAAAATTAACTGTATCCCAGCCCAGACCAGTACACATCTTTATCAGTGGCCTGGAGGAGATCACAGAGTCCTCGTCCATCAAGTTTTCAGATGACACTGAACAGGGGGGATGAGGTGATACAGAATCCATAAGTCCCTAAAATAAAGATCAAGATCACAACCAAAAAGTTTTTCTCTCCCTTTTTTCTAACTCTTCTAGTATGACTGAGGTATTCAATACTCTGGATTTGATGTGATTTTTCATGGGAGTAGACATTTGAGTTTGTTTACAGGTTATCTACCAATAATTCCAAATGGAAGCAGAGATGAAAAAAGCCTTCTGTGGGTTGTTCTTCACAGAAAGCTCAGGAAGTAAGCTTAAGCCTCATCCCTACTTTCAAATTCTTAATTAAAAAAAAAAAATAAATCAAAGCAAGGCTATCTTTCATAGCTCATAATTTCCTCTTTCAGCAAGAGATCAATGCCCCAACATGATGGCAAATGACCCTGTGTCATTAGAAGTATTATCTTTTTCCTATTATCAGGCCAGTTCCTGTAAGAATAGAGAGAAAGCTTCATTTCATGTGCATGCTGTACTATAGCAACAGATACCCTGTATGCACTTTCAACTACATAATTGTGGGTTTCAGCTGAGTGTTGAATTGTGTACTTTCTAATCTGAATGATGCTTTATGTTTTTCAGAGCTTTCCACCTTTCACTCACAGGGTCACATTTAAGAGGCAGGTGACGGGCATAACTGGGAGTCTGATCAGCCAGTCTGATGGGAATAGACTTCATGAACATAAGTGCACCAGGACCAAATGTTTAAATCTTTATCTATACTGAATATAAAAAAATTTAATTAATTTGCTGGTCTTTGCTGGATCTCATTACCTTTTTTCTGCCTTTTACGTTGGGATAGTTTCATTGCGCATAACTTCGTCTCAGTGTGAAATCTGCAGGACTGTGCATTTTCTCTTTTCTTTCCTCTTCTTGGATTCTACTTTGAAGATGTGTACAGATCTTGGTATCTGAAATTCTGAAGGCAAACTCAGTTTGTTAAAATGCCAGTAAAGCTGATTAAAATGCCTGTAGGTTGCACAAAGCACCATAAATGGGGCAATCTCTTGGATGCCCTAGCAGTGAAAAATCTTGGATGGGCTATTTATCTGTCAAACCGAAACCTTCCGAATAGATCTTAATTTGGCAAATCATCCAGAACTGGTACCAGCTCTTGAGTGGGACCACAGATGTCATATTTCATCCTGACCTAAATGCCTGTCAAACTGCACTGTGCTGGCCTCTCAGGCACCAACAAATCATGACCCTGCTAGGAGCACACTGGGACATTTTAATGTACTTTTTATAGCTGTAAGATGGTTAATGACTTCAGTATATAACAGATAAGGGATTCTATTTTTTTTTTTACTTGGCAGATTGCCATCTTCCCCTTTCCCCTTTGGCTCTGTGATTCTGCATTTGAAGCATAGTGCTTCCAAAACAGATACCCTATCAAAAAGTGAGTAGACATCTAGCTAATTGGAGCACAAAGGGTCATTGTCTGTAACTAGGAGGCTATGGTTCATCTCACATCATTGTTTTTAAAAATTTAATTTGGCAGTCGCATTGTGTAACAAGCAAACTAAACTGAACATTTCAAGACTCACATGAAGATAATCTTTTATTTTAAAAGCAGGGAAGTCCAGTGGCTACATCAGTGGGTTAGGACTTGGGAGATTCAATTTCAAGTTCTCACTCTGAAATAGACTGAACAGCTGAGCTTGGGCAGTTCACATAGGTCAGGTTTTTCTAAAGGCATAACCCAACTGAAAATGCTGGGATTTAAGTTTCTGCATATCTCTGAGGATTTGGGTCCAAGTTCCCCCAAAATCACAGATCTTTAAGTAGAAAAGTTTTGTGATCTGACCATCACTTCCACTGAAGTGACCAGTAGGGCAGGGATTGAATCCATGTCTTGAGAAATACCTTAATTTTTCCCTTTAAGCTAGTAGCAGACAGCATCATGACCAAGGCAGGCAGCGAGGCCAGGCAGTGTGCTAAGCACCAAGGACCCTCCATATCCATACAGACTGGTCTGTGGCCATGGGGCCAGTCTGAGGTAAAGCTGGGAAGTCCCATGAGCAAGGGGAGGATGTGAGGCAGAAGGCTGGGCACCGGCATGCCTGTATCACAGCTCCAGAAAGGACCAAATGCAGACATCTGAGCTGAAATGCAGCTCCTGCCAAGGGTGGTGGCCCCAAATGGGGTGCCCCAGAAGGCTTTCTGGCAGCATAGCTGTTTTTGTAGCAGCCTGATCCCAGGTTATGCAGCTGTGTTGTATTGGAGCCAATTTGAACACAGGCAGCTAAGACCCCAGGAAAAGATGTGGGGGAAGAGATTGCTCTCAGGCCCTCTATTAAAAAACAGGTCTTAATCTTCCTGTATCTCTAAACCCTGAAAAATGTATAATATCTTCAGTAGTGTTAGGAAAGTAAACACATTAAATACTATTTGGGGAGCTGTAAGGATAGTATGTAATGAGATTCACATTAACGGTAAAGTCACTGTCAGTTGTCTATATTGTTCTGTTATTTATTATTGGGGTGGGTCTTAAACAGTAAGCACAGGGCTAGTATTTCTTGGTACTGCCTGGGTATATCCACCTGGACTTCTGTAAGGCCTTTGATACAGTCCCCCACAATATTCATGCCACTATAGAAGAAATGGGTTTGATGGGTGGACTCTTAGGTGAATAAGGAATTGGGTGGATGGCCATGTCCAAAGAGTTACAGTCAATGGCTCAATGTCTAAGTGGAAACCAGTAATCACTGGTGTCCCTCAAGGGTCCATACTGGGACCAATACTATTTAATATCTTCATCAATGACATAGATAGTGGGATTGAGTGCACCCTCAGTAAGTTCGCAGATGACACCAAGCTGAGTTATGCAGTCGATATGCTTGAGGGAAGGGATGCCATCCAGAGGGATCTTGACAGGCTTGAGGAGTTGGGCCCATTATATTAGGTTTGCGTGGCAAGGTTTTGGTAGCGGGAGGGCTACAAGGGTGGCTTTTGTGAGAAGCTGCTAGAAGCTTCCCCCATGTCCAACAGAGCCAATGTCAGCTGGCTCCAAGATGGGCCCACCGCTGGCCAAGGCCAAGCCCATCAGCAATGGTGGTAGCGCCTCTGGGAGAACAGATTTAAGACAAGGGAAAAAGAACTCCATGGCAGCAACTGCAGCCGGAGAGAGGAGAAAGAATATGTGAGAGCAACAACCCTGCAGACCGCCAGGTGAGTGAAGAAGGAGGGGGAGGAGGTGCTCCAGGCGCCGGAGCAGAGATTCCCCTGCAGCCCATGGGGAAGACCCTGGTGAGGCAGGCTGTCCCCCTGCAGCCCAGGGAGGTCCACAGGGGCGCAGATGCCCACCTGGAGGACCCCACGCTGGAGCAGGGGGATGCTTGAAGGAGGCCGTGACACCATGGGAAGCCCGCGCTGGAGCAGGATCCTGGCAGGACCTGTGGCCCCGTGGAGAGAGGAGCCCACGCTGGAGCAGCTTTGCTGGCAGGACTTTTGACCCCGTGGGGGACCCACGCTGGAGCAGTCTGTGCCTGAAGGACTGCAGCCCGTGGAAGGGACCCACACTGGAGCAGTTCATGAAGAACTGCAGCCCATGGGAAGGACTCATGCTGGAGAAGTTCATGGAGGACTGTCTCCCGTGGGAGGGACCCCATGCTGGAGCAGGGGACGAGTGAGGAGTCCTGCCCCTGAGGAGAAAGGAGCAGCAGAGACAACGTGTGATGAACCGACCCCAACCCTCATTCCCTGTCCCCCTGCACCACCAGGGGGAGAAGGTAGAGAAAATCGGGAGTAAAATTAAGCCTGGGAAGGAGGGAGGGGTGGGGGAAGGTGTTTTAAGATTTGGGTTTATTTCTCATTATCCTACTCTGATTGGATTGTTAATAAATTAAACTCATATCCCCAAGCTGAGTCTGTTTTGCCAGTGAGTGTAATTAGTGAGTGATCTCTCCCTGTCCTTACCTCGACCCACAAGCCTTTTGTTATATTTTCTCTCCCCTGTCCAGCTGAGGAGGGGAGTGATAGAATGGCTTTGGTGGGCACCTGGCGTCCAGCCAAGGTCAACCCACCACACTCATGCAACCATCATGAAGTTCAACAAGGCCAAGTGCAAGGTCCTGCACATGGGTCAGGGCAACCCCTGATACCAGTACAAGCTGGGGGATGAAGGGATTGAGAACAGCCCTGCAGAGAAGGATTGTGGATACTGGTGGATGAAAAATTGGACATGACCCGTTAATGTGTGCTTGCAGCCCAGAGACCCAACCGTATCCTGGGCTGCATCACAAGAAGTGTAACCAGCAGGTCGAGGGAGGTGATTCTCCACCCTCTACTCCACTCTGGTGAGACCCCACCTTCAGTACTGTGTCCAGCTCTGGGGCCTCAACATAAGAAGGACATGGACCTGTTGGAGCGAGTCCAGAGGAGGGCCACGAAGATGATCAGAGGGCTGGAGCACCTCCTTCTGTGAAGCCAGGCTGAGAGAGCTGGGGTTATTCAGCCTGGAGAAGAGAAGGCTCCGGGGAAACCTTATTGTGGCTTTTCAATACTTAAAGAAGGCTTATAAGAAAGACAGACTTTCTACAAAGGCCTGTAGCAACAGGATGAGGGGTAACAGTTTTAAACTGAAAGAGCATGGGTTTAGATGGGACATAAAGAAGAAATTTTTTATGATAAGGGTGGTGAGACACTGGAGCAGGTTGTCCAGAGAAGTTGTGGATGCTCAATCATTGGAAGTGTTCAAGGTCAGGTTGGATGGGGCTTTGAGCAACCTGGTCTAGTTGAAAGGTGTCCCTGCCCATGGCAGGGAGTTGGACTAGATGATCTTTAAAGGTCTCTTCCAACCCAAACTACTCTATGATTCTATATATTTTTCTTACTAATTCTGTCTGTATTATTCCAGCAGCTCTGTGTTTGGGAGAGAAAGTCATTTTGTTTTGTTGAGCTGCATGTAGCAGCATGTGCAACTGAGTCATATTTCTGAATGATAGAGTCTTACTTCTTCTAAATGCTAGTGTCATCCTGCTAGGTAGGCTCGGTCCAGATATGTTGGCAATCTGACCAGAAATGGTGAATGTATTCTTCAGGATGGTGAATGTCTCATGCAAGGAAGAATGGCTATTTAGCTAATTGAAGCAAAAGTAGCTTTTTAGTTACTTTTCGGAAGACAAGGGCAGGCTCACAGTGTAGTTGTGCCTGTAATCACAGCAATTGGCCCAGACCTGTGACAGTGAAGGTCACACAGCACACAAGTGGCATGGCATCAGCAGGATCAAGCAGACAAATAATAAAGAGTGGGTAAGTGGGAATGCAGCCCAGAATCACAAGAGAGATGATAATAACACATCACAATTGAGGTAAATCAGATATGTGCAGGAGGAAGCTCAGCTTATTCAGGCATGAATAGGATAAAAGTCATGTTTCTGTTCCACATCTAGGACTGCTTCACAGACAGTGCACATTTCTTTGGTTGTTGTGCATGCCTGTCAGTTCCTGAGTGTTTTATTCTCATTGCTGTAGGTGCAGCAATGAGACTTGGCCTGTTTGGAATGAGCAGACATCAGTTTATGTGATAATCTTCATTCTGGTACTGTGTGGAATGCCTACCCTTCCAGTGGATCCTGGGATCTCTGCGCCATCAGCCTATCAATCACATCAGGTTAGAGTTGCATCCTTCGAGCACGTGAAGTCTCCCAAAGGGATAAAAACTGTTGTAGCCAGAAATGTCAGTGACTGCAGCTGAAAACATGAGAACTGAAAGGCCATGAGATTTTTTCCTGCTTAGCCTGCATAAAATTATGATTGTCCCCCTGAACAAAAAACAGGGACTGCTTAGTTTTTTCTTTCTACTGGGAGTAAATGGAAGGAGAAGGAGTAAAAATTGTCCTGGCTTGGATTTTCTTGATGGCCACAGGAAGAGTTATCTTACATGTGATTTTTCTTAGGCACATTCTCTTTTGTTCCAGAAAATTTTGCTCAGGAAGATTTAAGGTCTTCAACAATTTGTCCACAATTGCTCCATGCCTAGCAGCCCTAACAAGTCAATCAGACTGTGTGCAGACTAATAATGTTTGAGGTTTCCAAATGTCTAAACAAGTCAGAACTGCATGTCTGTGGCATGGCCACCTGCAATGAACACAGACCTTTTTGCAATCGCCACTGTGGTAACTATAACAGACTCAGAAAATGTCAGGTTTGCTTCACTGTTTTGTTCTCAGTGAACACAACTATACAGGGCACACTCTGTAGGTCTGGTATGTCTGAAGAACATCAGTTCATGGGCACTGCACAACACATGAGCATTTCTGGGGGAGTGGTGTAAGAGATTTGTTTGCAGAGTTTTTATCTTCTGAAACCATGCCGTTCATAGACTTAATGCTTTTTCTGCAAGGCATGAGCAGTTTCATTCACAAAGGAATTGCATTAATAGCTGAGTTATCTCAGCAGTAATTCAGAGATATTAGGGATGATAAAGACCTATTTGTACATTTTGCCTTGCCTCTCTGTAAAGGCAGGGTTAAACCTGTTGTACAACCACTTCAGTTTTGTTTATCCAGCTTTATTTGTCTCAGCTGATAGGACTTCCATTATACCTGGGGGAGTGGTCTGCGGCGTGATGCATCCTACTTCTAGGACTTTATCCAGACACTTGATTTAGATTTTCCTTTCTTAATTTTCATCTCATTACTTTTGGCTATTCTCCTTTATGCTACCTGAGATATCTCTTTTCTCTGCTTAGTTTTCATATCCTTCAGCTATTTGTAAATGGTTATCTTGATGCCTTTTAAGCATTCCACAGCCCGGCCATATTTATTTAGATCTTTTCATCTTTCTTCATAAGTCAATGCCTCCAGCCCACTTTAATCATATCAGTGGCTTTGCACTGACCTCTCTCCAATTTACAACTCTTCTCAATAATGAGAGTCTCAGGGCTAAACACAATTTTCTGAGAACAGCCACACACTGTAGAGAAATTATTTTACCTGTGATTTCAAGTGTGATGTATTTGCAGCTGCAAACTATGTTCTTCCCCTGCAGTTTTGCATTGGAAGGTCTTTTGCTGTCAAGATTACCTAATTTGCTACAAGATGTCCGCTGTTTGTTTTGGGTTTTTTTCCCCTGACTTCCATACAAATTATGAATGGGAAAAAATGATTCAGGGGAATGTGGAGATCAAGAGCACATGAAGTTCTCATCCAAATGATGTGGAAATATGTGGAGGGTTTTCATATTTTTACTCAAGAGGTCAGAAATGCAGGCTTAGTTACTATCTTTAAGCATCAGACTCAATGAATATGCACTGCATAGGATTGCTGAGCATGCATAATGGCTGTATTCCTGGGAGTTCTTGATTTTAAGAAATTTCATCAAAACTGGTGATCTGGATGAAAATCCCTGTTCATGCCAATGGAGATGCAAGAAGTCAGTGCCAACTGATTAGCTTCACTCCTTCCCCTTTTCCAAGCCCCAAACACTGTTCCTAAAATTGCCTTATGAAAGGCTTTCAACGTAAAATCAGCATCTCCTGTTTAATGTGAAAGAGGAAAGAAAGCCAGCAGAGGGTAGCAAAACAGTAAAATGGACAAGGTGAGAGCCATAGAAGGTTCATTTTAGGATTGCTTTTATTATGAACTCAAAGGGGTTTTGTTAAACAGGAAAACGTTTGCTGCAGTTCAGAACATTACTGATGCACAGTTTTTATTTAGAAAGACATCAACACTGGCAGAGTGAATGAAGATGTAGTAGAAGTCTGACTTGTCACTTAATGAGTGTTTTGTTGTTGTGAGCTCAACATTTCTAATATTTCTATCTTTCCTCATAGTGTTTATTTGTTGTCTAGATTCTCCCAAGTTCCTGGATAAACTATGTGGGATTTGTAATAGGAAAAGAACTGACTATGGCAAAAGTGGATAAGTGGAGAACAAATCATACTCTGCAAACTTCAGGCAGGAATATAAGGAAGAAACACTGTACTCCTTTAAGATTCAAGCAACATTCATTGCTAACATGGTTTAGCAGCATGCCTGTTATTTTTAACCCAATTTTTCTATAGCTTAACTACTGCAATGATCACACTGTATAACTTGTCATAAGACGTGCGTGTTTTTCTTGAATATGAAGTAGTCTTGTAAAATGATTATAAAATGTAGACATATAGATTATGGGTGCTCTCATGATGTGATAAAATGTATGCCTCCATTTTCTTTTTTTTTTTTTTTTTTTTTGTTTAGACAAATAATTCTTAGTGGCTCCTACAAAATATGGTCCTGAGTATACAATTACATATGTCAGTGCTCCTGGCTTGGGTCCTTCAGTTGCATAGATAAAGTCCTTCAGGAAGTCTCAGTGGGCTTACTCACTTTTTCTCAGTGTGAATTGGGGGATATTCAATATTTCATCCAGATTTGCTCAATATTCATCCCATGTTTGTCTTCATTTTGGTGCATCCTCCAGTGGAAATCATGTGATGACCTAAATGGTAAAAACACAGGAGTCACCCCAGATTTATTTAGTGTAAAAAAGGATATGACTGAAAGGAAAAGAGAGACTGGATGTTTAGTAGGTGAGTACTAGCAACACAGGCTATCCTTTGATGTAGTTTTCTTCTCTATTTGTAACAACATGGAGCAACTGGGTATGACAACAAGGCCTTTAGAACTGTCATGCAAACTTGAACGTTATAAATAGAAATAGTAACTCATATTTTTTTGGTTCTCACCTCTGTTTGACTAATGATTCATATGAATAAGCAGTATTCAGTCTAGTGGTTTTTCTATGGCTCAGTTTTTAGACTAAAAGAGTGTATCCTTTCTCTGTTTAAATATATGTATGTTTATCCACGATGATTTAGCCATGAGCAGAACTCAAATGTGGAAAATACTATCATGAAACATTAAGTTTTTCTTAGAGTAAGCCTAGCTTTTTGGAGGAAATCTTCATTTTGTATGTGATTCTACTGCAATTAATGAAGTTTTAGATTCTAACCAGGATATAAATGGATGTCTGATTGCTTATGTATTCAGAACAGTTATTTCTAATTTAAAATACAGAACCTAATCATGCCACTTCCTTCATTCTGGGAGCCTTTGCTCTTACATTTTGCCATTCATCATTTTCTTTCAAATTGCTGCAGATAGAGAGAAAGCGATGGTGATTTTTTTCTTTTATGTTTCCTTAATGCATTTTGAAAGATAGGAAAAAAAAAATTGTTAGCCACATCAATGTATATAATAGTAGAATCAGATTTTCAACACTGCTAGTTGAAAGAAAAAAAAAAAAAGAAATTGCTGAAAATTGTAAATCAATAAAACTTACAAGAATTGATCTTTAATTGAGAAAAAGGCTAAGTACCCAGACCTTTAATAGATAAAAAATGAAAGTCTCTTTGCAGAGTTAAAGAGTCAAGGAGTAACCACAAACAATTCAGAAGCCTAGGTAGATAACTTAAGATGGTTGGTCACTTGGTTACAACCTTTGATCTCCTCTGATCTTCACCTGCTGGTCCTTGGGAGATACAGCCTTAGCATTGCTTTGAGGCTATGACCTCTTACAAAGGTCTTCAGGCTTCTGAAGTTTTATCTTAGTACCTGCTGGAAGTCCTTTAAAGGTAGCTGAGCAGCATGTAGTTTTTCTAGACACTTTTATGTGCTTCTTATTAATGATTTTAGGAATCCCAATAATTACAGACAATGGTCCTCCAAAAATCACTAAAGTCAGTGGAAAATCCTGAGGGCTTTTGATAAAACCTATATTATATAAATATAACTGTACAGATTTTATTCCAGGCAGAAGGTTAACCTGCATTTAGCAGGTATTGTGAAAAATATCCTTATGTAGAGTTTTCTTCCCCTTTCCTCTTTTGGTCTCATCTTAGAGTAGCCAAGTGTCAGCTTTGGTTGTAGGTGTAAAACAGAATATCCATGATGGCCACAAGGCCACTGTTTTTTCCTGCCAGTTGTGAATAGCGTACAAGTATCAGTTCAGCATTGTAGGGTCAAACAGAAATAGCAGCATCCCAGCTTTTTGTTGTCACTTCATCTCAGATGAACCTGCAAAGGAGTGGCATGGAAACCCTTGGGACCTGATCCACTACCAGCAGTGCAGAATTACTACCCAAGACAAGTACACGCAGATTTCCTTTCAGAGAGTCCCAGAACAAAAAGTGTAAGAAGTGAAGACAGTTATGATTATTTTAGGTGCAGTCATACTAGCTTTTCAGAAACCGACATCCTGACAAAATCAGTGGGATATCCACACCAGAGCAAGGATACACTTGTTATAACAGAGACTGGTTTGGCTACGCATGCTTATAAGACACTAATCAAAGAGGATTGAGATCTACAGTCTTTCCAGGTACAAACCTTCCTCTGAATTCAATAGGACTTTTCTATGCAAAAGAACAGCAAGATATGGCCGTGATCCTTATAATCTGTTACCTAAACTGATGCTGTCATAGTCAGGTACTAAAGAGGATTGTTAAGAAGCAAATCTGAGTCTGCGTGTCTCAAAAAACACACACTGAACTGACAGAATTACTTTGTGCTCAGATAATAATAAACTGATGTTGTTCTGTGGCATTCCACTGAATTTATAGGAGCTGTGTGGACAACAAAATAAAATTCAACCTGCTATTTTTAGTGAACATACAAATTAAGGCTCAGAACAAGTCCTTGTTACTCATGCTTAGCAGTAACTTTTTCTCTGAATAAAGCACCTTATTTCCTAGTTCAAAAATCTCTTTCTGCATCTGCTGCAGCTCCACTGAAGTCAAAGACTATTGACACTAAAAGAACTATTTAAGCATTTAATTGTTCCTTTGCAATGTTCAGAAGTAATGTTTCATGATTCTTAGTGGTTTCTATATACCATCCAATGCAGTTGTTTTGCTTTCTTTCTACAACTTTGCTTCTTTTCTGACATTCTTTCTCATTGTAACTTTATAAATTCATAAATGTAAGCAAAATGTGAATTGTCACTGCCATTGTTTTGTTCTTCTCTCTTTCAAGAACTGACACCTCTGATCTTAGTTTAGCAGCTTATTAATCACAGCAATAATTATCTTACAAAGACAGTTCACAATATGAGAAATGATTGGTGAAGATGAATAAGCATGTGTATATTCACTGAAATAACTTGTATCATCCATTTCCATTCAGCATCATAATTAAAAACACAACGTGTAAACCCACAGTTATTTGTAAGAGGGCTGCAAAGCATGGCAGTCACACTGCAGTAACTATTTTCCACTGTCAAGAACAAATACTAAAATTTCCGAACTCTAGCAATGTTTGAATGCTGAACTCATCAATAATGAGCTTCATACAGTAAAGCTATCACAGTTGTCCTACTGCTGGTTCCTCCATCAAAAACAGCAGTTCCACTGCAATATCTTTGAATCTCTGATGTCTTTAGGCAGCTGATCATCTGGGCTCGCAGTATGAGAAGTAACCGGTGGAACAAATCTTGCCCCACCTTACAGCACCGTCCCAGGGCTGAGCTGCAATGCACACGTTGCAGCATCGTTTGGACAGAGCTGGGATGTAGGGTGCCCAGGGAGTGCTCTCCTTGCATCAAGGGCAGAACAACTCCCATTGAGAGGCAGGGAAAGGAGAGAGGTGCGGGGTGGGGCCAGGCGATTTACCAGCAGTTTAAATTCACTGTGCTCAGCTCCCAGCCAGGGGTGGGAAGAGCAGCCTCCTGTAGATCAGCATTAACAGTGGCTAGAAAGCAGTGCTCTGGATGCTTCACCGGACTCGCTGCGTGGCACTTGGAGAAGAATTATTGCAGCCTTGATTTACTGCTTCCCTGGAGCTTTTATTCCTAATTTGTTGTCGCAGTGTAATAAATCTGCACCATACCATATCATATCTGGACCAGATTAGGCAATTACTGGTGCCAATACATTTTTAAGCTTAGAGAAAACAAAATCAAGGTGCTAAAGGGAATGTTCCCACAAGACATCGGGGAGGCAAAGAACAATTACATGCTGAATTCAAGTGACATTTCATGTGCTGTTACTAACAGAAGTGCAAATGCATTACGAATTCTTGAACATGCTCCTTCTTTAGCTCCTCATCTCCTGTAATCACTTTTTCCTTTACATGTGTACTCTCTCACACATACTGTTTTTAGAAAAAATTTTCAGAAAGTCCAAATACGAAACTTGAGTCATCCTTCAGTTTGGGCTGAATTTGAACTTTTTACCTAGTGGTCAAAAAACTGACTGAATATACTGTTCCCTTGTTTTAGTCCATCGGGTTCCACAAAGGGACCATTTTTGTTATACATGTATGAGCGTACTGCGGTGGGATTAATCATGAACCTGGGCCTGTGAGTGTCTGTGCATGTGAATGATGCTTTCTGTGAGTTGAGTTGTGACCAAGAACAAAGTAAGGCCTAAGCCTTAGAAAGCGGCCTCTGTGCTCTCCTTTAAATGCACTAATTCATCTCTGGGCAAAAGGGGCTAGAACATACCGAGCAGGTCCCCTGAGGACGAAATGCCGTTTGTATCATGACAAATACACAAGGCGAAGTCTTATATCAGATGTACTGTGCACTCTACTGACAAGTTTGGAAAATTATGACACTTTTCAGACCTTTCCTGCTTTTCATGTTGCTGAAAAATATTTCATCTTGAACTGTTGTGTGTCTATATGTATTAATGCGTAATTTCACATCAAACAGAGGCAGAATAAGGAAAAGGCCAACAAACTCCCATCCCTTTGCCTGTGTTCAAATCTGAGTGTGAATTGACATTTTAGGAGTCAATGTGACAAAAACGTCATATCTTGACAGTGTTCCTGAGTTTCTAGTCTGCAGGGAAAGCTAGAGCTGGCTGGCCATGTTGTGCTAAGGAGTAAAACTTCCTATCCTGTGATTCACAACGTGGCAGTCCTGCGTGCTTTTAACTGGCTCAGCCACTGAGTAAACTAAAAGGCAGCTTTGGGAAAGTCAGCTTGATGGGACGATGTGCTTGATTAGGGCTAAAATACTGTGCTGTACTGAGTGAAAAAAAGTAATAAAGAAGAATTATGCCTAAAACCAGAAAATAGCTGTGACACCAGCCTCTTAGATCCAGTGAAACAGTACTCATTTTTGGTTTCTGGGAACAAATCAGTGAGCTGCTTAAGCAGTTTTTCGAATAATAAAATTCAGAAAACCTGAGAAGGTAGAACTACCCCAGGGACGTCTTTTGACACGTTATTTCTGGAACGTTTTCTAATGTCTCACCACCTGATCTTGTTCTTAGATGAAACAATTAAGCTAGCAGATTTAAATCAACTTATAGTTCAGGAGACCAAGTTACACGAAAAAGAAGTTGCATATTACTTCTCATATAAGGGGGGTCTTCATGCCTTCCCTAGACTTTCCTTCCCAGGCAGTACCCTGCTTGTGATGACTAGTGGCAGGCGATAGCACCCTCCTTCACGAACCTCTGCTGCCAGATCAGCTTGTGTGTGTTACCTGCTTTGGGAAGGTGAACACAAAGCTTCTCCCGTGGTCCACCCTGCAGGCTAGAAGGAACGTAAAGCAGAAAACAGCCAGCCTCTAGCATTTATTTTCCCGGCAATGTCTTGCTCCAGAGGTTATGGATGTTACTGTTCTCAGCTGTCCTGCCCTACCAGTCTTCCAAAAATGCTAACCTCATTGCCGAGTTGGCTAAAAGGACCTAGCATCCATGGAATTGCATTTATGGTGAGAGGAACAGCTGAGATGCAGGTGCACTCACTCTTCTGCAGGCTCTGCAGGCTCATGGGGATGGCAGCTCCGACAGAGGAGGGGACATTGCAGCCATTCGCTCAAGGCAGTGTGTCAGAGCACTTGTTCCTCTAGACTCACTGGCTGGGTCCCAGTCTGACAAGCAAACAGAGACAAAAAAAAAAAAAAAAAATTCTCATTAGCAGTGCAAAAAGATTCCTGGATAATAAAGAAGACATTTGTGTATTTGCAGTAGTTTCTTTGGTGAGGAAAGTGTCGGCTATCACCATTATAACTGTAGATCCTTTCCTAGCACTTCAGGTTTCATTATGCTTCAGAAAGTAATGACTATGTGACATTGTTCAGTGAACTTGGTTTCCAGGAGCTTAGTAATACTATTCCAAACATTATGAATTAATTTGATAGTTGATTAAAGCTGATCAGAATAAATTCATTTAAACTTCATATAGAGGTCATATACTTTTCCAAATAATGTGTGGTGTGATTTTGCAGTAGTTAATAGACATTTATCATTATGGTTGAATGACTGAGTCGTCTGCATGAAGTTGAGAATAATGGCCTAGAATAACTCTCATTCTTGTTGATACTTAAATAGCCAGTCTCTTATTTCAGCTAAAGAGATAAGGAAATAAATTGGTAATAATCACATTTCTGGATTAACTTTCTGAGTTTGATTTTGTGGTTGGGTTTTTTTGTTTGTTTTGTTTTTAAGGTGAGGTCACTTTTCCCTCCATGGCTTGAGCTTTCTCTTTTTTGAAAAACTTGTATGACCTTCATTATCAAAGAATAAGTGTGTGTATAGCTCTTAAACAGTAATGAATTTGTTCTCATACTGTACTCCATGGCTGACCAAATCTACTTCAATGTCAGGGGTCTCCTTAAAGAATATGCAGCAAAATTCAATTAGTGCAGAACACTGGCCTACTTTTAATGTGTATTTATTCAGATTTTATATGATAAACTGTGCTCCTCAGGAATTCAGCTATACATACCTAGTGAATGATATTCTCCCAACACCAAATAAATATATGCTTCAGCCATCATAGTAATAAAAGGCCTCTTCATAGCAGTCAGAAAAGTCACGCAGTCCCCACTGAAGACAAGAAAAGTCAATTCAGTCCAGCCTTGCACCTACCCTACCCCAGTGAATGGCAGAATAGATGGACCTGGCATCTTACATAAAGTGTTAAGATATTAGAGCTATCTGGGCTAGAGTAGGAGACAGTCCATAGATGCTTTTCATTTATTTTGAACCGTCTCCACTGATACGAATTACAGCTGTGAGAGAAGGAGGCAGTCTCTTAGCTTACCACCTCTGAAACCACATATGGGTATAGAAGTTAAAATTCAACACCATAAGACTTACCAGCTGCCAGGGCTTACTCTGAAGCAGTGGAGCCATGGCTAAAATACTGGTTTGTAAGAACATTTTGCTCTACCTTTAGTTTCTCTAAATTTACAGTACGTAATTTCAAGTCTAAAAAGGGCTGAAAAGGAGTTCAAGAAGACAGACAGTCTATTCCCATGCACTGAGGTTGGCTAAACTTGTTTAAGCCTCCCAAAACAAGTATTGACCTGCCACAGTGTAGTAGTTCCCACTCTGATCTGTGTCTACCTTTCCTTCAATGCATGATAAAACAGATAGCATCCCAGCTGAGAGTTTACTAATCATTGTAGAGCAGAGTAATTGCTTTGTGTATATCTTCTGTAAAACAGTGCAGTATTAATATAAAACATAATTTAAAATTTGTGGTCTGCCTATAACCCCTGCAACCCTTTCTGCCACTAGACTTACAGTAGTTGCTTATCCCCCATTGGTATTTGTGAATTCAGTGTCCTCTGCCAAGCTGAATTTCTTCCTGGATTTTAGAAAATTTCTTTGTTGATATAATTTTGAATTCTGTCTTCTAAAGTACTTTCAACAGTCATTGTTTAATGTCAAAGCCATCATCATTGTTGAATTTTTATACAAAAGTACAAAAATGTTTGACTACTGCTTAGTCACAGAGAGAAAGTTATTCAGTTAAGTGGGAGAGGAAGATGGATGTTCAGGCTGCTAAAACTGCTAAAACGCCTCTCTCCAGTCAAGCTATATGTGTCTACTGATTGTAACACGATAGCTTTTGAAGCAGCTAAAAAAAGAAAAAAAAAAAGGGAGAGGGAAAAATGGCCCACTGTAATCGGACTGCTAGAGAAATCACATTCACGTCCCTGCTCAAGAGTGAAATTTCAAGCAGAAGGTCGACTATGCGACTAGATCATTCCTTGGTGAATAAAGTGAAAGCAGAACCAGAGCACAGGTGGAGGCATGTGCATGTGCACCTATGGGAGGAGCGATGAGATTCCCAGGAGGATGTAGGAAAGCAGAAAAAAATGCTAAAACACAAGTAGAGAAGCCACTGTGATATCCCCAAGAAAAATAAGCCCCTTGTCAAGGGTTTTGGGCAAAGCCTTTGGTTCTAGAAATGATCAAGGGAATGATACATGGTATATCCTTTATAAATAAATGCTAGTGGAATGTCATTACTCAGTTCCATCTTTTTATCCCTCCCTGCAGGAGACAAAACTTTAAAATCCTAACTATTTGCTTCAAGGAGGCATTACAGAATGTGAATTTCTTTTGTGACTAGGGATAAAATTACAGCAGTTATTGCAGTGAGTGGAAATTCACTACCGGCTACTGCAGAAAGTTCCTTTAGTATAATTCACAGATGATCAATTAAATCATTGAGGAATGAGTCAAAGGAATGAAACAAGTTACGTCATGAGTCTCACCAGTCTTCATATACGACATAGCAACAGTTAAGCCAAACTCTGTCAGTAAGTTTCTTAATACTTAGCTACTGACGCAATGACAAAACCAGTTTGGATTTGGCCCTGCTGTTGTTTCTAACAGCCCTTCCTTCATCCCCTCCTGGAGTATGGCACTGTACTATCCTTCTGCTCAGTTTTGGTCTCTATTTGCCTTAGCATTAATTTGGGCATTACTTTTGATTTCGTAGCTGGTTGTGGAATAGAATTTCTCTCCTGGTTCTCAAAGTGCAGCAAATTAATGAGTTGCATCTTTGTCAGCTCTCAAATGAGCTATCTCTTGCTGTATAACACCCCATTGGATTTCCTGGAGTTTCTGTTATCTTATATGATCTGAACCTTATTTTTGCCCTCAAAAGATTATGAGACATTTAGTTTTTCTTATGTCACGGTTCATTTTTACTACTACTGGCATTTCATGTAAGTTCACCATTGTTGCCATTACAAGAAAGCTGTTACCCAATCTATGTGTGCTGTCAGCGTGACTTCCTGGTCCAATCTCATACAATATTCATTCACTTTTTACCTAAAAGCATCATGCAGCTGTTAAAAGGTGACCATTGAGCACCTTGGGAGCAATATTACAGTCTTCTTGTGAGAAGTTAGTAGAAGGAAATAGCTAAGACAGGGGAGCAGAAGGCACACACAGCAATTTGCTGTGCATTTGATGTGCATTGAGCAAGGATATAGAATATGTTGTCATTATTACTGATTTTTTCATGATGATAATTTCTAGCATCCTAGTTTCAGGAGTGGGCTAGCATTGTGATAGGTATTGCCACAGGTTCCCTCCTGCTGGGAATAGCAATGTATTTTAACCATTAATATTTGATTGCATATGGTGCTGTGATGATGGCAAATGGCAAACTTCATCATAGCAGCTTCAGCAACAATAAAATACTGAGCCTAAACTGCAGGGTATTAGGCACATCCTTTTGAGGAGCTCTGGCTTTGAGATTGATTCATCCTTGCATCCTGCTGACAGTCTTTGGGATTACACCATGGTAAGCCTGTGTAATGATAACACAATCACTAGGGAGCAATAAGATCTCCAGATGTTTAGAAATGTGTGTGAATCTTATCCTAGCAGCTTTTGTTACATCTTTATATTCAGGTCTTTGTCATCACTGGTGGATTACCCCTCAAACTCTTGCAGCTTCCATGGAAGGCTCAGCTGTAGGAAATGCCAGTCTTTACCTTTCTGTATTTTCTGTAGAAAGGGTTTGACAAAAATAGAAGTCAGTTGCAGATAATAAAACAACAGAGACCATTATTAGGCTTACCCTTCTGTCTCACCGGCTCCACAACCTCGCCTATCTTGTGAGGGTGGCCGATTAGTTCCTGCAGACTGCCCCGGGCCTGTCATATACTCTCAGTTCCCAACCCAAATCTTTCTGCTGCTTTTATTAAAGGTGGTTACTGGTGCTGGTGCACTGAGTCTCCAGCTGTTTCTCTATGCGGGAATGAAATGAGAAAGGTATTTTTTCTCTCCTAATAAGAGTTCAGCTTCCTCATTTCTTAGGCTCTGCTATGCAGCAGTAATATGTGAATCAACACAAGCAATTTCTTCTTTTTCCAGGTCTTTAATTTCTGCTCCTGTCCAACTGTTTATATGGTCATATGGTGAGCTAGACCATGGAACTGATCAGTCAGCAAAATTTATTTTGCAATAAATAAGAAAAAAGGGTTATTTTTCAGATCACGATGTTCCCATGTTCCAGACTTGGTCAGATGTACAAGCAGATGTGCAGGTACAGCAGAGGGGACAATGCAAAATGTGCAGATTGGTGTCAAAGAGGCAGGCAGAGAGACTAATTCAGAATTACTGCCACAGCCTTATGTCCATTGAATTAGGTTGTTTCCTTCTGCCCTCCTGCATAAGAACTTTCAATTAACATTTCTACTAGATACCTTAATCACTGCATTCCTGGCTTCAGGCTGTTTTCCCGTGCTTGTAGCTTCCTTAAAATATGATATTATATTTTTATAAACATCTAATTTACATATGCAGTGTGTAGCCCCTTTTTAAGGTGTAGAAGGTGTAAACTTGGAGCTTTTCTTGGAGTCCATTTGTATAACTTGCAAGCACATAAAAATCAGTGATCTCAGTATGAGGTGACCCCTTGTACTTTAAAATTTAGGACCCTCAAATTATAGGCGTTGATCTGGGCACAAAACCCAGATGATTAGTAGTATTTAAATAACTGATTAGACAAAGATGGTTTTAACCTATTATCACTTAAAGCTTTCTCTGAAGTGCAGAATTGTTCCCTTGTGCTCATCACAGCTTCTTACCAAAACTGGATGCAGTCATACTCCTCTGTTTTTCCCTTTAAATGACTATGCATTTTTTCTTTTGGGGGGTGGGGGATGATGAAACAAATTCTAATTATTTGAATTTTTTTCACACCCATGATGTAACCTTACTGCAGCTTCAACCTGCAAGGTGCAAAAGTCTCTTAATTTTCTGGAGAAATTTATATTATAGGGTTGTCTTCTTTTTCTAGGTCTTCTTATAGGAAAATAAACAAAACACCCTAACGGCAACAGAATTATTGCTTTCTGATGATTCCTCTCTAATTTGGGTTTCTTTGTCTTTATCCAATTCTGTAGTCCTGACTTTGAAAAATTCTACAATGATCCAGGAAATCCATTTCTCTTTTTTTCCTGGCACATCGATGCTTCTGCTTTAGGAAGGCATTAACAATGCATTAAATAGGAGTCATTACTCATAAGAAAGAGAAATTCTTGTTACAAGTGGAATGTCTCAGTTTTAAATCAGTCTTTTATATCATTGTTTATAAGATCCTTTCCTAATCATCTGGAATCAACAAAACAATCTATAGAATAGTTTTAGCATTTGCAAAAAAAATGCTTCACACCTAGAAATAGAAAAAATAATCTATGAAATTTCTATTTACTGATAAGACTGGAATATGGGTTTGAATCATGAAGAACAGATTGCTGAATATATTAAGCAATGAAAGAGAACTGCAGCTGACCAGATTTGCTAATAGATACCTCTGCAGTCTATGGGAATAACTGCAGGTCCAAACAGGCATAAACATTAAGAAAAAAACCACCTTCTTGAAAGACAAAGAAGGTTAATGAGTTAGCCTTCCATTTTCTGGCTACAAAGCAAAGTAATTAAAAGGTATGTAAGTGAGTATTATGAGTTGGTGTTCATTTCAAAGATAGAGAGATGATGTCAGCTACTGAATGGTACATTAGTGTAGCTGTGACCTGCTATTCTAATCAATTATCTTTTCTCCACAAACATGGGAAAAACATATTGATTTAATCTTGTGATTTTGCTTCTATATACACAGACTAAATTGCTTTTGGCAGCTTGAACATGAGAGTAATTTACGCTGCTAATACTATATTTTTGTGGTCTCAGATGGTTTTGAATACTCCAGTTTCCTCTTATTAAGCTTAAGGTTCCATACACACACAAAAAAGCTTTTACAGGTTACATTTTTGGTGTCTGAAGAATCACCTTGTAGCTTTTTCATGTCAGAAAGTGATTAAGTTTTAGAAAGAATATTTATTCCACCTCTCCACTCTATATACTGTAATTTGTGAAGTTTACATCATAAATCTAGCCAGTAATCAGCATAACAGCATGACATTTTGCATATCTCTTTCTTGAATTATCACACAGCTTTTGTCTTGCAATTTACTCTTGAATGCAGGCTGGAGTATTAAGATTCTTTGCACGAAAAATGCTTCCTGAAGTCCTCATTAACTTTCTCTTCTTTTCAAATTTTGTGTGTATTTCCTTGTCTTTTTACCAATGTCATGCTGAAACAAATGGCTTTATTCTGACGTTCTCTATTACAGTTACATCAAGTTAATCTTTTTTGGTTTTGCCACCTTTACTTCCAAACATTATTACTTTATGCTATTTTAACCTATCTTTATCTCTTACAATTTTAGTTAGGGATCACAGTAGTCTTTTTCTCGATCTATCTGTCCTCATCCACATTCATATATTATAGCCAGAACTTAAAAAAATAGTGGTACTGACATCAGAGTACTTTTTAAGTCCTCCGGTGTTTTAAGCAGATCTAAATCTATTTAATTTCGGAAATGTTCTCTCTCTTATTGACACACCACATTTCACAGTTCTCAGTTGGCAAACCAAATGAAATGTCTGTGATCATTTATCATCCACGAATGAAAAAGAATTGACTATGCAAGGTGAGAATACTGGGATACATAGCTCTCCACTGCTCTCACTGAAACATTAACAGAAGCCTCAAACTGAGGTAAGATGCACATTGCCTAAGGTGAGGTCTCCTGTGAAGCTTTGTCTCATGGGCTGCACACACTGCAAGATGCATGGAAATGAAACAGTCTTTCTCTACACGCCTTGTGTCATTAGAAGGGAATGTCATGAGATCTCCTGTCTTTCTCTGCACATCTAATTTTCCATGCATGTTTGCGTAAAATTACCTTCCTGTTTTATGCATGTTACAAATGTGGTACCACTGCCCCGGCAAGCATATTTAATCTGTTTACGCACATGTGTCCTTCCATACGTTTTTACCAAAGCAATTTTTTGGTGAGCCTAAACAAAAAGTTACTGGGCTGTGTTTGAACTCAGATGTGTCTTCATATGTGCACTAGAGGAGACCCTGAACACGTTAGTGGATAATGGAGTAGGTCCAAGCAGACCTAGCATTTATTTCTATTTCTGATCCTGAGCTCATTATACTCCAGGTCTCCTGTACTTTCCTTGGTGGTGGAACTCCTGATCAAGATGCAGATAATTAACAGTAAATATGGTCAAAATGGTCCAATGGCTGAAGTCCTTCAGTGAGCTGGAGGTAATCACTGAGTCATTGCTCAGCAGACAAAACCTGTTGTGCTCATGGTTGCAGGACCAAGCTGTAGGAATCAACACAGATTCCCATGATCTTTGAAACGACAGCTCTGTGCTACTGAAGAGTAATGGTGGCTTAAATAAAATAATGAAAGCTTTTGATTTGATGTGCTTTTTCAGATATCTGAGAATGTCATGGAGCAATTTTATCTACTCATATGTACTAGGAATTCTAACTTTTTTTTTTTCTTATTTCTGTCTGCACAATTGGAGTTTGTTAATATATATTTAAATTACCTAAATTGTTCTTTACTGTTTTATATATGAAACATACGAATAAGTTTAATACATTAGAACAAAAGTCTGTCTATCTCATATCCCTTTTCTTGACAGTGGTCTGTAGCAGCTGCTCAAGTCAGAGAATTCAGCAAGAACAGGACATGATGAGGATGCCTCTTTTTGCAGGATGTAATCTGAGTTTTAGAAACTCTCTGGGAGTATTATTCAATTTTATTACCACACTTATCTTCCATTCCACATTTTTGGAAGTCACTTTGCTCATTTATTTTTCCATTGCTTTGGGAAATCTCCACAGAGTGTCCCTACTTAATGGAAAGGTTTTTTGGGTTTTCCTTGCCACACTGGGACCTCATCTGAGAGAACTTCAGAACTCCTTATCGTTTTTCATTGTCCAGACACAGTTTCATTTCACTCACCCCCACACACAGGGACACACATCAATATATTTATGAAGCTTAGGTATTTCTATAAGTTTTCAAGAAAAATGATATTCAAAAGCCTCCCATTGATTTTTTGATCAATGGTTCATGCAGAAACTTGCTTGACAGCCAACAGGAATGAATAACCTTATTCCAATAAAATCACCACCATGTCTGATTACAATATTTTTCAATGGCCAGTTTGTGCAGAGAAAGGGATCCCTACAGGGAGGTCATTTATCAGCCTAAGTCAAAGCTTTAATGTTACTCTGAAATAGCTTAGTTGAAGTTGGGTGAGAATTTCTCTTTTTCCTTTCAGGGAAAAAAAACCATATAAAGAAAGTAGGAAAAAAATAGTGAGAGTCACAGCACTTACATAAATCAGGACACAGTGGCCATGTGATTTCATGTAATTTCCTTGTGCCAATACATTCATTTTGTGTTCTAATGGGGCACTTATTTGTGAAAAGTCTGTTTTACTTTTACATTTTTCTACATCTACATTTTCTTTAAATCTATTGCAGTTTATTTTGCCAGGGTCTGCTTGAGCACATTTTAATCATAAGATCATCAAAGTCCTATTTATCAGTGCAGTGGCTACAATAATATATACTCTGTCCCTAGGAATTAGTTTTGCTCTCAGCTCTTCCCATAATTATTTTTAACTAAATGATAATCCCTATGTCTGAAGCAGCTTCTGCACTAAACAGTTGTTCCAGTGGGATATAAAATTTAAATGGCAATAAATCTGCTTGCTTTACTTCACAGTTGTCAGCCAAATCAGAATTTTTGCATAAAGTGTGCATTCCTTGTCATATTAACCATTTCAACAGCAGTGTGAATCTGCTGTCCTCAGTTAACAAGGTCTTGATTTTAGTGGAGTTACTGGCTGAAGAGTGAAAGAAAGCTTTTACTTCAGTGTATTTAGCAAATGCTAGCTGATACAGTGAAAAAGTACAAAGAACAAAAACAATTGCTGTGGATTCAGAGTAAAGCTTGAAGGGGGAAAGATTTGTCTTAGTATTTTCTTGCAGCTATGTAGTTTGATACGTAAGTGGAACTAAAAAATATCATTTAGTTGAGAAAAAGATCGAACCAGGTTGGATGTGCATGCATGTTCTGCTACCCTTCTAGCATCTAGCAAGGCAATAACATTTGGTGTCCTTTTGCTTCCCAAAGAACACAATGAAAATTTAATTCCTAGCAGCAACCACCCTTTTGCTCTCTTTTCCTGAGAAGGGTAGATATTGGATGTTAAATTAAAAAAAAAAAGTCTTCCAAAAAAGGATTCAGGTACTGTGGTTCTGAGTGTTGCCATATGTAATTTTTAGGTGGCTTCTGCCTCGAGTGAAATCCCAAGGGGCTGAGTTCCCGAAGAAGTTCATGGGGACATGTCAGGAAAGAATGCAAACCAGACAGACTACTGAGCAGGGAAACTGGATGGAGCTAACCAGTGGTACATGGGGTCAGGTCAGATCTGAAACCTGACTGTTCCTCAGACGTCGGTACTACTCAGAGCAAGACCATCAGGTGGTGCTCAGCACAGCTCGTCTTCATTTGGGCTGGGAGGTTATTTCTCTCCTTCAGTACTGAGTAAAGGGGTGGTATCATCTTCTTAACCACATGTGTTTTAGAAAGAATAGGTGGCTCACTGAACGTAAGAATAGGACTGGGTAAGTGACATAAGCTGATATTTGAATATGAGAACTTAGCTTCCTTTGCTGCTGCCTTGCTGCGGGCCACAAAGACTCCAACATTTAATAAAGGGAATTTAATCTCTACCATTTAAGACTCAGTGTCAGCACCTTGTATCAAGCCCTTGCAGCTTAGTAGAATGAGGCCTTGACACTGGCCACGAGAACCTGCGAGAGGCACCCTGGCCACATGTCTGTGTTTTGCCTTCAGTTAAGTCACTCTGAACATAACACAAGATTTTGATGGAAAACAAAATGAATTTTAAGCTACTAAAGGGCAAAGTCAACAATGTACTTTTTAGATTTGGAAAGCGAATGCAAAGAAACAAGGCAATTACATACCTTATTAGCCAGCTGTACTTGGCTGGGTTTCCTGCCTCCACTCTGCTTGTTTGCCCAAGAGCTGACAGGATGGATTCGTAGCTTGTTAGAGCTAGGACCAAGTTCCTCTAACGAGCCACATCCATCTGGCATCATCTCTCCCGAGCTGGAGCCTCTGACTTAGGACAGAGTCTGTCTTTAATGAACTGCTTCACTCACCAAGATTTCTACAGAGTGTACACCTACCCCAAGGGGATTACCAATAAACCACAGTCTTGATAGTTAATTTGATTACTGTTTTAATTTATGAGCCTTCTGCTAATGTAAATCTGTCTGATGTAATATTAGCTACTGATACACAGACGTGTTTTTGAAATACTACTTCATACTGGCTTGCCCAGATAGTGTTATATCTCTCTTCATCAGTAGATGATGCATTAATACCATATAAATGGTACTCATCTTAATACACAGGTTGATGAATATACATTGAATCATCTGAGCTTGTAAAACTTTAAGTAACTAACTTTGCTAGCGCATCAGAACTATTTATAATCAAAACACTTCAGGGATAACAAAAATATAGGTGAAACACTGAGGAACAAAGGAAAAGAGTACAACACATGGTTTGTTATTTGAGAAAAACTTAAAAAGCAAATGAGTTTTTCAAATTTTGTGAATGGGTTTTTGAAAAATCTTGAGAAAACTTTCATATTGGCAAAATAAACTAGGCTTTTTTCAGCTTTGTGATAAACTAAGTAAAAAAAAAAAAAGAAAATTAAGTGAGCCTGAAATACTTTCTTCAATAGAAAAAGACATGTTGTTTTCTTTTGGGGTTATGTAATCTTTTATTCACCTCATGTTTCATTCAACTTTTCATAAAAAATAATGGTTTCAAAATGAAAAGCCACAAATGATGACATTTATAAAAAAATTGACCATGAAATTTTGGAAAGTTCAAAAATCAGTATTTTATTTCGTTGTTATGTTGACCTCTTTCAGACAAATCTGATCGCAAAATTCATCTTAGTTGCACTGGGAAAGTCCTCCTAATTGGGAGGGTTTTCTTGTGTCTCACACCCTGGGAAGATGCATTGCCCTGAGTGACAGGTGAGACTAAAGAAGATACTCAGTGTCTGCAATCTAATTGAGAGTGTTTGTTGCATCTTAATGATGTCCAACATAACCAACACTAGGTTTCTTCAAGATAATTAGAGATAAGCTGGGTTTTCAGGGTTTCAGTTTTAGAGCTTAAATTCTGTACAAATTTAATTTTGGGTCATTTGTTTAATCTTGCCCAGGGCAACAGGGAGTCTTTCATTACTATGTGTTTAATGTTTCAGACTTGGAATAAGGGGGAGTTTTCTTTTGCCTTTAGTGCAAAAGTACCTGGTACTATGTGAGGTTTTGATAAAAAAGCAAGAGCTAACACCAGCTTTACTGAAAGCATCTTACTTTGCTAGGGAACCTCAAATCCCCAAAGCCACCCACTTGCAGCATATTTGTTTCTAATCCATTAACTTCTGGTGGCAACTCTGTTTTACCACTTGTTCTACATTTCCAGTCAAAAGGTAGAGGTGGGTCTTTGCAGTGCAATAAACTAACCACTTTTCCAAAATAAATAAATAGATCTTTTCATATATGTTTTCCCTTCGAATAGTAAAATGCACAAGATTAGCTGTCATTACCTACACATTTACCAACTTCAAAATGGTGTATGCATTTTGCAAAGGAATTGATGCAGGGCTTGAGAGCAATGCAAGACTGGCAGCCTTGAAAATTGAAGTGGTCTGTCCACAGACTGGCTGCTGTGATGGAGCCCACTATGGTATTTCCTCTGTCAGGTGCTGTTGGGATGCACATCTCTGTTCTGGAGACTCAGTTCTTTGTTGTGGGATAACTGTGATGTCCTGTACAGTCTTTGGTAATGCAAAGTAATGCATTACTAATTGCACACTAATTAACACTTAATAATGCATTAGGGCATTTGTTTACCACTTACCTGTAGCTCTGTAGCCCAGTAAGTACAGTACTGTCATGGTTACTAATATGCCACAGACATTACAGTGAGTTTGCAAGATGTCAAGACTTCAGCTTCTTAGGCTAATTTTGTCTGCACCTTTCTTGGACCGCCTGGAGTTTTGTTTTTTCATGGTTTAGCCGCAGCAGTAATCTTTCTAAAGACCAGATGGCTATACCTAATTTATTTTACTTTTGCTTATCTTTGTGTAATAACCATAGTTTTTATGTAGATAACTGTAACAAGCCATTATTCTGTGTAGAATGAAATATTTATGACTAAGACGGTGACACAGTGTAGAGGAATACAGTCCTGGCGACAGCAGAGCCCTTGAGAAGTGGGGATGCAGGATGTGAAGTAGAGGATCAGTCATGGGGTGATAAGAGGCAAGGCACAGGGCAGCACTGGAGACCCTACAGCTGTAAACAACTCATCATTGACCAGTTAAACAAATGCAGACCTGGAGCTGGGTAAAGTCAGCTTTTTAGGGGTAAAAAAGGGAACAAAGAACAAGTATATAATGTGAAAAAGGCCCCATATATATTGTAAATTTGGATGTAATGTGACTTACAGACCAATGAAGAAAAGACCAAAGTGTAAAGCACGTTAGCAAACATAAAATAACCCCCAAGTAAATCCTAGAGTAAGGAAGAAGAAACCCTCACCTCATCGTGCTGCTCCAATCAAAGGACTTGGGATGCTGGCAACTTGCTGTGCTCCTCGCCAGACTGAAGACTTCACCATTAGGACCCCAGGGAGTGGTGAAAGCATGAGCAGAACACCTGGAAAAGGGGTAGAATCTAGAAATGTGTATACAATTTTAACTATACTGGTATTATTGAGACTTTTTTTGGTAATGGTATTTATTTTCTTTTTTTCTTTTTCTATAATAATTAGATCTAGACTAGTAACAGCTCTTTGATTAGGCTATTAAGATTTTACTTATCCTGACAATAAATTCTTCATTTTACATACCACTGAATTCCTTTTTTGCCCATTACAAAATGGCAATGGTAGCTTATCTGAGCTGTCTGCAATCAATGACATAATCTTGACTAGGTTTTGTGCCCACATAAGAAGTGGGCTGTTTTCACAGAAAGGGTAAGTGAATCATGCCCCATGTGATGGACTTCAGATGTCTATGAATTTATAGTTACCACTAATTTTAAGAGTAATTAGAAAGTGAATGGAAATAGACTTAAAATAGTCAATTTACTTGTCATATAGGCTCTATTTATCTTACTTACACATTTCTAGTCTTACAGGGTTGTAACAGCCAAGGCTGTTATGCCTGAGAGCACCAGCGTAGAGCGCAGTAGGAGCATTGCCCTTCTCTGGGATTGCTTTGCGAAAAACCAGGAAACTGAGACACTGTGAAGAAAAATGTTCATTGCTTTTCTTGCTAACCAGGAGTCCCAGAGCCATGAACAAACTCTTGTGAAAGAACCTAGTTCTTTCAAACCAAAATTGGGTCCGGTGGCAAGTCTGTGATGATTAGAAAGACCACTGCAACGCCACCAGCTGAAAACAGACATACGCTGTGAATGCAAAGACTCTGCTTTGACATCTTCTATGCAAGGTTCATAGGGTCTGTGCACAATGCCACGATCTGCTCCAGCTCCAGGCTCCCCCCCCCCCCCCGCCATTTCAGCTACAGAGAGTGGGTGGCTTTTAGGGAACTGCATTTTCCTTTGCCTGTAACTACCATCTGTCTGTCTCAGAGAAGTGTGTACTTTAAGGAAATAGCCATTTCTGGGAATAACCAAAGTAATGTCATTTTGTATATATAACCTCCATTTTACTCAAATAAGCAGATCATGTACTGCATTCTTTCTTTTTTTTTTTCTTATCCCTCCCAGTTAATCATCAACACAAAGAGGGATAGATTCAATTCAACCCTGATTACTGTGGATGAGATGTAGGGAATGAATAGTTATGAGACAATGTAAAACAAGGGTGTGATTCATACTGTGACAAAGGAAAGGCACTGTAGATACAAATTGTTTTCAGGAAAGAAGTTAAAGAGTAAACAGAAACCCATTTTTCTTGGATTTCCCCATGACAAAGACATTAAAATATAATCAGATGCTAATAGTATTAAAATTTGGGACAACAAGCTCAATGGAAAGAAAAGCTGAGCACAAACAAGGTGGGAACTGAAGACTGAAAAACCATGTAAAAATTAGAGGAACCCACCCTGCAAGCTCATCAGCGAATAAAGGGATACATGTGGCTGTATTTCATGGTCTGGGGTCTTGTTAACCATAAAGGCTTATAATTTTTGGTTAACAATAACAGAAAGGGAGAAAAAGGAGGAGAGCTTTTGGAAGTGGTGAAGAAAAGATAACAGAAGGAAATGGAAGAAGTTGAACAGCTTCCCAGTAGTTAAAAAAAGAAAGAAAAAAAATCAGCTGTTTGTTGTTTTGCAGCAGTTTGCTTTTTGCTTGTAACTTTCTTATTTAATCTTCTTGTTCATAAATAGTCACTAAATTAATTAATTAGGGACTCATTAGGCATCACCAACTTTGTGTTCTTTGGAAAGTTAATGGGAGAGAGATCACTGTTTCTTCTCCATAGAGAAAGCTCTTTACCAAAGCTGTGACATATGTGAGAATGACCTGAGAACTCACCACCTAGACATGATCTGGACTTCTGCATTTCTGTCTCTGGAAATTTCTTTCTCCAGGATTTCTGGAAAACTCTACATGACAAAATGGAATGCAGAGGTGGTTTTTGAAGGTGAATTTGATGAGTCTTAGGACCTGTGAAGAGGAATGCTCCCTTACAGGTGGTGAAGATTTATGGCTGAATGGTAGCAAATGAACACCAGCTTTCTTCTCAAATTTAGGCTGATATTCACACATTAACAGCAGTTAGTGATAAAAATCTAGATAGGAAGTTACAGTAATTTCTTCTTTGCAGACTGCCTTTTTGTTTGGTGTTTGGTTAACTCTGAGCACTGTAGTGCCCTGGTTCATCTCTAGGACTCCTCCCTGCCATTAGCACGTAACAACAGGAAGGAGCAGTTGGGGAACACAAGTAACATAAAACTGGGTAAAGGAAATACCTGATTGGATTTAAAGGAATGAAAAACATTCATGTGACTAAATTGGTCTGCTTAGCCCAGATAGATTGCATCTGAGGAAACACAGAGGACTTGTGAATTACTGTCTACTTATAAACAAAATCAATTAAGACACCTTAATCAATAGCATTAAACTTAAACAGAGAGTCCTGTGGAGACATGCACCAGCTAGATTGTGTCCAGTGGAAAGTGATGTCCTAACAGTGAAGGGTGGCTACTGAGACAGGTAGAAGAGTACATTGGTGCTACAGAAATGTTACACTAAGTTATGGCCTTTACCCAAGAGGATGGTAATATGTAAAGGTATTGAGTCACTGTTCTTCATTACTGCAGGCAATAATTCATTGGTAATAAAGTAAAAAAATAAAATTGCAATGTTTCTAAAGAACATCCTTTCTGCCCCACATCCTTTCTGCTACAAGCACCCTGAAACCACCATATTATATAAAACTAGCAAAATATAAAGTCTGAAGGCCTAAAAAATTTCAAAGTAACACTAGGAGAGAGTCTAAGAGAGGAAATAAATTGCAGAACAAGACAAAAATATTCAAAATGGTTTATTCTAATATCGAGAATTTCTTACCAATCCCAAAAGTTGTTGAACAGTATAATTATGAGTGCATAAATGAGGCACAGCAATGAAATGTGAGAAAAGTTTTTCAATCTGGGGAAGTACAGCAGCCCATCCAAAAGATACACCCTAAGTCTAGGTATGGTCTCAGTAGTGAAAAATCCCTAGAATCTATCAGTGAAAAGGGAGAATTGTCCCATCATCCCAAAGGCCGTTAAGAGAAGCCTAAAAACATGAATAGTTAATGGTCAATAGCTTACAAGTAATATTGTGAGTATATTGAAAGATGCAGACTGTCTTTACTGCTGTCACTTCCACACATTAATTTATCAAACTTCTTTTTGCTATAGTGTAGGTTTCTTGCTCCCAAATGCCCTGTTTAAAATTTGTACCCAAACATTGCTTTTCTGGTGGTTAGAATATTCATAGTCAGTTTTTACCTACTTTCTTCAAGCATTCAGCATTTAATCATATTCCCTTTAATTTTTATTTTCTGGGCTTCAGATGCACTTTTATTATCCCCATAACGAAAGTTATGCACTCCTGTTATCATTCTGGTAGTCCTTCTCTGTACAGGTCCAACTAAAGCTAACCTTATTTTTGACTAGAAGTGACTTGAATTACATTTAATGTTCCAAGTGAGCCCTTATGAATGGTCTGTAAAATGATGAAGAACCTGTTTCATCTGAGAAGCCATAAATTTCAAGGAGAGCAATCTTGATATGGGCCAAGCATGAAAATACATATTGAACATCAGCGTCCTAAGCATTTCCAGAAATATTTAGTCTTCATGAAAGCAGTAGCACATTTGTGTCCAGACAAGTGCAGAGATTATATGGATATATTTAATTCATGAGGACTTTCTCAAGGAGGGTTCAGAACTCATTCTTATCATTAGGCCTGATTTATCTGAACAGGCTCCAGAAAGTTTTGTCTTGTTCCGCTTTGGAACAAAAAACAGACCTTGGAAATTGTATTTATAGAAAAATAAATAAATAGGTTGAGTTGGTCATTATAGGAATAAGTATTTTTCAAAAATGTTTCTAATCTGTATACTTTGTAGGCCAGCCCTTTGAGCACAAAAACCTATCCCGACTGCTGTAGAAGTCACCTTATCTACTGTTTTCCAGAGATTCAAACTATCACCCATCCTTGTGACACTTTTTATTTTGTATATGTATTCCTCTCACAAACTTAAGTTCTCGTAGTTTTGATTTAAATACTGCCAGCCAAGGACAATGGATAAAAAGTGGACTATCACATTCAGTGACATTTTCTATCACATAAGGTGCCAAAAAGGTATTACTTTCAACCATATGTATTAGCACTAAAAGGAAGGGAAAGCATTATCACTCAAGAAGCAATTCTCTTCTTTGGTATCTACAAGTGGGAATGATTCTCATTATAAGCAGAGGTTGTAATGCTGTGGTGAGACTATATCATACTTTCCAATATTCATTTTAGCATCTTCAGGATGATTGCATCTACTGTGGCACAGTGCCATCCTGTGGACCCTAAGGTTATCTAAGGCAACTACACCAATATAACAAGCATGACAACTTAACATGTTGAGCAATTTTTCATGTAAGGCATTAAACCAGATCCCATTCAGTAATTGCTGATGCATTAGTTAAATAAAAGCCCTTGGCTGAAACCTGTGTCCGTACTTCTTCATGTATCCATATGCTTTCTGCTGTGGCACTGCTGACATTAAATTCTTGAGCTGCCTGGAGGGCAATAATCCTTCTTCATACTAGCTTTCAAAAAGCCCCCAAATTTATTTTATTTCCACATTTTATCAAGGCAAACTCTTGCCAATGCTTTTGTTAGAAAAGCAAGTCAGGTCCAAGTTGTGTCAAAAGTCCATATTTGAGGGACAAGTACATTTTTGGTGATATTTGATCAAAACTACTTTGAGTGCTTATGTGCTAGTGGTCATGACACAGGTCACAGACATGGGAGAGCCAGGCTCAAGGTCTTGCTGTGGTTCATGCAGAGTTTTTCCTCACAACCCGTGCTAAATCTGACCATGAGAAACTCACATTCTACAGCAGATTCAGGAGGTCTGTCTTTCCCATCTTCCTTAAACTTTGTGATCCTTATTCATATGCCTGTGAAATGACTTCGCTCCATAAAAATTTATCAAGTTGAAAGTATTTCACCTACCTCTGACAAAATTATCTTGTCTTTCAAAGAGGGCATATTTCCTGACAAGCAGCTGTGTTGAGCACCTTCTTTTCCCGGGAGGTTTGATCTACATCCTTGCTTTTACTTTTTTGATGGGCCTGGAACAAGAGATTCAGGAGGTCTTAGAAAGCTTTTAAAATAGCTCTAGGAAAGGCAGAAAAAACATCTATTGCCTCGGGAGTTCATTCAAGAGACTGGCTGGTATCAAGTGTGTGAGCTGAACACCCTGTGACCCCAACTGGATAAAGACAGTTCATCCAATTTATGCATGTGCAAATATAATGCTACTCAATGCAAAAGTGTTTCACTGAGTGGTGAATGAATGCTCTCTGGTGACTATTTATGAAGGCAGAGTGTTAAAAGTGTTAATGTAATCAATAAAAAGGAAAAGGTCTGGGAGTAGCACTCAATCTAAGCAGTTGAAGCTTTACAGAACATTGCCACTGAAATAAATATTTAGTAACTCTACACTGAAGTTGCTGTTCTTTTGACAGGATGAGTTTCATGCCTCACGGCACAAAAGTTATGAGATTTCAGTCAGTAATCAAAGAATAACTCTGTATTTTTCATAGCAAAAAGACATAGCTTCTTTTGCCCTGACATGCCAATGATTAAATGAAACAGTTCCACCTCCTACCCCACTCTCCGCTTTCATTTTGGGCAAAAGAGAACAAAAGGGGAAAAAAGAGTCCAGAAAGAGAAGAGGAACAGGTGAAAAAATGCTAGAAAATGTATGATAACTACACTGTGGCAAACTTGAAATTGGTATACGAGTGTCAATGGATGCCACTACATGGCACTATTACATGGTTTGAATCTGAGGTTAAACTGAGGCTGCCTGAGCTTAAAAATGCTCCAGAGCTCATGCTTAAGACCACAGAGAGTATGCTGAGTCTTAGATTGTAAGTGATATTTGGATACCTGCATCCATAGTATCAATTTCAGTAGGAAAATAGACTGCTTATTTTCACTACTACATGATTACTATATCACTTATGACATGGTTTTGTTTTGTACATATTTGTTGTTATTAACCCATTTTGTAAATTTATTTTTAGACTAAACTCAGTTAATTTTATGTAGTGCTTCCAGTTACGAGAGTGAGGTGATGCAGAAGGTTCTGTGAATAACAAATAATTAAATTGCAGTATATTTCAGATGAGAAGCTGGAGCTTTTGACAGTCGAGGAAGGTGGCTGAGGATTTTGGCATAGAAAAAAAGCTTTGGGGAAAGCAAACACTGGCAAGATGTTTCTGCTCCAATGCTGCAATGAAATACTTTAATAATGTTGCCTCTTTAAAATGCCTTCTGGCTTCTGGAGTCCTCCAGGTGTGTAGTGCTGCACACATATCTTGAAATGACTGTTTCTAACTCAACAGCCTCTGGAAGACAATACCACATCCGTAAAAATTTCTTCTTAACTATGAAGGGCAAAATTGCAAGGACGTATTTACTTGATAAGAAGAAGTTACCTGTGTCGAATGAATAGTTGGGATACTGCTGCTGGAAGGCTAGTGTAAACCATGCGTACAGAGGGGGTAGGGACAGAGAAATGTGTACTGGTATGAAATGAATGGTTTGACATCAAGTAGTTCAGAACTGGAACATACTCTGGGAGAGCGAAGGAGTGAAAAATTGAGATCTGAATGTCCTTGAATTCCCACAGTGTGACTAGTCATGTTCCTGAAGGTGGTGGGAGAATGACTCAAAATATAGCAGAGAACAGCCTCCTAAACAAAATACAGAACTAACTGTAGTTTTTCTAAAACACGGGCTGCAACCATTGGGAAATTAGTTTGTTGTTTATCTAAACTCAGCATATTTCAGACACTTAAAGTTAAGAAACAGCTTAAAGTGCCTTGTGTTCTATTACTGTTTGGTGCCTAGGAAGAGCAGGGAGGATATCTAAACGCAGGTAGCATTTTGATAACAACATGTATTTTTTTACAAAATTGAAAAGCTATTATTAGAATGGCAACTGAATAACTAATTTCTTAAGTAAGTAACTTCTGAAAATATTTCTATCAATTGGATCCTGAAGTTGCCCCCATTGGCAATCAGAACTGAATTCTAAAATAATTTTCACTGATGCAGCAGTTTTACTTTCAACTCTCTCCAATCAGGGTAATTAGACTAAAGCCAACTTCAGGTGCACTGTGCTGTTATCTTTTCCTGTAACCAGATATAACTAAGATAATAAAAACATTGAAGTGCACCTGGTCTTAGCTGAGGTCCCACATGTACACTGTAATGCAATGAAACTTCTAGTTACTCAATGAATTCAGTACAAGTCATGTACTTAACAATTTTTCATTGATTTTATGTTTTATGGCTTATCTTCAACAAACTTCAAGGAAGATTCACAACTCGTAGAAATTCTTGGTGGGATTTCATGCATGGATGCTGTTCAACAGCAAACGTTTCTTTGCGTATTTTTTTCTCTCATTCACTGAGAGAAACCCCTCAAAATTATTCCAAGATCTTTTTGCTGGGGATACTGCCTTAGTTCCCAGGAGAAGAATTTTTAGTGAAATATCCCAGCAGTGGAAATTGTTTCTTTGTCTGTCTTGGTACTTCAAACTAAACAAAAGTGTCAATTTATTTGTTCCTACTTTTGAACTTCTTAAATACTCACATGAATCCAAACTGCTTTTAAATGGACTGGACGGATGGTTCAACGCATCTAGTTAGGTTTTCCTAGGAATTGGAAATTAAGGTATAGAGATGGTTAGCTGACCATACTGGACTGGGGGGTGGTATCCACACAATGTCTCAGCCTCAGTAATTTAGACACATTCTTATGACTGCTAACTCAATTAACATTATTTTAGCTGCTTTGTGTATGGGTTGGTTGTGCTTTTTTTTTTTCCTTTTTGTAAGAAATATATTCCCCTGTAATAAAGGAACATTTTATTGTATTCTTGTCATTCAAAGAATTACCTGCAAATTTTTCTGATTATTTGCATGGCTATTGTGAGCATAAAGTTTAATTACAAATATAGAAAAATACCCCATCTTATTTTAGTTGTATTAAATATAGCAAAGCATCTCAGTTAAATGAATGGTCTCTTGTGAAAGAAGTTATATGTTAAGGTTATTTTCCAGTAGCTTACAAGGTATTTTTATAGAGTTTATTTATTCCATAGAATTGATAGTTGCAAGACACAATGCTCCTGCTTTCATGCCTTTTCTTTTTTTCGGCTAAGCCTAAAATCCCAGCTGTCATACTGGGGTAAACACTACAAAATATTTTTTAGAAGAACACAGTACAAATTTCTATGTACCTCTTCTGTATTGACTTTTGTGGGGAACAACAACAACAAAAAAAGCCTGTACAGGACACAGTTAAATATCTGGGTGGTAATTTTAAAAAAAATGGGAAAAGAAATATAGTCAAGAAGAAAGCTTTTGAAAGCACTGAGTACTGGGCTCAGATTGCTCCCACTGAAATCAGTGAAACTTTTCTTTTTGACTTCAGGGGAAGCTGAGTGAGGCCAACACTGAGCGGCTTAGAAAATGTGAATAGGTGGTCAGAGCTCTTACTTTGCAGGCACGGTACGTGGAGCTTATTCATCTGGTGCTCAGCTCCAGCTCTTGTCCCTCTGCCGTGGGCTGGGAGGAGGGTGAGAGGGAGAGCCCAAACATCTCCTCTCCACAAAAATTTGAAAATTTTACCTGCTTCATGTATTTTTCTTTCTCTCTCTTTTTTTTTCTTTCTTTTTTTTTTGGTAAGAACTATAGTCACCTGTAATGAAGGAACATAAAATTGCATTTGAAAATCAAGTAAACTATGAGACATTACAGCTAAAAAACAGACAACGTACACTGTGTACTTCAAATTCTGCTACATGTGATGGGGAGGCAACCTGGTCATGTCATGTTGTAGTTCATAGAAAGTAGTTATTTACAAACCAAGTATGTTTCTTTTGGTTGGCTGCACTAAAACCTTTCTGTAAGGCTAGCCTCAACTTTAATACAGAATTCATACAGGGCAAATTTTGTCTGAGTCAAAAACATTGGAATTTGGTAACTGTAAAATAGAGTTTAGGTAAGGTTTAAGTAGAGTACTTCAGAATAACATGAGTGAGTACAAGTCCTGTGTCCCAGTTTTAAAATTATGTATATTTCAAAGGTTAAATCTCATGAAGGTCAGAGGAACTTCTAACCCACTTATGGCTATGAAAAACTGCCAACCACAACTTTCCAAGGCCTTACAATTGAGGTTTGTTTTTCAAAAACCATGTAGCAAACCCCACATTTCAAGTCTCTATTCCATTTCATATTGTGGTATTTCTTTGCTGAATGGCCTGCCTTCATGACTTGTATGTTTCTTTGCAGAGCTAAGAGCAGGTTGGATCCTCTTAATTATGCACATTACTTAATTACACCCCAGTTAACATTTCAGAAGTCCACAGAAATATTCTGAATATATATCTTTGTAAAAGAATGGTAACATTTCTATATCTTCTAGTAGTTAAATACTATAAATTCATCAGTAGCCCTTTCTCAGGTTTGTATTTGTCTATTGTACTCTTTCAACAACAGAATATTCTTCTGTGGTAGACTCATGGGTCCTTCACTTTCAGAAGTATAATTCTCCCTTTTTTGTATATAACCATGATCAAGCCTCTTTTCAGCCTTCACTTAAACTTCGTTTAGCAGTAAGCTCTTTTGAAGTGTGCTTTCCAGACTTTGTATTACATGTTTTAATTATCTGAATCTTTTCCAAACTTTTCAATCATTTTTCCCAATCATCTTTTTTTGCAGCGAGGCTAATCTCAACATAAAGTCACACATAGAGCTAAAAAATGTCTTCCTTCTCGTACAGATTTTCTCCTTGTTTATTCATCATACTGGGTACTGTTTGCCCCTCTGGGCTCTCAGAATAATGGCTGCAGCTGTGCTCTGCTGGTAATGTAATCCACAGGTCTACTGCAGGGTCACTTTGTTGCATGAGACAGTTTCCTGCCTTTGAATGAGACATAATACACATTGTGCAAAAACACCAGGTGATCCAAATTCATCAATACATTATTTGCCACTTCACAATTGCTGTTTCTTGTTTTGATATCAGCATCACTATCTTTTTTTTTTTTTCTTTCATAAGCATTGCTGAAGATGCTGGGTACATTTATAGTATCAAGTTGCCTTGATTCTTCTTTTCGTGGTCCTCATCCATCAGTCAGTTAGATCCTGTGCTCCCATCTGGAATGAGCAAATTAACTCTCTGGCTGCAGAAACCTGAGTAACGAACAGAAGATGGTAAACTAAGGTCTATACCTGATGAGGAGTATGAACACAGCTATTCGCACTGCTTCGTCTGGAGACCAGGACTTACTGCCTGCTGAGATAACTGTACTACTATCGATGAGCCAATATGCACACCCCTACTGAGCTGCATTTTATTCTTCCAGGACTCCACTAAAACTGCAGGATAAGGCAACGGTTGTTTTTTAAAAGTGTTTTCTGAGCTATATCATTAATCCATTAAACTACCGCAATACACGACTGGATATTTGTCACACTATTGCACATTGTCATACAGCAAATTTCTTAGTGGTGTTGAAGGATATTACGTCAGCCCAGGCACCTTGATCAGCTTGACTTTCCATATCAGGAACCAGATTTTACAGAATCTACTTGCTAGAAAAAATTATTGGTTATCATTAATTACATTACTATTCTTTCAGTTTCTACCCATGATTCTACTCTGTGTCAGTCTTCCCTTTCTTTTTGTCTTGCAATGGTCAATCATGATCCCCTTGGAGCCCTTTGGAGGCATGATTATGCCCCTTCCTCAAATGGGAATAGTTTGTGCATTTTTTGTCTAGAGTCCCACAGACCTTTATAAAGAAATAAAGGAGGGGTCATATTCTTAAGTTTCATATTATCCAATTTTTAAAATCTAAAATTAATTTAATATTAATGCCTGCTTAATGTACCATTCATTAATACAAATGAATTTTCATTATGCATTAATTTAATATTAATTATTGCCTCAGGAAGTAGTAGCTGCTACTTCTATGCCTAGAGGGGCATAATTATATTTAAATCAAACTTTACACCAAAATTGGACTTAGAGAATTTGCTGCACAACTTCTCTAAGATGTACCTCTGTGTAAGATACACATCCTGTGAAGATTCTTAACACCCAGATCTGGGAAGTAATTGCAGCAATGGGCCTGAAAACCACACTGGTTTCCAATTAGCACTACTAGGGTTATTCCTAAACTTGGGAAGAATGCCCAGTAATGCAAAATTATCTCTTTTCTGTTCCTGCAGAAGAATGGAAGTAGGCTGTTAAAACATAGCAACTTTGTTTCTTTCTTGTTTTCCTTTATAAAAAACTTTAATATACAATTAAAATCCATTTTTGCTGTGATTGGCTGCAAAATGGAAAATACTTATGCCTTCAAGCAACTTTTTAGAGTGATGCTCCCTGCTTTGTGTTATCAAGTCCTAATATTAATCTTTGTTAGTAACTCAAAATTGCTATTGCAAATTCTATCTACTGTAATTTGTATAAGATAAGTTATGTATATTTTTATTCAATGACCCCACAAAAGCAAAAGGGAGCTTTTCCTCTACGTTCTTCCTTTGAAGAAAGCAAGTTAAATATATTTGTAAGGGGTACTTTTTCTTCCTAAGGATTTTGACTGCTCTGCTGAGCACCTGAAAATGAAGGATATTCTTCTCCTGTGCACGAGTTGAGTGAAATTCATTCCTGGGTGGTTGACTACCAAAAGACTGAGGCACTTGTCGGTCTTGAAATTTGTTTTCAGTGGATGTACGTTATGAATATGGCATTAGCTATTCCAACTGCTTATAAATAATTACATCTTGTGTTTCTTATTCAAAAAAAAGTACTCGAAGTGAAAAATAGACTAAAGTCCGTATCCACTGGTTTGGGCCTGGGCATTTAAAATTATATGTTATATTTCTTCAGCCTGAAAACTTTACATTTCTAGCCAAAGAGAAACTGATAATGTAGGAGCTTGGGGCAGGAGGAAGGTAGAAGCAGAAAAGATCTATTAATACTTAAAATGCCTTGTTAGCAAAGATAGGCTTTTTTCTAGTGTTTTATTAGAACACAAGTATAGTAAGACAAATGGTTATTCCTTAGTGAAATATTCCATTAGAAATAGTCCACAATACATTTATTTTTTCATACACACATACACACACATATATTTTATAGTCTCTAAGATTTCACTAGTGGCCTCTGTTAATGCTTTTTTTGCCACAGTTGATGTTAGCAGTTTAGCAGGATTTAATGTGATGTGGTGTAATTGCTGACTGTGTAGGAGGTAAAATACCATATAAGAAAATAGTAAAGTGTGGAATAAACAAGTGGTGTAATGGATTGTGTCCCTGGCAACTTTCTGTGGTAAACAAGTTTGCAAAGGACAAAGTACCTAGGAAAAATGTGCATTCAAAAGAACAGCATTTCTTAATCACATTTACATATACAAGTTTATGATTGCATTATACTTGCGCTAATTGCAAAACTCTGGCATGCCAAAAAATAAAAGTCTCATGGGGTTGGTCAAGACCAAGGAGGATCTCAAAGAGAACCACAAGAAGCAGAAAAACCTGTGGCCCTGTACCTTCCCCCTCTGTATATTTCCCTGTCCCCATTGTGCTCCTCTTGTCATGTCCTTCTGCATGGACATTGTGCATTGCTGCCAGCAGGTAGTACTCTGCGTGTCCTCAATGCAAATCCTCTCCTGCTCTGCCCACAAGCATCACACTAGGTCTCTAATCAGTAATTATTCTCAAAGAAACAAGGATTCTTTGTCAGCATAACAACATGAATGACCACCGAAAGGTTTCTGATTTTTCAAGATTTCAAGATTGGTCACGGTGTTTGCAGGTGCTCCATCTCTTGCCAGTATTCCCACGAAGTTGTGTAAAATTGCACTTCATTAGCATTTCTTATTTTTGCTAAAGCCTCACATGCTGACTGAACACAATAATGATCTCTGCACTTGAAAGACTCCAGGCTGGTATTATTTACAGTATTTTGATTATGATTTACAGCTGTGCACTTTCAGATTTCACCAGGATAACAAAAGCATTGCTTTTCACTATTACTGTAGTTGGAAGGAAAACAAAAGCTGAAATTCTGTAAAACTCTGGATTGTCAAGACATTGTAGTTACCTGAGCAATGGCCAATAATAGTATCAACTTTCCAGTCCTTTTCCTCTTAGTGTTAGCTGTCAATGAGAATAAGTACTGAACACGGTGGTATTGGAGGAGAATGCAAACAAGGAAAATCAAGTTAAAAATGAAAGATTACAACTATATTTATCTTTCAATTTTCTTTTCATAGGGATTGGAAGATCTTTTTAAAGTCATCTTTTAAATACTGTTATTTTGGTTCACTTCATAATGCATTTTAAAGCTTAAATCTCATCATTTTACTCCTTCTATTCTGTCATCCCGTTGAAGCTATGTGGTATAAATCATGAAATAATGTGAAATGAACTAGTAAATTGGTACATAATAGACAATTTCTTTATATCTGCGAAGTATTTCACATGTGCTGATAAATACATTATACTGAATATTTGTAAGTGGCTTTTGGAGAGTGCAAATTAAAAAATCTGTACTTCTTGAGAAGTTTAAACTCTTGACGTTCTGTGAAGATACAGGAGTTTGGGGCCTGGATTATTTTGTTTGTTTTGTATTTTTTTCTGGTGATAAGGACACGGTTACCTGTAGCCATGGAAGTCATTTGAGGAAAGATACTCCAGCTAAGCACCACAGGAAATAATCTCTTTATGATGACCTTGTGCCATTGCAAGTACAAAGCAGTCTTCACAGCTGAATGCTCTAGCCCCAGGAATTACTAATGATGGAAAGTAATAGCTTTTAAACTTCTTGCCACCTGAGCTGTGTGTCACATACATTTATTCCCTTTGGAATTTTTAAAATTCATTTATGCGGTATCTTTCAGGATGTTTTCAGTATAGCGATATCACCTTGGTGATAAGTTCACAGGAATTTCAGGCACATCGCAGTAAGACACTGTTAGTGATGAATTACCTCCAGGGAGCCGAGGAACTCAAAACTGTATATGACAATCTAGAAAACATTGGTCACTTTCTATTGTGTTGGTGTTCAGTACATTCAGTAAAATACTCTTTGGAAATGCTTAAAGAAACATGTCAGTAAAATAACTATAAGAAGTTGTTCTTTGTTTCTATTCAGAGATATAGATAAAAACAATCACTTGGGTAATGAGAAAAAAACCCAAAGAATTATAGGCATAAAATACAAGGCATAAAATATAAGGCATATCTGTTGTGACCTTTAGTGCAATTCTCTCTTGCGGCAGATTTGTTCCCTACTGAGCACTGCCCTGAGCCCCGGCCAGCCTAGGTATAAAACATTAAGTCATGAAGATGCTAGTCACTATTTCCTTTGACAGGTTATATATCACCTTACTCAGCATTCAGGAAGTCAGTAATAATTTTATGGTTAAATCTGGTTTGTTTGATTATGAAATCTAATGATAATTATTACTGCCAGACCCTGTGAAAACCTGCAGCAGAGAAGCAGCCCTTCCCAGAGGTGCTTATAGGTACTCTGAGTCTTCTCCAGCATTTTCTCCATCAAGCAAAAGTTTTCTTGAGTAATACAGCCCTACACCCACAATTGTATTTCAAGAAATAAATTTCAGCTACCTGTGAGGATGAAGTGCATGAACATCCTTCAATATAACACTGTGCAGTAAGAAACAGAAATCACTTAAAGTCACTACTTGTAACTGGCTTTTCAGGTAGTATAAATCTCCTCAGCACCATGGTGTATTTGCTGAAGACCAGACTATGAGCACAGACATACTAAATGTAACTTATGACTTACAGGAGAGTTAGGAAGGCATCAGTGATATTCTGCTTAGGGGGATCATAACTAGATGTAACATACTGCAGCTTTTAAGATATGTGGGAAATAAAGGCACTTAACACTCTCCTCTGCAATGCAACATCTATAGGTGGTTTGTGTGAGCTTAAGCATGTGGGAGCTAATAGTCATGGGGAGAACACAGCAAAATGGACTCAAGCCTGGGCTGCAAACCTGTAGATACGTACATGTAGGTTTATGTGGGGCATCATACTGCCCAGCTTTCCTTGCTGTTATTGCACATTATTGCTAGAATAAAATGTACACGATGCAACCATGTCTGCAGCTGCAGTATGGACAAGCCTGGGATGGAGTGTACAACTAAGTGGTTGCACTGTAAGACAGCTACATGACATTAAATGAAAATTACTTCGTGTATTCACTCCTAAAGAAAAGGAAATGACCTACTTGCACTTGACTTATTTTGTTCTTTTGTTGCTATTTTTGAAATTCATAGGGACAATGGTATTTTTTAATCTCTAGCTGGAAGTGGAAGATTAGTCACAGACGGACAATGGGCAAGCAAGTAGAAGAAAATCTTGAAAATGCAGAGTTCAATAATGCAAAGAAGTGAATAATGTAATTGTATGTAAAGATTTTAGTGAACCATTTCATATAATGGATCATAAAATTTGACCTGAAAAAAATTAATTCAGGTCAATTGGGAAAAACATGAAGAGAAAATTACCAGAAGATCATTAAAAAGTGCCATGATAAACAGTAATGTGCTAAGATGTTGGAAGGCTGCTGTTGGGATATCAAAAGGATTAACAATAATTTCAGATTCATATAATAACTGAATTAATTGCCTGAAATAAAAATATGAAAACACATTTATTACATTTATAAATGATCCTGAATTAACACTTGGTGTCAGTCCCTCTGGCATAAAACTCATAAAATAGCAGTTTATTGTTAGACCTGTGAGTCAGAGGAGTATGCAAACATCACCAGGTATGTATTTTACATACTAATAAGTTAGGGATATCAGCTTTTCTAAGGAAAAGTAAAGCTCATTCCATTCTTCTTACCATCCTCTTGGTGAATATCATTATGGAAGACTAATCCTCTGCCAACAACTAAAGCTAAGGGAGGGTGAGTAGGTGACAGGCATGTCAGAAGTCATCAGACAGGCAGGATGTATGTTTCTCCTATAGTTTGGTGAGATGGCAGTGGGGAACGCTGTAGCTGTGAAGGCGTCTGCATGGCTCAGATCCCCAAAATACTGAATGCAGAGGCCATATGAAATCCTAAACATGCACTTGTGTACACACACACACAGACACACACAACATACACACACACATTGTGTTTGGGATGCTATGGTGGCTGCGCATTTATCTCTGCTTTGTCTGTTGCTGGCAGAGAGAGGGCAGTGAGGCATGCCATCTGTGCATTGACGGTGTACTCACTGCTGAGTACTGGCTGTTCCTGACGTTCATCAAGGTCTTTTGGGGTTTTGTTTTGCTTTACAACTGTAAGAATATTATTTACACCAGGAGAACAGTTTCTAGTGTGGCAGTTTGCTGTTAACACCAGTGAATAGATGGGTGACTTGCCAAGATGGATTGGATCCACAAACTTCTATCACATTACTACATCATATTCGTGGTCTGTAAAATGAGACAACAACAAGGCCTGTGTTGTTGCCTTTTGCACGTGCAGTCTTCAAGATCTTGTATTCCACCCTTTCTTGTCCTGTGTCTTTGCACAAGGAAGGGCATGTAATCTTACCGCTCATAACAGATAGGAAATGGGATGAGGATTTGCAAAGCTAGTGGTTGCTGAGCAATGTCTTTGTGTGATTAACTCTGAAGGGACTATAGACAGGCGAGGTGCTTCTTAGAGGTAGGGTAGTTATTTGCTTCTCAGCCCTCATCAATGCTGTGAGACTCATACACACAAGGAGGGACATATTCTAATGTAGTAGTTGGATGTAGTGCCAAGGTTTGTCTTTGCTTGGGCATGCTGAGGTTCAAAGCTGCAGCTGCTCTTGCACACCTCTTCTCTCCTCCTGCTTCTGGGAATATAGAATGTTAATCTATTGTCAAGCATCTCTAAGGGCACTCCAAACTTAACAAAACCATGCACTGTGTTCCCTTAGAAGCTTGTACGCATTTTTTCTTTTGCTATTTTCATACAACAAATGTTGCTGTTATAAAGAGCAGTGCAAAGTCTTTCCAGTGGCTGGAGGGTACTGGCCAAAGAAGGTAAACCATTGGGCTTAGTAGCAGTTTATCAGTAGACCTGGCTTCACATTTATTTTCCTTCTGAAGCTACTTCTGTCTGTCAAGAACCTGATTTTGACAGCAATTAGCACAGTGCCATCAGTGAAGACTACCGTCTCCTCTGTAATACTGAAGTCTTGTCTCTGGCTCCAACCATAAAGCTAAAAATAAACATCTGCTTGTAACAAAATTCTAATCTCATAGGATTACACATGAAAACAGAGCAGGTGCACTTTGCTGTTTTCCTTCATGAGTAAAAGAAGTCACCACAGTTGGAAAGTGACAATTTTTGAAAGTTTTAAAATGTCCCTATGACTGCTTCTGTCTGAAGGGACTGATTATCCATTACTGCAGATTTTATAATTCCTTTCAGACTGAGACAGTTTAATTTTAGCTGGTGGGAACAGTGAAGAAAAAAACAACCCACCTACTGGAACCAGCAGAGGCACTCAAAGGATGACGGAACATAAAACAGTACAGTATATATGGTCAGGTGGTTTGAAGATACAGTTTTGTTATTTCATGATAATTAGTGTCACTTGCATGAAAGCTCATACTTAAAATATATCAATTTACTCAGCAATGTTCTGCTTCAACAGTACCCTTAGGGACAGCTGTGAATAATAACAAAGGAAGAAGAGGTTTGAACTAGATGGATATTCAGACAGATGGATAGACAGGTGATTTACATGCATGTATGATATATAGGTTAAGTCCTACTAATTAAAGAAGGAATTGCAAAAAAAGATGGTGAATCATTTCTAGTGTTGCATGATTGACATCAAAACCTAGTCTCCCCACACTGCAGAGCAGCAGTCATTTTGCTGCTTGTGGGATCATTACCCTTTTGATTCAACGTTCACTCTCTTTTCATCTCAAATTTCTTATGTAACCAGTTTTGCTAATCTAAGTTTTTCTTCTGTCCTTATTGCCAGTAATTAGAAAGGGATCTGCACACCCAAGAATAATTTTACTGAAGTACGGTTATTTCTCATAATCTGAGGAGCTGTCAGCACTGTTTCTTAAATTTCTTTCACCCACATATTCAAGCTGTAGAAAATAATCGTGGCCAGCAGCCTTTTCATTTTCATGCTGCAACAGGATAATAGAGAAGCTTTATACCAGATTCTGTGCTGACCTGCTACAGAAGCTACTAATAAAGTGTGCAGTGGAAAACAGTTTTAAGCAGCTGGGCAAGAGGCAAGAGAGATGATTCACTGTTGGCAATAGCAGGGGTCTAATGCTATTTGTGGGACTGCTCTGTTTCTGTGCCTCCTCTTCAGCCATCCATTGTATGGGAGCGTGTTGGGAAGTTGTGCTCCCAAGCAGGTCCTGTGCCTGCACTGGATGAAATGTACCTCCTGGTCCCCCTGCTATTCTTCTAATGCCAACATTTACTGACATGCATGAGAACTGTTAAAATGTCTAGATTTTTGGTTCACCCTTCATCCAGACTAAGAAGAAAAGGATTTTACAGAAAAGTATATGGATTTTACAGCATTGTTACTGATGCACTTAAGCATTGCAGTAGGTTTGCAGAAGTTCAATAGCCTGGCACATCACAAGGTTTCACCTAGGCAGTAAACCTGTAAGCAAACACCCACAGGATCTTTCAGCTCCCCCAGTCCTCCTCTGTACCCGAAAAAAGTGATGCCGCATGTTATGATGAGCTCCAGCAGAAAATAGAAGCCATCCTGCTAATCCTTCCCAGCCATTTCTTACTGTCAGTTAATATTTTTCTGCCAGTCATCTGTAGTGGACAAAAAGCTCAGCTAGGATAGTTAATACTGAAGTTTTTGTAAGTGAATTTACTGACTTTGTATTGAAGTCCCATTTTCAGTTGGGAATAACAGTATACTGTGGCTCTCTCTATGACCTTCGCCTGTGCCCAAGCAAAATGCAGCATAGGCTGATGGGATGCCTCCCATTGGCAAACCTGAATAAAGGTGCAGCCATGCAAACAATCCTGTTGCTTGAGCGCACAAAGTCAGTGTGGCTGTCTGCACCTGGGAAGTGCAGTTTCATGTATATACTTGCCGTGAGAGGTGGAGGTTACCAAAAGCAAGACCTACAGTGCCAACTCTGACAATCCTGCTGCCCAGGGGAGGACAGTAGTGCCCTTACTTATTCTGCAGGGGAGTTACAGTCTCAGCATGTCAGTAATTAAGATTTTAAGGGTAACCACTTTAAACATAGTCTTTAAATACAAATATATGAAGACTATGTCCTGACAGAAAAGTGGTGCTTTGCATGCAGTTAGGAGCTCTGTCTCAAGATGGAAGTGGTCTTCAAACTTTTTGTATTAAATCTATGTAAAAAAAAGGGTTCTCCAGAAAATAACTTTTTAAAAGACTTGTATGAAATCGAAGTAAATACAGGTTGTGATTGCAACTGATTTGTGCATGCACGACCCTGTCTCTTTTTATTGCTTAGGCTAAATACACACTGGCATTTTTTGTATCTTGTCCAGTATGCAAGAAAAAATACTGAAAGATGATCTTCTTGATAATGGAAAATAAGGAGCATGTGAAAAAGAATATAAAGACATAAATGACATGTAAACTAAGGAAATGAATGAATTGGAAAGCCACATCTTTTACCTTCATGTCATAAACTCCCTGATTACGTCTAGTAGAATTTTAGTGGTGTGGTAAACCCGTGGATCCAAATGAATCCATATTATTACTGTTGTTCAAAATCCCACTATATTGGAATTCCAGCATTTTCCTCATTCCCTTAATTTTTATTTTTCCCTGCCTCTGGTTGCTTGTAGTTCTAAATTGTATACTTATCTCCCCAAAAGATTTTTGAAGTATAATATATTCATATAAAAGGAGGTCATATTGACAATTGAAAGGATCTTTTGAATTGCATCTCTTCTAGTAGTCTCTTTCAAGTTTTTCTACATCATTATTTCTTTGTCAAAGAGTAAGTAATGCATAGTATATCTTCTGAGCTCATTGTCTTTAGGGACTGGAGAGCATAATACCATAAAGATTTCAAGATAAACATATTTAGCAATTATCCTCAGGATTACTTGCGAAAGATCGAGCAAGACTAATCAATTTTCCAAATCAGAAATGCAATCTCACTAAAACAAAAGCAAACAAACAAAAACCTGCCTCTATTCTTCCCTCTGCTACCCACACAGACATTTTCCATCTAGTTGTTCTTGCCAAGAAAAGGGAAGTATCAGAAGGTTTCCTGGCTCATATCAGCATAACGTTGAAGTGATGCAGCTGAATCCCGTTCAGGTGACCCTGGTGTAAAACCAATCCAAGTTAAGGGACTATCAAAAATGATCCTTTTAAAACACTGGAAGAAGCTCTGTTTTCACTAACCTGACATCAGCGGCTCTGCAGTGCCGCCATGGGATATTGACAGGTACAAACCAGTCCCAGTTTCCCACAGCTTTCACAGTAACTCCATTACAGTATCAAATTTCTTTTGAACTGACAGAAGTTCCTACAGCTGATATTTTAAGAACACCACACGTACCTGGAACCTTGCAGCCACACGGGCAGTAGATGTGTGTCAGGATCCTGCATTATGCATGAAGGTCACTCCTTTCTGCCTGTGCTGGAGAAGCCCAATCGTACTTTGGGGGTGGTTTGTCACCGCATTCAGCGTGACAGTGTTGTCAGCAGCTCAACAATTTGCCTCCCAGAGCCTGGCATTTTGAAGACTCTGTGCTAACCCAAGGCATGTGAAAAGGCAGAGGTGACGAATCTAGATGTTAATATGGATATTTTTGAAGGAAGGTCTTGTAAAGAACAAACATACTTGTTTTGCAGGGACTAACCTTGAGCTGCTGAGCTTTATACAGCCTGTTTAAACAAGGTTTATAGTCTCACCATTTGTAGGTAACTATATTTGGACAATACTGTGTGTATAAAGTTAAGTGCATTGCAGCTATACATTTTAAAATCTTTCAATAATTAGGAAAAGTCTGAAGGTGGAAATACATGGTCTAAAACAGGTAAGTTGGCCAGACTGAGTAATTAAATGTTTGCATGCTTAATACTATTTAAAAAAACCTAATTCCATAGGTTGTACATCAAAGATGACACATGTCTATCAGTCCAAACTCTTCCCAAATTTAGAATACACAGCTCTTTCGGACAACTGTGATATTCAATAAATTAGTATCTGTTTCAGTTGTCCTTCTGACTTTGCAACCTATTCACTCCCTTTTATTGACGAAGCTTGCTTTTTTACTAAACTTTTTTTAGAATGAAAGAATATACTTCTGCTTTCTTAGAAAAGAAAAAGGGAAGAAAAAAAGTCACAATGACATGAAATACAACTCTCCACCCTTTTTCAAAACACTCCTTTTCATACTACATTGCATGTGTTTGAAATGACTTTGCTTAAGTCTCTATTATATTGGTTAAGTCACATTATAAAACCCACTGAATTCATAGTCTCCTATACATTTGTTCAATGACTTGATCTGAGTGCAGGTTTTGAGGAAGCAGTTGTCCATTATTGCACTTCCTGAATCAATACTGTTTTGAAGGAGTCACTAAGTTAATTTATGCTTTTAGTCCCATAGTGCTTGTTCAGTCTGGCAGCTGTGGAGAAGGTCAATGGAGGTAAAGCTGTGTTTCTTAAGATGTAGTAGTTCTGAGAAATCCCAGGTCACTCTAATTACTACCAGTCCAAGCTAAGCATAATGGCAGCCTGCCTTGTGCTTCAGAGCCTGATGGTGCAATGTGCCTTGGGAAAATGAAACACCCTTTCCAATTTGTGTAGTTGGAGGCCTGAAGTGGCAGTCACCTGGGATGTGGTTGGATTTACCTTTGAATGAAATCCTCTGAAGTAAACCAGCTTACCTGCCTTTCATCAATAATTACACCTGTGACGTTAATTAATCACCAAATGGGTCTGCTGATGCACAGCAGATCATATAGTACTTTTCTTACCAAAAGGAGTCTGAGGCTCCTGCACATCTGCCCTCGGGAGAGAAAAGGAGCTGCCTGCCCTGTGTGGGTTGAGTTTTGGTCTTCCTCTTGGAGTGACATTTGTGTTTTCCCCAAGCCCAAACTAACAGATTGGTACCGCAGACGATAAAGACTTCACTTTTGGTTATACACACTGACTGCCATACCTGGGACTTGTCATGCCCTCACGGTCTAATCAGTCTTGGTGCTGAGAATGTTTTCCTAATGACCAGCCTACAGTTTTGTTTGCTTAATAAATCCCTATTTGTCTGAGAGTCCCACAGTCTTCGCTAATTGTTCATTTTATAACAGATGAGTTTCTGACCCTGCCTCCCCCTGAGTTTATACGTGTATTTGTGAAAGTGCGAGTGTGCATGAAAACATTAAGCAAATGATGCTAGACATTTTCTGTGCTTTGAAGGGAAATGTTTTCAGCTGGCCATGTGGGAATGCTTCAATATTTCATAAAAAAAGTGTGTAAGATTTAAAATAAAGAAGATAATACATGCTGACACTTTCTGGGTTAAGCTTCTCTTCTGAGGAGGTTTGTTCCTTGTGACTCCAGAGCAATAAATTGTGAAAAGAAGCTAAATAGCCAAAAATAAACCTGTAAAATATACACTCCATTATTATTTAGGCAGAGCTTGAGTTTAGTGAAATGGGATAGCACTTGGTTATATGAAAACATATTTGAAACAAGTGGAAAAGAGTTCATGTTGAGACCTAGCTCAGATGTATGAATCTTGTGAGATTTCCTTTGTGTCACATCTAGGAAGCCAAGGACATATAAATCCAATAAATATACATTAACTATTTTTTTAACAATGTATATTAACTACTTTTTAAGTTTATGTTTGTTTTTACAAGGGAATCGCATGTGCTTAAATGTAAGCCCTGGTTACGTCTGTTTTTGTGTCTCTGAGGACATTAAGAAGAACAGTCCTAACGACTTAAGATAGGAAACCTCCACTCCCTGCAAAAACAAGATAGGTGGTCTCTATGGTAACTTCCTAAAAGAGTGTATTATACTGTTTTAAGCCACTATAGTTATTCCAGACTCAAGCAGAAATACAACGGGTGATTGTAGCACAAGGGAAACTTTCATTACTACACTGAAGAAAGCTGTGAGCTGATGACATGTTTCCAGTTGAGATGCCAGTTTGAATCACAGTTACCAAACAGACAAGAATATGGATCCAAGTTGCTGAATATCGACCTGGTCATGCTCTTACTGGTTAGATGGGACTTTCACCTTCCTTCCCATGGTGAGAAGTCAGGGAAATAAATTTAGCCAGGATTGCTCATTTTAGAGGGCAATGACATAATTTCCACAGCATGAGGAATCCACGGAGGCATCTTGCAGAAAAAAATTCATCACATCTGTGTCACCATCCCATTATTTCAAATACTTTCTCCAAAGGAAGCTCCAGTATTTTTAGGTGAAGTATCCAGACTCATACACCTCTGAAAATGTATGCAATTAAGAATTACAATTAGAAGGGGAGAATAATAAGTGAATTTTAAAAAGTTTTTTCCCTGAGTTTCCTACTATTAATGATTCAGAACTTAGACCAATAGAAATTAAGCATGAGAAGACCCTAGCTTTTGAGTGCTTTTGATCATGTATAGGCTATTTCTTTTATTTTTTTCAAATAATGAGTATAATTTCATGAGCTGCATTTCACATATCTTATAAAGAACAAAATACTGCCTCGATTAGAGACTTGAGCTACAAAAAGGCTAAGGTGTTCAGCATTCATTGCCTTCCTTCAGGCTGCGAGGATAAGGCATAACCTCTCTCCTGATGGTAATTGTTTGCTGCATTTATCACATTCATTTTCCCTCTCTCTCAAAATATGGCTGCAAAAGGGTGGAAGAAAAGGAATAGCTTCAATAAGAGGGACTGAGTAAGCCTTATCCTCAAATATCATATGGCATTCCACAAAACCGTAAGAATCATCCTCTGAATAAATAGTGTCAGCTATCTGCATAATATTTGGCTAGCAAATGTTAGACTTTATGAATTTGAAACTGCATCACTGAAAGTAAATGGAAGATCTGAATTAGATCCACATTTAATTTTTGATTAATACATTTGAATGATGCGTTAGTTCTAGCCAATATTCTCAGAAAAAAATATGGTTATGGTGATACCTAGTAGCTCCACTTTCTCACTTCCCACTTACTTGGATTAAGATCAACAAACACTTTTTATGGACCACAATATATTAAAGCACTTCACTACATACTGAATATGAGACAGCACACAAGTCCTATGCAAGTTAATGGAATTTGAACAGAAAAGAGACCAGGACGAAAACAAACCACTATATCAACAGATGAACACAGACCTGAAGTCACTGCAAAGGATGGTGGAAAAAAACCTATATGTCTTTGAGGGACTCCTAGGTCTGGCAAAAATCCTGAGCTAAATAATGTACAAGTAGAAAAAAGCTGAATATTGTTGTCTTTGAGTTTGATGGTGAAGTCCAAGCATAACAGCCACCTACAAATGTGCAAAATATGTGTTTGGCTACATTGCAGAATCAGATGAGTTTTAGATGATGAATTGCACTCTTCACTCATGTATGCATATGAGAGCAAGGCAGGTACCACAGTGCACCGGAGGAATAATTCACACGTTCTTCTTCCTCATCTGATGGTCTGGATCCTGCTCACAGCTTCCCTGACACCAGGAGGCTTATTTTGCAGTAAGTCCAGATGGTTTTCCTTTGGGTCTCCCCAGTGTCACTAGGGTGCTCCACTGCAGACCTCTGCAGACCTTCCACTGAATCAGCTACCTCCAGGGCACATTTCTCTCTTCCCTCTGCCACGGCTATTGGGGAGGGTTAGGATGGGTTTCGTGAGGATGTCTCCATCCTCCCTGCTGTCTCTCAGGTCGGTCGCACACCCACACGTGTTGTGCTGCATGGTATGGTGACAGGGACAGGGCTGTGCCACAGGGGTAAAGGCACCATCAAAGCTGTAGGGCCGCAGAATGAAAACCTACGAAGTGTCTGCTCAGGAACTGCTTTCTCTGAGCACAGTTTGTGGCAAGTCCTCTTTGGACAAATCTGATGCTTTTCTTTGTGTCTTTCTTTCTCACCTTTTATTTAGTGCCTGGCTTTTACGTATTCATGGAGCAAAACAAAACAGTGCTTTTCTAGGTAAATAAGCAAAGTAATGTGGAACATATTAGCATGTACTGATTTTTCATTATACTGAAAATTAACTCTTTGGTCTTTGTGTTTCATTGTCAGCTGCAAGGAATAATTAACATCGGACAAAGAATGAATGCCATTATAAGAAGCAGTACAGCTGAGATTTCTTGTCTCATTTACAATTATGCCTGAAGGTAACAGGATCACATAGCAGGCTGGGATCCTGCTTAATAAGTTAAGAGACTTTAATGTAATAGGAATAGAAAAAGGTTATGGTGAAGTCATAGGCAAAGATGCCAGTTGTGCAGCTGCTTCTGTATGTTACAGTCTGTGTAGCAGTGTCATTGAAATCTCTGCACCTACCCATGATTAAAGTTGATCACACATGCACTCACGTGCGGTGCTGTACTGCCCTTATTACACCTGAGGAGAGCACAGGGAAAAGGTACCTCTTACAGCTTTGTTCCTCCTGATTGTGCAAATATATCTCAAATTCTGGCTTGCATTTTCAGGTGCTGCTTTTCTCTTCCTCTCCCCTCCTCACTGTGGGTGTCCCCCCGCCCCGCCCTCAGCCCTTAGCTTCAGTTTAATAATGTCTCAGGATTAGTATTCATGGGTATGATCTTTCCTATTCTCAAAGTAACTAATTCTGCAATCAGATTGTCTCAAGATGAAAACAGATGAAGCAGGAGCCTCTGTGAAATAGTTAAGATATGTATTAAGACAACATTGACATTTGAAATTATTTTAGCCAGAATTGTGTCATATGAATTAATCTTTCAACCAGGTTGGTTATAAAATTAATCCTAACTTAATTAATTTAAATAAGGATAACTCAACTGTTCAGAGCCAGGCCATGCTTAGAAGATATCTTGGAGACTGGAAGACCTGAAGAGTCACAGATGTGCTGGTGCAGGGGGTAATTTCAGATGAAGATCTACCCTTTTCCCCTCCAGTCCCTCTATAATGAATATTCAGTCCCAACAAAGTGAATAAAAAATCGTAAAAACAAATTCTATACTGCATAGCACCATTTTTGAACGAGAGGTGCTGACTCTGTCTATGCTGTTTCTGTCAGTGATGCTCACAGTTCATGGAACCTCATGGTTTGAATAGCTGCATGCAGGGGCCAAGCCTAATCCCCTCTTGCCCCCAGATCTATTTCAATGTCTGTGTGCTCTAGACTGGGAAAAGAAGGGCCAACACCATGGGAAAGGTCAAGGACGCAGAATCAAAGTGGGAGCTGGAGGCACCTTCCAACATGACTTTACCAGCATTGCTTACCTGGCCCTAAAAACTCTGCCAGGAGTCCTGCTGATGAGAGCTCAATTACTGCTGTGCAGCCAGGGAAGTGTAGTTGAAACCTTGCCTTTTTCCAGTGCTGAAGTGCAAGCACAAGGATCTGTGTAAGATCCACCGGGATTGAGGCCTGGTCCCATCACCATTTTTACTGTAGAGCTAGAGAGAAGGACCCTTATTTGGGGGGGATAATGAATGGAAAAAGGGGTGTTCATCAAAATTCCCCTCTCCAGCACAGCCCAAGGTAGACATTCCCTGGTTAAAAGTCATGTTACTCTGGCCAGGAAGAACCAGTCCATGCAGTCTTGACACAGTGAATGCTAATTTCCTGTTCTTCAATCAAAATGCTGCTTTGCTGCATTTCAAGAGATGATCTAGGCTGCAAAAGTGTTAAGACATTCAGTTGATTCACTGTGACATTGGAATACAGCCAGAAGGATCACTGGCATATACAGAGGACTCAAAATAAGGAGAAAAGGCAGCTATGTCAGAGTCCTCAGTAATTTACTAACAAACGATGTACCAATGGAGATTTTTCACCAGACACACAGTGCAAGATGATCACTCATGAGAGATATCGGGTAAGAATTAAGTAGTGTTCATTTGAGCCCTGGTAATATTGAGCTGGTGCCTGAAAGGAGCATGGCACCCATCAGAAAGAACATTACCAGTCATACTGGAACACTATTGGCACATTTCACTCTCCTTCAAGTTAAACAAGTCCTTACCTCTGTGAAGAGGTTGCTTGAATTCAAGGTGTTGACTTATATGACTATTTACTGGGCCGTTGGCAGCAAGGATTTCTCAGGCAGCCCTTCTGTTTAGTATGAGGAGGATGGTGGAGCGGTACCGTACATGTCGTTGTGGACTTCTAGCAGTCCATTATCTGACTTTGGGAACATATTAGTTCATTCAGGCAGTCTAAATGCATTGCAGACATTAATCTGAATAGAATGTAACCCATTGGAGAAGAAATTAACCACAAATGCATTTTTTGCAGGCCATAGGAATGCTTGTGGTAGAGGCTAGGGAAAAGATTGCTAAATGCTTAAGTGCAGTCTTTTATACCATGAAAGGATTAACTGGGACATGTTTGCTGAACCATTCCTGTTACCCACTCTGTGTTTACAGGTGTAAACTGTGCATGCCATTCAGTCAGCTCAGCAGTTGCACTGGGACTGGACAAATTTTCCTTCACCACATCACACCTAGCTCCTGGGCTGCTCTGGTTTGGAAGTCTGGTTTTAGACTCCCAGAAATATTTGGGGAATGTGACCGTTACAGTTAAACATGTTCTTAGTGAAAAGCCATTTGTGAATAGACGGTCTTATTCCCACAGCTAAACAACACTTTCTATTACAGCTCAGAAACTGGAAAGAAATGGAAAGGTGGAGCAGCCAATGCAAGTGGTGAGCGACATGTGCTATATATGTATGTTATATAAATATTGGGTCAGATTCTTCTGGAAACTCCTTTGACTCCTATCTGGAAATTGAATATCTTTGTGAACAAGAAAACCTTCTTACTTATTCCAGTCACCAGTCAGTGATGGCTTTTTTAATAAAATAGTTGGAAATCACACAGTAAAGGGAAAAATGGCTTTAAAACACAGAAGCACTTCTGACTTTCAAGTAATGTTGCCTGTTCCCATGTGAAGAAAACTCCATTTCTGTATGATCCGCTAAGTCAAGATAGTTAAACAAACCAGGAGTATAAATAAAATACCCACAAACAACTGCTGCCCTGCCATCCCCACTTATTTCTCTTAAATGGAAGAAAATTGTATCAGCATACATAAGATGAACAGCTAGATAAGGTTGAAGAACTTAATTAGCATCCTTGAAATGCTAGTTCTGAAAAGTTAAAGAGTAAGAAAATTAGAAAGAAAAGACTAATCGCATTGCTGAATATACAGGTCTGGCGCCACAGCTGGTATAAACTGATAGCTACAAATCAAGTACTAATCTGGTTTGCAGGTGTCTGTCTGTGGGAGCTTGCTGAGGCTTCAGCCATCAGGATACCCCTCCAATTTCAGTGATGTGCTTGCTCAGCTTTAGCCTGCCAAGGAGAGAGGATGAAGCCCTGAGAGAGATGCTTCCACTGCTTTGACCTAAGGCTGTGCCCTGACTTGCACCACACCATCAACAGACCTGTACTGAGATGCTTGATGCCTTACACCACTGCAAGTGGCTGCTTTGGGAAGTGCAGAGTGGCTGCAGGGATGGGTTGTGCCAAGGTTGTAGGCTTAGGTGCTACGCTAGAAGAAATTGCGGCTCTTCAACAGTGCAACAGAGGACATTTAATCCTGTTGACATGGTAGTTTCCAGCATGACTTTTGCAAAATTTCCCACTGTACTTGTTGAAATGGGGGTTATTTTATTCCCTTTGCATCCTCTGAAGGAAGGAGCAGAGGGGTCAGCTTAAAAAAAACCAGATGAATTTTGGAGAAACACCAAGGACAGTGCGGTGCAGGTCCAATAAGGTTCATATACATTAACTTCCTTGCTATATAGTCTTGTTCATCTGGTTCCAGGCAGCCCTCCTAACCCAAAGCCCCTGTCCTCCTCTTTATCCTTTCCCAAATTGTTTCCTTATTCTAGTCTAATCTCAGTCTGCAGTTTTCCCTTCTCTTTGGTAGTTTTTATTCTCTTCATACTCAAAGCAGAGGACTTTGTCCCCCACATAGGCTGGGTCTCAATGGCAGCATTTGTGAAACACAGCTCTCATCTTCAGTTCATAGATCAGTGCATTTTTCACCCTTGGGAGTATAGACCTGGTGCTGCTCATTTATTCGTATCTCAGTGGTGCAAGAACAGGCATCTTAAAATACTATAAAAGAAAAAGGTACTGTGCAGGTCTATATATATCTAATCTATGTGTATGCTTGGGAAGGATAAGGTAGATTTTCACAGGACACACCCCTGTGATGAAGGTTACTCAATGCCAAATTGAGCCTAAAGTAGGAAGTAGAACATCATATTTCAGTTTTGGGATTTTTAAACTTCAGGAAAAATTATACAGACCTTGAGTAATTAAGTAGAGAACTTACTTACTATAGACAATGCCATTAGTCTTGCTTCTCACTTCCATTTAGATAAAAAAAGTTGCACTGACTGTGTTTACTGACCAGTCAGCCTCACCTCCATGCCCACTAAGATCATAGAACACATCCTGCTGGAAGATATGTTGAAACATATGGAAGACATATGGGAGGTGATTAGAGACAGCCAACATGGCTTCACCAAGGGCAAATCATGGCTGACTAAACTAGTGGCTTTCTATGATAGAGGGCAAATCATGGCTGACTAAACTAGTGGCCTTCTATGATAGAGTGACTGCATCAGTGGAAAAAGGAAGTGCTACATATACCGTTCACCTGGACTTCTGTAAGGCCTTCAATACAGTCCCCTATAATGTTCTTGCCACTAAAGGAGAAATGGGTTTGACAGATGGGCTGTTAGATGGATGAGGAATTGGGTGGATGGCCATGTCCAAATAGTTACAGTCAATGGCTCAATGTCCAAGTGGAAACCAGTAACCACTGGTGTCCCTGAAGAGTCCGTACTGGGACCTATTTAATATCTTCATCAATGACATAGACAGTGGGGTTGAGTGCACCCTCAGCAAGTTTGCAGATGAACACAAGCTTAGTGATGCAGCTGATATGCTTGAGGGACAGGATGCCATCCAAAGGGACCTTGACAGTTTGGAGGAGTGGGCCCATGAAAATCTCATGAAGTTCAACAAGGCCAAGTGCAAGGTCCTGCACCTGGGTTGGGGCAATCCCCAGTATCAGTTCTGACTGGGGTATGAACGGATTGAGAGCAGCCCCGCAGAGAAGGACCTGGGGATACTGGTGGATGAAAAACGACATGAGCTGATAATGTGCGCTTGCACCCCAGAAAGCCAACTGTATCCGGGGATGCATCAAAAGAATCATGGTCAGCAGGTCAAGGGAGGTGATTCTGCCTCTCTACTCTGCCCTTGTAAGACCCCACCTGAAGTACTGCATCCAGCTCTTGTCCCAGTAGAAGAAAGACATGGACCTGTTAGAGTGGGTCTTCCTCCACAGGAGGACCATGAGAATGGTCAGTGGGCTGGAGCACGTCTCCTATGAAGAAAGGCTGACCAAGTTGGAGCTATTCAGCCTGGAGAAGAGAAGGCTCTGGGGAGACCTTATAGCAGCCTTCCAGTACCTAAAGGGCACTTATAAGACAGATGGAGAGAGATACATTTTACCAGGGCCTGTAGTGACATGTCAAGGGGCAATGGTTTTACACTGAAAGCGGGTAGATTTAGATTGGACATAAGGAAGAAGTTTTTCATGATGAGGGTGGTGAGACACTGGAACAGATTTGCCCAGAGAATTTGTGGATGCCCTATCATTGGAAGTGTTCAAGGTCAAGTTGGACGGGGTTTTGAGCAACCTGATCTAGTGAAAGATGTCCCTGCCCATGGCAGGAGAGTTGGGCTAGGTGATACCTGAAGGTCCCTTCCAACCCAAACCATTCTATGATTCTATGATTCTGTGTGTACACAACAGGAAATTACTCCCCAAATTATACAACACACACAAATCCTGGAAACAGAAAAAGGATCTCTGACAGCTGTGGTTTCCATACAACAAATCCTATTTTCTCCAGTCTGCTCTGCAAGAAATGGAAGAAAATAGTGAGTGAAGGGGCAATATACTTAAACCATCACTGATCTTACCTACATCAAAAGGTTCACTAGAAATGGAATTAACTCTTAGGCTCCCTGAGTCTCCTGATGCACACTGTTGTGCTGTGTTATTTGGGCAGTCCTGTAAATATTAGAGAGCTACCGGTATTGCAGCAACATGGAAAGCATAACCACCCTTCTGGTTCATCTTTGCTGTCTCTATTCCCACACTTATTTAAAGCAAAGTAGATGACACTGGCCTGTAGAAAATGCACAGGCACATATATATATATTTATCTCTATAAAAATAAATATATGCACACACCATATTCACATAAGCAATGCAAGATTTAATTGCTTATGCAAAAATTCTCCATGCTTATTCAAGAATTCGCCATCTGTGCCTCCTCTAATGAAGCTGTGAACCTGTTACAGTGTCCTTGTTTCAGCTGGGATAGAGTTAATTGTCTTCCTAGTAGCTGGTACAGTGCTATGTTTTTGAGTTAGGTATGAGACGAAAGTTGCTAACACACTGATGTTTTCAGTTGTTGCTCAGTAGTGTTTAGTCTAAAGTCAAGGATTTTTCAGCTTCTCATCCCCAGCCAGCGAGAAAGCTGGAGGGGCACAAGAAGTTGGCACAGGACACAGCCAGGGCAGCTGACCCCAACTGGCCAAAGGGGTATTCCATACCGTGTGACATCATGTCCAGTATATAAGCTGGGGGGAGTGGGGGCAGGAGGAATTGCGGCTTGGGGTCTAACTGGGCATCGATTGGCAGGTGGTGAGCAATTGCATTGTGCATCACTTGTATATTCTAATCCTTTTATTATTACTATTGTCATTTTATTAGTGTTATCATTATCATTATTAGTTTCTTCCTTTCTGTTCTATTAAACTGTTCTTATCTCAACCCACAAGTTTTACTTCTTTTTCCTGATTATCTCCCCCATCCCACTGGGTGGGGCGGAAGTGAGTTAGTGGCTGCATGGTGTTTAGTTGCTGTCTGGGGTTAAACCATGACATATAGTAACATGAGTCACATGTAGTAAAGGAATTTCTCCAAGTCAAAAATAGTAAAGGCAACACTGATCAAGAGAAAAATAGGAAAGATGTAAAAAGTGAGGAAAGAAGTTTCAGACAAAATATTTTTCTATACAATTCAGTGTGCATAATTCTAGACCCCAGAGAAGATTTATGTTTTGTGTTAGAAGTTGTGGTGCGTTGACCCCAAACACCATCTAAGCCCCACACAGCTGCTGACTCAGTCTCTTCCACCAGTGGGACAGGGTAGAGAATAGGAAGACCAAAAGTGAGAAAGCTTGTGGGTTGAGATAAAAAGTTTAATGAGTGAAGGAAAGAGCGGGACCCCCCACCCCTCAAAGCTACCAAGTGATGCAAAGGCAATCAGTCACCACTTCCCACAAGCAGAGCGATGTCCAGCCAGTCTCCGAGCAATGGCTAACTTCCCCTAAAGGCCCTTCCCAGCAGTGAAGAAAGGTAAATCCAGCCAGCCAGACCTAGTACGAAAGTCCATAGTGTATTGGTCCATAGTGTCTACATCATATTGTCTGACACTTTCATAAGAACATGCTGTATCACTTTTTAAGGGGCCTTTGATCCTGCTTCGATGGATCACATATATATTTTATGCCCAACAGTCTGTGTACTTAATTGTATTTATTTTGGTTGAGGCAATACAATACCTTTCTCTACAGCTCCTACTGACCTCTTGCAGCATCCCAGAAAACCAATATATCTCAAGATCTTCCTTTAGTCTGCTTTTGATTTTCCAGTCTGATGCAAATGTTTAGTGACCTTTCCTACCATCTTTTGAGGGCTGATATCCTTCATTCAGTCATGTGGCCATCAGAAATGTGCCTACTGACCTATCATCTGATGTGCAACCTCAGATAACCACAATGCATTAGCTTGTAAACCAGCAAGAAAGCAGCATCAGAAGCATTATCCTGATGAACCGGCTGTGCTCTGACCATTCTTTCCATGTGCTGTGCCCTGCCTGTATTTCACTAGGTTATTTGTGCTTCCCATACATTCCCACACATGTGGAGCCTACGTCTAAATTGATCTATACTATATCAAAACACAACGGGTATTGTTACTAATATATATTGGTAAAATATATTTTGATGCACTCTTAGCAAGCTAAATTGTGAGACCAAGACACATTTCCATGTTCTTATGTTCAGAGGCATTTAAATATATATATTTACAGCTCCCCAAATGCTGATACTGATATGTATCACTGAAAGATAATTTGCAATAAATGCCATTATAAAGCTACGCAACAAAGACTTACAGAAGTCTGCCTTTTCTGTTTTATATTCCTAATCTAAAGCAGTCTTTTGCATCCTAAAGTGTATTTCTCTATTAAGAAAATTACATAAATTTTAAAAAAGAAAATAAAAAGGTTGCATCAGTAAAATTATCTTCTATTTTGTCCGATTTTATTTTATAAGGCTAAGTGATCACAGGTCATTTAGTGATCACTAAGTGAACAGATTAACCTCCTGTTATTTGAATCTAAGGTACAAAGTAAGTGTCATTGTATTTACCACAGAAGTACCAGACACTACATTTTTCATAATGATGTAGAGTGTTGATATGCATGTTAATCCCTTAAGCTCATTAGCTACAGGTATGAAAGGATGGACATTGATAAATAGTTGCTATTCTGAAGAGAATTACTCATTATTTTCTCTCATTGTCTTCATTAGAGTTCCTGGGGATCTACATTATGAAGAATGAAAGGAAAAATCACTTCTCATTTCTTCAGGAACAGGCCTTGTGTTTCATGAAAGAGTTGCAATTTATAATTAAAAGTCAGAAAGATTCAAGATATGTATTTTCAGAAATTTATGATTGAAGCGCTAATATTCAGCCATCATTCACCAGAAGTAATCCTCTTTTTGCATGCACCATTATATTCTCATTTTTTATGACTGGTAGAGATATGTAATCACAAAAAATTGCAACATCAATTCTGTGACTTTTCTGTTGAAAGACGATATGCTGTTAGTGTTCAGACTGCAGGTTTGGCAGACAAGGTACTTATCCTCAGTGCATACTTGTGGATGGTTTTTATCTCTAGAAGACAATTTTTGGTGAAACAACACAAGCTGAAATGGATATGAAACAAAAGGGCTATGGCTTATTCTGGATCAGTAAGGAGTAAACCACTGAAGCTCCATCTCTCAGAAGTACACAAAAATTTAATTTTTTTTTTAAATCTCATTGTTTAAAATTGGGAGTTAATGGCTCTTCTGTGCATTACTTTAACCTTCACGCTTCTTCAGAAATTGAAATGATTGATACAGTTAACTAAAATAAGAAATTTTGGGGGAGCAGGCTGTACAGCAAATAAAGTAAAGGGAGGCAAGAGCAAGCACTGGCCCTGCTTGGGTATCTCTGCTGGAAGCCTCATAGCAGGTCTGCACTGCAGCTGCTGTTTATCTTTTCGGAAATTAATTTGCCTATGCAGGAGTTGAGAAGAGAGGATAAGGATTGATAAACATCCCAAGAAATTTGACTTAAAGGAAATGAAATTGTCAGTTTCATCTCTGGTGCTCACTCAGAGAGCAGTAAGATAGAAAAGTATTTTTAGACTCATTCAAACCTTTGGTTTTTTATCTGAAAGAACAAAGGGAACACATCGAAGGGAGCACAGCACCACAGTTGATTTTGCCAGAAACAAACTTACCTACCACAAAGACCCTGCAAATGAATTCAGGAAAATGCCACATCATGTGTCTGCTCTGCATTTACTGCCACTGAGGCTGAGATAAGTTGTACCTCCTTCGACGTATTGCAATATAAGTGCTTCAAAAATGACCTAATTTTTCAAAAGTTTTATTGTTAAGTTTGAAGACTAGACAAGGTCATACTGGTTTTACATCATTCTACATGATTTAAGTATATACAAAACCATTTGAATATTACACAGCTTGAAAGGTTGCAAAGGTCATTGTGTCCAAGATACTTCTGTACTTACTGACACATCAGAAGCCAGCACTGAATATTATAGTTCATATTTGTTGTATAGCAAAGATACACTCATTTAGTATCCTTAGTCTTCAAAAGTGACACTAATTTGTATGCAGCCATTCCAAAAGAGAAAGTCAACCTCAAAACCAGAGCCAGTTAATGTGATAAGCCCTTAACAGAACACAGATAAAACAGAGCCTCGTGCCAGTGCTTTATTTCCTAGGCTATAAAAGTAGCACGTTACAGAGCTACAGGAAGGTGAAGTCTGCCTACAAATACTTTACTGGTTCAGGGTGAAATTTAATTAGGAGAACATTTTTTGTCTTGTTCAATGCCATTGTTACAACTAATACAGAAGTCAAGGATCATTTCAGAGTGTTTCTCCGTCCCCTCTTAAAGGGACATATCCTGTCCTGAACTTACTTCTGGTTTTGGGATGCCAGTTGCTTTCACTGGGAGAATACAGTTGTGTTAATTTATAACTTGTCCCTTATGTCAATGGTGTTAACCAAAACAAGAAAATAAAATTTAAGGGAAAAAGTTTAATTCCAGACTATAATCTGATTCTCATCTGTTTTGTTAAATCTGAAGTATTTCACAGAATTCAGGAGTTATTTTAGACTTATACTGCTGACACTGGGAGCAGAATTTGGTACTATGGCTGCACAATGCCATTTAAAGAAAGCTTCTTGGTAGCTAAGGAATAATTTCATTAGAAAAAGCCCCAGTATGTTGGCTGAAATTGTAAGGGCATCACATATATGATTCTTTTACAAATTATTACAGAGTGTTATCACAATATATGGAGCTTTCTTTGCAGGTTGTGAAGACTGCTGGCAGATGAAAGCTGACACAGGACATAAGGATGAAAATACTCAACTCTAAATTAATACAAAATAAAATTACTATGTTAGGTATCATGGCAACACTATTTTTATATGCAGATGAATGGATAACAATTAGTTACTAAACCAACAACTATTAATTCAAAACCAAAACTGAAGTTGCAAAAGATGAGTAACAGGAAAAAAATCACTTAAGAACACCAAACAAATATTTCAAAAGAACATTAAAACAAGTTGGTAAACTAGGGAGCCTAATTTTCTGAAATGGCCTTCCATTTTTGGGGTACAGTCAACTAGTGAAATAGCTACATGCTATTTTTCATATCTCTAATTAAGTTCAGGGTCAATTGCTCTTCCACAATAGGAAAACGGGTTTGGACCTCTTTAAATATTGTGTGTGCCCTAAAGATATAAATATTACTTCTTTCTTTTTTTTTTTTTTTTTTGTAGAGCCTAAAGTGCAAAACATGGGCAGTAGGTAATTTAGGAATACACTTGTCCTCCATTATTCAGATTTTTTTTGCTCTTTAGAAGTACCATCATGATTGACTTTCTCTTTAAAATCGCTCACCATGCTTGAAGACCACTCCATATATACATCATTAAGGAATGCTGTTAACACAGTTACAGACAAGACAGTAACAGTCTAGTGGCTTTTGTTATGCAGCACAAAGTAAAAAATAAAGAACAACTTAGCAGTGTTGCACAGGACCTCAACATTTCTTACACATACTTTTACCTTTACAGGACTCTTCTTTAGAAGTCTTTAAATGTCTAAGCCTTATAAAATAAATACTTGTATAAATACAGTTTAAGGATCATTTTATAGAGGCAGGGTGTTCTGTTTGTTAAAACGTGACAGTTTAAGTGACACTATCAGAAAACCGCCACCAATATATCCCCAATTCTTGTATGTAAAATTCCTGGCTGCTATTCTAGAGTCTTTCACAGTTCAATGGATAATATATTTTGTCTGTGGTGGAGAATGTGTGATTAAATGCAGGTTTTTGAAATCCAAACCATTTTGTTTCCAAAATAAACTTTGCCCTTTGCAGACTGTGGGCCAACTAGCTGTTTGCCTAGGAAGCAGTGCCCAGGTTCATACTTCAGTGTTTCAGTGAGAATGTAATGGTGACAAAAAATAATTTCAGTGACATTTGCTAAAGCATGCAGCTGTCTCTCTCTCTCTCTTCACATCAGCATGTTATGAAATTAAAAGGGTGGCAGTAATCCCAAAAGCTGTTATTTCAGGTAACAGATAAAATGTTCCCTCGCTCCTTGTCCCAGGAATTTTTTTAGACTTAGGTGCTACGCTAACATAATCATAGAGCACTTCATTCCAAGGAAACTCGGAGTGCTCTACAAAGGTTGGTATCATTATCTCCATCATCAGGGGAAACTGAGGCACTGGGGAGAATGTCCCCCCTACTGCTCCACTTTTCCTCCCCAAACCTACTTTTTAAACTGGGGGCCACGCTGGCTATCATGTGGTTAAAATGACATAGTGTGTACGAAGCATTTCTGTAGATGAGGCATGACAAAAATCGGCCTCCTCATGGCTCACTGGCGTATGTCTGAAAAGACATAGTCGGGAGTGGGGGGTGTCGAGGGCCCAGGTTTGATGCACTCCTGCAACACCTCTTGCCTAAATGCCTGGGAGGAAGGCTGTGACCACCACCATAAGAAGAGTCTACCAAGAGGGTTTCCTGGCAGTAAGGGAGTCATTCCTCCTGTGTGTCTTTTAGCACCTGATTCCTTCACCCCAATTTGCCTCCTCACAGAAATTAAGGAGGTTTCTGAAAGAAGTAACTGGGCAGGCAGCTCCATCTAGGGTTGTGCGCTCACCCCTGGGCAAGTCACGAAATGGGCTCAGGATTTCTGATGCACTGTGTGCCTTTACCTCTGTGGGTACTTAAGATGAGATACCACACATACCATGGCATCTCATCTCAGCCTCCTTGAAAAAGCGCATCTCAAGCAGAATTAGTAAACTTTGGCAAATTCATTAACTTCATAGTACACTGATAGCAGATTTTGTTCCATATGCAAACAGGTCACCTCTTTCAAGGAAAATAACATTAGTGGTGATACTAAACAGAAAAGATGGAGGTCATGTCTATAGCATGCAAAATAGAGAGGGAAAATGGGGTTAGTTAGGAAAACCCTTTAGGTGTGTGGACTCTGCTGTTCAGATGAAAGTGATGAAAGGTAGCTTGTAATATCGCAGGTACTGCGTTTTACAGTACCACAGAGTATCTTCCAAAATATATGTCATAAATACTGACAGTGTTTGATAGGCACAATTACTATAATGCAGTCATCCCCAAGTAAACTTATTGCTAAAAGCTGCAGTATCACTTTTTGCAAGTAAGATGACAGTATGATTTATGGAGAACTCGTCAGCCCAATGTTTCTAAAGCTGCAAATGAGCTTTGTCATGCTATTTCTCTTCCCTTGTAAAAAGGATGCTGCTGTTTTTTCCCTAACATGTTTCAACTAGTGTGAACAACTCAAAGAAAAACTAGAAAGATAATTCCACAGCAGAAGGGACAACACTAACAGATTTCAAGGACAAAATCGGATTGGATCATTTAAAGGGCAGGCTTAGACCTCCTCGCAAAAGACAGTTAGCGGCCTACCATAAAATGAGCACTTGTTCATGAAAACCCCACTCAGCATCCTACAGGCTTTGCACAGTTTCTTCTACGGAGGGACTTTTAGCTACACTGAGAGCTGCGATGCCTCACGGAGATCTGCCTCAGTCCTCCGCTGTGCAGCCCAGCAGCTCCGACCGCAGGGTGATCCTGCCGTACCACGACCACGGGAGGATGCGGACGTGCCGGGCGTAGATTGGAGGGTCGATGACATTCTTACGGTGTGTGTCATTGTCAAAATTTCCCTGGAACACCTGAAGGGCAAGTAACGAGAAGATATGAGACTGCGTGGCTTAAATAAGAGCTGTGGCACACCCCTGATGTCCCTGGGCACCTCTCTATGCTGAATTTTGATCATCCGGGCGCCCAACTGATGCTGCAAAGAGCACCTGCCTTTGCTAAGACCTTGGGATTTCATTGCATGCCAGGGACCTTGGAGCTGGGTATAGGCGTGGTATGCTTAGCCTCGGTGCACATTCAGCCTTCGATTCAAAGCTTATTCTGCTGTTCTGCCAACACCCAGGGCCCTGCTCTAAATGTTACATAAAAAACATTAACATTTAAAAAATTAAATGTCTTTTTACTTGGCATTTGTATCATGTCAAATTAATCCCAGGAGATCCTGTTGGTGTTTCCAACAAACTAACATTAATAATTAAAGTTAAGAAGAATTTTTATTATATAACTTATGAATGCAGCTTGGATGCAACTATATAAACCCTTGTAAAGTTAGTGATTATCAAGGATACTGTCTTCTGTCAGACAAAAGTCAGCATATGAGTTAAGGGCATCGGTTTGTGATCAAATTAAAAAATCCTAGCACAGTATAGTGCAGGTTACGATGTTATTTCCACTAGTATGGGTTAACCAATACATAAGTGAGTTCCCAAACTTCTGTCTGTGTTAAAACAATGCTGGATTTTTCCCCTGGCAGCCACTGTTTAAATTCAAATGCCACGGCACCACTTTTTGGTAAAATGCTCAGATTATTCTCTTCGGATATTTTCAGTTTTCATGGGAAATGTTCATTCTCTTCAGATGTCAGCCAATTCACTTTTCATTTGTAAAAAATGAGTTTGATGGCTTTTCCACTGGAAATGAATGAGTTTTGTTTGCATCATGCCGAGAAGGAATATGGACCTCCTGAAGAAGTGCTTATATGACTGAATTAGTACAGAATGGCAAGTTTCCTAGAAGTTCTTAACAAAAATGTCAGAGGTTGAATTCAGAAGAGGCTGATCTACTATTTTAGCCCTTAAGCTGGTTCTTTCGTGACATGTTTACAAAGCACTATATGAAAATCTTCACTTTTTGGTCTCTATGCTGCACCTTTTCTTTGAATTTCAAAAGCTTCTCTCAAGTGCTATCAATTTGGCATCTTGAACAAAACATGTATCCTCCACAAATGATGCTCTTTCACAAGTGATAAATTTCCCGTCTCGCCTGGCATCTCACTAACACAGAGATGGGAGCATTAAAGCATCTTGGAGTTAAGCCAGATGGGTAAAATTGCAGACAGACTGACCACAGAAACAACAGTGTTGTGAGTCTAAGGAAAAAAATGTATTTAATATGGGAAAAATTGTTTGTCACCCAAGTACAGCGTTGGTTACATAAATCAGCTGGAGCTTGGGCTAACAAGATTATGCCTGAATTTGTGTTTCATTTGTGACAATATAGCATACAATAAAAGGCAGTAAGGTCATTATTAAAATTACAGAGTGGCTTTCCCCAACGTGCAATATGCAGCTAGGAAGGCTTAAAAGTAAATTTTTTCCATTTGATTTCTTGTGCATGCGTGCAATATATCTGTTGATATTTTTTACCAAGCCAGATGATAAGCAATGCAGGACTGTGGACAATTCTTACTGCAGAACTACTGGAAAATTCTTTTACTTTCAATTTTATTTTCCCTATGGAAGATGTATTTCAGAGATAACATTTAAATGAAGGCTTAGAACAAAAAATGTTGTTTACCAGAAGAACCTATCTACAGCCCCAGCACTCACATCCACATATAGCTATGCAAAATAAATAAAATTATGTGATGCAAACCATGCAACAAATACAGCTGAAGAAGGTAGGATTATATCATTTACGTAGAGCAGGAAAACAAGAATTAAATTTTATTTCTAACTCATACATGATTTTATTAGCACTTGAAGTCAAACTCATCTGTTTCAGAGGTTAATTTATGCAAATCTGAAATTCACCTTCCCTCAAAATTCAAGATCCAGTTTCAAGAAATTAACTAAACGTGCTAGAACAGAAGATTTTAGGGAAGTAAATTTATCAGAAAGTGAGGGAAGCTTTGTCAGTATCTGCAAATGTGACCTGCATGAAATATAACATTCTAAGAGCAAATTTACTGGATTTTTTTGCTGTGGACCCATGGCAAATTTCTTATGGGAAAAATATATTCTTTGTCACTCTTCATTTTACTTCAGCCTAAGTTCACTAATGGAGTCAAGAAACATTGAAAGAGTGGGGGGGACAAAGGACAAAAACGGTATATCTGATTTACCAGTACAATAAAGCTATGTCTGTAGCCAAAAGTAATTTTTCTTTAATTACTTTTTGCTTTATGCCCAAACAGTCAATACTAAATGAACCACCTAAGCAATTAAAAGCTCTTGAAGAGCTGGTATGCTCATATCATAAATGATCACTCCCACATTTGTTTCCAAGAAGTTTGTTTCAGTACACAACACCTCTGAAGACTGTAATGATTTATTAGCATTCAAGAAGCTGATGTTGGAGTTATAATACATAGCTCTATGTAATTTTTCAGATGAAAAAAATGTGCAATGACAATAAAATCCAAGCTGATTAGTGGTCAAGGAATAAAGAGCAGAGTGTAAGCTGTTAACGTGTCAGTGCATATCTTCATTTTGAGTTCTGGGTGGGTACAGATTCAGCCCTGCCTTATCTCAAACAGCAAACGTACAGATCGAAGCAGCAAGATGGCCACAACCATGGAATAACGTCCTTTTGCAAATTATTAAATGGACTAAGTCTCCTCAGCCTGAAAGGAGATATGATAGATGTATATAAAATCGTAAGTGGCATGGAGAAAATCAATAGCGGGCGATATTGCACTGTCCCCTTACCAGACCCATGAGGGAACAAGGAATGATAGCAGGTTTGTCCTGAGCCACCTAAAGGTCACGGTTCCCTGTACAACACATAATTAAACTGTGGCACAGCTTCCACAGCCTTTAAATACCATTAAAGATCAGATAAATTGTTAGGGGCAAAATCAGCAGTGGCTATTAAAGGTACAGACAGAAGAAAGCTGGAGGCTGGAAAAATACACTAGGGAAGAATAATAGCCCTGTGTTTTTTAATTCTCTAGTCATCTGCTACAGGATGCTCCCTCCCTTGGACAGAGCTTCAGCCTCCCCCAGCCTAGTGGCTCCCATGTTACAAGGTGCCTCTGTTGGGAAAAGTGGACTGAAGCTCCTGCTTTTTGACAATCTTGTGGAATGTTAAAGATTTTACAGTGGATATTATCTATTTATGTCAGTCTGCATACTTCAAAGGTGTAACTTGCTAAAACATTTACTCAGCAGCTTCAGCAATTTTACACATACACGTCCCATACACATATGTGTAGCTCCCCTGTAGCTTAGTCTCTTACAGCTGCTATTAAAATAAAAAAGTAGAAAATACATGCTGTTGTACTTTTAAATATGATAACTTATTTTATGATCAGTTCATGCAAAAGAGAATGAAAACCTGGAAAATGGGTACTGATACTTTCTGCCAAAAAGATTTCTGAAATATAAACAAGTCTTGTTTATAACTGTGTCCAACAAGCAATTTGGATGTCTTGCCTTCAAATGTTCACTGAGACTTTTGAACAGAACTGTTTTATGGCATAAGCAGCAAATCTGAATGACAACAATGTAAGTTGATTCATATTTTAAAAAGAAAACTATTGTATGTTTTATGACAGAATAATTTAGAAGAAAGATCTGAAGAATAGCAGCTTGGGACAAGTGGAATTTATTACAACTGATGATTGATTTGCTCCAAACATGGAGCTGGAAACCAGGTTTTAGGGCACATCCACAAGACTCATTAGTAGGTGGCTGCAGCAGGTAAGATTTTTTGTGGTGCTGTGTCAATGGATGTGTATGGAGGATGAAAATTCAGGGAGTCTGATTCTCCACAGAGAATCTTTCTGGATCTCATGTCTCGCAGAAACTTAAATTATATGAAAAGTCTGCACTGGCCATAACTTTATTGGTTTCTGCTATTTATGATAATGGCTGAGAGTTGAGACTTTAATAGTCAAGCCTCAGATGGTGAAGTCACTATATTGTCTGCTGTACCTTAACCATATTTTTTATTCTGAGCGGCACACTTTAAACATGTTATTTCATGGAGCAATTAATCCTGCTTATATTAGAGGCAGATTATTTTAGAAGTATAGCTGGACTTGGCTTCTGTTTGGAGTTTGCTTGAGTGCAGAACATCTCAGTGTTTGGACAAATAAAAGAGGCACTATTCATTTAAAATCCAAAAAGAAACTGTATGAAAAGTATTTTTTGACAGCCATATTCCTTTATTTGGGAAAAAAAAAATTTCTTTACTACTATTCACTGAAGAAGACTTGCTTAAGCAAGAGAGAGAATGTGCAGATCTGAACAGCCCATTTACTTGCTTTGAAGTTTTTTGCTCTTGGTGGAGTAACATTTTCATCACGAAGAGTTACAAGTGAACAACACTAGGTAAAAGATGTCTTGATTTCTCACCAGAAGTAGAGCTACTGTTTACAGGCATACTTCATCCCTTGGAAGATGCTTTCTACTATAAAAGACTGGGGAGGGTTTTTTTGAATATACATATGTAGACACATGTATGTGTGTGTGTGCACATGTGTTTTTGGAGTGATTAAGAGAAGAAAAAAGACATTCTTTCTTTTCAGTTGGTATACATAAAGTCTCTGGGTCTAAATTTTCCACTCTGATCTTAGCCATTTTCCTTTCTTCTTTACCGAGCGCTTTTCCTGGGACTGGCTGATGAGTCAGCAGTTGATTGGCATGCAATGGGTAGCTATGCAAAAGAGTCCAGTGCCAGAAGAAGGACTGTTTTTTCCCTCTCTGTGACACCTGAATAAGAATATGTATTACGGGAGCTTTATTATTTCTTCAAGTTCAGAATAGATACTAGGCAGATAAAACTTTTAAACTTGTGAAACAAACTATCACATTCTTGTTATTTTTTCCACTTGATCTATCTACTGATGCTGCTAAAATGGGAATTTACTCCACTGTACATAGTTTATAAGTGCTTTATGAGAGAAGGTTCAAAGCCAAGCAAAAAGTTGAAGACCAACCTCCCTCCGGAAATGCTTATAGAAATTCAAGATAGAGACTGTTAATATAAGCATGTTGTCTTCCTTCAGCTCTTAGTGTGGTACAAGGGAGCGAGATATGTGTGCTGGAGGCACAACCTAGAATGAGTATAGCTAGATCTTCATCTGATAGAAATCATGTTAGCTCAGCTGAAAGTAATAGAAGTCACTCACAATTTAAACCAGTGCAGAAAAAAAAATATTACTGTTAGATTAGAAATATTATTTTAAATAATAGTATTAAATAATAATAAAAATAAAAATAATATTACTAAAAAAAAGTGTTCTTTAACTGTGCCAAGTATGTAGATTATATGTAGGAACTGAATCTATCAATGTAAACCAGGTATTAGAATAATTAAACACCATACAGAAAACCACTAACAAATATAGCTGAAAGATTTAACCTGACATGATCTAACTTTTCATTTGTAAGTAGGTTCCTGTCTTCCGTTGCTATGGCAATTAACTAGACATGCAAAGCATATAACTTATAACTAGTTCATCATTTTGTGTACAAATCCAGTGGCCATTTGCATACTGGACATTGTCCACCTCCAGTGAATTGCACTGCTGATGGCTAATAATGACTGAAGGTGCTGCAGCCTGCTAGACTCCTTTAGGCTACTTTCAGATGTTCTCATATTTTAAAAAAACAGCCTCCAAAATGCCATTCGACACTGCAGCTGGCCTTTAGTTATCTACAGCAGGCTGTGCAATTTATAAATCACATATGGAATGTGATTAAAAAAAAAAAAGGTGAAATTTGGTTTGGATATCCTTAGCTTTGGAGGCACAGTGAGCTACTGACCTCTAGTTGAGAAAAACAAGATAGCTATTAGCTTTGGTCCTTTTTCTAAAATGTATTTTCTTCCTGCTTGTCAGCCTGCAATGTAATTTATTATGCTTCTTGAAGACAACAGGAAAAACTTTCATATTTTCCAGGCAACTCATTCAAACTGTTTAAAATTAATGAGAAGGAAGGCTTCATTTTTTGAAAACATGCTTTTTACCCCCCAGTACCTTTTTTGTCTGCATTTACAGAAGTTAAGCACAGATGTGAACTCAAATGACTGGCTGTTAAAATAGCAGGAGCCAAACAGGAGCTGCAGGAGACACTGTTCTTAGAACAGCTTTTCCATTTGAAATGGTGCAAAGAAGAAAACTGAACACCATATATCCTTCTGTTTGAAAGAACTAATTTGTTGCAGATTGATCAAAGATACAGACTGCACATAGTGCACTTGTGAATACAAGATACCAATATTTTTTTCCTTTGTAAAATAACTTCACAAATGATGAAGAGGCAGAAGTGAATGGCTTCAGGAATTCACTGAGATATGCTGGTACGTTAGGACTCATCCTGTAAACTGCTGAACAGTGAGATATTCAGCACCAGACAGGATTAAACTCTCAGCTCTTCCTTCAATGTTTTGTAAAGTCACAATATTCATCTGCAAACCATTATTACCAATATCTCAATTTCTATGTCTGAGACATTTTTTTTATCTTTGCTTTTCCAGAATGTAAAATGACAAATTTTGTTAGGACTTTAAAAGTAGTTATTTTTCTTTTATCCTGTCTTCCTTTCCCTGAAAGTTTTTGGAATCATCTTTCTCCTAAATTATTGGATGATTGTACAAGGATCACAGGATGAGTATAGGATAAGTAAATCCCCTGCAGAGGAAATAAGAAATCTATATAATCTATCCTCCATAGAAGAAATCAAGATATTCAGTTAATATATAGAATGAATGAGGGTAAATTATGAATAATTTATGCTTGCTGCTGTTGTTAGTTGCCAGTATCTATCTTTTATCTCCCTTCCGTATCTCCAGGGGACAGAAGAAACATTCCATGAAAGTTTCACTTTGCTGTGAAAACATGGTTTCTTCTACAGTGTTCTTGCATTTTGGGCCAAATCTTATCTTAACTGAAGCTAAGGAAATTGTTGTCGATCCTGTGTAAAGATGTTACTATCAGACAGGACCAATGATGCTTTTTCTTTTCTGCTCCCCCTGGATGAGAGACAGCATTGCTTTGTCTTCAGCTGTTTTTATTTTTTATTTATATTTTTGTTCCACTGCACACAGGCCAGAGTGTGGCCACTATTTCTGGTGCTATATACATCCAGTGGGCAAATCCCATCAGACCACACTGCATCAACACACACCTAGCTGCAGCAGTGATGAAGGGTTTTGTGTCAAACTGGAAGGTTTTTCTGAGTGACGCTCCATGCCGCTGGCTGAATGCAATTTATGTATTCTCAGTAATGAAATGGATGATGGAAATAGATTTGCTTGTTAAATGTGCAGGTGTGGCCAAGCTTTTCCCATTTTGAAAGGTGGAATCAAAATTCACAGTGGTCTTGACAAATTGGAGAAATGCACAAGAGATCAATGGTGCAATTTAATAATGATGAGTAGCAAGCCAAACCTTGGGAAGTCATAATCAATGTCACAGGTACAATATGGAGAATGATGGAGCAGGCATTAGTTCCATGCTAAAGATTGCAACACTACAACAAGTTTGGGAAACCACACTTCAGGAAGAGCTAGTCCAAGCAGAACACAGAAGAATGTTCTGAGGTTGAGAAAACATATCCTTTGAGGAAAGACTGAAAGAACAAAGATTATTTTTTCCCCAAGAAGGAGCTGAGAAGAAATAGGTTAACATACTTCAGCCAGAACAAACTGTCTGAAAAGATGAAGATAAAATCAGGTTTTTGTGTCCTCTGAGGACAAGATGGCTGTGTTGCAGGGAGGGGGATAAGCAACCTTTCCACATTTTAGGAGATTTTAACACTGGAGTAGACTGCCTGTATTGTAGAATTTTCATCACTGTCTGTTTCTGATGGACAATGGTGCAGGATATGAGCATTGTATGAGGTGAAGGACAGGTGAATGAATTAAGCCTTAGTTCTAACAAGGAACTGTTTGCACCTACTCCTAAGGTGGCAGGAAGGGACTTGGGGGTTGCTGAATCCCATTTTTTGCTGAGAAGACTTCAGAGGGGATGGGAGCAGAGGAGTGTAGTCTCTTCATAGGTCAAGAGGTACATGTCTAGGTGCTGTCTCGAGATCCTTTCCAGTCCTACCTCCTATAAAGTTTTGCCACGTTCACTGATGAACAACTAGTATTTCTGGAGTGTCAGACTCTGCCATCAGACTTCTGACTTTTTCAGATGTTTGTCAAATGCAAAAAATTAGAAATAGTAAAGATACTTTGGATTAATGTTTGTCTATCAAAGACTGAGGTCTGGACTCGTATCAAGCGATCTTGTTTGTTTATTTCGTGCAAATTTAAATTCAGAAGTTATAACTTCTAATTTCCAGCTAAGTGCATTTGATCACATTCTGCTTTTAATTGCTCTTGATTTGTTAAAGAATCATAATAATATGCATCTATTTCATTCTTAGGGATGTTAATTAATATGGGATGTGAGATGTTTTAATAAGACAATGATTTAGAGTTTTCCATTGCTCCTAACGGAATATGCGGATAGCAATTAACAATCCAGCTGATGATGAAAGCAAGAAGAATTTAATTGCCTTGGCAAATGTTATAAACAAGTGTAGAATGGAACAGTGCTGTTAAGTGAGAGTGCATTTTCTTTCAGATTTGCTTGTGACTGTTAACTGTGTTTCTCACCAGAGACTTGAACACATGTTCTCTTTTTCAGTAAAATGAATGCAACAGTTCACTAACAGAAGTTTGGCTTAGAGAAGACATTTCTTTCACAGTAAATCTTTTGCTTCTGTTTTTAAATGCCAGAGATTTAAAATGGGATGTGTACAAAGTCCTGAAGTGACTATCTGTCATTTATATTGAATGCATTTATGGTACGTCTATGAAAGGTGAGTTGTTTGTTTCCAATTTTTATCTGACAACCAATTATACTAGACACATCCATAATCATGGGTGTCAGGACCTTCTCAGTTGGATGGCTAAAACAACTGCTTTTGTTTTCCCTATCTAAATTCCTTTAGAATTTGATGGGGAAAAATCTCAGTGAGGGATAAAACCACAGTGAACTGCCATTTGGCTTTTAAGACTGGGACTTTACAATGTCATCTTTGGATAATAATCTTACAAACATAACATGTCTATGCAGACACACACGTACTGTTATGTATATATTTAATCCAGTAATTTAGGACACCTTCTCCTAATAAGGTGTACATTTGATCAATCCTTTAAAATCAGTGAAATTTAAGAGATGCAGTTGTCTAACCCCTCATCAATAGATCTACCTGTACTCATACAACACATATCAATACATTTCAAAAGCCTTCTCATTACTTCAAAAAATGAATTTAATTGACCTATATAAAGGGTATTAATTTTTCACTGAAGAATTTTTGTTTATTCTAAGAAAAATAAGTACAAGTGGGAATATTTATCACCCTGAATACAGATGCTAAAAACACCAGTTTTGAGACATGTGTTATCAGACATATCAGCCATCTGGTATTTTTCTTAGTACATCTTCTGTTTCAATCAGACAGAATCCCACTAAGATATTTAATAAATAATTCACATTTTGTCAGCTTGCTTAATGTTTCTCTTAAGCAATACATATGCTGCAATCTCCTTCTTAACAGATGATATTATGAATTCAGGTATTTGCAGTATAAAAGTGTTATATAGTTTAAAGGAAAGGTATAATGAATAATATCCTAAATAACAAGAGAAAAGTTAAATGCTTCCAGGTAAATCAATCAGCAAACCTATACTTTCTCTATGCCTCTCATTAAACATTTGCAAAGGAAGTTGTGGAAATTTTAATGTTTTGTATTCATTTAATAGTGTAATAAAAAATAATCTTTCCATTGGGTATTTGAAACCCTAGTGATTAATTTCCAGAAAAAAAAAAAAAATCCAAAATGGCTAAGTAATGAGGTACACTAAAGATTGCTTTACAGAAAATAGTGCATACTTATCAAAATATGCACTGAGACACTGTTTTTGAATATACAAATAAACCTCTATTTATGTACCTTCTCCTCTAGAGTTAAAGGAAGAAATAATTCCAATAAATGGAGAACTGTGAAGTTTTATGTCCCATATTTAATAGAGTTAAATCAGGTGCATTGCACTGATGATAGGTATGATATTACTGCACTGTGAATGTCATTGTGTTATATGACTCTTTTTTATTCACCTTGACTTTTGTCTGTGGGATCCTATGCATATGGAACCCTACAAAGCAGGTAGCATGCAATAATCTACAAGCTTCCAGCACTGGAGTTACTACAGGTGTAGTCCTCCGTAAATGCAACCGAAATATCAATTTTCTCTTTGCTTTACCTTATCCTTCTTTTGTTTTTCATCTTGGTATATGATCCAGTGCTCCCCATCATTACTGTAAGCAAGCTTGTAGGACCCCACAAATTGGACATGACCAAAATCTTTAGCTCCTTGGGTAATTATGCCAGTGACTTTTGTAGGGACAAGCAGGTCAACCTAAACAAAACAGAAATAAAACACAGGAGAAGGTAATTAGAACAGTTGCTGTTTGCAGTCTGACTTTACACCACACCAAAGCAAAATGGTGCAGCATGTCACGTATTGTTTGCAGACAGTTCTTGGATGCAGGCAGGAAAACCCAGGGCTGTTAAGAAGGCCTTTAGTGCATGGTGAGAGAAAACCCAGTCCAAGAGTTGGCTTTGCCCTGCTTTGCAAATGTGCCCACTGCATGCTGACACCATCGACAGTAACTTTCCCTCTCCAAGCTCCTAGTCAATTTACATTTGTTTTCTGTTTGTTACTTATTGTTTATACCACCTAATGGCACAGCAGGGCTAACCTCCTACCACTTTCCATTGTGCTAGGTGCCATACGTGGTCCCACCAAACCACTGCAAACAATTTGTAGCCAAAGTGTTCCCCTGTGCTCCTAATAATCAGAATACAATATGCCAGAGGTTGATTCCCCAAGTGCCTTTCCATTTCCTTTGCAGTAACAGAGCTGGTGCTTTACTAAGTCTTTTAAAACATCTGCTATCACACTTCTTTTCCTGCTGAACTTCTCTTCTCTCTTTAAGCCTTTATTTCTTTTTCTACCTCTAAAGCTCTGACTTTTTCATTCCTTGATTTTTCTGAGTTCTTTATTTAATAATCTTAGCACAAGACTTTTAAAAATGCAAGGCAGGAATCTTAAAGCCTAATAAAATCTGAGCTTTCACGTGGCTTTCATGTGGGTCAGCACATCTGTGATCAGTTCTTTTGAACCAGAACCCAACACTGAATATAACAGATTTGAGCCAGATGCCTTGGATTAAAATGATCAAGACACAGAATACAATAACAGAAGCAAATTGACCTAATAATGTATTTTTAGAGGAAGAATGCAGGAGCTGAATTCCCTATCAAAATCAACATTTTCTTGAAATATGAAGGTAAAACTGAGGCTTCATTCTGTGTCCTCCAGCAATGCGGCAAGCCAGTAAAAAAAAGAAAAAAGGTAGATTTATTTCAAACAATAAATGGCTGTGAAGCAGTCGGCATTTTTAACATTGTCCGTTAAATCAGGCAAGAGAGACTAGTAGTAAAAATATTACAGTAAAATGAAAGGAGGGCTGAACTCCATGAGAAGACGAGTGATATGTTTTTACAGCAAAAAATTAAAAAGAGAAGGTGAAGAAATAAAAGAATCTCTGGCTGACCAAATGCTGAAGATCCAGTCTTGTGATGTTGGGAAGTTGAGGCCCCCTGAGCAAACTAGATTTTGACTGGAATGTGGGGCAAGACAGAAGAACAGATGTGATACAAAGCATAAGAAATTAATCATGAGAATAGAAGGAAAAATAAACAAGCATGAGAAGTCAGCTAGTCCAAGCCGATGCCTTTGAAAGATGGACACTACAGTTTGGACTCTAGAAAGAAGAAAACACAGAAAAGTGTAAGAGTACATTTATAAGAAAAGAAGAGGAAAAATGACTTTTCAGAGCAATCAGACAAGGAATACTGGAGACCCCTGCCCCAACATTTGAAGACAGGTAGCAAATAATGAGTAGCAAATCCTTTTAAGAAAAGGAATAACTTAAAAGCTTCAATACTGAGATACTACAACAGTAAGTGGAAAATGTCATTGTCTGCAGACGACCCGAGAGTTTTGGTTCTACCAGAATGAACTAATTTATTGCCATCTGATAGCAGCAATGTTGCTCAGAGGAACACCCCAGAATATGAGGGAAGTATCCCTGGGAGGCAAAACTTTTTGTTTGCCCTTTGGTCAATAGAGAGAGAGAGAAGGACCCAATCAATGATCACTCGGAGCAGGATTCCGCTTTGGATGCTCTCATGGACTGCTTGAAGGGACTTCTGTAAGGACAGCAGCAGGGGGGCTTGCTTCCATAGCCTAAGTGGGCCTCTGGGAAATGAACACTGCTAATTAGTATAAGTCTTTCATGAATTAATAAACACCAGGTCTCCAGACCTTGCTTCCAAATATTTTGGAGTCTAAATGAATAGTCTGTTTTTCAAGAAGGCTGATCTGGTAAGGCATCACTAATCGGTCCACACTTTCAGGCAGCATTTGAACTAAACATTTCAGAGTCAACTTTAGATTCTTTTTATAAATAATTTTGACATTAGCATTTTACAAATGTAACCTCTTTTTAGCAGAGAATGCTTCTTATACTAAAAGTGAATGTCTCTCCTGTTAACTTGAAGAAATGCCTCCATAAAATCAGTTGTTTATTTTTAAAATGTTGAAAGTAATCTAAAAGGATTTCACAAATATTTAACATGGCCATGACACTCAGAGTAATTCTCATTGAAATTCAGAACAGGTAGAAAAAATTCTCATTAAGATTCAGAGGATTTCAAAGGTAAAATCACAATAAATCTTCATTATCACGTAGATCCAGTGTTAATAAAAACGTCCTAGTAACAATTGTTTTGTGCTTATAGGACATATCCAGTGGCCTTGTACTCTTGTTCAGAAAATTATGTGGAAAGCTGAAAGGTAATTTGGCATATGTTCAGTCTTTTTCTGAAAGACTTATATAGCACTATGTAGAATATTTGTGTTTGTGTGTGTGTATTATATTTTAAAAAAATAAAAAAAAAGTAATGAATAGACAGACTCTGTTCTAGGTCTTGACAATACGGACAATACATATTGCTGGAGATGGAGGAAAAGAATAAAAGGATATAGCACCAGCATCTCCTTCTCATACTTTAATATCTTATTTACTTATTTATCCATAAACTGATGAGAAGCTTTCAGGCAATAAAGATTGCTATTAACCTAGCATTAAAGCAATACAGTGTTTACTCTGTTGCTTTATTACCTTCTACAAAGGGTTAACACCCTTGCTTTTCATTCTTCCTATTGAAAGTTCTTTAGAGAAGAAAGGTGAGAAGAATTTACACCAATTTCTAGGCAAAACATCTGCATTAAAATAGCTTAAACAAAAGTCATAACTTTCCATCAGGATGCAGAACACATTTATTCAGTTAGTGCAGATTGCAAGTAACAGGCAATCAAACAAATTACCAGGGAGAGAAGTTGAATTAACACACAACCACTATGTACTCTTCAAAGCTGAATGTGATTAACAGGATCAGAATGTGACTTTGGCTTTTTCAATGCAGCAGAATTTAGAACAAGGTAGAGGCAATTAGTCTGCGACTGATAGGATCATTAGCTGGTTACAAGAAGAACCATAGTTTACAGTTTAATGTACATTTCTACAAGCAGCTGATCAAAAAGCAGTTTAACATCTTGTGTCTGAAAGAACTCTCTTGGGCTATAGCTACTCCCTTTTCCCACCTTGCTTCAGATGTTAAAGACAATTCAGTGTGATTTGGAGGAGAATTAATTTAAGAAAAGCACAAAGATAAATCCACCTGAGTATGAAACATTTTTAATGAACTACTGCATGGATGTGCAGCATGAACTCTGTGTCAGTGTGCAGTTAAATGTGGAGTGACTAGTACTTGTACTGTAAGTAGGTCTTCTTGATCAGGAGAAAGCAGTCGCATGCTCTGTCCCTGCTCTGAGTAGTCTGGCGCTAATAAACCTCAGCTCTTACCATCTGACTATGCAGATGTGCCCAATCTTCATATAGCCACCCTTGCACCTGAACTCCTTGAGATCTGCAACTTACAGATGCAGAGACCTTCTACCTGGCAACCTTCACTTCTCCCAAGAGCAGGAACACAAGGATGAGACACTTCTAGACATTTGGGACAGCTGCCCATAAACCAGTTTGGATCTGCAAGCAGTACAACAGCATTGGCATGCACTATGCTTGAGCACAGCTACACTGTTTCTGGACTCAAGGTAGTCCTTATTGTGAGGCATTGCTTACCACAACCTACTGACTTGGGTCTCCGTTATGTCAGGAAGCTCAGTACAAGTGGAGCAGATGTGCCATGAAATATCAACCATAACTTTCTGAGCATTCCCTCCCCACTCGTTTTCCCTCTTCTACATACTTGGTGGAAACAAATTAAATTCCAGGCCTTTGCTGGGACTTTTAAGGAGGCAGGACAGTACATGAATGATAAGCCACATGTGGACAGGACTCAGGAGAAGAAGTGGGTAGCTTTCATGAGTTCACATCTGGAAGCTGAATGACCACACAGCTCAAGTAGTCTCTCCTGGAACAGAAACACACACTGCAACTCTGGCTTACAAGAAGACCAGCCTCGAGAAGATACAAATTGCAGAAGTCTCCAGCACCTCAGATGCTAACAGGGGAGATGGATCATGGCCCTACATGTCAGCTGGCTCTGGGTGGCCTTGCTTGATCGGGGGCAGTTGGACCAGATGACCCCCAGAGGTCCCTTACAACCTCAACCATTCTGTGATTCTCCAATACCTAGCAAAACCCAGCCACGCTGCCCAAAGCATTGGAGACTGGGAAACCATTAAGCACAGGTAGGCTGTGTTTATACTGACAAGCAGCACAGTGCAATGGGCACAGATCTGTAAAGCAAAGCTGCTGATATGAAGAACAGGATGTCTACACAGTGTGTGCTGCAGGGTTTTTACTTCCAGCTAGTCTGAACCAACTTTTGAAGCATGCCTTTTGGCTTAATTTCATCTGAAAGGAATCAATTTCAGGCTCTGCGAGAATACTCCATCATGTGAACCAAAGCACGAAAAGAGAAGACAGTCTTTAAAAATAACACACTCCTTATCTACACTGTAGAAGAAAGAACTGGAGAAGAAAGAACCCTCAGAATCCAGGGGGCACTGGATTCTACTTCACAATGAAGACAATGGTAAAATGGCTTACTTGACCTTCAACTGTGCATCTCTTCATCTCAGGACATACAATCTCAGCTTCAATTCAAAGATGCAAAGGAGAAAGATGGGGGTGGAAGATGAGTGCTGAGGGTTAAGGTTAGTTCAATAATGCTTTTTAATAATTATTAAAAATGTTCATTTTAGTCCCCTCCTTACACAGATATTATGTTTCTGCCCCCAGTATAGCTAATCCTATGCCCATCTTTTCTTGTAATTTTAGAGATGTAATTTTTCTGCCAGGTTTTCTTTTATTTACCTTTGTGGTTTTTGTAAACTTTTTTTTTATCACTTGTTTCCAGATAACACTGATGAATTTCTAGGTAGTCCTACTCTATTTGGCAAATAAAAGAGTCCCTTGGACTAAAAGCACCAGGGATTAAAAAGAAAGAAACCTGGATCCAACCCATGTGAGAATAAGAGGGAAGCACTGCCAAAGTGGGGGCAGTACGTACTCTTAAAAGATTGAAAAAAGGCGGCCTGCATAGTCTCCAGCTGCTACTTTACCAAGGTGCAGATCTGCCTATCATGTACGCTGGTGTAGCAAAGAGGTCTCAGATATTTTGGGATGCTTAAGTTTACGTTAGAGACTTAAGATAATGTTAGAGACTCATAGTTGGGCACCTGAATCCCACCAAGACAGTTTAATGCACTTAAGCTGTCCTCAGCAGGTTATTTACTCTTCATTTAAGACCTCATGAGTCCCATGATTTTTCCAGGGTAAACTGGCACACCTGGATAGTTGCTATCTGCAGCCAAGCCTAAGAAAAGGAGGGACAGGCTTGCAGTGTCTACAGCATAAAGGCAGAACTGCAGCTCTCCTTATTGCATCAGATGTGGGCGCTTAACATTCTCCTCCATGCCCAAATGCTGGAGATAAAAGGAAAATTGGTGATGGTACAGTACACTTGCTGTAGATGTGCAACATTTATATGTTTCTAACAACATTTCAGCAGCATTTCTTGTTTGTAAACTATGAAGCTTAGCATTTCAGGCTGTTTTCCAAATACTTATATTAAAAAAAAACCCAAACCCCAAACTATAATCCATCACTCCTAATTGCATCTAAAAACTTTGAAGTAAAAAACAACCAAGCAACTATACACTCTGGTAGAGAAACCTAATTTCTATTGCAGCATCATATGTAGCAGAGTGGTTTTAGTATAATCACTTAAATATACGTTATTAGGGCAAATACTTATTAACAAAACCTGAAAAAAAGACAGTAAGAAAATAAGTTATGAGACAAAAGGAATGTTCTAGAAGAAGCCATAATAATTTGATAGGAAGAAGCATTTCAGAGCATTTTGTTTGATATCCACTATAAAGGATTTTCATTCTTTCTAATTAGAATAAAATAAAATAAAACAAAATGTATTACATTTAATTGGGTCTGTATTAGCTAGCATATGTTTAAAATTAAACTTCTTCTCATGAACTCAGGTAGAGGTGGGTTGTTTTCAGATGAAATAAGATTGGAGTGCCATTCTTTTTCTTCTTTAAAAATGTGGGGTTTGTTTTGCTTGCTTCTTTTTCAATTTACGCTTAGACCTTTAACATTATTTTAACATTGTGCCACTATGTTTTTAATGTCTGTAGTCCTCTAGGCTAAGATAATAAATACAACTCTTATTTTCTTATTTACTCTTATTTGCCTCTTCTTAAAGAGCACAATCCTCTGAATCGCTTTACGACTGCAGCAACTGCACATAAGAAACACGTTAGAAAGAATACCATGTACCTTCAACTGTCCCCGGTACAATTTAAAAATGAGAACCTGATTTCAACCTGTTGCTTGAAATCTCCATGAACTGCCAAAAATACATCTCAGGCCATTATTCTGAAATTTTTGAAGTGAAACAAACACACACGCTCACAGGTCACTTAATTTCCATGAGCAACTCCTTAAGTAGCAGCTACTTCTTAAAGAGTACAGACTATGTGAATCCCCCATTAAAGTATTTATGTACTTAGTAATCACTATTATATAGGTATTACAAGAAAAGGAGAAAAAAAACATGATTTACTATAGAATTTTTTCAGCATTTTTGTAAAAATTCAGATAAATCAGATGTATATGATCAACTGCATAGCCATTTTAAGAGCAGTATCTATTTTTTACAAAGAATTTTTTTTATAACCACACTTTACTAAACCATGACTAATCGCATTTTACCGAGAACTCAAACCTAAAATGTAAAAAAAAAAAAGTAAATTTTAGCCTTAGGATCTGGATTTTCAAAAGTGCCAAAGGGAGTTGCTACCCATTTAGGAAATGTTGAAATGGGAACTCAATGCAGTTGATGTTCCGTGGTTGTATCGGCACACTGGTAAATCCCGCCTGCAGCACACACAAGATAATACTGTTTTCATACTGATCCTGCAAGCTGGAATGACTTCTGTGGGTGTTGCTCACTCCCACAACTTATCAGGGAGTATTCACGTCCCCAGGGGAAATGGCAGTACCTGGTATGTCCAGGTCTGAACGTAGTCTGAAATAAAGAAAATTTAGTATTTCAAAATGATAACATCAGTGATGATTAAATCCATAACCTTTTCTCCTAACATTGAATATTTTGCATCTGTGTACAGGAGTATTTTTACCATAAATGTGATTAGAGGATTGTCGTAGAGATGACATAATTGATTGCATTGGTCACCAATAGTCCAGAAACCATTACTAAAACAACAATAGTCTGTCTATCTCCTATAGAATATTCAAAGCTTATCAGTCCTTGATGAAGCTAAGAGATTTTAAAATAGTCCATTAAATTAGTAGTGATTAAGCAGGCTTAGACATCTGGTGGAGTTAGAAGAAGCTTTTGAGCTGCATTAGTACACTTCAAGAGTTGATAAAATCTGTAATACCATTCTGTGTTAGATCAATCAATTGGAGTTCTTGTGGGAAAGCCAAGGACAAAACCACACTTAGCAATTAAAAAAAAAAAAGAAAAAATATGAATGTGATCATGAGTAGTTCATGATACAACACACTGACAGCATATTATGCTACTTTTCTGTGAATGTCTTCATCTAAACACTAGTGCAAGCAGTGACTGTGCAGTACAATTTGCTGATCCCCCACCTAGTTATGGCTAGAAATAGATACGGAAATGGGAAAAAAAATTTCATTTACTTCAGCTCTTTACATAATGGTACATGCCTTTAAAAGCAAAAATTGCATAAAATTGTATGATAATAAGTAGCAGCTTTCAGGAGTCTAATTTCTGGAAGATATAATTTAAAGCAGTTATTGCTGTACTAACAATGATGCTGATACCTTTGATCAAAAGCTTTTGGCTGTGACTAAAGGTGAAAATAAAACACAGAAAAGGACAATTAGCAAAGTAAAAAAAAAAAAAATATGAAAAATCTCAACCATTTGCATTTCTGCGTGTCTTTCCTCTAATGTACGAATAAGGAACAGACCATCCTGCGATGTTACACGGGCATGCTCTACTCTTTTTAGATTGTGAGAGGAACAAGTTAGGACTTCTGTTACCTCTCCTTATTTTACTAAAATATATCTCAAGTTGATGAGCAAATTTATCAGTAAGATTTCCTGTGTGCCAGTGCTTTGGGCTCTGTCCCAGTGCAGACTCCCTAGTTTTCTGTTAAAGACCATTGCAGGGAATCTCAGGTGCTGGAGTGGGTAAAACAGAAGCAAAATACTGGCAAACACAGATAGGAGAAAACTTGGAATGTAAGCAGGGAAAATGTGGTCTTTCTAACTGTAAATGTCAGAATTACACTTGATAACCAGAAAAAGTGAAGAGCAAGGAAGTTAACATTTTATACAAGCACTTTGAAACAGTGTCAGCTTTTGAACTGCAGTCAGGAGAAGTCTAGGTGTCTCAGATTTCATTTGTCTTAGGTTTTCAGTGCATTATGGGTTTTAAACTGAAATCAAAGGCTGGTGATGCAATGCCTGGGAAAGCAACATCCTTCCTTACAAATGAATTACTGCAACTTCTGCTTGGTTTTCAGTAGGGAAGATGACGTGACACCTTTTATTGGAGGACTGATAAATATCTTTGTAAAAATGTTGGGATCATAAATGGACTCACCTATGCATGAGCAGCTAATTTTATTTTTAAAATGAAAAATAATGATGGTAATATGGAAGTTCATTATTCACCTGGTTGGTTCTTCTCAGGTGATTAATAATGTTGCAAATATTTTCTGCAGTACATAAAATTGTCCCAATAATCTATGAGTATCTGGGCTATACATCAACAAGTAAACTGAAGATAAGCTTGCACACAAGATAGATACTGCAAAGTGACTAATAATTAATATACCTCCTTAACTGTTGAAATAGTAATGAAAACCTGCCTGTAAGGAAAGTTAAATCTGCCTAGAAGATGAGGGGGGGGTTAGCCTGAAAATTCTTCCTTGTATTTAAAAGCTCTGAGTGCATGACTCTTACTTTCACAGGAAATGCAGCCAAGATGGCATCATTCAGCCATTCTTTTTAAGAATTACTTTGCCCATCTGTCAGCCAGGATTATTATGCATAACCTGTTTCATACAGCTATGCTGCTGTAGCTGTAAACTAAAAATGTTAAAATTCTGCAACCAGACTTTGAAATCAACAATAAACTTTCTTTTTGTGTGTGTGTTCCCGCCTGAAATGATTGGACAGGCTTTTGTTTCCAGTGATACATTGTTAATGACCAGCAGAAATACACAAAATTGGTGCACTACAATGTAGGAATTGGCTTTGGCTTTTTTTAGCTAGAGAAGTATTTTTTCCAGGTTTACAGAAGAAATCAAGTTTCTTTTTCCTTTTAGACTAAATGGCTTGGCACTTCTAAGGCAATAATCTAGTAACGTACGGTCTTGAATACAATTAAAAGGTCTATTAATCTTCATTCTCCAGGATGTAAGAAAGATTATCTGGTTTTAGTCAAAAGGACACCCTGGAGCTCATATTATAGAGCTTCATAAATAGACCTCTGGTCAAAATAAGACTAGGCTACTGGCAGGACATATCCAACCCTGGGACACAGTTCTGCCTTTGATCTGACACAGACATATTTTCTTGGCTTTCAAAACACCCTGTAACGCTTATCGGCTCTTTGCACCTACTGTGGAGCATGTGGAAAGCACAAGGCGTGACTGATTTAAGGGATTAACACTTTGCTAAAATTGTTGACCAAGCCTGGAGTTAAACAGGAAAATATTTTCTTGTTCCCCCAGTTAAAAAAATAAACAAATCACTTTGTACTTTCAGAAATGGAAAAAAAAACCCCATCCTGAGAGACGTAAGACGAAGAAGTATGCTTTTGAAATAGTTGATCTGTATCTTGGCCATTAGGTCTGCCTGGCCCAGGTTCAGTTTCTGATCCAGGTAAGGAAAAGAAGGGTCATGAGAATGGACTTCCACATTCCAGATAAAAGTAACAATTGACTAACTTTTACCATTTTTACCATCTGTTCCATTCCAGAGCTTTCATGATGAAAGTTCCATAAAAACTGATTGACTGGGAAATATCATAGAAATTTTCAAGAAGGAACTTGGATTAAATGAACTTCCAAACAGTTCAAACCCATATTTTAAACTGGAACCCACAGATGCAGTAGCAGTTAATTCAAACTGCACTATATTAAATTAGATATTAAGTAAAGCTGATCTGCAACCAGAGCTTTAGTATTTAGAAGCGATAAAAAGTTGTCTCTGAAATTTGAATGACAGTTTTCATAAAGTTAAAAGTTTGACCATTTTAATAATGGTATGAATTTCTACTGAAGAAGTTCAAAATTACCTGTAAAGTTGTTTCATTTTCATACAAACAGGTATAAAATTAAAAATATGAAGTCCAAAATATTTTAAATTTAATTTAAGAGCAAAAAATAAAATGCTGCATTTTCACTTAGAATGTTTTCAATATCTTTTCATAAAAATGAAAAGAGCATCTCAATTGTTAAAAGATTTTTCATTTTTTAAAAAATTGACAGCTATTCCATCCTTTGTACTGTTAAATAATTAATCAAAGGGGTACTTGATACTTTGGTATATAGGCAACAGGGTAAATCAATGCAGACAAATTATTTCCTAAGTTTATCCATACTCTTCTCACTTTGAAAAAGAAAATGACACAGAAGACTGGAGGTGTGAACATGGAGCTTGGTGATTGAAGTTATGTCTATTTTGGAATTAAGTATCTCTCCTTATGCCTCAATAGACCATATTCCTTAGGAAAATGACTGACTGTCTGTGACTGGCCCCTACAACTCAAATTAGCCCTAAATAATATTATTATTATATTTTTTCTTCAGATTTATAAAATTAAAACACTCCTACTTTTGCACCCTAACCCATGTGAGAACATAAAAAGAACATAATGCAGAAGGTTGGCACATAAATATACCCATCTCAGCCTCTCATCCAATGCTACAACGGTGTCTAAAAGATTTTTTTTAGAACATTAAGAAAGCTAGGATCTAGCTGACTGAGGCTGAAAACAATTTCAAAATTGATGGCTCCCCACAAAGAACACTGGACAAAACACTTCCAGGATTATAGAAAGGGATTCGCAGCTAGAGCCCTTCTTTTGATATCCCCAGAGGCCACCAATGGTCAGGCAGTAACCAGAACTTACTACCCCTTTCAAGGGTCAAGCTGGATGACATGGACCTTCTGGCAGGGTGCGCACAGATTTTCTGAGCCTGCTTGGTCTTTTCTACCCTTCTCTTTCACACATCTCCAACTGATTCTTCATTATGCTCTACAGTACTTCCACTGAAGAAAACAACAAACAAACGACATGTGCATGTTTTTTATAACTTAAACACTACCTAGAGTAGGTTCCTACATGTAAAGCCTCTCTAAGCCCTCCTGAAAGAACTAGAATGAACTCAATGATTGCTAATGGCCATGTCTTTGAGATGACACTTGAAAGTCACATTGTAGATACGTTAAAAGTATTAAATAATATTACTGCAATTTCCAGTATAAATAACTATACATATGTTCCAAACATCATGCTTGTTGCTTTCTATGCTTAACATATTAAAGATTTAGATGACAACAAATGTAATTTCATGTTCACACTGAGCAGGTTAGTAAAAACATTTGAGTAATTTTTCAATATATTAAGAGTGCCGAAATTGCCTAGGAGTACTTTGGCTACAACTAATTGCAACTAACATTTTGAAAAAGAAAAAAACAACTGTTTTTTGAGCCAAAGATAGGAAAATAGAAATGTATAGCTATGGATGGAAAAGCAAACACAGTCCTCTCAAAACCATAACTATTTTCTATAATAAACAAGGCTGGATCCCAAAGAAAGTAAAATCTGAAGCAGAATGTTTGCAGAATTCTACATTTGCACGTGCACACATAACCCCCACTGACATCTGTTACAGCTAACAAAGAGCTGCACACATACCACAGAGGGTGAAGTCTGGTCTGCCATAAAACAACAGAAAGATAGGAGATGATCAATTATTAATGAAGACGAAATCTTAACTAAAAAGTTTTGAGCACCAACACACAGAAAAGCCTGTGAAATCACAGCATTAAGAAATCTGAAAAGAACATATTTTCAGCTCTGGGTGATGTGTTTTCCTTGTAGATCCATCAGATATTTCTTGCTTTTTTTGTTTTTTTCCCTTGTGTTCCCAGTGTTTCCTTCCCAAAGATCAATCTTTTAAATGGCTCCTACAGCCCTTGCTCTGTCAGGTGGGTATAAGCCTAATTTATTAAAACCCCGTGTTTACTGTCAAAGAATCTGCACGTTTATGGAAGGCTTGGAAAAAAACAGAATTTTTCAGTCAACTTCAAGCATGTGGGAGATGTTGTGACACATCCATTTTCATACTTTGGTGGTTAAAACATAATTTTAAATGTACAAATCAGAGAAATAAACTTGAACATGTACCAATTGCATCTACCAGGAAAAAGTCTAGATAAAAACATGTCTTAATGTAAATTAACTTCTACTAGAAAGCAAAGCATTACATTGGCTGGCAGATGGAAATAAAAGATCTTTGGCTTATCACTGCAGCAGACTGTCTGCTAAAGTAGAGTTTTCTATCAAGAATTCAAGTTAAAAATTACCATTATGCAGTTTACAGATATTCTCCACTGACTGTAAGTAGATGTTTCTCACTCATGCATTGTGGTTCCATGGATTGGACTGTTTCCTAACTATTATTTGCTCTGTAGGCAGCAGAAAATATACCTCTGCAATGCAAATTAGCAGTAATTTGTGTACTGACTTGCAACAACAGATTATTTTCAAATTTGCTATAGTATCCAATAGTGAAAATGTTCCATTTTTCTCACAGAAAACACAAGCATTAATAGAAAGTTTATAATTTTTAGAGCAACAGCATCTTAAGTATTTTTCCTCACTGACTGACTCCCAGCAAGTCTTCGCAGAAATGTCTTGCCAAGGCGAGGTTAAAAAGGCACTCCTAAGATTATACCCACAGTGGATATAACTGTCATGTTTTTCCCAGATGTTACATTAAACCGACCAGATTTAAAGGCTTTGTGGAACTGGGTGACAATATTCTTCTTGGAGCAAGCACTGCATTGCATTTCAGTTGGGATTAAACAATGTCTTCGTGTTAGCCCCAAAGCACACAAAGGTCCTGATTAACTTCCTTTACATGTAATAATGCAATTATCACCATAAGCTTCAATTAAAACCTTGGCTATAGGCACTGCACGCAGGTACAGGCATTGGGGATCCTGAGTTCACAAGAAATTACTAACTCAGTGAACTTGACCTTCTTACATCACAGGCCAGAGGTCTCACCCCAAAACTGCAGATCATCCCCCAAGACTATTGAGGTTACGTATTTCAGTCCTTTTAAACTGCACAGCTACACACGAGGCAGATGAAGCTTTTCCTACATGTACTTTTAATTTTAGATTCAGAAGGCACGGAGGTTCACATAAACACTTCGGGGTTACCCTGATATAAAAGTACTTTGTGACTCTCCATGGTAGATGGTCCATCTTGAACAAGAGCAACAGGGAAGACTGGAAAAAAAAAAAGAGAAAGTAGCTACTACAAAAAGTATTCATTTTCTTAATATAAAGTGGGTAGTTTGCTCATAGTAGTGGTTTTGATTGTAGCATTGTGGGTGAAGCAAATAATTTCTAAATTAACAGCGACAACAAAAAAATGCCAATATATTCATTCCCAGTATTCCCAGAATTACAAATGCAATCAGGTTGTATGAACCCTGATATTATCATCTGCTATATTCAGTAATTTATTTCTGAGGTTGAGATGATGATCCTGTGATGACAGCACATTTTGAACTTTGGTTTGAAAGAGATATTTGATATGTATGTCTGCAATTATACTTGCAAAAGAGCATAAAGGTCAGAGGCTAAATCAGAGTGGAGCACTCATGCTTTTAAAGTTATCTTCTTTGCATTCTTTACTTCTATTTTTGATTACACATTCAACTGCAAAAGAGAACCTTGAAGAAAAGCAGTTTTAATTTGCTTGTCCAAATAATGCACGTTTGAAGTGGGCAATGGCCATTTAGAAAGCAAACAAAAAACCCCCACACAATCCCTTCCATTTTCTTGGGACTTCGCATAGCTCATGAAAGCCTCATTGACTGAGATGGTAGTGAAATTATCTGCAAGCAGAAGTCTGGCATTATTTTGATTGTTCAGAAGCCAACTGGAGTCTTTAAACCAGCAGGATTTTGAAAGAGCTTTTATTTGAAATGCTGTAAGATGGCACCAGGTCTTGACAGCAGGTGGGAGGAGCAGCCTGTAGAGACTCGTGCTGGCTGTAGCTCAGCTGAGCACGGCAAAACATCACAGACGTGTGTGGTAGCAAAGAACGCAATTCATTCCTTATGCTACACAAATGACTCATGCAGGGCCTGTTCAAAACTCTAAAAGAAATTCTTGCACAAAGTTTTGAAAGATGACCTTGGCTTTTAAAAAGGCAACTCTTTCAGTGTGTTTGCATACATTTGACAAGTTCTCTTTTGCATGCTGAAAGTCCTTTGTAGCCAAAAAGTGTTCTTCCATTATAGAAATACTCATACACATATACACACACATATATATATACCTACATACAAAGATACATACCTTCAAAATGTATTGCATTTTTAATGGTTTTCACATTTCCTGATCTGTGAAGATGCTATTTGGGTTACATGATCATACTCCCAAACATACTCCTTAATTCAGTTTCCCATCAAAATTCTGAATTCTGAATTATTTGTCCACTGAGACTAACCCTTATCATAGCATTGTGTGTCCCTATGCCAGAGAGAGATATATATACATAGGAATTTTTATATCTATACATATGTATATAGATACATAAATTTACTTATGATAAATTCAACTGTGATCAGCTGTAAGCACATGTGGAAGAAGGAGCAAATTTAAAAAAGAAAAACATTGCTGAAAGCAAGTAGGAAAAGTGAATTTGTCCTGGTTTCAGCTGGGATAGAGTTAACTGTCTTCCTAGTAGCTGGTACGGTGCTATGTTTTGAGTTCAGTATGAGAAGAATGTTGCTAACACTGATGTTTTCAGTTGTTGCTAAGTAGTGTTTAGACTAAGTCAAGGATTTATCAGCTTCTGATGCCCAGCCAGTGAGAAAGCTGCAGGGGCACAAGAAGCTGGCACAGGACACAGCCAGGGCAGCTGACCGAAAGTGGCCAACAGGGTATTCCATACTGTGTGACATCACATCTAGTATATAAACTGGGGGGAGCAGTGGCGGGGGAATCACTGCTTGGGGACTAACTGGGTGTCGATCGGCGGGTGGTGAGCAATTGCACTGTGCATCATTTGTATATTCCAATCCTTTTATCATTACTGCTGTCACTTTATTAGAGTTATCAATATCATTATTAGTTTCTTCTTTTTATATTCTAGTAAACCGTTCTTATCTCAACCCACAAGTTTTACTTCTTTTCCCTATTTTCTCCCCCATCCCATGGCGGGGGGGGGGGGAGTGAGTGAGCGGCTGCATGGTGCTTAGTTGCTGGCTGGGGTTAAACCATGACAGAATTTCTTGAAGTAGAGGAAATCAAAGACTGGGAGATACAATGTAGGTGATCTAATGAAAAAATGGGAATAAGATTCTACGCCATTGTGTGGCTGTTGTATCTGGGGCAGTTGTACCCAAAAGCTCACATACATAGCTTGAGGAAGTTTCATTTTCATTATGGTGCCAACGACATGGATATTGGATGATATTAAGTCCCTAACATTTTTCACCAAACCCATATGAAATATTAAACCCACATATTTACATTATTTTTATTTAGTCTACATTTAATGTTTCCTTTTATAGGCTCTGGATGCCATAGCCACACACTATCAGAAAACAATGCAGTTGTAATTAGAAGGTTTAAAATAGCTGCTGGTGCTTGGTCTAAAAGCAAAACATGGAATCACACAGGAATAAATACTTTGCACAGGCACAAGCCCTTTTCATGTTCCAGTATTTACCAATACTGGGATAAATAACTGAGCCTTAGAGTGTCACTGTGGAAAGCACCTTCTGGAGAACATTTGTGATGACAGCTTCTACCCCTGAGCACCCATGGTGACAGCACAGGTAGCAAGCAGACAGCTGACACCTTACCTGACAAGTTCAAACTATTCTACGAGTTTAGGGTTCAATATTATTAGAAACCAACAATCACCTGTCAGTGCAGCTCCATTTTCCCATTTTCTCAATTATTTTCATTTTTGGCCTGTGGAAGTCCTTCAAAGCAAATCTAAGAGCAACTGGATACACTTAGTCCTGTGCTGGCCCATTAGCTACAACCAGGAATGCTTCAGTATTAAATTAAGAACATGATCTTCCTGTTAATGATAGCAAATATATCAGTTGGCCACATAAGGAATATCTATTTTCTCTGCAAACCTTGTCTCAACTACATTCTCACTGATGCATGCAAATGATATTTGTTATATACATCTGTGGTCCCTCAAATATTTTTGGAATATTGTAGGAATATCCTTCTTTTATCATTGCTTTCTGCACCAGTTTACATGAACTTACTTTTATTATCCAATCCACTCTGACTTCTCTGCAAATCAACAAAAATAATTTAGGCCAAAATAAGACAAAAAAGACTTCATAAAATTATACCGGGCACTGCAAATATGTTTAACCTCTTGACAAGTGCATTGTTACACATAACTCACATCACCCATGTCTTAAATTTACCACTACAACAGGAAGAAGTGTACTGCATACCAAACATTGTATTTCATTTATTCATAGTTTTCGTAGTTTCTCAGGCTGCATATCAGAGAAGTTAGGCTTATTTCTATACAGCAGATGAAATGTAATGAGCCTGCAGAAATATGGAACTAACCTTTTAGAGGAGAAAGCACTGGACTAAAATGAGATGGGACTTGCCAGTGTTTTTATGTACTATTTAATGTAGAGTTCTGCAATATATATTTTTATCTGCACAAACTCCTGGAAGAGCTAAGTCTTTTCTAAACAGAATATCAAATCAACAAGAAGGGATATGACATATATTTTTCTCTCTCTAAATGCTGATAATTTAGGCTCTACCAAATTATACTCCAATTGTGCTAAGGGTGTCTCTGCATGCATGCAAAGAAGATTCATAGCTATGTACACAGTCCAACTCTAGCTGACATGTTGCCAGACCATCCTAAGAAATTATTCTTTCATCCATAGCAAACTAAAACCAGCAGCACTTCAAAACTGTATGTATATCAAATATGCTTGTCTCTTATCTGCAAGCTCATGCAAGGAACAGTGAGACATGAATCTTCTTCTGCTTTTTGCAAGTGTGATCTTAAATTAGTGTAGTTTTCATGGGCCCCAAAGGGGAATATATTGTGTCTTACTCTCAGTTCCCAAAAGCACACAGATTAGCTTTGCACGTCTCTTGTTCCACTGCTAGAGTCTGACACAAAGCTGGGAGCTGTTGTAGCAGCTACACCACCAGTGAGAGACACAAAATAAAGATTTAGCTCCCACAGCTGCTCAATTAGGAGTATTCTCATCAGACTCTATATCTACTTCATAAATTGTTTCCAAAACAGTTTTACCAATGAACGGTAGCAATGTAGAAACCTAGTCCTCCTTGTGCATATTGCAATCTGCTTAATTATGTTAAAAATTAAACTGTGTGGTTTTTTCCCAACTGAGGAGTAAAACCAGCAGTATACTTCTTAAAAGGAAGTATTTAAGAAGTGGTATTTGCTATTTTTGACTTATTGCTCAAAGTGTGTTACTTGTAACAAGCTTACCACCATAAACTTTCCTGCAGAGATCTGATTATTACAGCACGCACTTGCACTTAAGTACAGATTAGAAATATGTTAATATAACCAGAGATTAAATACATATAACTGCATGTGATCGTTAAGGTAACAAACTTAGGTGCAGTAAAAGAGAAATCTGTTATGATGAAATATGCTGTAATTACTTTCCCCAATATTAAACCGATTGTCTCAGAATCAAATCTTTTTCCCCAAGTTACCTGTGTTGAACTAGTGAATGCTCAGAGTTCTTTAGTTTCATAATTTTGCTCCTCTTTTGATGTATGAGCGTTAGATGCATATTAGTGTGGAATATTTACAGTGTATGCAGCATGGCTGATTTGAAATCTTGGCATCTGGCTGCTTTGTGACTGTACAAATGCAAAAAGAGCTGAAACCTTGCAGACTGTTTGGCTAGCTGCAGTGATAAATACCAATTAGTGATAAATGACCCCACTGCCATGGATGCCTTGAGCACTGCTTCCAAACTACCATGCCCTACACATTGTACCTCCCCAAAATAATACAGCAGCTCTTATCAGTAAAATGAAATATCTACCCCCTGCTTTCAATAAGTAGGTGTCCATGATCTTCACGATTCATCATGGATGGACTTGGGAAGCGCTGCGGTAGAAGAACATCGATGCTACAGAGACTTCAGATACCTGCTTGGAAAAGAGATGTTCAGCAGCAAGGTGGTGGCCTCTGCATCATGTTGCCATCCACTTGCGGAGGCATATGGAGAGGAGGTGGCAGATGGCCAACCTCCTTTCATGGCTTCCAGCATGGCTGCTTGTGCAGGCTTTGACAAACACGACGATTAGGAGCCTGCAGTAAATGTCGGTGTGACTGAGATGGATGAAAGGACAGGAGGCAAGAGGACAGGTAGTAAAGATATGTAAATGCAAATATTTGTTTATTTTAAGGGCATGAAACATCCACAGGAAAATTATAGCAGGATGTTGGCAACATGACTCGGGCTGCTGCTGTTTCAAGGCAGCCTAGTTATCTTAATATGAATTATTTTTCAAGGTAGGTAGGCTGTATTGGATTTTTCTGTAGTAAGACTGACTTAACTTTTAACATGAGTCTGGCACCTGTGTTACTTTTCATTGGTAAAATGTTAAAAAGATTCTGCCCTTTTTTATCTTGGAAGTGACATACTTACATTATAAAATCAATATGCAACTCAGGATACCCTTATCCGCCTGCTAAATCCCACAGTTTTGGCATGGTAGATAGAAGTGCAAAGGTGTGGATTACAACTATTGAGCAAAATCTTCCCACGAATTTGAAAAGAAATACAGACACCATTAGTGACAACATATTCACCACCCTCAGATGGGTAATTCTGATTAATTTTTATTCTGGCAGTGTGACCAGTGCGTGACTGCAATGTAACATCCAATCTAACCTGATCACCAGATCAATGAATTTGAACATCATGTAAGGCTTTAGATGTATTCTGCAAAAACAACAGTCACCACTTCACCCCTTGTGATGCAGCTAATCAAGAACATCTCACCAGGTCTTGCAACATGTTCCTAATTCCCAGATGAAGCCAGCAGCAGCCACAGTCACTCAGAGCTTCTGAAAGGAAATTCAGACCCTGGTAACTCAATTCACTAGCCAGGGAAACAGGCAGGCAAATTTTCTCGCAGAGGGGTTGTGACCAGAATTAGCAAAGACTTCAGTCTGCAAAGCTGGCAAAAAGTAGGTAACTCAACTTTTGCCAAGAGCTTCAAGCACCTCACCAGGTCATTCTGCATGAATCCAAATTTCCAGCCAACAGCCTCTTCAGACTCAGGTGCTCTCAGAAAGACAGAATTGCCTAAAATACTCTGGAGACCCCATGGAACTTGTTTGTTGTGAGATGTGTGAGCACATACACTCAAACAAAAGAAAGCTGAATCACTGCTAGACATTATTCAGTATATGGGATGGACATGTAATAATTGTTAAGTGTGTATAAAACTCAGTAAAAATAAAACACAAATGCATTGATAATGTTATTATGAAAGGTTTTATAAATATTCCTACATTTGTTGAAATCTGTGAAAATGGATATTTGCACAAATATGTACTAATTTGGAAACCTGTACACAGGTTAACGCAAAATAAATACAATGAAAAGATTAAACTATAAAGGAAGGTATCTAAACAGGTCTTCAAATATTAATTTGCAGCATCCATGCAATTTCCATTGGTCCACTGTACAAATTAAACCCTTCACCCCAGGGAAAAAATACACCAAACATCTAGAAAAAATATGTCTTGGAGGCGATATTTCCTCCTCCTCAAGTGATGACAAGAACAGACAATATATAAACACCTGCTTGTTCTTTGTTGAGTGGACAAGCTCTTATTTCCATGCCAATTTCCTACTGCCTCTTCTGCTCCCTATAAGGTTTCCCCATAACTACTACAGCAGCTTATATTGTTACAGTGGAGTGTCAAGCATTCAGTGTTTCCTCGTAACATCTTAGCCTAAATCACATATTTTTGTTACTGTGAGCTTCAGCTAATACAAAGTGCTTTCACCTCGATCAGAGTGAAACACAGCAGAGTGAAAAACCTTTCAGCTTCTGTATAAGCAAGAGATTCCTATGAGTTCTCTCAAAAAAATTGAAGCTCTTGTTGCATGAAGTTACTCTTAAGTACCTGTTACAGTGCTCACGCTTCTAAATTCACTCAGCTGTGTTTCCTGTGATATTTGTAATCCAAAACTAAATTGTGCATGTCATTCTTACTTATATAGTATGTTCTGAAAATGACATTTTACAAGTACTATTAAAGCAGGTGCATTTAATAATGGTGTTTTGATACTAAGGAAGTCATGCAGACTTGCATAATCAGATTTTAAATCTCTGGGTTTTTTCCCCTGCTAACATTTATAGTGGACATAGCTAATTATGTTCTATGCCTTGATTACTTACTCATCAATGTGCCACAAACATATTTGAGTGCTGCAGTAAATTAAGCTTTTTGTACATAGCTCACTATCAGCATCTTGCCTATTCTCCAGTCATTTATTTAACCAGGCTGAAAAATACTGTCATTTATACAAATCAAAGCTACTGTTAGTACCTTTAAAATTTCACTGACCATTAGTAACATTCAAAATTCTTCTGTGGAAAACCATCTTTTGTCCATTTATACAATAGCTTTTCTATTCCTTTATGAAGTGTAAACTCCTCTGTGCAATTTACATAATAAGAGAAACAATATTGTGAAGATTGCTTGACACTATCACACATAATGGTAATTTAAGAGTTTAGAAATATTGATAATGAAACAATTAGGTAATAACATAAAATGTGTTGTTCTCCTGGCTACTTGCTTAATTGCTTAGGTAGGTAATTCATTCTCTGGTGAAGGTATTTCAGCTATATAATGTGAAATACAGCACAGTGCTTGAGATGAAATACACAAAAATTGAAAGAGGAAGACATACACATAGAGGACTTAACAAGATATAAGGAAGCTTCTTGGCAGACCTCAGGTACTTATCACCCTTTTCTAATGCAGTCCTCCTTGTCCACCTGACAGTGCCTGAGAGACATTTTCAGTTCAGTGATATGGATGAAACCAGCAGATCTGCTAAAAACAAATTCCAAATACTTCATACTATCTGTCCACACAATCAGGTTTACCTGTTTGCCAGCCCCCAAGGTTTTCTCCATTTCCTGAGGGCTAACTGGAAAAGGCATATGTTAATTTCAGGGGACAGCATGCTGGCATAATACCATTCTTAGCATTGCAATTATTGTGTAGGAATATATTTCAGGTTATTACCCTAATAATACTGAAATAAAATCAGTTGGATAAATATATTAAAATGACTTTCAAATAAAAATACTGAATGACAAGCTGGGATAGACTTAATCTTGAGTAGCTTCTTTTTTCCTGAAAGGTAACTCCTAACCAAAGCTACCCATGTCAACTCAGCAGAGTGAATGGAGACTCAATGGAGAGAACAGCCTCCTTCAGAGGGTTGTTCTGTATCTCCTAGATAGGCATCTCAGGAAAGCAGTAATTGCTCTTGGCCTCCCTTTAAGAGAGACTAGAGAAATAGAGTGCCCTTGACTTGCTTAGATTTGCCTATATAGATTTAGGAAAAATACAGACACCTGGGCACAGTAAGGAATCATACTGAGATGATGTTTTTACAGAATTATAAAACAGGAAAAGTCCTATTGTAAACTGGAGCAACAGTTGCAGGATATGATTCTGCAGAAATAAACCTGAAAGTTCTATAAAATTAAAGTAGCATCCATAAATTAGTCTTTTGACATTATTCTTGAGTCAATCATATTATGCAAGATCAGTGGAGAAAACTATTTTGATTGTCGGACTACAGAAATATGTGCCCTGTATTTGGCCTGAAGCATTGAGCATTTACTTCCAGCAAAATGAAACAGGAATTTTTGAAAACAGTTCCCCAACAATAGAATTACACAGAAATCTGGAAGAAAAAAAAAAAAAAAGAAAGAATACCATTTTAATGAAATATCATTATGCTGTCTCAACCTTCATGTTCGGTTTATTTTTCCCTTTCCTTGACTGTGGTACCTTTGCTTGTATGGTAAATAGAAGTAGAAGACCAACAGAAGAGGACAAGTTGTACTGGTGCAAATTGAGGGCCCATTACTATCCAAAAAAGTAGATAAAAAAGGCAAAATATATACGTATATGTTGGCCTAATACACCTGCAGTCTCCATTAATTTTCAGATAAGGGAATTTCTAGAGCCTTATGTGTTTTTTCTATTTAGTAATTTCTAATGGATTTCTTCTGTAAGAACTGGATGAGTTCATGTCCAGTCTCCCCTTGAATTCAAATCAGCTTCTTACAGCCACAAAATCATCTCTCAGAGTTTCTCTGGTCTATCACGCACTATGTAAAACTACCTCCTAAAAGCTGCCTCTCACTGTTGATGTCCTCTAGTTCTTGTCACACATACTTCACTTATCCAGGCACAACAGGCAGTATCTTATTATCCACTTATGGGCAGTACAGAGATGAAAAAGGGGTGCGGAAGGCAGGAAATTCCTAAATCCTCAGTTCACAGAGTCTACAGGTGGCTAGTGGTATGGACTACCACTACTATAGCAAGCTCAATGCTAGCTCTTAATGCAGATATATTTCCTTTTGTTTGTATAAACCTGCCACCTGCTAGTCTCATGTGACCCCATTGAATTCTTATATTGTGAAAAATACTGCACATTGCATTCCCAACGCGCTTTCTCCATGCTCCTCTCTGACTTTTCCTGTTATGTTACATGCAGAGAACTTAGAAGATTCAGCTCAAACTTAAAAAAAACCCGCAACCCAAAACCAAATTGATAAATGTCTGTCAAGTGCTTTAGGCAACTGAGCTAGAAATCATTTACAGGATGGTATGGACAACGAACCCTGCACTGAAAAGGAGCAACTGCTCTAGTAAGGTAGAGGTGTATGACTAGGTGTATGACTAGCGGTTGCAGCGCACGACACTATTTACTCCCAGTCATTATCCTATGTACCGTGGCAAAACTATATAGAAATAAATACCAGCATTTACACTGACTTTGCTACATTCTGGATCAGACTTCTGACACTTATTTTTGAAACATCACAACATCGATCCTTAAATCTAACTGAGTGAAGATCAGTGTGCTGCCACTCATATCTGAACATACATTAGCTGGCTTCTTTTGCTTCAAGTAGGCATTGTTTATGTTGGATATTAACCTTTCTGTAAAAAAAAAATAAAATTTTACTGTACTGTGATAGGTTAGTTAGTGGCAGTTCCTGAGCTATAAAAATCCTCCCAAATAGCTCCTATGGCTGTGCTCCTAAAGCTGGTGTGATAAACTAATTAATATAACAAAACAACAGAACTGTCTGCCTTTGTTTTTATCCCTGCTACATGATGATTAAAATCAAGTGTAGTTCAGTGAAGAGATCTGTATTTTACAAACAATGCCTTTTTAGAATCATAGCATTGAGTTTCTTTTTACGCATTTCCTTTTAATCTGTGAAATAATGGGGTGATACAATGCAAAGTGACAGATTATCAAAGTGTCTAGAAAGCTTCCCATAGAGTCTCTATTCCAGTTTTAAAGACCACATTGCCTAAATGGCTGAAGTGCAATGTTAAAATGAGATTTACAGTTCTCTGTAAAACTGAAGAACAGATTAAATTTGAATAATTAATTTTAATGTTTTCATTTATTTTCTTGTACATTAAAGTTTAACTTGCTTATATCTTTTAATGCAAGAAATAAAATCTAATTCCCAGAATTCAGTTCTTTTTTCAGTCAAAATGAAACGGAAAGGCTCATGCAATGTGGGATGACTGCAATGTAAATTGATTAGCCACAATTTCCACCTTCCAAGTGAGCTTCTGTAATAGATGACAGACCTTTTTAAATCACAGAGCTACATGTTACTCAACATGACAACATTTATTTCCAATTGCTCCATTTTTTCTGAGAATGCTATTATTCCATTTGAAGTTTGACTTTTAAGAGGGTCAAAAAATACAACACTGAGGTCCTTCAATACCTATCCTCTCTTGCTCCGATACTGGGTGTCATTATTGTTTCATTAGAACTAAAACCAGGTAACATTTTATGACATTTTACCAGAAGAGCGGAATGCAACTAGAAAATGTAAAAAATTGTAGTGGAAAAAGGAGAAAGATTGCACCCTCCCTATGTGCATCTGCACAGATATAAAGTAACTTAGACATGCAAAATTCTCAAAAGACCCTTCCTTCATTCTCTTGTGTTTTATTTATGATGTATATTTTAAATGGAAAATTATCTTAGAATTAAAAAAAATATATTTTGCTTATATAGAGAGAGTCAGATTGCCTTAGCAACACAAAATTACATACAGTAGGATGGGGAATAAAGAAAATAACAGGAACCATGTTAAATCTCTCTGATAATAACCCCCGAATAACTCTTAAATTCTCATAAAAGAGAGATTTAATTTTTAATATCAAAAGACTTTCTAGGACTATGAATTATTGCTGTGAACCATGGAAAACAAGACTTCTAAGCTTCTCTCAAATAAAAACCACCCCTCTGATGTATTTTGGAGCACAAAGCAAATCCTACTGTGGTCCTGCAATTTACATCAGTGTACATTTGGGGAAAGTGAAAAGAATAAATGGTTTGGTGGCAGATGCTGTGAAAAACGTTCAACCACTAATAACTAAACTGACAGCTGTTTTAAAGGCGCTCTGAGGTTTATTTTGAGTAAAGCAGTCCTCCCAGTGGAGATAGATCTGTGGGCAGGGAACAGGCAAGCTTGTCTAAGGAGCAAAGTGAATGTATCATTCGTTTGTTAGTCACCACCTCTCCACTGATGGTCAGGCTGTCACTCCCATTAGCTCGTTTGGATTTGGCTCACATTCTCCTAAGGTGCGATCCATCACTGTTGTGATTTCCATATTCTTTGCAGTTCACCCCATTCTTTGTACATGTATTAGCATGCAACACATATTTATGTATGGAAGAAAATTATGGTACTTCCAGAGATCCTGTTAAAGTGGATGAAGAACTTTCACAAGCTGAGTGTCAATAAGAGACACTGAAAACAATATGGCTTTCTTCTGTGGAGGACGTGTGTGCTGCTTTCAATGGTGTGACTGCTGTGCTCTGAGGCCCTTATTGAGTTCAGTGGCATCTATGCTTTGCGAATTCAGCTAATCAGTGAGTTTTATAGTCTCAACACTGCCATGTAAGTTAGCTAGCGAGTCCATAGACCACCCTCTAAAAATCTCTTACTTTTATTCTTTGGCTCCGTGAAACAACATCAGCTGAAGCTGTCTGGTACCTCTCAAAAAAAGCAAGTCTTCGCTACTCCTCCAACGTGCTGTTGAGGTTTCTAAAAGTTCAGGATGCTCAGCATTATGTAGCAAAACACAAAACTGAATCCACAATATTTGTATATTTGGTATACAGCGGCAGTGTTTGAGTTCAATATAACTGAAGTATAAATAAGACAAACTGAAGAACATCTCAAAGTCAAGTCAATAAAAATAAATTCAGATAAAGGAATATGCAGTGACGGTCTGTTCCTATATTTATAAATACTGTATCAAGCCTTTGTAGTATTTCTGATGTTGCCAAAGGGAGATCATTAACCATCTGCAGGAAGGTCTTTAAAAAACATTCTGATAGTTTTCTTCTTAATACTTCTTAGCTGAAAACAGTATTGGTGTGTTATAATTCTCATTACCTCTTAGCAACCATGACCCATTAAAATGGGTCTAAATATTTTTACTTTTGCCATTAGAAATAACAGATCTGTTTTTTCTACAGAGGTGTTTTCCTTTTACTAGCTATATATAGAATTAACTTCTAATTGTGAAAATATTTTTCTGCTTAATTATGCAACAAAGAAAGGCTGGGTTGAAATAGGATTAATATATCTTGTGGTTAATTAAACATGCAGCTTCTAAGAAGATCATTCCAACAGCAAAAGCAGTTAAGACTTGGTTATGTATAGGACATAATTAGGCAGGAAGTTTTTGTAATCCCAAGGACTAAGTGTTAAAGCATGCATTCCTTTAAAATAACCTATTATATGACTTATTTTAGAGAAAATTATCAAATGTGAGTACAAGCACTGTCAACTCACATATCTTCTCAGCTCTGTTCCAATGTCAAAGATGAATTATAGCTTAAAAAACATGGCTCCATTCTGAGAAAATTTGCCTCTATTTCTATCTTTATGCCTGTTGAGTAAGTCTCAGCTCCTGTGAGTAGATGTACACACAGACAAAAGCCCCAAATCAGTAAGGAAATTCCGATGAAAGCCTGTTTGACACTTTATATTACAAGTCTCAAAGTGCTCTTGAACAAGACCCAAATAATTGAAGAAATGTTTAGTTGCAGTATTTTTGTGTCTACTGTGATTTACCTTTTAAATTCTCTTTCTCTCTTTCTCACCTTTTCTGCTAAGATTTTTCTCTTATGTCATGTTTTCTGACAGGGAAACTGCTCTTGCATTACTTGAGGATCAAGCAGGATGAATGTTATCAAGCAGAGTGGAAAGAGGATCTTGCACAATACATTGCTATATAGACACACCTGAGTTAACATGGAAACCAAAACCAAAAAAGCCAAGCTATTAAGTATTCTGCTGAGACCAACACTAAACTATGAGTGGGATGTTATTAGGGAAAAATACATGATGAAACCAATGAATAGGATAAGATTCAGAAACAGTAAGAGAAATGTCTGTATCTACTTTATGTGATGCTTTAACATTCTGAGATAGGACTGTTTCAGTTTTCTGCTTACTGCTAGGTAAATGGTTAACAATGGTTAACAGCCTGGTTAAGCACGTTTTCCCTTCCTCTGAAGAAGGCTGCGAGGTAGCTTGTTGCCTTCTAATTTAGATTAATTTGAGGTTCCTTTGCCACCACTACTTGTTTGTGTTTGTGTCTCAAATTCATTATTTACTTAGCAAAAAAGAGACTATCTCTGTTCACCATTTGCCAAGCCAGGAACCGATCTGTTTCTATCATCTACTTTATGTACAGAACAGAATAAGAAAATTAATAGCAGATTTTGAACAAACATGTTCTGAAGTCAACCCAAATCTCATAATACAGCTTCACTGAGTTTTTATAGTGGCATAAAGACTAAAATCATACAAATACAAAATTAAGAGGCCTGTTCAGTGAAGAATAGCTTTCCAAGACCTTTGTATATTTTACTCATAAGATCTTGACAGATACATGAAGAAAATATAAGTGCCTTGCTTAGTCAAGAAGTAACATTTGGGAACAAACACACAAGGCTAATAAAAACAGCACAGTACAGTTAATAAAGCATCAAGCTATCAGAAAACAGAACTAGACTCAGTTCTACTCTATTCTTTTGCTTTCATCCTGCATTGGCTTTTGTCTCATCTGTTTGTACATCAGGTATTTTTTGCTACTTAAAGACACTTGACCTTGTCAAGGTTGCTTCATTTCTCTCCATCATCTGTATTTTCTTTGTCATCCTTTTGTCTTGTCGAGACTGAAAGTATTGTGGGGCAACAACTGTGTCCAATTGTGCTTGAGTCTAAAACTAATCCAGATGTAGCTACAAAAACAATGAACAGTTTTATTAGGAAAAAGTGGATGCTATTTTGAAACATTGCCATGGAAGAAGAAGGCATGAATAAGAAACACATTTGCACCCTGTCTTTCTGTTTTCCTACCTAACCAATTTTGTAGCCATTTTGTTATTTTAAGACAGGGCAAGGAAAATACAGTTTTGATTCAGAAATAGAGACAGAACTTTATTTCAAATCGCTGGAAAGGATAGCTAGGTCAAACAGGCAGGAATTTAAAACAATGAAAAGCTAACATCTTTCCGTTAAAATTTAATGCATGCCGTTTTCAGAAGGTGCTGCTATTGACATCAAGCAAGAGCAAAATTTCCACTGTAAATGCACAGTAACAAAAATTACTTCAGACTCAAGTCCTATGTACATAAAAATTCAGAACAATCAGGGAGTTTTCGCTTAGACTTCCAGATTTTTTAAAGCAAGACCAAAAACTGTTATTGTAATAGGAAATGGGTCATTATTCAATTTAACTTTCATTTGCAGGGGAGTGATACACAGAGAAAAACTACAAGTCAGTAAGGGAACTGACAATACTCTCTTGCAATGCTTTAGAGCTAGACATGATTCAACTGTTTATGGAAACTTCTCAGGTAATTTTTGTTAGTGATGATGAATTTGTTACGTTTCAAAGATAGGCTATGGAACACTGAGTTAACCCCTCATTTTTTACTGAAGACTTAACTGAGAGAGTAGGGAATATAATTCACTGAACAGAGTAGGACTTTGTGCAATGAAATATTTTTCTCCTATAAAATCCTACCCATAGCTAATTTACAGTTCAGACAGTCTCTTTCCTTTGTACCTGTTTATGAAGCTGTCATCATACAAGTTTTTATCGCAGGTAATAATCATGCTGTATCTATTTGTTGCCTATTTCCTGCACACCTTGCAACAAAGAGCTTCTGTACTCTGCCTGTCCTTCTAACAATCTCTTTCTATTTGGCCAGGGTAAAATCAATGATTCTACCAAGGCTCTAGACTTCACTACCTAAATGATAAAATACAGCCTAAATACAGCATTGAAAAGGCAAAATAAACCAAGATTTTATGCTGCCTTATTTAATTTCAAGGCTTAAATTCAATTACCACTATAAACATTTCGATAAAATGAATTGCAGAAGAAAGCTTTGCAAAGTCAAAAGCAATTTAGGAAGGGCAATGCTGAAATGCACAATTTAGTAACATTATCAATGTGAATAATGCATTTAACTTGAAATGATTTGGGGGAAAAACTGGGTTAGAGAGTGACCTCTGGAATGGCCATCAAATATTTGCTGACAGGTAACTGTGACTAGGAAATAAAGACATACCTCTTAATACCATTTCTCTAAGCTATGTGTTTGTTAGTAGTGTTAAAAAAGCATTGGGAACATATGAAGAGATCAGAATTAAAAAAAAAAAAAAAAAAAAGAAGAAAAGCTTGCTGTTCATCTGAAGCTACAGACTGTCCTAAAGGCAAATAGTGATCATCTACTTGCAAACTTAAGTCTGTGGCTTATGGGCAAGTGAAGAAGTCAGTAATGTGACCTATTTGGCATTCTAGCCTAGGCAGTGCAAAGTAGGTAAATACAACAGTGTGCAATTTAGGAGTGGGTATCTCTCTTTACCTGCTTTTGTCTTTGACTACATCACTCAGAACTATTTGTCCATAACTACCTTATTCTACCACTGGCTGCTTTTTATAGGGAAATTTATATATAGTGAGTTTCTGGCCAAGTACAGGAAAGGAAGGATCCATATTAATAATTTAATCACAACCTGCTTTGTTATGTTGCTGCATTCTGTGAACTATCAGACTGTTTGAGCAGAATATTACCCTGTGAAGCTCCCCATCAAGGTAAACATAAGACCAAGGAGATGCCAAAGCTGAGTGTCCAAGTGAAGTCCTTCAAGCAGAAATGACAGCTGCCTTGCAAAGAACCACAAGAAAACAAAAAGATGACTTTGAGTTGGAAAGGTAAAATTACCAATATTGACTGTAAATATCTTTCAGTATCCCAATAAAAAGCACGGCACAAAGAAAGGTTGATGTCCACACAACCTGTCTTTTGCCATCTGAAATCTGAGAACTCACTTTTCTGCTTGTGAGAAATTATATTTAAAAAACAGTACCAACTTTGCATCTGAAGAATGAGAGAGAACTTTTGTTGCTCTACATGTAAAGGACATTGGTTCCTTTCCTAGTCTATTGGTAATGGCTGTGGTTTATTGAAGCTGCAGAGAAAGATACATGCTCTTTGTTTATAATGTGTTATAATTAAGCTTACAACTCCCATAGAATACTGTATCTTTCAAAGACCAGTCACAACACACTGCTTAGCAGTCCAAGCCTTCTAGAAGTCATGTAATTTCCTCATTATGTTAATTAGTAGCTTGGTTTTAAACTAACATTTTATCCTATTCCAATTCTGGATCTTTCAAGTCCTTATTTATTAAGATGTTGTTAAGCATTTTCTTTTTTTCCAGAGTATGGCTGTTAAAATATTTAAGCTGGTGGCCAGACAGAAACCACTTATTTGGCTACTTTAACCAGTATTGGTATTAATGCTTGCTTTGCTAATGACACAATTCCAAAGGTAATTAAACGATCCATACAATTTTCTCCTTATGAGTGGTTTTCAGCATTTAGGAAATGCTACATTATAGTGATTTCCTACCTAGTAAGCCTCTGCAGAATTCATTACAAATAAACAGGTAAATACAACAAAAAAGGGGAGAAAGAGGCAGGTGCAATAACAGCGAGAAGCAAATACCACATGAGAAAGAGGAAGCAATATTGGTTTTTTTTTAGTGACAGAATGAACACCAACATGAAAATAAGCTCAGCTAACCAATATGAGATGAAAAATAATGTTCTCTTCCCATATTAAAAAAGGGAAGGATTCACCTCACATAACTTTCATCATTCAAAAATTCATCTTCTCGTTTAAGCTAATTGTCTCTCTCTCTGTGGCTAACAGAGTAAAGGCATATCTCCAGGGTGATTCATAACAGGAAACTTAAGACACTTATTTAGGGTAGGATGAATTATTCCCTGATAGTGCTGTCCTCTTTCCATTGACTATAGAAGGAGCCTAAGCAACTAATTAGAAGTAGATATTTGAAAGTATCTATAAATTGTGTATGTATTTTTCATAAACAGAATCTGTAAAATTAAAAATTGCTGTGGTTTAGTCCGTTTGCATCAGGTTATATAGCCAATAACTTGGTGAAATGCAAAAAAAGGTCTGGTTTGTCTCTCTAGGCTCATGTTAGCTGTCCTCTGCACGAGGCTGCTGTAGCTGACACAGCATTAGTCATGATTACCCTCTGTCTTCTTTTAACCCTCATTTATCTTAGTACTTAGACAATTTCAGTTGACTTGTGTTGGTGGTGCAGAGCACAACACGTACCACTGTCAAGTTTTGTAAATACTGGAGAAATGTAGCACAAAGTCTACTTTCTATAAGAGTACTCTATAAGAAAAACTGAGTAGAAGCTGAGACTGGTTTAGCCTTTAAATAACAACTGTCTCATTTGATCACTTAGAAGCTTAAACACTGTAAATAAATGCTAGAAAATTAATATATGCAGATCCTATGATGGCATGAGACTTTGTAGATAGAGATGTTTTTGCATATATATAAAAAAAAGTGAGTAATTATTTGGAATACAATTTTGTCTTTGTTTTCAAACAAGAGATTTTGTGATGTAAAAAAGATGGTCATGTATTAAACTGAAACAATAAGCAAATTGCAGCACTGAGACAATTGTTTTCTAACAGTGTTGGTGAAAAATCACAGTAATATTGTCTAATACTGGAGATTAGGCTGGCAGGAAAATACCCAGCCCAAATGTATTATACTACTGGAAATCATCACGTTTTAAAAATGTGTAGGTATATATATGGCAGTTGCTCTGCCAGTATTCAAACAATCTGCTCTCTTTATCAGCAACTGTTTTTTCCCCTAATAGTGCTTAGCTGATTCCATCACATACAATCAGCAAGAGAAACATTAGAATAAGACATTGCTTGTTGTTCCATTCTACTATTTAAGGGAAGGATGATTCTCTTCTGAGCTCAATGGTAGATATATAAAATAACTGTGGACAAACTGTATCAGGTTTATCCTTCAAGCACATTAAGCTGCAGAACCTTCCGCTAGCTTTGCAGCAAAATACAAGTTAAGCAACCAGATGAAAGTCATTTTTGCAGCAAGTAAACTGCTTTAAAGTTTCAATTACAACTAGAAACATAAAGCTACTGCAGTCCTGCTGGTGACCTGAAGATAATATGGAGATATAAAAGGAACCTCAGCAGGCTCCAAGACAGGCACCCTTTTCACCCAGCTGTGCTCTGTAGAGAGACAGGCCTTCAAAAAACCCATGATATCACCATTTTAAAGATAAAATGCTACCAACACATGTATGATAATAAAGTTAGGACTAGGATAACATACAAAACAGTTTATGCAAAGGAGATGGTTGAGGAGGGAGAAGAAACCTCCAGCTATTTGGAGACACCAAATGAAATGAGATGCTTCAGCTCCAAGGAATATTGCAGAGGACAGTAGATCAGAGAAACAGCATCAGAGAAATTACTTGCTGAAGCACCAGGCAAAGGACAAATGGGCAAAGGCATTAAAGCAGATCGTGCTGCTCTTCTTATTAGGCAGTGAGAGAGAGTGGGAAATCAATACAATGATGGTATGGCATCTGTTGATCTAGCAGAAATAAGGAAATATTTTAAAACTCTGAAACTTAACTAACAGTAAATAGAGAAAAGAGAGTTTAAGCCACTGTCGTGATCTCATAATTTGTAACGGTAGAGTGGGAATGGATTTTGAGGAAAATGTTAATTCTTTTGAATGATAGTCTCAGCTAGGAAAATGAGACACAGAATGGTGAAAATCTATTTACAAGAGCAGTCACCAAGCATCTGAAAGGTCAGTAGGAATATTTTCAATAATATTTATAGCCGCAGTGCCTCATTCTGAGCATACAGCAGGAAGTTCTTTAACACTTCTTTTAACATCAAATAACTGAAGAAACGGGGAGTGGGGTGACCGTCTTGAACAACAGTCCTGGATTGTGTCCAGGAGGAGCAGAAGCACTCCCAAAACTGGCAAAGTAGCCTGGTCACGGTGGTTCAGCAAGAGATCCCAGGAGAAGCTTGTGAACTGGTTCATGGTAGCAGATGATGCTGACAACCAAATCAAAGTAATAAGGGAAAGGGGCTGCCTTGAAGAAAAGCGAAGTTTAGGCTCTTCTTTAATTTCTCAGTAATTAACTTGAAATGCTTTACCTCGCTTAGTTTATGCTAAGGTTATACACAATCATGGGAAGCAAACCGTGACTTTTTTTTTTCTTTAATGTCACTTCCCCACCTCCCCCTGATCTTTAATTCTATTCATAGAATCATAGAATCACAGAAGGGTTTGCGTTGGAAGGGACATTAAAGATCATCTAGTTCCATCCCCCCTGCCATGGGCAGGGACACCTTCCACTAGACCAGGTTGCTCAAAGCCCCATCCAACCTGGCCTTGAACACTGCCAGGGATGGGGCATCCACAACCTCTCTGGGCAACCTGTTCCAGTGCCTTACCACCCTCACAGTAAAGAACTTCTTCCTTACATCTAATCTAAATCTACCCCCTTTCAGTTTAAAGCCATTACCCCTTGTCCTATCCCTACATGTCCTTGTATAAAGTCCCTCTCTGGCTTTCTTGTAGGCCCCCTTTACGTACTGGGAGGCTGCCATAAGGTCTCCCCGGAGCCTTCTCTTCTCTTGGCTGAACAACGCCAATTCCCTCAGCCTGTCTTCATAGGAGAGGTGCTCCAGCCCTCTGATCATTTTTATGGCCCTCCTCTGGACCTGCTCCAACAGGTCCATGTCCTTCTTATGTTGGGGGTCCCAGAGCTGAATACAGTACTGCAGGTGGGGTCTCACCAGAGTGGAGTGGAGGGGCAGAATCCCCTCCCTTGACCTGCTGGTCACTCTTCTTGTAATGCAGCCCTGGATACAGCTGGCTTTCTGGGCTGCAGATGATTTCACAGAAGTGTGTCCAAAAGGAAGGGAATCCCTCAAGAAAGTATTCAGGAGCAGAGAGAGTTGCTGGAACTGATTACTTGCATTACATTCAGTGCCAAACCTGAACAGCAACGTTGTTCTGTATCACCAAGCTGCATAGATTTGAAAGGTGATAAGTACAGAGACACTAATCAGGCAGATTACCTAAGTTAAGGGAAGCTCCTGTGCAATGAATTAGGCCAGGTAACTGACATGGCTTCTGCAGCATCATCTTTAAAGGAATGGCAAGAGTGCTCTTCAGCAAGCATGTGGGGGAATTCAGACCCAGATTGACTGAGCTGGAAAAGTACAATTTTGGTCATCTAATCTCATTAACTTTTCCTCCATGTCACAAAAATACTTTCTTCCATTGCTAATGATGTTGTTTGGTGTAAAGAAGTGTTGTGTGGGGAACCTGTAGTTCATAAGTGAGTCGAGTCTAGATCACAACAGATTTTCAACAATTGCAGCACCAATAAGTTGAGTATTCTTCTTGAACCCAAAAATGCACAGTCTGTGTGTGGAGCCACATAATACTTCATATTCCTGCCTCTGGAGCTAAACTGTGGATGTAGCAATCCAGAACACTTTAAAACAAAGAGCATACTTGTTAATGGCTGCATTTTTAATTCCACAGAAGATTCAGAATTTTCCTTTTTGAGAGAAAACCAAGTAAAAGAACCCCAGCTCATGATGGAGAAGAATTTATCTCTAGAGTCCATCCAAAAGTGCTGTGAACTGCCCATAAGTAGCAAGTAGCATTTACGCATGATGCAAACACCACTTCTCAGCAACCATTATCATAGCAGGTGCTCTGAGATGTATGTTAGCACACAAGCTTTTAAACAGAGGAACAGTTGATAGCAATAGCATTTGGGCAAGGATCCCCCAAAATAACTGTAAGTCAGAACAGATCTGTTCAAGTCATCCACATACCACAAACTATAACAATAATTTTTAAAGGTATTTGGCAGGCTTTTACCCAATTTTGTAGGCATTCTAGTGAAAATTATAAAAGGTAAAGCAAATAAGGCATGTGGAGAAAATTTAAAGGGCATGGAAAGCTAACACTGTGAAATACCATATTGGTAGGCCAGCTACTTTAGCAAAATCCAGAAATCTGTGTCTTTAAGCCCATTTTAGGATACCATGGAATTGCTATTGGGACCATTCCTTGTACTATGCAGTTGCTGAGGGAAAGGGGCATACAGGTAAGTTTGCTTTCACATGCTTTTTCTTACAAATGTGTTTTGACTAAACTCTGTAAAAGCAGCATGACAATAAAATTGCAGTCAGTGTGTTAAAAGTTTACAATATAATACTCTGCTTTGTAAGGAAAAAACAGAGAACTGCCAGCAAAGAGAACAACAATGAATGGACAAATTTAAATGACAGGCATGTCTTTCTTACAGAATTGTTACCTAGACTTGAAGCATCTGAGTCCATCTCTACTCACGGACTGAATTCAGAATAATCAGTAGAGGTATATGACTAGCTTAAGCACTGAAAAAACAAATGGTTTTAATGCCTCCTGTTTTTTTTCACAGAAGAAATGTTATGAATCTCTTTTGGAGAAATATCGTAAGTAAAATGAGTTTCAGGAAAGGGTAAATTGGTCATACTCCTGTGAAGTTACTCATATCACAGACATGTGATGAACTAAAAGATGAATATTTCTTCACAACTTTCTTTTTGACTAGATATAAAAAAGCACACGTGATACTTCAAGGACTTGCAGAGACTGTGCAAGTGGTCAGATTAAATTTGCAGGTTCAGGTACGTTCAAATATAGCAAGACTTAGAACAGAATGGAAAATTTTAGAATATAAGAATTAACTCTGCAACCCCTTGCCATCTGTAGTTAATTAAAAATACTCTGTCACCCACAGGAGGAATAACATACCACAGGATATTTTTGTGGAGTCTCTGCACACCCTTGGTTTCTTGGTATCACTGATGGGGCTAAATATGATAGAACTGCCTCTCTTTTACGTGGAGAAAGATTTTCTTCTGCTTCTCCATTGTAAAACACAGCAATAAAATTTTCCTCCTCTCCAGAAGTTACTAACTGCTGTTCAACAAGCTGCTCTGAAAAACCTTCAGCAAATCCCAGGATCTTCAGTTATTTAAAAGTTAAATAGACAAGGCAACTGCTCCTTCCTTTCTGTACGTGTGTAAACTTGGAGAAAAGATAGTAATCAAACTGCTTAGCAACTGTAGGTAAAAAAGCTAATATGTCATAATTTATATGTGAAAATATTGCAGGGTGTTAGTAGCCACGTCTAGTGCTATTGAGGCTTCCCACCGAGAACTGCACTGTAAACTGGCAGCTGACTCAAAAACCTGCTATTTTCAATAGTTCAAAAAATGTAAATGTGTCAGCGACTGGTCAAATAGGCTTCCATACTGGTGATTTATTGCAATCTTTCACATTAGCGTGCTATTGACTTGTATAAATCACTCCCAGGCTCAAAACAACCCCTGTGCACAGCTTTATAATGAATTCATGTGCTGAATCAGTCTTGCTAGCTTCAGTGCGGTGTCAGAAGGTAATTTTGAGCAGTCTCAATTCCACAAAGATAATTTCTATGAGCCGGATTTGCTAACGTGCACACAGCTGAAGTAAATATACTTTTCTGGGGAGCTTTGGAAGGACAGAAGGGGGGGGGGGGAATCATCTCTCTCAGCAAATGAGAAGCCAGTAAAACAGATCTGTAACTACTATTTGAGTCCATTAACAAAGGAAAATCCATGGCTGCTGGACAACTTGTAAGGTTTGGCTTGTGGAGGTGAAGGTTTCCCTGAGCAGGGTTTTCTGCAACTGAGGTACCAAAGACATGAAGATCTGTTTGGGCTTCCATAGCTTCATCATCTACCTGTGGCAGAGTTAGGATGGTTACACTCAGAAACTGAAGAATATGAATATAATCCTAAACCAGTCAACCGTCCCCATACCTGAAACACAAAGAAGATAAACATTTGGGAAAATGTATGTGAAACTTTACCTGCAACCACTGTGACTGGTCATTGTGGCCAGAGGTCCAGGCATTAACTTTGCCTTGCTTGTCCAGGCGGGCTTTCCTGGGCTCCCAAGCGAACATGTCCATGTTGAGTGTACGGAAAACACTGGAGGCAGTAATTTGGTAGTCCTGTATATGTCCTGATTTCATCCCCAGGGGTTCAGAGCAACCTGGAATAGCAAAATAAGATCTGTGACACTACCTATTTATCTCTGTAAGCGGTTTAGGTTTTCCGTTATGGAAAAGAAAACTAGCAATTCTTGAAGAAAAGGCTTTAATCAAGTCTATTGTTGGAGGAACTTGCAAACAGACAAAGGAAAAATAGCCAATTCAAGGCACTTTATTTCCACACTACCTTGGAAGAATCAAAAACAAGATAGAGAATTCAACGTATTTTATCCTGGCATAAATTTATGAAGGCAAACAAATAGAAAAGATGACTTTTGTCTCTTCTTATCTTGGCTTTTCCTGTCCAGCAGGTTGCTATTGTTTCCCCTATTGAGTTTGATTTTCTCATGCTTTTATGCCATGTCACATCAACCATGTGTTTGCCTACTGAGGAAACATTAATTTTTCTTAAAGCCACTGCTGAAGTAAAATGTTAACAAGCACTGAGCTCTTCTACACTTTTGAATTACTTGACATCTAGCCAAAAAATTAGAAAGCCGCAACACCAATTGACAGAGTGGAAGACTACAGAAAAACAACTGTGAAGGAGGAAGAATAGTAGGATATAATCGCTTAGGAGAAATCAAGAGTTAATGGCTTATTTGTTTAAAACAGGTGGATGTCCTACATCATTGAATTATTTTGATTATAGCAAAAGAGAGATCTTGGCCCTCTCCTTTCTCTGTTGGGTGTTCATGAAAAAAAAAAAAAAAGGGACTCTGTGTTTCTCTGCCTTGCTATTGTACACTGGGAACACGGAAGATACATTTGGATCCAGAAGAGGGAAGAAGCAAGCTGACAACAGGAGAGTTACCCTTTGATAGCAGCACTGTAACAACAGTACTGGAAGCCAAGGGAGGCAGATGAGCTGCATGGTTTTAAGATTTAAAAAAATATTAAGAAGAAAGGCAAGTCAAGTGGCTGAGAGCAAGAGGGCTGCTAAGAGGTCAGTAAGGGCAGATGTATGGCTAGGTGGAGTAATGTTTGATGGTTGAAGAAAAGGTGAAAGATGGAGATCGGAACATAAAAAGAAGCTGTTTTCTTATTTCCTTCCTGCCCCAAATGTCAAAAACCTGCATATATGCAGTTGTCCCAAAGTTTTCACTTCACAAATTTGGGGATCCTACTCAGTTCAGTAGCTGACTGGACTCAGTTAAACAGCCAATAATATTTTAACATACCCTAACTCATTGAGTGACAGTGTGCCCAGGATCTAACATACCTGGTTTTGCAAGGAGTGCATCATCACTGTGAATGCACAGAACCTTGACTTTATGTATCATTGGGAAGACAGAGGTTTTCCACTTGACACTCACGTCCCTTGCCGCCGAGCAGGTTCCTATCAGGTAATCATTTGCTGAGTCACCAGCTGTGTTTCTTAAAGCACACATGTAAGTCGTGAAGGCTTTCCTGCTGGGACCATGACCCTACTCAGCTGGTGTCTCTTGATAGAGCCAGAACACTGTGTGACCACTTAAAACACCTTCAAAGTTTTTATTTTGTTTTTCACTTTATTTGAGCTAGGTATCAAAGCTGGTTCTCTTTTTCTTAAAAGTCCATTTCCTCCACAGCATGTTTACCCAGATTTAAAGACCTGATTCTTTTTTAGTTTCTTTGATATTGTTAGCAAAGACCTTTTGGTCAGACTCTACGTTCTGATTCTCCCGTAGGTTTAACACACAGAATTAAGTGGAATTATTATGGATTCAAATCAGTAAGGTAAGACTAGGCCCTTTGTGGGGGGGTCTAACACCAGGAGCAAATGCAAATTACCAGAGACAGATAATAATATGGTCTTTAGTGTAGTAACTACTTTATTTAAAATTTGAAATACTGACATGTTTCATATTCAATTAAAAAATATACAGAAAAGAGAGTTAATTTTTGAAAAAAACGCAACCTTTCAGAACTGATTCTCAGTGCACAAACGCAAATTGCATAGCCTTGTTTGTAGAATGAACTACCTAGTTCAAAAAAACAACAAAACAATTTTCCTTGGAGTATGAAAGAGCAATTGATAGCACAAATGAGAGAGATTCATCTGTTGCTTTAGAGAAGGACTTGGCTTATTATTCAATTTTGAAGTATCACTCCAGGATCACAAGGGCTGTCAGCAGGAATGTTTCATCTGAGGAATCTGAAGGTGGTTCCTGACACAAAAACATGAGTTGTCAAAACTGTTTTTCAGTGCTGGTCCAATCCATCAAAAATAGTTCTATCTTTTCTGAGTATTATTATTGATTTATGAAACAACAGATGTGTCTGCTTGTGTGTCTGTGCGTGCGTGCATGCATTAATGGGATTTTACACTCGCCTTCCTTCTCCGCTGCCCCAAAGGGAGGAGGAAGACAGTTGTTAAAGGTAACAGAAGAAAGTGAGAAGAGCAATGAGAACAGAAGTGATGAACATGATGCACACGGGTGGCAGAACAATGTCTTAGTGCTGTGTCACAGACAGCAACAGCAGACTCAGTTGCTTCCCAGCTCCTATGGCACCCTGCTGCAATGACAGAAGATAATGCCTGTTTATTTTGATAGGCAAGCTATAACCTAGAGTGCAAAGGACAGAATCATCAAACTAGTACAAAACTTTGTGTCTGTAGATAGTCATCCCTCATAGAAGTGTGTTTATAATAGTGCTCATGACTCACCGGCACATCTCCACTACACTGTATCTTCTTTAAGTTTGCTTTGCAATGTCCCTGCAAAAGGATTCAATCTCCCTTCCCATTTTTACAACATGTTAAAGTTAGTGAGAGCGGAGGTAGTCATACTTAACGGCTATGCTCAGTTGAGCATCTTAGGTCAAAATGTTTGAGATGCTTTGGATATAACCATCTCTGATAAATGATATCTGATAACTCCGTATGTTTAAACCTATCTTGGTATAAGTTTGCAGTTACTTCTTATTTCGTCTATGTCCTGGGTTCAGCTGGGATAGAGTTAATTTTTACAGGAACCTGGGAGGTGGGGGGGCATAGCCGGGGCAGCTGACCTGAACTAGCCAAGGAGCTATTCCATACCATGTGCCATCATGCTCAGTATATAAATGGGGAGCGGGCCAGGGGGAGCTTTCTCGACTTTCGGTGGCAGAGTGTCGGGTTCCGGGTGGTGAGCAGTTGCACTGTGCATCACTCTTTTTGTATATTCTTTCATTAGTACCGTTGTTGTTGTTGTAACCTTTTTTTGTGTTGTCCCAGTAAACTGCCCTTATGTCAACCCTCGAGGTTCCATTTTTTTTTTCTTTTCTCTCCTCCGTCTCCTCCCTATCCCACCGGAGGGGGGCGGGAGGAGTGAACGAGCGGCTGCATGATCCTTTGTTACCGGCTGGGCTGAAACCAAGACAGCGACCTATCTCGGTATAAGTTTGCAGTTACTTCTTATTTCGTCTAGCTCAATGAAACAGGAGCAGTGAAATAATGAGGATGAGTGTGGATTTGCATCTGAAAACTGAAAGAATCCACATGAAAGTTATTCTCTGTTGACTTTTCTGAGGGCACAATATTTTACTCTTCAGTCTGCATCCCGTACCATGCCCCTCATCTACCTCTTCATTGAAGAAAGCTCAAACCCTCAAAGGAAATATTAAATATCTAGTGCAGTGGAGGCAAAACCACAAATGGATTTGCATGCAAAGGTCTACATGCACCTTGTCTTGGGCCAGGATTCATGCAGTATCGGCAAAAGCAGCACAGGTCAATTATTTGAGGGCAAAAGTGATTTTGTTTGATTAATACTGGGATATTTTTCTTTTCTGAAAATCAAGGGTTTTAAAAAATTTTCTTCCTATTAAGTGACATAGAATTAGATAGTGCTGAAGACAAACAAGGGGAGGGGAATGTAGTATTAAATGCAGATGTTACAAAGTCCCCTTGTGTGTGAGTTTGTGTGAGTGGTACCTATAGGTACTGTTAGGATAGAGAAATAGTTACCAGTGAACAACTTGCCAAAAAGAGAAAAATTACATGCTCAGAAGATGCTATGAGTCTCACAAGGTTGATTAAGTTCTGGAGACAGCATGCCTTTGCAAGAACTGACAAACTCAGAACACCAAGAATTTGCTGAATTGGCACACAGCCACCAACATACATCAGCATCAACAATGTATGATATGGACCGCATGCAAGAAGTCAGAGCCTGCTATATGCACGTTTGAGTGTATGAGCGAATTTCATGAGTAAATGACTGTGTTGTGTGAAAAGTTATCTGTTTTTAAAAACAACAGCTTGATGCTACTATTAATAACAGCTTAATGAGTAAAGGCATTCTAATAAACAGTAGCTGTGATCTCTTTCTCCCCCCACATCAATACTCTATGAAGGGAAGGGAATTTACAACACAGAGATGTGCAAAACACAAGTAAGGCAGGAACACAAGGCAATGAAAATTAATGCCTAATTTATTGATGGGCAACTCCACAAGCATTGATCATGGTTTTCAATAAGATCTGACCATGGGTCCTGGTAAGTAAAGCTATTTATGAGCCTAGAGGAGCTTATATTAAATATTTTGCTGAAGTTTGTCCTAAGAAAGAGTTAGTTTTCATGATCATCTGGTGCTGAGAGACAGTAGCCCTCCCTTTAGTACTGACTCTATTCTCCAGCACCAGGATTTGTTAGAGAAGACAGACCTCTCAAAGTGTTTTTCTGCCTAAGACAGAGCACCTGGAATTAGAGTAAATTAGTCTGTCGTTATGTATAATTATACTCTTCTTTCAGTAAGATGGAAATTGTTCTGCTGAGCTTTGGCTGCCTGCAGTTCTAAGAAATTATGACCTTGAAACTGTTAGGAGACCACTGAAATGAATTCACTTCAGTAGCTTTCACAGTTCTTTGAGCAAAACAATTCCTAGTAATTCTGGCAAGGACTTACTCTAAATTGTGGTTCCAGAAATGGAAGACATAAAAAAAATGTAATAGACTAAAGCAGCTAGACAGAATTTTCTATTTACTCTCAAACCTATCTATATTGGAAAAGGGCTACAGTGAGATTAATGCATTAACTTTTCATTTCTGAATCTGGTTTTGATGCCACTAGAGGACCGAGAATTATTTAACTCCAGCTGTTTTGATATATCATTCGTAAACTGGATGACTATTGTTTGTACAGTAAGCAGGCAGCCACATAAAAGTCATTCTTAAATGAATTCAGTGGAGGGCTGCCACCGGTAAAAGGTTGATCTCTTGAAAAAGATAAAAAATTTACATGCTTTACTGAATTTGTAAGGGAACATGGTTCTTGCAGAGAGTGGCTAGAGGTCAGGCTTTACATTTATGAGCTATAACTTCTGCTACTACAAAACTTAAGAGGGTTTGTATTGGCTCCACTCGTTCATTTACTTTTTGCTATGAGACGCAATCCCTGCTTCTGCTAGAAATCCACAAAACAAATCTAAACTGAAGTCTTGACTAAAGCAAAATATATCTTACTGCACTTTGAGTGGTCCTTGACGGTAACTGAAGCACTCTTGTTCCTCTGAGGATGTCACACAGCACATCAGCATGGTCACCCAGCAGCCAGGAGAAATTACCAAAATCAGCTTTGAAGCCTGCTTCTGCCGTGACTCCTATGTATAGCACTGCACAAACAGCTTTGTCTCTCAGAAACTCTTTTCAGCGCTTAAGTTTAGGCTGTGCTGAGTGTAACTGTGAGTTAGAGACTCTCTGTCTCATAGCTGCTTAGTATGTAACATTGCAGGTCCTGAGAGCTGTTGATACTTATTAAAACTGCTATAAATGACCTTTTCTAGGTTGCATGTAATTGGAGGCCAATGTCCACAGAAAAATTTACAAAGTGTTATTAGGTTGCTTCCACATTACCTTACTACTCTTACTGCCCTACTGCAAGCAACGGTTGTCACTTACACCATTTAGGTAAGTGTCGCTGCTTATATAACGTACATAAAAAGAGACAGGTAACTGTCTGGATAAACTCAGGCCTGCCAACCGCATTTTGCCAGGAACAAACTGTGCACAGTTTAGACCTCAGGCACAAAAATGCACTGCTTGATGGTTGACGCCTGAGGGGTGGCAATTGCAGAAAACCCACCTGACAGTTCACAGCCAAGAAGTTCCATTCTCAATGTGCAGTGTCGTCTGCACACCTGAGGATACAGCCGTACGTACTGTGACTTAATCGGAGGGGTGAAGGAGTTAGCGTACGGGGTGTTGTTGTCCACGTTTCCACGAAACACCTGTGATAAAATGACATATTCATAAAAATGCGCCAGGAGGATTACTGGAGGTTCAGTTCTGTATCTCAAAAATATCTGCGTTGCTCTTCTGACTGTCCCTGTACATTCCTCTGCAAGCTTTTCCCAAGTAGAGACTGTTTCATTTATAGGGTGCAACATACAAGTTTTTAAGCAAAACATACTGCCATGGGCTTGCATCGGCACATGTTTGCCACCTGCGCTGAATCAGGACCTCTATCTTGTCACTCCTAGAAACTGAAGCTACTAATGCAACTAAATTATGTCTTCTTTTCTAATTAGTGTATTAAATAGTCCCAATTCAATTTAGCCTGCAATTATTTACGCTGATTGACATTTATTTTTTTCCCTCTACTTCAAGAACCTGATCCAACTCCTACTGAAGTGCACTGTAACCCTCCCACTGATCACAGGGGGAGCTGAATTAAACCTATAAGCATTCTTCTATTCACTCCTCACTCTAACCAGATATGCTTGTACTTTTTTTCTTCTCTCATTATATACCTCTTCACACAGCATTTTAATTTCCTAAAACAGAAACTATGTCTAATGCTGCTAAGTGCCTTAGTTCTATCTTAACTTACACAGTAAAGGGATTTTTGTTGCTTTGTATGCACAACTCTATAAAAAAAAAGGGTAACTATAAACTGTAAACACATACTTCCCACTGGATGATGCTGTTTGTGCAGTACAGATTAGCATTGATGAATGGGTTCTCTGCTTTTAAGGGTTAACACTAATCTGCCAATGTAATAAAACTAAATTCAAAATGGAGTAATGAGTAATTACTGGTAAGCTAATTAAAATGAAAATCAGTTAAGTGTGATAAACAGGATTATTCTAGCCTTGGGACGTAGTATTTATACAACCATCAATTAAAGTATAAGAAATTCTTAGCAGACAGAAAGTGCAAATTTATTGATGGGGTTTTTTTTCAGAGAAAAATAATAACAAGGGAACCTATATCATACTGTCAGGCAATTATGCTTATCTACTACAGACACCTCATACTTCTGAAGGCAGCTGAACCATAAGATGTATTCATATACACATGACTTAATCTTACCATGTCTTCATTTGTGCCTTTTACTTTGTACATTGTCCACGACTTGCCATCATTACTGTATGCAATTTTGTAAGATTTTACATATTCTGGACTTCCAATCCTCTTGGCACCTTGAGTTATAACTCCAGTGACTCGCATCTTCTTCTGCAGGTTTATCTGAAATAACAGTACAATGTTATCACTAACCATATGAGGGACACAATTCTGATGCTAGATTCCTTTGACTCCCTTTTTTTTTTTAAATGACAGAAAGGAAGAAATGTAGCTGTAGCATTTAAGTTACTACCTTTACACTTGCGCTAATTCCTTTTATCTTCCATTCATTTCATGCACATATGCACATAAATAAATGAAAAAAAACTGAACTAAAAGCCTGTACTATGCTTATGTCTTCACGTGTATGTGTACACACACACACATACAAATAATTGATACATAGGATATTACTGGTGTATTACTGGGATTTAGCATATTACTGTTATATAGGATTACTGCTATGTATTTCCTTCCTAAAAAGGAAATGCATCAGTGCAATAATTTACCAAAGGCTGAATCTTCTGTTGTAATAGAAGCCAATTTGCAATTCCATACAAAAGAGCCTAAGTTAACTTCAGGTTAAATTTCTTTGTGAAAGTAAAAATACATGGATGTTCTGTAAAGCAAACAAAGAGACCTTTCCTTGATTCTCACTGAAAATTCATACGTCTAAAGATCAAGGTTGAAATGCTAATCCCAAAACAGTCAATGGCAAAATAACAATGGCTATCAATGGATATGAACATTCCCTGGGTCTCAGTTGACCTCAACACCTTGAAGTACAAAATGAAGAAGTATGGAGAGTTGAACAATATTCAACCTTAATTTTGCCTTCTTTATCTATCTATGATATGGAAAAGCCAACTATATTCTTACAATATTCAGAATGTGATATTCAAATCAAACAATGCCGGCATTGTCAGCCTCGTCCCTGCAATTAAGTCAACCCCATGAAGCCATCTGTGGCAATTGCACTCCCACCTTCTTGCTGGTAGGCAGCTGAAGTCTGTAACTTTTGCACCAAATGAAGCTTAACAAAGAGCTGTCATACTGTGAGAATTGCGTGAAGATGCAGGCAGATGTGTGATAAAAGGAGATGAATGAAAATACTAGAGAGTAAACAACCGGGACAAAGTAAATAATGCATTAAACTACAGTAGCACTTGCCTCCTCCAAATGAATCTTATTTCTGCTCCCCTGTTAGTGGAGCTGACCTGGTGCGATCCCTACTATTTGGGATAGCAGCCCCAGTACAGGAATATGGGGAGTCAGAGGCAGATCAAATATCTGCGGTCCAAATAATTTAATTCCTTTATTATTCACGTGCAAGTGTGGTTGCAAGATTTTCTCTCACTTGGTAATGTAATCTAACCTCTATTAAGGGTGTAAGATGATCAAACTTCAGTGTTTTAATATCTTACGGTGACCACAATGGGGAATTGGAGAAAGACAGAATTTTACTGCTGTTTTTTCGAGCCTAGCTCTTTCTCTGCTACTTATCTGAAATAGCTGGGCTTCTGCTATTTTTCTTCTTGAAGCAAAAGAAATTTCAGTGTAGTTTTACCATAGTTCTCCCTATAAAAACTAATAAACACTCACACACCTTTAGAACAACAATGGGTATTTCAGAGGTTTAGACTCACTGAGAGAGGAGAAGCTGCTTATAAAAGATCAGATTTTTTACAGGATCTTTCTTGGATACACCAGGAAAACTAAGGAACATTTGCAATTGCAATGGGAAAAATGGACTCACATCAGAAATTTAGAGAGGTATAAATAAAAAGAGATTTCATGCCTTTTTACAGTCTTGGGAAACCTTCTTTTCCCCCATTCCAGGTCTCCCAGAGAAAAAAAAAAAAGACATATTATATTTGTAAGAGGACAGCTCCAGAGACTACTGTCAGCCCCCTAACTATATTTAAAAATGCAGCTACATGGAATAGTAACCAGCTAGACATAAAGGTTTCTGGAAGTCCTTTATGCAGATTTCACTCTCTATATGGAATTTAAGAATATTAAACAGGCAAGTGGAATTTTTCATATATTTACAGAATTGTTCATAATTAAGTGAACACCATCGCCAAAAAGAAATTAGAAAGCACAGTCAAACAGTAATCATTCATTCATTGTTTGCCTTTTGCATATACTGACTAGTAGTATCTTCACATTTCACTGTTTGGGAAAAGGAAGATACAATGCAACACCAAATAAATTGTCTTTGATCCAGTTATGCATATACCTAATATTCCTTCAGCTTCATTCCCAATCTTTGTTTTTCCAGATAATAATCTCAGGGAGTTTTTTTGGATGAGAATTTAGGTGGAAATTTTTTCCCCTGTTTACTCAGAAAGAGTAGTTTCTAATGAAACCATGGCTTTAACCACTGGCTATTGTATTCCCACACTGGCTCCTTTTCATGCCCCAGCCTCCATCTCTAATGCACAACAAATCAACCACTACACTCCAAGAAGCAAAACAATGACAAAAAAACCCCCACAAAGGTAATCTGTCGAAGAGTTTAATACTGTAGTTGAAACTCAAACTTGAAAAAAAGTCCTACTGAATGAAGGGAAGATTTGGTCAGGTAATCATAAAAATGAAACAGAAATAATTTAAATACTCATTTTATATACACACTGTTTAACCTGTGTTCTTCGAGTTTCAGGAGGTAAAAAGCAGGCCTTTTTTCTGCTATACACCAGCCTGCTCTATACCCTTATCTGGATATCTGTACATATAAGCTATACAATTTTATTTACTTCTCTGTTTTAACAGACAGAATCTTTCCTTTTAGAGGCTTTCTTGATCAGTCTCCATACTCTGAGTCACAAACTGAGCTTTGGCTCTAATGAGTATTGAGCTTGATATAACACAGGAAATAAAAACAGGATACTGTGTTTTGCAATTAGGTCTATATATTCTGTCAACATTTGCAGGAAAATCCCAATGAAGGGGGAAAAAAACCTCTTTCAAATCCCTGCAGCTTGCTTACATACAAAATCCCCATGGGGCTAACGTCACGCCTGCGGTAGCTCTTTTCAGTGCATATGGATATGCCAGGAATTAACTGGCCCTTTGTGTCTGGATTCTTTTATGTGTTTTAAATTTTTCAAGTCAGAGCTTAGCAAAACTCCAAATATTACAACTGTGCAATGACTACAACGAAGCAGGTGCTGAAATCTTTCTTACTTAATGTACTTCAGTAGGAAGCAAAGCTCCCCATGTGAAATGTGAACTAGCTCCTTTAGCACTAAAAGCATTTTCAAAGGTATTTTTCTGCGGCAATTGTGAAGAAAAACAGCTTAGGAAGCTCTGCTTTGTGGATTCAGATCTAGGACATAATGTTATATATTCTAATTACATGGGTGACTGTGTTCTAAAACAAACAAACAGGTGAAAGTCACTAGGATAAGAACAAGAGTTTAACATATCTTTTTAAAAAAGGTAATAGCTTATTCAGTTTTAAAGAAACCCTTATCATTACCTAGATTAACTGGAAAAAATCAAGGATGGTAGAAGATCAATTGTATTTTGAGGGATTTACCCCAGTAATTTAAGTATTAATGCATGGTAAGGACCTTGTAAGAAGAAGATACTTGCACAAAAATTTGAGGAAACTATTTACAGCCAGGAAAAAAAAAAAAAGGGGTGGGGACAGATCAGTTCTATGAGCCCTATAAATTTAGGGTTGAAAGTAATGAATTCAGACTTGACATTCAGACCCTGTCCATGGAGCTGCGTTCAGCCCCAGCTCAGAGGGGACTCCTGGGTCCAGCAACTTCTACAGGACCTAATTCACCCAATGTATGTCAAGGATTTGGCTGTGATGTTCACAAGCAGATCCGAGGATGCCCATTGCCCTACATCCTCATGGCATGAAGCATTTTATGAAACTTGGGTAAGGTGCTGATTAACACCTACAGGTAATGGAATCTGCCTTACACAAGTTTTGCATTTCAGTGAGGAACTTTTCTGGGGCTAGAATAAATGATGAACACTCAATCACTCAGGTAAAACTGCATGTAAAAAAAGCCAGTAATCTGACATCAATTCATTTAAGTCTGACGCTACAAAAAACAGATTATGCCTACACAGTATATGGTGGATGATGCAAAGTCACCATGCTGATATTGCAAAAAGCTCAGCTAGATCCCAGGCATGGCACTCAGCTCAAGTTAATAGACAGTGCCGAGGGACAAAATACAATACCTCAGAGTCCCTGCTGTATACACTGTTGAAGGCTGAATTCATGTACTGCCAGTCACTCGGTGCCTTCTATACGATGTCATATAGCCAAAACTACATAAAGAGAAAATCACTTGAGGCATACCCTCTCGAGTGCAGTGTATGCCCAGGAGCTGGGGAATAAAATCGACTCTATCAGTTTAAAAAGTTCCCAGCAGTCCTTGAAATTTCTTTTAACCTTGTTCCTTTCAACCACGACAATCATCTTGACTCCATGATTAGACCACTTTTATCATCACAGCAGATTATAGACTCATGGCCTCTTTCAACAGGAGGGGAAAAAGTAACCAGTATGCCACGTTTCCTCCTCTCAGCACTGATTCTGTAGGAGTAATTATGTATTAAACAATCTTCACTGGTGTACTAATGTTTTTGACTGCAATGACTCACACAAATCCGTTTTAGGATGCTAAATCATTCAGTTTTCTACACTGATGAAGATGTAGCCAATCAATATTTTACTGGAACTTGAAAAAATCTGTATCAGAAAGGAAATAAAACAAATAAAAAAAAATTTTCCCAAGAGAAAGTGGCAGTATGAACAAGGTAATTTGATGAGTTCCTGTAGAATGTACAGTGCATAATTTTCAAAGGCAATTCAGAACCAGTCCTGCAAATCTGCACGGTGTGTGTGCAGCTTCACTTTTAGGTCTGAGTAAATGTAGAACCTTAACACTGGAGGGAACTGCTTCATGCTTGTTTTCCATTAATAGTCCAAAAGGCTTCACAAAACAAAGACCTAAAATAACTTCCCATCATGTTTAACAAACCTTAGAATTGTAGAAAAAAGACTAAGTTCACATTCATAATACGTCAATGTAACAGAACAGCAGAGATTAGGGACAGCACCAGTAGAAGAAGCTCATATTCCTTTTCAATTTGTGATCAAATAGTATATTCAGCATGCAGAAACTATGTACTTGACAAAAAAGATAAAAAAATCAGTTGCACCTGTCTCATCTACATTATTACATACAGGAGAGAAGAGGGATGAGAAGATGAAGTGACTTTAGGAAGACACCATATGTGACGCTCCTGGCCAGAATACATAAACATATTCCCCTCATTTGTTATTGCACTATTAGCAATAACACCACTAACATTTCATACAGAACAGGTTTGTCTGAAGTATATCTTAAGAGCAAGCTTCCAAGAAATGCTCAGGTTAAAGTCTTCATGAAACGTTGGGTCTTTGAGACTATAAATGTAGTTTTACATGAGCCTTCATTCATAAACAGAAATGCAGTTTATGAAGAACTATGGTGTTTACCTGTTTCAGTTATAAGATACAATAGCATTGTTATAAATAATTCTCCATCTTTTCTAGCACAACATATATATATATATATTTACTAATACTCACTATTGCTCATAAAAAAATAGGGCTGAATAAGGGATCAAGGTTATACTGGCATTCAAAGATTTATTACAGCAACCCTTCCCTGCTGATTTCATCAGTTTTTGAAGGATAGAAATTTAATTTTTTTTGTCTTTTTTTTTTTAAACTCATAATTCTGATAAAGCTAGATAGAAAGCACCCACAGAAACATTTTGTGATGAAAAATAGGGACACTTGCCAATGGAAATGTTTGTAATAAACTCAGGAAAGGAGTAAACTGACATGATTCCCTCAATACTGGGAAATTTAGTGAGCCTGAAAGCTCCCTCCCCTGTTTCCTCTTCCGACTTCAAGCACTAGAGGCCCTGAACACGACTGAACATTGCTGTTTCATCCTGATGTCACGTTGAGAGCAAGGGGCTGCAGAGTGGGACTCGGCATGTGATGAGGTGCAGAAAGGTCAGAGCAGGTCAGTCACTATTATCTTCCCTGTTGCAAAGCATTGCTGGCACCTGGACATAAGGTGCTCATATATCTTGCCTGACTATGGCTTTTTGTTACTCTCCTAATCAGCACTGTCAGCAGAGCTTCTCCAGATTCAGTTGAGGGCATTAATGCAGTCAGCGTAGTAGCAGTGATAGGTGTTTTAACTAGCATCCAGATTAGGTAATGCAGTGATTTATCCATGGTAGCACTCCAGCTGTTGCTGCCTTTCTGGAAGGAGGTTTATTACATGGAGAAAAGCTGACATGTTTTATCTTATAATTGTGATAATCTAGGAAAACTAACACACTCATTTGCTAGAGTTCACTTCACAAATAATAATTCCTAACGTGATTGTGGGATTTTACCTTGCAGACAAACTAATTAAATACTCAGTTATTTCTGATCCCAACCCCTTTCTGTTTCGCTTACATGGATGCAGATCCAGCAAACTCCTTCACAACTTTGCTGTTAAATCCTCTGCAAACTCATCCTCCCAATACTGTTGTTTCCAGAGAGCCTTGCCAGTCTATCACACCTTACAGTAACAACAAACATCTCTCAGGTGTTCCCTGTGCTCACTTACATCTTAGCCCCAGACAACCATCTAAAAGCAACTCATCACCTCTGCTATCTTCAGTAAGTCTATTTATGTGCTTCAAGTTAGGCATGCTGGATCAGAGATGGAAATTGGCCCACTAATTTAATTTGCCTTTCTGTGAAAACATCAGAATATTATAGGTTAAACCCTACTTCTATGGAAAACAGAAGTACAGGGATTGTTTGGCCCATGTAATGCTAATACGGAGAAGCATATGTTATGAATATTACCAAAAAGCACTCACTTCATTTGGCTTTTGTTGAGAACTTTCACTGTATGCCTCAGAGAGTTTACATAATTAGACAGACTAAAAACTTGCTTGGTCTGTTTCTTTGTATTATTAAGTCATTATTTTAGTCCCAAAGGTAGTTGTTATGAATGCCATTAACTGGATGATATGAATTATTCAAATACTGGCATGTTTAGACTGTCATCTCAAGAAGAGGCCCATAATCAATCTCACATTGTTCAGAGGTTTGTAGCCCTGTAAAATTTCATCTCATTTAGAAAGTATTGATTAAATGGGTATTAACTACCTGCAATTTAAGGTTAGATAAGAAACACTAAGGTCATTTATTGCTATTATGAATTCCTTCATATACTATGAACTTGTGAATACTCTTTCTGTCTTTGACATGCTAATGTCTCCCAGAAAGTACTTGCCCAAAATGTCTAGAATACTTCTTAAAGTATCAGGTCAAAGAATGTGTAAATAAAAACGTCAGAGAAAATATCTATATGTATTTCCACTTGTAAAATAACTTTGATCAATAGCTCATAGAGGTTAGAAGATAGGATGTTAGACTCAGGTCACAGAAACAAACCTGCACTTTTCTTTTAATCCTACATGAAAACCCTCTTCTTCAGGGAAAAGAAGTAAATTCAAAAGCTACAGTATTAAAATCACCATGAAAATATATTCAGGGAAAATTCTTAATGTGCCCATTGCAAAACTCAGAGGTACTTTCTGTTGCATCCTTTCCATTTGTTTTTAAGAACCTTGGTAGATGCACTCTGGTAAAACTCTGATAACAAATATGACCTGCCCTCAAGCCCAACAAGGACTACAGGGAAGAATTCCCAATTCTGACTTCAGTGGGCTTCATCTAGATCTTATGTATCTTCTCAAACAAAGAAATGTTAAGTAAGAAGGAAATGTGCTAGAAAATGACGTCTGTTGCTCAGATGAAGAAATTCTCTTAATTAGTTTTGAATATTAAAGCTGAACCTGGAATTAAACCCACCCATTGAAAGCTGGGAGCTAAAGCAAAAACTGAAATAGCAGGGAACACGCAGGAGATCAGACTTCCCTGGCACTGTGAGATCCCTACTGGGGTTCTGTGATCACTGCACATTCCCAGCTTATTTTAACACACTGCGAAACTAAAGCTACTTAGTTCCTCCACCAGAATAAACCCAGTAAGTGATAATAGTGCTATCAAATGGTGCAGAAACAACTTGCACAGAGAGTGCTTCTTAACCATACTTCTCTAGCTTGTCTTTCTTTTTATGCAGCTTATCTACAGAAGTTATACTGTTTACTACTGTAAAGGAAGGGGAAGAGTCTACCTGAAGAGTGGTTCCACAGGACATGATTGTCATGGGCTGTGCAATGGGCAGACTTCCTTTCCTGTGTAATCCTGGCTACATCAGTTTTGGGAGATGCTGCAAATCCCACTATTCAGAAAAGGTCTGGATTTTTTGAAAGGAGTCCATGAAGAGCAAGTGACACAGTAGATCTGTGATTGCACACTCCAGGTGAGTAACTACTTCTCATGCTATCACAATTCAGCTACCCTTCCGCAGCCAGTAATGAAATGCTCTTTTCAGTTGCTAAATAACTCACAATGCAGTATTTCAAATTTCATAACACTCATCATAAAATACACATCTTTACCAGCTTTCTTCCTTGGTCAAGATAATCCTAATCATTGTATACGTACTTAGAACTTTATTTTCCAATGAGCCTGGCAGCCACAGCTGGCTTTATGCTGCTTATCATGCTGACCATACCATCCTTTTGCTCTACCCACGTATCTGCAAGTACCTTGCCTAGTTAGTGCAGAGTCTTTTTAGTTGTCAGTTTATAGAGGACCCAAAGCACAGTGAAGTTCTAGCTGTAACTAGAACTTCTGACTGGTCTGTTAATGTTGCTCATAATTAGTTGTGTTCACGTTGTGATAAAATTTGTGGGAGAAAGACAAATGGGAAAATAGAAGTATGTGAAAGCAATCCTTCCAACATAGTCACCTTTGGGAATAATGTGTTAGTTGCTATGAGTCTGGTTGTGTAGGGAGAGAGGCCAAGGTTTTAGATGGACACAAGTGGAGTAAAGAGGTAGATTAGAAAGCACACAGGGGACAGATGGCTGTGTGACTGCTGAAAAGACTATGACACTCAAATGGTTTCTCCACCCACAGATGCTACTACAGAAAACACAAAATTGGCTCAAATGATTAATGCCTCCTGAACCTTAAGAAATTGGCTGAATATTGGTTGAATCACAACAAACAGACTCCTAATATATATTATATATATATATATTTATATATATTATGATATTAAGAATCAATAGAAAAAAAGTTGACCTATTGGCGGGTGGGGAGAGTGAGTGAGCGGCTGTGTGGTGCTTAGTTGCTGGCTGGGGTTAAACCACGACACATATAAACACAAAAGTTACCCTTCAGTGAGACTTTCCCATCATTTTAAATATCTCTGCATTTTTCCTCAAAATACTTTTTCCTTCTACAAAAATTGGCAGGCACTAGATTAGATTAAAAACATTAAATGTTGCTTGGTTTTGCAACAGACAAAGAAAAAATCCTCAAAATCTGAAAAGTTTCATTGAAAGACTCAAGACTTGAACGATGTCTCTTTATCTTAACCACTCATGGAATAAGAAGGTTCTAAGAGTGCAAGAGTAAAATGCACTCCTATTTTTCAGTCTACAGAGTTGATGTTCCACTGAAGGTCTTTGAGATGACAAGCACACGTAATCATTTCCAGGGGAGGTCAAGGAGTATGAGTTTACTTTAGCCCTTGTTTTCTGCTATAGTATCATGATGCTGGTGACTTCCCATATTTCCAACAGCCTATATAAAAGAGTAACTTTTCTCCACCAGCTATAAAATAGCAGAGAAACATGGAGGTGCAGCTGGGGACCACATGCTTGTTTCTCCACAGCTAGAGTTGTACCAAGGCTTTGCCTCTATTTTCACTCTTCAGATTGCTGTGCACTTCTGTGACCTACCTACACACATGTGAACTCAGCATATAGGTACTGCTCTGGGGTCATCGGCACAGAGGTAAGTGTATATACATGCCTCTGTACGACACAAAAAAAATCTTAATATATTGGTATGTAATTTTACTTTTTCTTGAACTTTGTTTCCTGAACCTTAGCTGTAAAGAAGTAACTTGAAACAGCTTTTTTCTAGAAGTCAAGCCTAGCAGAAGAGTAACTGTAAGTGAGGATCGTTTGCTTTTCTGGTTTTGAAAGTGTTTACAAAATAAAATATGGCTTGTTTGAATATCACACATTAGCATAGTATCATCTTACAGATTTAGATGTTGTCCTCCCCACAGGAGGACTATGATGCCCACACATCACTCCATTACAGCTGGTGAGCCACCACATAGGTGCTGGGGCATCTCCACATGCAACTTATTACTGATGCAAGAAACCAGATGGACACACATTTGCTCATTTCGGTGTGTCACCACTTGCTGGTTTGATTATTTTTAATATCAGGATGGTAAATGGGAAAAACCATTAAGTCAAAATACATGGTGTTACAGATGCATGAAACAATGTGTTTAAAAGTACTGGTACTTCAGTCGTTCAGCCATGTTACATAGAGTAATTAAGGGAAGCTGGCACGCAGGCTGACAGAGCATGTTATGGATAGTGTTCATAACAGCATCAAGTTTCAGTTGCCATGGGGATGCTAACTCTGAACTGACTGCTTTTGTGTATCCAAAACCTCAATCAAAAGTTGTCTGAATACGTCTGTGCGTGGGTGTTCGTGTGTACAAAGAAAGAAACTAGGACCTATAAGATGATATCAAATAGATACCAAGATATGGGACACACGGGAGTATCTAGATGATTACACTAAGAAATAGGCTCCCAGTCCTTTTGTTTTCTTGTCTGTTTTGAGCACATAAATTATATCTTTAGCCTGTAAGCTAAATATATAGACGTTGAGGGAGATCTGCAGCCAGCAGACATTGGTATTGATTTCACTGAAGTCAGTGAACTTATGGCAGACTTTGCCTAGTTGAAGATCTCTCCTAATTCCTGCAGTTCAAAGGTCCTACGTGGGATAGTTTTGAGAGAATTCAACTGCAACTTTCATTATTAGTTTCTGTTCTCCCCTGCCAAGACCTTTCACTTACTGCCACTCATCAATATGCCCCAAGGAAATCCTCCTATGATATTAAGTCAAATTTTGGAGAATTGACAAAAATGCAGAGCTTTAATAGTTTTTTTCAGCATTTATCTTGGCAGATTAAGTCTTTCTATATGGTTCGAGTCATCTTACATGATGACTCTGAGATTGTATTTCTTAAGGTTCGCTTGGCCACATTATACTAAGCTTAGAGCTATAATAAGTAATATTAAATATTTAATCTATGATGACAGGTATTTTTGGAAGCTGATACTACAACAGTACTCATGAATGAGGAAATGAACTTTGACAAAATGAACAGTTTGACAGATGGTAGTTTGCTTAGAGCTTTTACTAACAGATGTTTGAATGAATGTTCTGCAAGACCTCTGTGTATTTTGGGTTTTATCATTTTATTAGCAAATAGCTATCACCTGGTGTATACTTGCCCTTTGGAAGTTCTTGATGTGCAAACTGCTAATTTTTCTCCTTGCCTTTTCTGGAGAAAAAAACCCCAACACTTTATTGATTCCTGCCTTGGGATAAGAATAGTGGAACTTAGAAAATATTATAAGTACATTTTTTGTGTGTCACAGTAATTATGATTAGGTGTGTGAGATTCACAGACACACAATTAACTATGCCAGTATTAGGGACTGCAAGCCCCCAAAATGTAAGGCTGAGCACTGGAGGTGGGATTGAAACCACAGATAGGAGACACTTGTGTAAAAAACAAATTAAACCACAAATAAAAACGTACATTCTAACCACCAGAAACATTATTCCAATATATTTAGACTTAAAAAGAGAAAAAAGAAAAGCGTTCTCAGTAATCACTAAATAAAGTACCAACATGGCTTCTGGAGTAGAAACTAGAATTTAGATTCTCTCAAACAAGTATCGTAATCACTGTGCTGCACAATTCTTATCTTACCCTGCTGATTTTAAACTACCTTAATTTAAACATCATATCCAAGAACACATCAATACACTATTTAGTCCTCAGATATATTTTTAGTGAATGCTGTGTATGGGCAATACTTAAGAAAGACCCTCATGCTTCGTTTTCTCTGGAAGAACATTGCCATCACCCATGTAGCATGCTGACTCTGTGCACGTCCTCTAAAGCAATGGACATTTCCATCCATTTCATGGGACACCCAATGTATTGGTCCCTAATTAATCACTCTGATTTCTGCTGTGGGAACAAGCCTTATAAGAACTACATTTTTGTGACTCTAACTGTACTTAGTTGACCTTAAAATTCTAAATTGCACAGTGGCTTGGGAAAAATTTTACCCTGAATCTGCTGGGGTACATCCCTTTCCACCACAGATCACCTTTTTTATTAAAAGTCTCTACAGGAAGACTATTTACTCAGTTTCAAGAAATGTAATGAAGAAATTTTCTTAAAACTGTGCAAAGTTATTAAAAAAGAAAAAAGTATTACTTAAAACAGATGCACTGAGAAGGTAAAAGTAAATAAACCCAATGTATTTTATTTTGGACTAGAATACTAATATATTCAAATAACCAGTTAGAAGTTGGGCACCTTTTCCATCAAACTGTTGTATCTCTGTCGTGGTTTAACCCCAGCCAGCAACTAAGCACTATGCAGCTGCTCACTCCCCCCCCCCCCCCCCCCCCCCTCCATGGGATGGGGGAGAAAATCGGGAAAAAGAAGTAAAACTTGTGGGTTGAGATAAGAATGGTTTAATAGAACAGAAAAGAAGAAACTAATAATGATAATGATAACACTAATAAAATGACAACAGCAATAATGAAAGGATTGGAATGTACAAATGATGCGCAGTGCAATTGCTCACCACCCGCCGACCGACACCCAGCTAGTCCCAGCGGCGATTCCCTGCCCCCCAGCCCCCAGATCCTATACTAGATGGGACGTCACATGGTATGGAATACCCCTTTGGCCAGTTGGGGTCAGCTGCCCTGGCTGTGTCCTGTGCCAACTTCTTGTGCCCCTCCAGCTTTCTCGCTGGCTGGGCATGAGAAGCTGAAAAATCCTTGACTTTAGACTAAACACTACTGAGCAACAACTGAAAACATCAGTGTTATCAACATTCTTCGCATACTGAACTCAAAACATAGCACTGTACCAGCTACTAGGAAGACAGTTAACTCTACCCCAGCTGAAACCAGGACAATCTCAAAATATGGAGTTTCAGTTGAACTTTAGCATATAGTTTCAGAAAAGCCATTTAAGGAATAGAAAAATATAGATATGTGCAAGGAAGGAATAGAGATGAAGTGAAATCAGAATAAAAAGAAACAGCATATTTTAAAGCCATAAATGCAGAAGGAAAAAAGGGAAAAGAGAAACCAGTGCTCTCTTAAAAAAAAGAGTTTTGACAAAAAAGACTTGTTAACGGGACAGGCAAAGTGACTATTTTGCTTATATCTCAGGAAAAATTAATGAAAAATAGAAGTGTGGGATTTTTTCTTGTTATATTTTGAAACATGAAAAGTTAGTGTCACTAATAAAGTGGTAAACAGTATACAGGTGCTATTTTATCACAGCCAACCTATGAGGAGAAACAGAGGTCAGCAGAACTTTAAAAAGCAGATATGACTTACTCCGACTTTAATTTGCTTTCAAAAACATGGTCACTGACCCTTTAAATCACAAGCCAATTACAAGCATTGTAGTGCCATTACTAATTATGTGCTGACAGTGTAATTTAAAATGGCAATTTCAATTTTCAGTTCATTGGGAGAATGCAGGAAAATGAAATTGCATACTAATTAGTTCATGTGTGTCAGACACCTGAAAGATTAGAAGAAAAAACTCTGCACTTATTACAAGTGAGCTATAAGCAAAGCACTCAAACCTTTCATTTGCCAAGCTGCATATAAATAAAGAAATTAAATGACAAAGAATATTGATAATGATGGAACAAGGCAAAAATAGCTACAGGCCTGTACATAATTATACTTTGGGGGACTTTGCCCATTATACACAGCTTCCTTTAGAATTTATCTAGCATTAGAAACTGTAAGAGGGTAACAGGCTACTGCTTCAGGTTCACTGTGCTAAATGTTAATTTACATTTCCTAAAAATGGAGTTTCTGGTTTCCTAACTTTCCAGTTAATCTCTGCCAAACATTCACACCGTTTTTCCAGAGCCATCTTCTGGACCAGCTGCTTCGTCATGCAGACCAACATGGAAAAGGTCCCATATACAGACCCCTCACATTAGGATCTGGGAAGAAGCTGGTGACACGATAAAGAAAGTAAAAACTCAGAGTAGGCTGTTGCTAGAGGGAGCATCTCTCCCACAAGACCAGAAGCAAGGTAGCCAGAAACTTAGCAGCACAAATCAGAGTGGGCTGACTTTTTGTAACCTTCCACAAATGCTTACGAAGTATCTCCCTGGCCATTACAGAAGCTGTGCAAAAATAAGATGTGGGATTTCTGCTTCTCCTCTTCTCTCAACAGAAACTGTTCACCCATATAAGGGTCAGGCAGTGTCTGTCTCTTAGAGTGTATTTCATGCTTGAAGAACAAGGCAGTGCTCTGATGTAAAGAAGTACTATGCAGTGCATAAAGTGTGAGTTTGTGGAGGTCTGTGTCCTTGCCAAATCAAAACAGGATTTCTGCAGAACACTAAAAAGTGCTTTTTCTCTACAAGTATCATCTCCCTGAAAAAATCTAAATTTTCTGTTCCCAGGTGTTTTAAGGAGAAAAGTCTTCAGAAAAGGGAAAAAAAAATCTTCTCAAGATTTAAACTTCCCTTTTTAAATTACAAAAACTATTTTTATTTTTGCTCTGAACTAAAAAGAAAAATAAAATACTCGGCAAGTTTTGTGAAAATTATAGACCAAAGTATATTTTAAAAGAAAAATGAGAGGAAAAAGAAGGGACTACTAGGTGCTTAGTACACATTAATCATATAACTTAATTAGCTTCTAGAAAGTCCTTACATACTATGGCTGTCAAAATTACAGAATAACCTGCATGGGATTGGCACCACCTAGATTAGGTCATTAACTCCAAAAAAGAACAAATTGTTGAAACCTGATGCCATGGGCTGCGATTTGTAGACACGTTTTCTTCATTGGTCCAACCTTCCTTCCTGGTAAGAGCAAAGGGAAGACTTCCCCGGGAGCAAAGTCCTAGGCAGACATAACGCTGCTCTCGGTAGAAACCTGCACAGCTGTCTGACAGCTGCCTCCACGGTGGGTGGTGACTTTGCCAAGTACAAATGCAGAAGCAACACAGCATTAGCCATCCCCATCCAGTTCATCTCCTAGTAAAGACATGTCTAGGGGGCCAGTGCTAAATGATTTTGAGTTTTTTCTCCAGCTCATGTAATAAAGCCCACACTCTAAAGCAGCCCAAAAGCTACTGTAACACTGACTTTTTCATTATCCATTAAAGTTACATTAGCTTTCTACTCCTGTGGAAATATTCTGCTCAAGTCCCTTAGTGTTAGTCTTTCCAGTTCTTTGTCAATGTATAAATTTTAGAGACTTCCTAACCCCTCTGGTCTTCATGGAAGAAAACTGACTTAACATACATTGAAGGGCCTTTGTGTTTTCACTCTGCAGTGAATAACAAATAGTAACACTGGCTTCATTTTTCAGAACTGACAAAATCCAGCACTCTCACCACACCAGTTTCAGAAAACTTCATCAAACAGCGCTTTGTGCCTGCTCTCCAAACACGAAAAATGAACAGGTAGTCCTGTATGCTTTTTCCCCACGTATCTGGGAACTGCTCAGAAAAATCATGAATGGTCGTCAGCACAAAAACTTGAATATGAACAAAAATTATGCCATGTACACAAAGGTAACTTCAAGAAGAGTGTGTCTGACACACCCGAGGGACATATGGACAGTTCAACTTGGTGCTGGTAGATGAGATGCTCAAGTATGATCTTTTGCTGCTCCTGTGGTGGGTTCACTAGGAGGGAAGCACCCTCTTCACATATTGACTACACTGATTAGTGCAAAAGGTTTTCCCATAAGTATATAACATCAACTTTATCAGCTAACAGCTGAAAATGCCAAAGCTTAGCCCAATTCATGTATCATGAAAAGAAAACACCATAAAAATAAAAAGCTACAGCAGTCAGTAAGTAATCACTCTCTTCATTAAAATACAGCCACAGGACTTCACATTCACTGCTTCATGACTCTTACTGAAGTCATTTGCTGGGCGCAGAGAAATCCAGTCCACAACGAGGGCACTGCTATTTGAATCATTCTGGCAATATCCTTGAGTGGGAATGAAAAAATGTGTATTTTCAGCCCCATGGATGTGGCTGAACTAACAGCTATTTCAACCTTAATTAAAACAGCTCTTGTTGCTTCCAGTATGATGCACACAATGCTTAACCTGTGCGCCCAGAGCAGCTCAGCAGAGAGGACAGATTATTCCTGCAGGCTCTGGTACAGCCAAAACAACATTAAAGCACTCTAGAATGATGCCCAAGGAAGGCTGCATGTGTCAAAGTATCTCTACCAAGAGATATTGCTGGGAAATGCTACTAAGGACCTAACGAGCAAGTGTAACATATGTGGAAAGCAGCTTCCTTGAAAAAAGTCTTTATAAATTTGCTTCCATGGTTTAAAGCCACAATGGAACATACGCACAGGTTTTTTAAATAAAAAGATTTGTGTATTTGTAAAGTCAAGATTATTATTATTTCACAACTAAATAGTCCCTTTTAGTCTAGGCTACATTTCTGACAGTGAATAAGAATCTAGCTGTTAATTTACCACTTGTCTTCATCAGTTTCTTAAGTGACTCTGGCAATTGCATCAAGGAGATTTTTTTCCTCCTCAGCTCCATCTGTTACCTGAATCCATGGCCATCTGTCATTTTCTGCAGCAGTCCAAGCATTCACAAGACCCTTCTTATTAAGTCGTGCATAGTATGGATACCATTTCTGGAGTCCAAAAAGAGCTCGATGAGTAGAAGATGCAGTAATTTGTTGGTTTGACACAATTCCTCCTTCTATCCCTAGTGGGCCAGAGCATCCTGCAAATGGAAACAAAAAAGAAATGAATGCAACTGAAATGATCAACTCCTCTGAGTCCCAAGTGGCTGTAATTACAAATAGAATACAAATAGTTTCCAAAATGTCATGTCAAATCCATTATTAAAAGAGATTTAAAGCACTTCAGTAGCATCTTTTTGTAGAAATAATAAAAAAAAAAAGTACAAAAATATTGCTTGCAAATAACTATTCCCATTGCAAAATTAATTAAATAGATTAAGCTTTCAATTTCTTTTAGTTTTTTCTATCTGAAGAGTTGTGAGTTTGGGTTTTATGGATACCATGAAAGAAAATGATCCTTATATTCAAATACTGAAATAATTACTAAAAGCAGATTTAAAATTCTGTAATTACTGCAAAATTCCATATTGCTGCTCTTGCCATAGAGGTTAGCGTTTAGCCAATACGCTACAAATTGTATTGCGGCTATCTTCAGAAATATGAAACTAGACACATGATATTTTTCAGTTACATTAAAAATAGTTACAGGTCTTATACATTTAATCAACAAGCCACAAAGTAGGTATTTAACTGTAATGTTCATGTGTTCATAATTTTATGTGTGGTATTCATCATTATTTTATTCACCTGAAATACTTGTAGACATAATCTTTTTTAAAGTCAAGACATTTCTGCATACATTCTTTTCTGAAGCCGCTCCATTTGGGTACAGGAAGAATATTCAGTTATTGTGAGCAAGTAAAACAGAGAAAATTTTCAAAATTCATTATATACAAGTGATTGGCAGTCTACCTACTTAATATTAAATACCCCCAAATACTTTTAGGTAAATGAGGTTTTTTTTCTCAACTCCATTCTGATGCAAAGTATAAAGAGAAGCTAATTGCAGGAACTACTGTAGCAGCCAATCTTGCTCAGTTGCCCAAAAGACCTTCTGCTTTGTGGGTCAACTGCACTTCAGCAATTTTGAACACAACAGGACAAATGTTTACTTACACTTTAGGTTTTCTCAGAAGCCTGGCAGTGTTTCACCTCAAGCAGTACCCAAGAATGAACTCTGAAATGGTACTGCTATGAATTCCTTACACCACATGGGCAGGAAGTCAGAAATAATTTAATTCCTCATTAATTTAAAGGTACAGAGAAGAAAAACTGACCAGTGCAATTTGCTCCTCTTGGCAGAAGCTGAGGCAGGGAGACAGTGCTGGGAGTCACTGGCAATACAATCCCCAGGTATTGTGTGTCACTGATAATGGAGACAAATACAAACTAAACTGCAGTTTTAAGTTGATTATGGAGAAAGGCCCATGGACAAGCACGTGCTTGCTCTCTGAAAAGATAAACCCAAATCCCCACACAGGTGGGGTTCTGAATGTGTTCCTTCTTAAATGCAAAAATTGGCTTAATTCCAGGATATGCTTAAATGAAATCCTGGCCTCACTGAAATTAATGACTGACTTGCACCATACGGTGATCTCATCCACATTTTTAACAGTCCACAAAGCTTGGCTAGAATCTAAAGTCCTAGCATTACTTTTCTGTGTCATGTATCACCCAACAATAAAGGTGGTGCATTCAGCACTTGACTAATAACTCTGTTCAGGCTGCACAAAATACAACAAAATGCAGCTCTCTCCTGCTGCTGTGCCAGGTGCGTAGTAGTGCCAGAAAAAAACAAATTCTTTGTCACCAGCATAGACAGGCACAATATAGGATGTATTAAAAAAACCTACATATGTTGGAAAAGTGTCATTTTTTATTGTGTTATCAAGTGTTATTTAAAAATCAAAAGACCTAGTCAAATCTTAGCTCTGTTTCTGAAATCTTTTCATATAATCAGAATAAACTCCTTTGGTGTATAAATTGCCATATCTGCTTGCAAGCCAGAGGTCAACTACTCCACCTTTCTAAGAAAATTGCATATTTTCAAAAGTTCCTTAAATTTACTTACTAAAATATCTCTGTCATTTCATAATGGAAAAGAAAGTGCACACAGGTGCATCTATATGTATGTGTAGCTTACAAACACACACACATACATACAGGACTGATTCTAGCTAACTGTGAAATTAACCACTCCTAACAGCTGGTATCTTAAATTGATAACTATTTTAAAACAGAGATGTGAGAAAACAGAAGAGAGGTTTCCAAGACAGCCTAAAAAGGAGGCATGGAGGCATGGCAGGTGTTTTAATACAGATGTAGAGCATGCAGCTGTATTCTGTCTCCTTGTGGTAAGAAGCACAGGGATGAGAACCCTGCCAGTCCTGCTGGCATTATTCTGTGACCTAACGGGAAAAATGCATGCATGAGGAAAGGGCCCCAGCACGTATCAGGGCCAGTTTTGAGTGGGGTCCAGAATAAGCAGATAATTTTCAAAAGAAGAACACGTATTTGATGCCAAGACCCTTGATCTCCTGTAGACATCCCAGCTTTGGCAGACTTGGAAGAGATGTGGATGTCCATTTTTTTTGCTTATCAGCCTCTGTTTAAAGTGCAGAACTTTGTGGAAAGTTGATTTGAAGGCACGTTAGTTCTTGTGCTTGAGATGCATTAAATGGTATTTGAAATATGTGTGAATTCCTTACAAGAGAAAGGTGAATTTTCCTTTCTAAATCGAAGGCAGTTAAATTACCAAGTGCAGCACTTGATGGCACTTTGTCAGCTATGACCATATATGGTCAGAAGTGTTTACCTTCCTTAGCTTTAGGAGGATTATTCCCGAAATCCAAAGCAAATCTCTACCTTCAGAGAATAGGTACTTCATTGTATGAGCTTCTTATTTTAATTGCAGTTCCAGTCTTGGTTTGTCATGTTTGTCAGCTTTTCAATGTGAGTTAAACACAAAATTTACCACTCCTAAAAACTAAAATTACTACATCAGAGATACTTTCTACTTTGGTGTTCAGTTCAGGCATAACAACATGAGATGTGTGGGAAATAGGAGACTGGATAATAATTTCTAAACAATACTAGCCTTACAATGTAATATATATGTACACACCACTAAGATCTGTCTTTAGAGGACCATCTTTTTTCACCACCCTGAAGGACATCAGATCATTCTCATGAGATGGGAAGCTTGGATTAAGCTAAAACTTAATTCTGCTCAAGACCTGCTTGCAGGTCCAAACCACAAAACTTGCAATGCAATCCTACTCTGACCATAGCAGTGCTGATGAATTGAGCAATTTCCCAGGCACAGGCCTGGCAGATGAGCCTGGAGGAAGCCCCCCCAAGACTGTCTCATCCTGAGATGTAAGATACCTCCACATGCGTCATGAGGGGGGTTTTTTGAGTAGTCTTACCTTGAACGTGACCACATTGAATTTAACCTCCTGTTTCATAGCCAAGTCAATCCGTATTTCAAGATATTTTTAAAACTCCTCAGTCCATTTTAATAATGTGAAGTACATTTCTTAAATTATCAGAACATTTTGATGTCTGTCTTATTTATTGAACAGCCAGGACTTGAGCAGGAGTTTTGCTAGGACTCTGTGAGTAAGCTCCTTCCACTGTTAAAACTGCCCACTTACCCACCCTTTAGGTCTTTAATCAGGCATTATTCTACAAGAAAACCTTTCAATTTATTTCTTTTATCAGTTAAAAGGAAATAGTTGAACACATTTTTGGATAGTCAAATACCACACAGCAAATGGACTTCCCTTAGCCATATGCTCATTAATTTCTTCCAAATAATCCAATAGATTTGTGAGTCATGCTTTCGCCTTACAAAAGCTCTAATGGGGCTATCACACTTAAAATTCTCAAGAAATATACTTTGCCCAAAAACTCTTAGCTGACTAACCTACTTCTGGTTCCATCAAACATGTTATATCAGTAAAGGACTGGTTACAAACTAGCTTCCGCTTAAGATATTCAATTTGAGACACAAAAAATACTCTCCTTCAAGTTAAGTTAACAATTATTTCTTTTAGTGCTTAAGGGCTGTGATATGCCGTTGACTACTAACAATGAAGAAAGCAAGCAAATACAGCTTTTGGAGGTTGCCTTTTAAATAAAACTGGGATACATATTTTGCAGAACAAGTACAAGCTCTATTATATTTTGCTGTTACACATCTGCTTCTATTAAATCCACAGTTCATTTAACAAAAATCATGACAGCCTAGGAAACTGCATTCTCCAAGGGAGTAATGATATCACTACAGTGACTGTACAATTCAGTCTGGTCAACGTCAGTCATTAAATAGAAAACCATTTTTATTAGTTAATGCTGACACACTCGGGTATGACAATCAGCTTGATGTAAGAAAGTAAAAAAAATAAAAAGGCAACTAAAAAGCTGCTTGACAGGTTCATGATACAGATTCACAAGGAAGATTTTGTTACCTGGAGCTATTATTTTAGTGTCATTAAATAGCAAAACACTAACTCAAGCAATATTGTTTTTAATCCTACAGTGACAATTGGTATGCACTAAATAAAACCCTATTGACGCTTCTCTTGTTCTCATCAAATACAAATGTATGCCCACAATGCACCATTGTCCATGAAGATGACAATGCAAAGGTGTAGCAACAAGCTACACCTGTGAATGGATCCAGTGAAGGATGGGAAAAGTCAACAACACGGGAAAAGTGAAGGATTCATTTATATCTTTTCAGTTCTCCTAAGAATCCTCACCAACTCATGTGAAGATGGCATGGTTATGAAACTGCCTTGAAGGCTTCTTTTACAATCTCAAACTTAACTAGATCTGAAATGTTATGTACCATTTTGCACCACAAAGCCAATGATCATTAGTCCAGATTTCACTTGTAGACAAAGTGTATGGGGATCAAATAGCTCCCCAGACAAAAGATGAGTTCTGCTTTTCCACCCTTATCTCTTACAACAATAAATCCCTCCAGCTGAACAAAAATATTTGTGCAAAAGGAAATAGAAGATGACAGCTTATTGTGTTTTACATTGATATCTCTTCAGAGGTAAATTAGAATAGGGAAATACGTCACTGATTTCCCCTCTAATAAGGGAAGGACAAACCATTTTAAGATAAAGAATTACTACAGTAGGAGATAATAAGCTGAAAGCACTGGATAAACATGTTACTTGAGTATATTTAATTTGGACTTCTACATTTATGTCAGTCCACAAATTAAGCAAAACCTCCAAATGGTTTAAAAATTGCTTGAAAATGTGTGGATTATGCCTCTGTGAACAGAAGAAAAAGATTTCTCATTAGTGACGATGAAACATGCCTGACTTTGCAGCATGAATATATAGGTTTCATTTCCTCTGTTGGTTTGTGTCTAGCTAACGTCATCAAAACAAACAGATGCAAAATTGAAGGCATGCAGAAAACAAATCTGCTTTAGACATCTGCAATCCTGTCTTTCTCCAAGCACCTCATTTTCAGGAGTGGGATTACTCTGGCTGTGTTTAGCATAGCATGGTAATTGTGCTGAACATAAACCCTGACAATGGCATTACAGATGACCTCTGATATTGCAGTAATTAATGCTGCTCCCCACTATGCAATCTAGGCTTCAGCCTCCTATTTCTTCTTGTTCCTCCTGCCACCCACACACCCCTGCCCAGTTTGTTCTGTCAAGGATAGCTCTGTTCAGGTAACAGTGAATTTGTTTTTACAGGAGCTGGTCAGATGGATACGGACATTTAGCAGTCTGTTATTAAAGTGCCGACACATATGCAATGTATGAAACAATGTTCTTGTAGGGCTTGTTTTTTCACAACCATGACAGGATAAAGCTAAAATCCTCTCTTCTTTATAGATACTACGTAAAGTGCTTTTGCAGAGAGGTGGCTGGACAACACAGCTTCCCTTCCTACTAGAGGTGTCAGTGGACCCTCTCATGGTTTTAGGGACATGATGGTCCCCAATTGCCAACTTCCCTATTGCACAATGAGGTTACAGATGACCACTGATATTGCAGTAATTAATGCTGACACATGCATAAGTTCCCCACTGTGCATTCTAGGCTTCAGCCTCCTATTCTTCTTCTTGTTCCTTCACACAGAGACTTCAGCTTTCTGACTGTAAGCATTTTCCCACACCGGTCTGCAGGTACCCTAAGGTAGGATTCACATCCCTCTGATGGACATCCGGAGGGATTTTCTACACTGAGCAAGTCCGCAAAAACTTATACTTCCAGCATAGCACAGAAGCATATGGAGATAACAGCTCAGACACTGAAAGCAGATTATGTCTTTTTTATATAGTGCTATGTCTGAAATGGAGGGTTGTTATTCAGGACTAATTTGCTTAGTTCTAGTTTGGCAATTTCTCCATCCTGTTCTTTGAGCAGAATGGATAGGATTGTACATTCCCCACAAATAGCACAGGGATTAATGTCTGGGGAACTGCAACATACAGCAGTTGAAGAGGGGACCTATCCAATGGTGTATTGGTTTTGTGTGGCAAGGTTTTGGTAGCGGGGGGGGTTACAGGGGTGGCTTCTGTAAGAAGCTGCTGGAAGCTTCCCCTGTGTTCGACAGAGCCCATACCAGCTGGCTCTAAGATGGACCCGCCGCCGGCCAAGGCCGAGCCAATCAGCGATAGTGGTAACGCCTCTGTGATAACATTTTTAAGAAGGAAAAAAAAGTTGGGACGGCGGTATTCGGCAGCCGGAGAGAGGAGTGAGAACATGTAAGAGAAACAACCTTGCGGACACCAAGGTCAGTGAAGAAGGAGGGGGAGGAGATGCTCCAGGCGTTACCTGCTGGAAGCTTCCAGCAGCTTCTTACAGAAGCCACCCCTGTAACCCCCCCCGCTACCAAAACCTTGCCACACAAAACCAATACAAATGGGAATAAAATTAAAGGAAGATACAACTTCTGATTTAGGAGCTCCCTAAACTGAAGACTGCTGGAAGCTGGGAAAATACAATGGGAGAACAATCACTTAGTTCTTGTCCCTTTTCTTACACTCATTCATTAAACATTCACTTCAGATCACTGTCCAAGGCAGGGCTATTGGACTGTCATCAGACCAAGTATGGTTATTCTTAAACTCAAAAAGAAGGGAACACCTGAAATCTCCTATCTGCAAAGCTGTAATCAGAAAAATCAGTTTTTTAGTATTGCTCCAAGAAGTGATTGTTGCTGCTGTGTTTGTGCTGAGCTCCATCACATTAATGTTATTGACAGCATCCCTAGACATGTTCAAAATGCTTTTAATGGAGCTGGCCTGGGAAGAGGACTTCCAGAATGAAGACACTCTGCTTATGGATCCCTATCAGAGAAAACCACGGCTTCAAATGATCTGGAAAAGTCTCTATCCCAAGACATGTCAACTACATTACAGCCATGCCATTCCTGACAAATGTTTGCTGAATGCCTTTTTTCAAAAGCTCCAGTAGTGAACATTCAACAATCCCATTTGGTGTTTGACTGAAGTGCAACTTGAATCTTTATTATTCCATTTATTATTTCTTGTCCTGATTCTATTCTATTCTTAAAATAGCCATTAGTATGTCTGTCTCCTCTCCTATTCTCTTGTCTGCCTGGGGATGCCAAATAATCACAATTTACACCAAGCACATGGAGTAGCACAAAGTGAAGGAGCACAGCTGTCCTTGCTGTATGGGTTATGGGACTAACTGGAGGCACTACCCAAAATCCACGGGACAATTTAGAGCCTAGAAAAATGATTGGCTGAAGCTTGACCGTGATGACCCATATGGTCAGTTTACAGCCACAGCAGAAAACTACTATCACTCCATGGTGATTTCAGAGAGGACAAGCACCATTGTCTGACTACCAAATACAAAACGCTTTCTCTGAGTTTATACCATTATTCAAATTACAGCATTCAACAATTCACTGATAGACGTTACCTTTATTTTATTTTGTTTTCAAGCATCAGTTATGAATTTATTTTCAAAAATTAAATTATATTGCAGTAGGAGTTTAGTTTCTTAAACTCCTCTGCTAAGCTCTCATATAGAAATACATTAATCTTTATGGGAAAAATTATTTTTACATTTCAATTTGGCACTGTTAAAAATAGCGTTTCTACCATGTTTGAGTAGTGACATTAACCAGTTTTACATAATTCATAGGCATTTAAACACTACTAAAATTAGTCTGAATAAAACAGAAATTATGGAGTGACAGTAAAAAAACTTATTACAAGAATTAACCTACATTGATATTATATAAGTTAAATTCATACGAGCTTTCAAGTCACACTATAAAATAATTGCCGTGTGGTCATACTTACACACTTAATGAATGGCAGACACAGAAACCATAGCCCCTAACTTCCATATCACTGTAATTGATTATTATTATCTTAGGTTGTAATGACATGAAAAGATATGTGTTTCCAAGTTCTACTTACCAATCCCAGGATTTTTTGGTGGAGCTGGACTTGAGCAGCAGTGGGTGGAGGAGATCTGTGCAGCTGTGGATCTATTAATTACCTCCTTCACTTCTAGCCATTGTAAATGGTTGTGGTACACAGTACAGCCAATTAACAATTTCAGCGTAACTTAGGCATGTAAAAATGAAATTAGGAACCCAACTGGATTTAAAAATAATCTTTTTTATTTGCTGCTGCTGAACCCTGTGCAATCTGTGCACTTCTCCCCTCCTCGGCTATTGATAGAAATATTTCTTAAAAGAATACAAGAAAACTCATCAGCTTTACAGCTATGTTAGGAAATCTCCCAATGAGACACATTATTCTGTGGAAGTTCAGCCTGATTTCAGGATAGCTACAGACAACTTCTTTCAGAGTTTCTTGGTTTTATATTTACATTAATCTGTCTTTACTAACATGCAGTTTGGTGGGTTTTTTTTTTTGTCTATGGAAGATGAAATACAGACAAAAACTTTACATATGTGGCAAATGCATTATATTGTAGTGTATCCTCTCTTCTCCTTAAGTTCATTCCAAAGGGCATGTTTTTTTCTGTCACAGGGCAACACTTGTACTAAAAAAACTAGTAATTTTTAAATAGAGTGGATGAATATATCTTAAACTGATAATATTACAATTTCCAGGAACTGTCAGCACTCCCAGGAAAAAAAAAATGCAAGCTAAAGAATAGTCATACCAGTGCTGCAAAATGGGGTTCACCACTTAGAAAGCTCATATTCTGCCTCCCAACTGGAGTGATCCACCGATGCAAACGCACACTCACAGTTGTGCTGGCTGGTGGTAATGTTAATTTCACAGGTGCTAATTGAACAGGAAATCTCACTGATTTTCTTTATAACTTTTGTTAAATCCTATCAGGAGAGGTGAAATACCTGGATTCTGACCAGCTGACTATTTTGAAGCTCTGCCTGATTCTCTGAATTAGTTACAGGAACCAGATACTGATACTACTTTTTTTTTTTAAAGTGCTAACCAAGTACTGCTAATTTGAAGGCAGCTCATGACGTATATATCTATGTGCTTAATGATTGCTTCTTCTCAAAAGCTGCCTGTACCAAAAAGCAACTTTGAAAAAAACCCAACCCAAACCTTCTCTTGGAATTAAACCTGGAAAGACAAGATATAGTTACACTGAAGGACAATCAGCATTTTTCTACCAGGTCTACAATGGAAATCAGTGGGATTACAACATCAGTGTAATTAGCATTCCTGCAAGCCAGCCTGACAATGAGAATGTTCATTTGCCAGGAGAAGAGTATGTGCTTTTCAAGTAGAAAATCTCATTTTGCTGCCTAGAGACATTCTTTCTGTCTTTGTGATTTGGTGGGTTTTTTTTTCCCCATAAGAACAGCAACTGTTCCTAGAAATGACAATATTACCAGTTACAAGATGTATTCATTGAAATTGTTTAAAAACTACTAGTGGGACTAATATGAATTCTACATTACAATGGAATACATGTTCTTCCGAAAGAAGTAAAAAGATGGCAATATCCTACAATATACTGTTGAAGTGATACGCTAAATATGAGCTATATCCAAAGTACCGAACACAAACTGCATGCAAACGACTGTTATTTAAATCTGACTACCCAGAAACAGCAGTTCTTATGATCTCTAAGCTGTTTTCATCTTCTTCTATAACACATCTAACTTTTTAATAACTGGAAATTCAGATATCAGCATTTGGATCATGTTCCTAGCAACCATTTGATGTAGGTATAACCTTATATTCATGTAAAGCAGCTTTAAGGATCAGGGCTTGAAGCCCTGTTAAAAATACAGAATTAATTTAAAAGTCATGGACTTTTATCAGGGTGGAAAAAAATTCAGAATGAAGACTCAAAAAGTTATCTTTGTATATGTGCGGTAAAAGAAGTCTTTCATTACTACAGCAGTGTAGTAAAATGAGATGTTATATTTGTCACTCCACGGTGTATTTTAAACATAAATCTGTACATATACTTTTTTTATATCCCCTTATTTTTCCATATCAACATCACTTTTCATCATAAAAAGGACATTATTCCAAAGTGTTTATATTAAGAAATAGTTAACCAAACAAAGCAAACATAAGAGATGCAATCCACGTGACCCAGCTTCAGCCACCTAAAAGTTAAGTATCTGCCCTGAACTAGCTGCTTAGGCTTTTTCTGTCATCTGTGGGAAGAAACAGGCAACCTAAACCATGATTTCCATGATTCCATTATCTACTGAGAAAGTGTTTAAGACAGATGTAATCATCTTTTCTGTTTCTACTGACCAAGGAACAAGCCTAGAGCACTATCTTCAACTTAGCGCCTAGGTTTAAGAGGCTAAAATTAAGTGAAATCAACCAGATGAGTTTTAAAAACACTGAAAAGATTTAACTTTTAAAAAAAATAATGATATATTTTTTCTGCAAAGTTAGATTTACTAGACTATTAACATAGTTGGGCTTTATGGAAAAAGGTCTTTTAAAAACAGATGCCAATGAAGAGATGAGCATAAGAGCAAATAAACAACTTTCCAGACTTCAATTTTTCTTTTGAAAAAGATGTTCACGAGAATCTTGATGTGACTTTGGAATTGGAATTACCAAGGGATTCAAGTTGAAATACCTACATCAAACCTCAGAAAGCTATATGCTGTAGAAATACCAAGCGACTCCTCATTCCGTCTGCATTACATCTAATATCACTAGTGGTGTATCCCAGGGGTCAATACAAGGGCCAACACTGTTCAACATCTTCATTAATGACCCAGACACTAGGACAGAGCGCACCCTCACCAAGTTTGCTGATGACACAAAACCGGGAAGAGCGGCCAATACACCAGATGGGTGTGCTGCCGTCCAGAGGGACCTCAACAGGCTGGAGAAACCGGCTGAACAGGAACCTCATGAAGTTCAATAGGGGAAGTGGCAAGTCCTGTCTCTGCCCCGGGGGAGGAACAGCCCCATGCACCAGTACATGTTGGCCAGCTGACCAGCTGGAAAGCAGCTTGGCAGAGAAGGACCTGGGGGTCCTGGTGGACAAGTTGACCATGAGACAGCAATGTGCCCTCACGGCAAAGGTGGCCAACACCCTCCTGGGCTGCATCAGGCAGCGCATTGCCAGCAGGTTGAGGCTGCTGATCCTTCTTCTCTACTCAGCACTGGGAAGACCCATCTGGGGTGCTGTGTCCAGTGCTGGGCTTCCCAGTATTAAAAAGACATGGACGTACTGGAGTGAGCCTAGTGCAGGGCCATGATGGCCAGTGGACTGAAGCATCTGACCTACAAGGAGACACTGAGAGATCTGGGACTGCTCAGCCTGCAGAAGAGAAGGCTCAGGGGAAATCATATCAATGTGTATAAATGTCTGATGGGAGGGAACAAATACAAAGGAGCCTGGCTCTTTTCAGTGGTGGCCAGTGACAAGACAAGAAGCAATGGGAACAAATTAAAACACAGGAAATTCCATCTGAACACAAGAAAAAAGTTTTGGGTTGGTTTTTTTTTTAACGTGAGAATGGTGAAACACTGACTGGAACAGGTTGTCCAGTAAGGTTGTGCAGCCCCATCTATGGAAATATTAAAGACCTGACTGGACATAGTCCTGGGCAACAGGCTCTAGGTGGCCCTGTTTAAGTAGGGAGGTTGGACTAGACAACCTCCAGAGGACGCTGCCAACCTCAACCTTTCTGTAACACTCTGATTCCAAATAGTTCTAAGTCCAGGTTCTTTTCAGATCAATGCTCACAGACTGGTATATCCTGGCGTCAAACCATCAGAGGAGCCCTTCCTGAGTAGGAATAATCCGACACCGTTCTGTTGACTTTGGAGTGTTACTGATTTACAACCGGTGAGGATTTGCCCCTGAAGTACTTCACTTAATCCAGTATTATACAGTGCTACATGAAATAATAATAACAAATAATTTGTTCATTGATTTAGCACTTTTTTCTTCTCAGGAGCCATTCTTAAGCAGAACACTTTATACAAATGTGTTTGCAGTCCCAATTTTTTTGATAAAGTTAAGTATGGATATGTTTCAGTCCCAGTCAGTCCCAGTCTGTTAGAATGATACCTGACATCATACAAAAATTCTGTCTGTTTTCCTATACCAAATAATTAAATTTTTGCTGTTAGCTGCATGGATAATCAGTGTATTTAAAAAAGCTGAAGAATTTCTAATTGTAGGAATTACATCTTAATTTCCAGTAGAAGGTAGAGGCCCAAGGAGACTTCATTTTCCAGAAGCTGTCTTTGCATATGCATGCAGACTGTTATGTATAAACGTACACTATGACAGACTGAAGAAGGGCTAAAATCTTAAGTTACTGAAAACACTCTGTTCGGCTTTGTACATTCAGTATACTTCAGTCATACTTGCACAGAGCAAACATATTGTGTGGAGGCATTGTGAAGGACATTAATTGTCTCATGGTTTGGCTTCAGCAGTCCAAGAGCACTGATTACAGTCTACAGTGTAACGCTGGAGATTACACAGACACAGTAGGTATATTCCTACATACCCATTTTTTGAATGTATTGGCCTCCTTTTTTTGTCAAGCACATTCTTACTGCCATCTCATCTGCTCCTGAGTTCCTGAGAGTTTTTTTTCCCCCCCTGTAGCAGCTATTTCTGCTTACATCATCTCTTAAAACATCACTTTTAAATACAAGCAAAGCCTAGGTCCTCTACCGTCCCTCCCACACAGAGGTAGATTTTCACTTGGAATGGATCCTAAATTGTGTATGAGCTGTGTATGGAACACTGACTTTTTAGATTTTAAAACTCTGCAGATCTCTAATATGAATATTAAAATCACCACTGCCCAAAAGGGGTGGTATACTACCACAACCACATTAGCTATAAATCTGGTTTTGCTAATCAGACCTTTACCCATACCTAAAAATCTCTAGCTCAAGTGAAGCAGCACTTTAGACTTGAGCTATTCAACCTCTCATTATATGGACTGGAGTTTGAAGACTGCTGGTGAGCATAGCATAGGGGGGATACACCTGCAAACCACAAGCTCAACTTCGTGCATTTTAGCTATTGGCTATTTCAATCGTTCTGCAGCTAATCAAATTGTTTGCTTACTCCATGTAGCTCAAGTGTTTTTTCCACAATCCGATGTTCTGATCTGAGTGATATTGAGTAACTTGGTTGTAGCAACTTATGTTAATTGTTGTTCTGAAGACTAATCTGATGGGCAAGACCAAATCAATGTTTTCGTTCCTATTGAAGGAATTTAATCAGCACTTCTACTGAGACAAAGTAACAGATCATGTGTTCCTCTTTCTAGTTCATCACAATGCAAAATGAAGCCACAAACCAGAATTTACAAAACCCCTTTTTGCTTTGCATTTCAATAGACTTGGAGAGCACAAAATGTCAGTGATTTATTTCAGATTATTATTTCAGTAATAGATAAAAAACTTAACATCACAGGATTTATGTCTTCCAGGTGACTCCTAACTACACAATGGAATAGAACATTTTTGCCCAGCCCTGGTAAGCTTATAGAGACATACGGCTCTGAAATCTGATTAACAGAAAGCATTTATCTCCGTAAGTTTGCTTCACAAATTTAAAACAAAACAAAATGGATTTTCTTGACCCATTAACATCTTAATTATTATTACTCTGATTTCTGAAGTGTGATTCCAAGTATTTTAGTAGCCAGTGTGGTACTGCAGCACTGAGGTGAAGAATATGATTAATCTTGTTTCATGCCTTCACATAAAATACTGTATGTCAAAGGCAACATCTTTACCAATTTGCATCAGTAGCAGCTAATGAGTACACAGACACTTCCACACAAGCAAACTTTTCAAATGATGTTGTGTTAAGCTACAAGTGTCTAGGAGGTGACAAGAAAATGAAGTGATTAGTTATGTTGCATGCAACAGAAGACAGCTTTTCAGACAGTAATGGGAAGAACTGCTACCTATTTGCTGATATGTCCAAAGAGATTAAATGCTTTTTATGCTGATGTAGCATCTCAGCCAACAGCAGCACATTATTGTGTTACCGTACTGGTCAACACAGTTCATGTGTGTAAGCAATGGCTATCAGAACTAATCAGATATAAATAAATTGGATGTTACATTCTACTTCTCAACAGTGCCATTGCTGCTAAGTGACTATCATGCACTTCCATTACTAAATCCTCTCTTCATACTTTTACAGTAAGGTTGTAAAATACATTTTTTGGCCTTTACTTGCTCTACAAGCTCCGTGCTGAGGACACAGACTGAAAATAAAGTTAGGCAAATTTTAGGTAGTCTGAGATTTTAAAAATTGGAAGCAAAAGGATTTTCGAGTTCTTTTAGCACCTAATAATGACTTGTTTTTTCCAGTGGTAACGTGATTTCATGACATAGTGTTTTTAGGAATTGTGCCTAGATTTAAAAGCTAGATTTAGGGACTTACAGAACTGCACCAATAGATCAGTGCTCCACTCCCATCTACAAAAAACAACTCTAGGGTGCACTGTGGGAACTACAGGCAGCTGAGTCTACTTCAGCATCTTGTAAGCTTCTGCGTCTATCATTAAGATCACTAAGTACCTGGATAAAGACAATCTGTTGGAAAAGAGATAACATGACTTCTGTAAATGGCAGTCCTGCCTCACCTGATGGAGTTCTTTAATGGTGACAATATGTGTAAGGATAAACGAAACACAGTGCAAACAGCATACTTGGATTTTCAGAAAGCATTTAATAAGGTTCCACAGGAAAGGCTCTTGCCAGGGGGTTGGGAAAAGGCAATGCTATAGACAGAAATCTCATTGAAGAACAGGAAGTGGCTTTTCAGGATGAAATGTCAGCAGTGGGTTCCCCCCAAGGATCATTGCTGGACTCTGTTTTAGTCATCAGTGACCTGGAGGAAAGTATGAATGGGGAAGCTGTGCACTTTGAAGCTACTAAGCTCTCTTGATCAAATGCCACTCTGATGATGAGCAGCTCCAGAAGGACGTAAAGAACTGAAGGAGTGGTCAAAAGGGTGACAAGTGAACCTCAATGTACACTAAAGGAAGATACTGCATCTATCAAAAAACCCCTAAAATGTGCCTACACAATATTGAACTTGGAAATGGCCATTACAACTGCAAATAGAGATCTCAGAGTCATCGTCATCAGTTCTCTGAAGTCATTGGCTCAAAATGCAGTAGCAGCTACAAAAAGCCAATAAAAAGTTAGGCATTGAGAACAAGACATGGTGTATTACTTTACAAGTATATGAAACTCTGGTGTGACCACATACCATGTGCAGTTCAGGTCTCTGGATCCCAAGAAGGTGTAGACATAAAGAAAGTATAGAGAATGGCAGTTCAAATGATTAATGGCAAAAAGCAGATATCATGGTAAAAGGGAATAAAAAACTAGAATTTTTCAAGTTGGAGAGGAAAAGGCCGAGGAGGGATATGACTGAATTTTACACAAACATAAACGGGATGAATACAGTACTGTTCATCACATTTACATTACTGAAAATAGGGAGCACTCACTGAAATTCACAGGAAATCAGCTTAACACATGTAAAAGAAAGTACTTCTTTGCACAGTGGGTAGTGATCTTCTGGAGCCTTCTAGAGGCAGATACAGGATCAACAGGTTCAAAAAGAAATTGGACAAATTCAGGCATAATAGGTCTACAGATAATACTAAAGAGACTGACCACAGTGTAATCTCTAATATTCCTACAGGAACTGTAGACCTGGAGGAGACAGGAGGGGAACAAATGACAGATACTGCCCAAGCCTACATTCTCTCCTTAAATAACGTTTGTCATTGCCACAGAGACATGACAGTAAGCCAAACAGATTGTTGAACTATCCGACCCAATAGGATGCTTTTTTTATGTTCTTAAGAAATTACCAATAAAATGGTAGTGAAATTTAGCTAAGAATCCATTATGTTATTCATGTAAATAGTCTATTTAAAAACAAGTCCCCAAGAAAACACACTGCATACATAATGAATAAGTATAGCAGTTCAATTAAGAATAGAAACTAGATGTTAAAAAGCTACTACTTCAGAAGGCATCTCCTTTTAATACTGTTTCTAGGCTCTTGGTATTCTGCTGGAAACTAATTATCCAATAATTTAATATTTTACAGAAGAAAAATGTTTGTTAGGGGATTGCCAAGAAGACAGTTGTATTTCTAAGATGACAAACTAAGAAACAATATCCCCTTTCCTGAAATTCCTCCAAAATAAGCACGTTCAATGAAGCCACTAGAGAGCTGAGACTTTTTTCATTCCAGCTGTTTAGAGAAAAGATGGAAGATATTACAGAACATCATCAGTTACCAAAATCCAAATCTTCTTGCATTTTCCTTTCATAGATAAAGTATAAATAAATATTTGCATTTATTGTGGATAAAATCCTCTCACCTTATTTACAAAATGCCTAGACATTTGAAAAGATACAGACTGACTTAGTAACTTTCACTTATGACTATGTAAAGAGAACTATTCACAAAATGTTGTAACAAAAGGTAAATGGGAAGTTACCTGACAGCAACACATAAATGAGCACAACTGTTTACAAATTCATCTTGATGCGTTAGACTCTGATGGCTGAGTAAGAGCCAGGAGATCCCACTGTATTGACAATGTCTGTATTAAGAAATTCCAAATAAAGTTGCACATGACAGAATTACAGTGCAATTACCACAGCCAAGTTGTTTGATTCAATAAAGTAGCAATAGCACTAAACTATGCTATTATTTATCCATAATGACTTACCAAAAAACTTCATGTTATAAAGATTTACCCATCTCAGTTTAAATTCCCAATAACTTCTTCATCCTATGTCCTCAGTGCCAGTGCAAAAAGCTTACAAGACCCTGGAAACATTTTAATGCCTTTCTTGTTTAAGTCCCCCTGTGTAAAATTTCTTTTGACTTGAAATCCTTATGACTTAACATGGACCACCATATTGCAAAGTTGGATGCTGATCTGCTAACTTAACTGCAGTAGGATTGACAGAGCAGGTGAATTTGTTTCTCAACTTCTTGTCTTGCGCAAGATGAACTAATCTCAGCAAAACTCACAGGGAGGAATGTGCACACTTAACTATCGTATCTCTTCAGCAGGCATGCATTTGCATCTAACAACTCGAATAAGAATGAACTGCAGTTTAGAAAATGGAGCAGCTTGAGTTGAAGTTTTATATGTCTTTCAGGAGTTGTAAAGTTTAAGTGAACAAGACTAGTATCTACTTATAAGAGAATGAAACTCCTTCCTTATCTGATCAAATTTGAAATCATGTTATTCATAACCCAGGCTGTGGCGTACTGGGAATTATGGGTTGCAACTCTCACACTGTCTTCTGAAGGTGCTCCACCATGCATAAAAGATGCCAATTGTATCGGAGACCAGAATCTGCTTTTCCTTGGGTCCCTTTTTTGGTCACAGAACAGCACAGTGACATCTCTGCTTTCCCAAGAAGAAACACTCTTCTGCATTACATCCCTTACACATGGGCACTGCAGGCAGATGCAGTTTTTGTTGTTTACAAAATTACATTTTTCCTCAACTTTTCATACTGGCTAACTTCTCCAACTCCCTACCCAGTAACCTGTCTTGGTGAATTCCTTGGGGTCTACTTCTTCTTGTACTTTGCAGACATAGCAAAGGTGACACAGATGTCACTAGGCAAGATGATGACTAACAATTAGGCTTTCCATATTGAATCAAACCCCGCTTTTAAAGTATATTAAGGTGTCTGAAATTATGATTCTCCATCACTAAATACTAATAATGAACAGCAGTAAGAAACTAGCATTTCAATCTTTAAATCAATATGCAATTAATGCTGGAGAGATTTAACTTCTTAGGTGAAGGGGACAAACACACTACACTTCATTGAAAAATCATATTTTACTTCCAGCAGTTATATTTATATGTCTAAGACTAAAGCACAGCTTTTAAAGGACATTATGTAACTTGTGCCCCATCTTGCCTGCAGAGAACTCAGGGGGAGACCCAGCACCACCTTCAGCAGAGGTGAGAAGAGGCTGAACGGATTCCATCATGTGTTTTGGGAAAGGAATTTAATTCTTGAGGATTTTCCACCTTACACTTTTTATCAAGGAAAAAACCTCCTACGTCTAGAAATGAACACAACCAATACTCACTCAAATTCGCGCCTAATGGAAAAGTTAAAGGCATTGTGAAAAACATTGTGGAAGGACCAGGACGTAAGAAAAAGAGGAGGAGGTTTCAGTTATCACAGTAAAATCCATATTCAGCTTCCTGTACGGACATTTTACTGCTATCCAGAAGAGAAAGGACAATTTTTAGAAACATTGAAGAAAAAGAAAGAATCCTATTTTCACACAATGGATGTGGGATTCAAATTTGCTTTCAAAGTTAAAAGACTACTGGGGAACATTTTTCACAGCAATATTTGCTTTTCTCTAACTTTGATGTAATTAATTACAACATGGTTACTTTTTACACTACGCCTAGGATGAAATTGCAAAACATGGACAGGTAAAAGTGAATTGCATAAAAATAGGAACAGAGTAATTATGAAATTAGTTTTCAGCAACAGGAGCATAAATGGGAATTGATAGTATTAGAATAACAACAGGTACAATATTACAAACTACACAGTGAAACTGATCTTCAGTGAAGGCATGCAATGTTACCATCAACTGTACAGATTTGCCAACAACGGAAAATCATATTTACGGGTGAGCTCTGTCAGATTTTGCTGGATCAGTAACGGATATTAACCTGACCATCAGTTTTAAAGGGTAAAAGTTTTGTGTGATATTTTTCTGTAAACAAAATTTCTAAGTAACTACACCAAACCAAGAGCTGGCCAAATTACATTTAGCATTAATACTAGAAAACAATCACTGATACAAAGGAAAAGGGTTTGAATTAAGAGTAATTCCATCAGCTTTTCTTGGCAAACTTGTGAATTTTTGAAGTTTTAACTCTACTTCATTTCAAAAACTCACTTGCACCCTTCTGAGTCCCAATCTATGTACACCATGACAGAAAGACACAAAGTCTTTCTTTCTCTTAGTATTGTGTTGCCGCCAAATTTGTCATACCTATTCATCTCCTCATTTATTTTGAAGCAGTGACACCCTTGAGTAAGTAACACTGTGGCTGCTGATCTTCCAAGCTGCAGGAGTGCATCTACACGGGATGGCTCTCAGGCTGATGGCCACTGCCTGTGCAGCTGCCTGCAGCTATGGAGCCACGGCATTTGCTTCTGATCTGACAGGAAATGAATGGCTGCTGTTCTCGTGCTGAACCCTGAAGAGACTAGAGAGCAGACTAAGTTGGGATGAACAACATGCTGCTTTTCCTTCTAACACAACTAATGATAAGATGGTGGAAATTGTCTGAATTTCTTGTAAGTCCTCGGATCATCTAATGGAATGCAACAAATGATCATGGTGGTAGTCAGGGACTAAAATAGATGTTACCTACTAGCATCGCTCATTCCCCTCCTACGTATCTTACACATCACTGCACCAATGCCTGGAACAGGAGCTTTGCTGGACTCTCCGTCTGTCCAAAGCAGCAGGAGCTGTGAATCTTGCCTCAGTGGGAAGTTGATCACTGAACATACTACATTTCCTTCTCCTTCTGAAAACTGCAGGTGGGAGCTGTGCTGAGCCTGGAGATTTTAGTTCATTTAGGGCTCACGTAACCATGTTTTGTTCCATTTTTCTCTTTAGTTCACATGGATTTTCATCCTTCACAGCTTGCCTTGAATTCCAAGTTGTCGTGGTTTAAGCCCAGCTGGCAACAAAGCATCACACAGCCACTCACTCACTCCTCCCCTCACAATGGGATGGGGGAGACAAAATATAACAAAAGGCTCCTGGGTCAACACAAGGACAGGGAGGGATCACTCACCACTTATGGTCACGGGCAAAACAGACTCAACTTGGGGGAAAAAAAAAAAAAATCAATCATCTAATTTGTTACCAATCAAATCAGAGTAGCATAATGAGAAATAAAACCAAATCTTAAAAACACTTTCCCCCCACCCCTCCCTTCTTCACGGGCACACCAAAACACTGCCACACAAACCCAACACACAAGTCCAAATGAATCTCCAAAATATGAAACAACTTTCAAACTTCCAACTTTTGCAAGGTTTATGCCATACTCGCCTGTAATTCTATTCTATGTCCGATTTGTTAACTACTGCAAACCTCAAGGCAGTTTCATTATGAAGAGTTTGTATGGCTCTAAAGATGATTTTCCTCTCATTGCTCATTCCTGTGTCCACCAACGAATAGCAGCAGACTAGGCCAGGCTGACTCAGATGGCAACCCACCCTCCACGATTACTCTATTTTGAAATAAATAGCCTATATCTTATAATACTAAGCCTTGAAATAAGGTATTTTCCAATTGGGCTAGTACCTGAAACAGAAAAAAGGTCCAGTGACTTGGCTATTGTTAACTTTGTTGAGCCTACTGCAGCTGTAAATTGTTCTTTTCATGTATTTATAATCATTAGTGCTTTTATTGAAGGTGTTTTTCCATACTTGTAAGGGTTTTTTTTGGTCGTAATAACCAGTGATTTGTTTTCAGCTTGCTTCTACTGGCTACGGTCTGGCTTTTATTTCTTTTACAGTACCAGTTCCTTACCTGCAAATTATTTTTCATTTCTGTGAGGACATAAAAAAAGAATGTGCATTATTGACCAGGCCAGGAACTTAAGAGCTATAGAGGCTACTTTGAGAATAATGGTGTGCTGTAATTTTTCTTTTAAGGCTTAGAAATGCTGAAATATGCATTGTCATAGGCTTTGCCCAGCATAAAAATGCCCATAAAAGTTCTTCCAACACAGGAACAGTGGATTATATTTATAAGGTAAGTATTTTTTCTCCTACTTTTTGTGAATGTCTATGATTCTATGTTACTGAAAAGGTGGGGTCATATTGCTCCCTCAGTAGGAAGAGCAGACAGGTGGAAGACAGGTAGGAGAAGGAATCCCCATGCAACCTTCCTGCCTCTTTACTGAGGGTAACTGAGGGGCACCATGAGTCAAGAATGACACAATGCCTGAGAAAAGCAGATCAGTAGGTTTCAATAAGAAAACATGGCAAGAAAGTCATCACAACTAGCTGGTTCAAGCTAAAATGAGATGTTAGAAAGTCAAGTTGTAGATGCTTGAATGTAGGGTTGAGTTAATATTGTAGTTATTGACACAACCCAAAAGCTACTATTGCACTAGGTGACTAATGTAGTAAAGAAATGATTAAATGCATAAAATATGCCTGTTGGGTCCTAAGGGCTTGTCTGAATATTTTACAATGAGTTTCTTTCAGGTGTCTGAGTAAAGATTGTATCCTCTACTGCCTAATCAAAGTAATATTTTGAGAAATGAATTTTCACAGGGAGACATTGCTGTACAGTACAACTGCAGCAAGATGAAAAGGTACCCAAAGGTATAGGGCTGAGGACTTTGTTTCAACATCAAACACTGAGAGATCACTCTCATTTTTCTATTGTGTTGAAAGGAAGAACTACAGTTCTGATCTGTTGAGCCTAATTTTGCACACCTTTGCGTCTTACAGAGGATGCCTGGACAAAGAAGGTCTGCAGTGGAAGGGCCAGAGTGTGCCTTGTTGTTTGAAGACTCAATGTTAGAAATATTAGAGTTTGATTAATATTTCTCACTAGGTCATTGAAATGCCTGGGAGAACATTTCAATGTTAACAATGTGTTCTGTCATTTCTATAACATTTTCTGCCTCTCTGCACTTTTATACCAACACACTACACAGAAATGCTAGCCAGACAATATTCCCAGAATATTGCCTCAGCAAACCTCATTAGTTTCAGCAAGAGATTCAAGATGAGTTTTGTCTAATGCAAATATAGAAATTGTGTTTTGTCCATGATTAGCTGAAATAGTTAAAAATGTATATAAAGCATCACCCTTAGTACTGATACATTTAGCCTGTCTGTCAGCATTTATTTAGACTCTTAAATAATTTCTAGTTTTATTCTTATAGCATGTTCAAAAAATGACAAATTACCTAGATTGAGTTGAATCACATGAGTTAAAGTCACATTTAACATGTAAAAGTTTTCCCTCTTGCACTTTCAAAATGTATTTCTAATATATTTCTGTTCTAAGATATATCTGTAATCCAGCGAGGTCATAAATCAAGTATTACCATTAATTTTATATTAAATTGATACATTTCTTTTACGCACAATTTTTTTTCAATTCTTCCTTTTGTCTGAGATTAACCATACATTATTCCTTAAACCAGCAGGGACATCATATGAATGATTCCTGTCAGCCTGACCTCGGTACTGGGGAATATTATGGAATGGTTTATCTTGAGAGCACTCACATGGCAAGTCCAGGACAAGCAGGGGATCCCGCCCAGTCAGCATGGGCTTATGAAAGGCAGGTCGTGCTTGACCAACCTGATCTCCTTCTATGACCAGGTGACCCACCTAGTGGATGAGGGGAAGGCTGTGGATGTTATCTTCTTTGACTTCAGCAAGGCCTTTGACACTGTCTCTCACGGCACACTCCTTGAGAAGCTGGTGGCTCATGACTTGGACAAGTATACTCTTTGCTGGGTGAAAAACTGGCTGGATGGACGAGCCCAGAGGGTTGTGGTGAATGGGGTGAAGTCCAGTTGGTGGCGGGTCACAAGTGGTGTTCCCCAGGGCTCAGTGTTGGGCCCTGTTCTGTTTAATATCTTTATTGATGATTTGGATGAGAAGATCGAGTGCACCCTCAGCACGTTTGCAGACAACACCAAGTTGGGAGGCAGGGTCGATCTGCTTGAGGGTAGGGAGGCTCTACAGAGAGATCTGGACAGGCTGGATCGATGGGCTGAGGCCAGTCGTATGAAGTTCAACAAGGCCGAGTGCCGGGTCCTGTACTTGGGTCACAGCAACCCCATGCAGCACTACAGGCTTGGGGAAGAGTGGCTGGAAAGCTGCCCGGCAGAGAAAGACCTGGGGGTGCTGGTTGACAGCCGGCTGAGTATGAGCCAGCAGCGTGCCCAGGTGGCCAAGAAGGCCAACGGCATCCTGGCCTGTATCAGAAATAGCGTGGCCAGCAGGAGCAGGGAGGTGGTTGTTCCCCTGTACTGGGCACTGGTGAGGCCGCACCTCGAGTCCTGTGTTCAGTTTTGGGCCCCTCGCTACAGGAAAGACATTGAGGTGCTGGAGCGTGTCCAGAGAAGGGCAACCAAGTTGGTGAGGGGCCTGGAGCACAAGTCTTGTGAGGAGCGGCTGAGGGGGCTGGGGCTGTTCAGTCTAGAAAAGAGGAGGCTGAGGGGAGACCTGATCGCTCTCTACAACTACCTGAAAGGGGGTTGTAGCGAGGTGGGTGTTGGTCTCTTCTGTCAGGTGGCTGGAGATAGGACAAAAGGAAATGGCCTCAAGTTGAGGCAAGGGAGATTTAGGTTAGATATTAGGAAAAATTTCTTTACTGAGAGGGTTGTCAGACATTGGAATGGGCTGCCCAGGGCAGTGGTTGATTCACCATCCCTGGAGATATTAAAAAAGCGAGTGGACAGGGTACTTCAGAACATGGTTTAGTGGGCATGGATGATGGTTGGACTCGATGATCTTGAAGGTCTTTTCCAACCTAAATGATTCTATGATTCTATGATTCTATAAGTTAACTACCCTGAGTACATTAAAAAAAGTGAATTAATTTCTCTAAGGGTAGTATTTGTGTATGCATATGCCTACACACATATACATATACACAAACCTATAAAACCTCCCTAATTTTTCCATGTGAGTCCTGAACTTGTCATCTAAATAATGACAAACAGGAATGTATATATTTACTGAATTTTTATTCGTTGCATACTTGGAAAATGAGCTGAGAATTGTAGCTTTTAAATTTTATGATCTCAAAGAGAAACAAACCAAGAAAAATACAAAATTTAAAATAAATTCTTTGCCTTAAACATGAATTTAAAAAACAATTTCTACTCTCTTGATTAGACTGTGGCTCGATTAACATTTTTAACTGGTGTTAAGCCTTGATTTCATGCCCAGGCTCTGTCCCCTACCATTCCTTTTTACCAGCCCAGTATTTGTGTGGCTGTGAAGTTCACTGGATCAAAGAACTGATCTGGTTCTTCAATTACCCTTTTTATTTCCTGGGTCAGTTTTTGCCAGGACGACAAGGCAAATGGGTAAAACAGCAGCCCAGAATAAGCAGCCACAAAAGGAGCAAGGTGGGCAAGGAAAAGCTGAAGCAAGACTCCTTCAGGCAGCAGGAAGGCTGGTTTATGTCAGTTCTCAAGGAATTGTTACTTTACAGTATGATGCAATGAAAAACAGGGACAGGGGTTTTTTGTCCCAATTTCCTGACAAAAACAGAAAATCTGTTTGGAAATTTCTGGAATTTGAAGGCAATTACAAGAGCTTACCTATTTAATAAATTGGAAAGAGAGCAACAAGAAACCTGTCTTGATTCAGTTTAAGGTCATAATCTACAGGTCATCTAGAAATCTCTCAGGTTTAGCATATGCCTTATCAGAATTTCCAGTACATACTGGCAAGATGAATGAAAATGGAACAGAAACTCCAATATAAAAAAGTAAATTATTTTTGTACCAATGAATGCGTATCTTCTTCTTTTGCGGATGATCATAATGCCCTTAATTTAAATACAGGAGTCTGTATTTCTAGAAACTACAATTCTTTGTATACTTCATTTTTTTTCCTAATGAAAGTTGAAAACCTAAATCAACTGATTAAACATGAAAGGTTAGTAGATCAAAAATCATTGACATCTTGAACTATAGAGCAATTTCAGAAACACAAAAGAAAATTTAGCTTGTTTGGCCAGTTTTGTTTTACAGAAATTTTTGCTATATTTTATACAACACCAGTATTTCAGATCATAAAACTGTCAGATATTCAAAACAATCAAGAATATGCTTAAAACCAAACTTTGTATTGGATTATTCACAGAATTAGTCAAACTGATACTTTGAGCTGCAGGGAAAGTTAGGTTCTCCTAAATCTCATGCAAAGAGATTGCCTGTGCATTTTTTATGCCCTCATCCTGTGATTTTTTTTTGCGAAGGGTTTTTCTGAACCTAAGTATGGAGGTTTTCTGAACCCTGCTGAGTCAGGGCTGGCAAGAGCTGGAGCTGGGGAAGACAGAGATAGCCAAGACTCACTGAAGACAGTGACCATCAAGCAGAGGAGTTCAAAGAACAAGCACCTGAAGCCAAAAAGTCCCACCAAGTGAGGACATTGCCTTGAAAACATGCTTGTAAGTGAAATACAGAAGACACCAAAAGAATCAATACAGTCTCTTCAAAAAATACTGTGAAACTAGTTATTTATTCTGCGCTGCAAATCATGCAAGTTGCAGGTGTCCTGTATTCCTGGGAACAATTTTGAAAGAAACACAATTCTAAAATCACAGTGCATCAGAACTCTTGGATGACACGATCTAGCCTGGGAGTATAAGGCTGCATGTAAGCAGAAGTCTTGAAAGTCTCTTTATGCCTAGATCTGTCAGACCTTTAGATAATTTTTAAGTAAAAATGACACTGAAAGAAGAGGCATTTTCATTTAAATAAAAAAATGCTACTTTGATTTCCACAGAGAGGAAGGCAGAAGACGACCAAGTGCAGTATAATCACACTAGTGTACTAAAATATAAAGCCCAAGAAACAAATGAAAATAATGTGAAGGTACACTGCTTAGCAGGATTTCTGACATGCTAGACAAACTAAATTGGTGCACTTGCTCTGAATGCAGTACTCCTACATATGGGCATGTTGAGAGGTGAAGGGGCCATAGCATATGTAAAAAATATTTACAGTGACTAATTTGATCTATATCTTTAAAGAAAAAGCATGAGAAAATTTGCCATATGCTTTAATGGCAGCAGCTCTTGGCAATCAGCAAAATACAGCTTCAAAATGCACAATGGTGAAATTGTAACATGTCCACTGTATAATACCATCTGCTAGATAAAAAAAAAGTGATCAAAAATTACCTGTGGAACTTCTCACAAATTATTGCAATTCACTATCCATGTTGCTCATGGGAGATTTTAACAACACAGATTTGTACTGAATAATGCAAACAGTCTGACACTGATGAAAGTGGCTCCCTGTTGCCTGCAAGAGAATTTTGTGATCCAGAAAGTAAAAACTTCAACCCCAGGAGAATCTGTCTTAGAAGCAGTACTTATTTATAGAAATTCCAAGACTAAGGAAAGCTGTAATGGAGGTAATCATAATTGATAGCTTGAATTCAGCAGGAAGCAAGAAATAGATTGAGAGAGTGCAAAAACAGAAGGAGATGCAGCTGCATCAAGGAAATGCTGAGGCCTTAAGAAATCTGGAAAGTAATATGGAATTAATATAGTTTAGCTTTTGCTTTCAGAGGACGGGAAAAGGTGCTTTCTTTCCATTTTGTGTTTACTAAACATCTGCACACAAATTTCGTAAATACCAGATGCTCAGTGAAGCATCTCTTAACAGGTTGATAAGCTTATTCCAGAACAATTGAGTATGTTTTGAAGCCATCGGTGGTCTTGCACTCCACATTACTTTGACTTCACCTCATCCTGTGCTTTCCAGCAATGAGAAGCAGCTGGTTTAAGTATCATTTATGCCTGAATGGCTAAAGATAGCAGTAGCTAATAAGAAAGAAAGAAGACTGAATTTAAGTCTCTCCAGAAAAAAAAATTAGAGGTCAGGCCAGTGCTTCAAAATGAGAAGGATATGTAAGTAAAACAGAAGAAGGCCCCAAAGGATCAGAAGCATTGTTAGTGTGAAGCACATCAGGAAATCACTGCCATGTCTTCTGAGAACTTTACTTCATGGCTGAGCCCTTAGAAAGCAACTCCAAACTGGAGACTCAGAAGATGGTCAAGGTGGTCCAAATACGATTCCAAGCTCACGAGGCATTTTAGTACTCAGTTCCAGACAAGCCTTTCCCTCTCACTTCAGCTGCACTAGTTATTAGCAAAGGCTCTTGGTACTAGTCAGAAGGATTTTGGGTGGGTGTCCCACAGGCTTGCAAGACCTGGGTGTAATACAAGAGTTATCTCACACCTAGGAACTGCTACACATGAGATAAAATGGAAGGGAATTATTCAGGAGATTAGCTAAGCGAAATTCATTATGGTGGAATTGGAATTAAATGGTGGAATCAAAAAAAGAGAGAAAACTCAGTTGGAGCATTAGAAAAAACATTCTGATATAAACTACTTCAAGCTGATGAGTAACATGACAAGTCACCAGTACAAAGGATTGGTATTTGGGATATACCAAACTAGATATACTACTAGAAAATGCATCCTGGAGAACAAGCTTGCAATGACAGGAGAACAGACTGCATGATGTATTTTTGCCTTTTTTATTCTTGATCTAGACTATTTCACATATTCTGTGATGTGGATTAGCAATCTTTGAGCTTTGTGAGGTAATTCTGAGACAGCAATCAGTAATTTACATAATTAGCATAACAGTATTTAATTATATGATTACTGTAAATATGTGTAAAACTCTAATGGTGTAATTAGAATGTGTAATTACTACTTGTAATTACATAATTAGGTATGATGACGTAACTAAACTTCTCATGAAAAAAGAGGATATTTACAAACCCAGCTATAGGAACTGGTATGGTGCATAATTACATTGGTGGTATAAAAAGAAAATGTACCATTTTAATGCTAGCCGTGCTAAAGCTAGCTCAAAAGTAGATGAATGCTAAAAGTTTGTGAACTCTGCCATAGTACTAGAAGAATGCATTGACTTCCCTCGACAGGGATAGTTCAATGACTACAGTCAGTACAAACATTATTCCCATCCTTAATTATCTGTTATTTATTGATAACCCTTTATATGCTTAGCTGAATAACATGAGTATAAAAAGTGGTATAATCGAAATATTCAAATATCTACTTCATGTAGCATTTTCTAATTACTGATTTAAGTAACATTACTTTTCTCTTAAGTTTTCAAAGCACATCTGATTTCACGCTCCTCCCATGATACCGTCCTGCAGACACCAGAGTGGTGGTACCTCCTTATGCGGGTCCCTACCCAGAGGAAGTACAGAACAGAAGCTTTTTACCACTGCACTCCAGTTTTGCGTTGCCATGCCCCCCATTTACCACACCATGGAATCACAGAATCATAGAATGGTTTGGGTTGGAAGGGACCTTAAAGATCATCTAGTTCCATCCCCACTGCCATGGGCAGGGACACCTTCCACTAGACCAGGTTGCTCAAAGCCCCATCCAACCTGGCCTTGAACACTGCCAGGGATGGGGCATCCACAACCTCTCTGGGCAACCTGTTCCAGTGTCTCACCACCCTCACAGTGAAGAACTTCTTCCTTACATCTAATCTAAATCTCCCCTCTTTCAGTTTAAAGCCATTACCCCTTGTCCTATCCCTACATGTCCTTGTAAAAAGTCCCGCTCTGGCTTCCTTGCAGGCCCCCTTTAGGTACTGGGAGGCTGCTATAAGGTCTCCCTGGAGTCTTCTCTAGGCTGAACCACCCCAACTCTCTCAGCCTGTACACACGTTGCAGCTGACAAATTAATAGTTACTGCAAAGCACACTTTAAAACTCACTGTCCTTGATCTCTACACCAAAGCAATTTGACTGTTGTGTAGAGCCTTATAGCAATTATAAAAATTCTTTAACACTCAACAGAATTATCCTTTCAAATAACTTACTATTCTTCTCTATGGGCTAGACAATGGAGTCCTGGGTCACAGCTGTCAGCATTTATATACAGAAGCATCTCCAGAAAGATCTTTTGACTAGGTGATTGGCTTACCAGTGTAAATTCCCAAAGTATGACCCAGAAAGACAGACTGTAGGTAGGATATTTTGCAATTCAGTAATGCTTTACTGACATTAGCAGAATTCTTTCACTATTTCAATACAATGGAAATTTCTATTTTTTATACATATATATACTTTCTGTTATATGCTCTCCAAACCAGAAATATGTATGTTTGTGTATATATATATACACACACACATAAAAACAAATCCAGTATAATGTATAAAATATACAACTTTACACACAATGTTTATTTTTATGTATAATTACATATACATCTATAAAAAGAGAAATACAAAATAACAGATGATGATTCAGAAAATGCAGTGATCACTTCAAGTAATAGCTCTGACTACCCCATTTCTAGCAAAACAGGAGATTGGTTTTATGTGGTCTATAATCTGAGCAATGTTCATGACGCAGCCAAAAAACCAGAAGGGATAAACTCTGAAGAGATGGATGAGATTCCTGGTGGAATTCCAAATGGTAATTCAATTGCACCTTATAAGGAAATACATGAAGTGATTCACCAGCAACTTTTACAGAAAACTTTAACAGATGTTAATAGATGTTAATGTTTTTTACAAATTCTTTCAGGTAGCCATATAGGCCTGTAAAATTTTTCAAAGCAAAACTTGATTTCTCTCTAGAATTATATACACATTACACTGGATGCTTCAAATCTTTTGCCTGTTGCTTATATAAATCTGGGAAGTCACTGAGGCTACTTCAAAAATTCCCAGCTTGTCATTTGTGGTTATTGGTCCATATTGTTTTCTTCTCCATTCTTCCCCATGCATCCACAATGTGAACACAGGAAAATGAACCATATTCTTCAGCTTTGTTATGGTTTTATTTATTTAGCATGCAACTTGCAACTTTTTTATTTTTTTTTAATTTTTCCTGCTACACATAGTAGGTCTTCCTTGAAATACAAATCTCCTTTTTTGAATGTGGATGACTCCAGTATTTCAGGTATTTCGAATGTAGTATCTAATACTACAAATGCTAACACACAAATACTTTCCTTTTTCTCCTTAAGGTACCAGGCTTGACGTATCTTAGGACTATGTTAGCTTTTTCCACAACGCCATCGCATTAGCATCCTGTGTTCGACTAAAACACACGGGCTTTCTTCTCTGCAGTATTTCAAATCCATGAACCTCTAACATCTGTTATTAAGTTAAGGTATATTGCATTTCATACCATAGCAGTTTATTCTATTTTTGTTATTTTGGTCTTCAAGACTACCTAGTCTTTCACATGTGAAGAACTCCTTTGTAGTAACAACTTTAGGAATCAGACCTTTATAGTGCCTTCATAGCCAATGTTACTGGTAAAATCATGTGACGTTGTTCCCAGGACAGATCCTGGAAGGACACCACTAATGACCTCTCTGTAAACCAGTGGTCCCACTTTCGGAGGCTAGAGACATGTCAGAGAAAGTAACAAATTTTTGCCCTGCTTTTAAACTTGTTGATATCTGCTAATAATTACTGCTGAAGATGGGATACTTGGTGAGATGAACCCCTAGCCTGAAACAGTTTTTGTATTTTTCTACTTTGCACTATTTACTCCTTCTTGTTTGACTCTTAGATAATAATTTTGCATTTTGCAAATGCTTCCATCATATCAGATGCTTTACTTGAATGCATGACAGATTTGGTCTCTTGAATTTCCTCCATTTTAAAAAGAATTAGATGGCTATTTTGAGCATTAGGTATTTATAGGCTAGAGAAGTATTTCCATAGTATGCTATAGTTGTTTCTGCAAAATAAATTATTTATTTATTTTATTTAAAAAAATAGATGTAAAAACATGCAATACTTACTCTGTTGGCAGTTTCTTCCCATAAATTCACCTGGACATTCACAGGAATAGTTGGCAACGAGATCTGTACAGATTCCACCATTCTTGCAGGGTTCGGCTTCACATTCATTTACATCTGCAAGAAGCAAAAACCATAATGTCAGGATTACCAAAAAGAAATTGTAAAAGCAATAAGCACATGTTTCAAAGCACTAACCCACAACATATTTATACAATTGGCATTAGAAGACATACCTTCTTTTGCCCAGCAAACATGCCGAGTAAAGGATGTGACTAAACAGGTCATGCTTTAGGAAAAAACCACTGCAATCTCATATAAATTTAGCTAGTTTCATATACCTACTAAAGTTTTACTACGTCCCATCACACAACATAATTTAAAGTTTTGCTCAGGGATTTTCACTGTAACTTCCAGAGGACATCAGGGCCACAAATCACAGTTGGGCCTTAAATAAACAAATTCAATTAGTTCTAACAGAGTACTCATTAGTGATCCTTGCAACTTCAAGAAATGTAGCTACTTCTTTATCAACAGATGCCAGTTAAGAATGTGTCTCAGTTCATCTTAATTCATTAAGCATCTAATTGACAAGGTTGTTTAACCGTCTAAAAAATTTCCTTCCTGTGCATGAGTTAGTGGGCAAATTGAAACTAATAGCTTGATCCAGAAGCTTGCAAATTTTTTTAAATTCAAAAGACAGAAAAGGTGGTTAATTTCATTTGAGTTTCCCTTTTCCAGTACACTTTTCAAATGCTGCAAGAATAATACTCCCCCATGTTTTTCAGTGTAGTAACCTTCAAGTATAACATCAGAGTCCTTTTCTCAAATGTAATACAGTATTCTTCAGTCATCATAAATAGGCAGATGAAGGATAATGATATCTCATAATTAAAATTCTCCATCTCTGCATTTATTTTTATTCTGTATGGAGTAGAAACATTGTATGGATTTTATACATCATTGTCTCAAAGGGCTGCATCAATGCATACAGATAAATATTTAAAAGATGGTAGCCCACACCAGCTTCATTAAGTCCTGTTGCGTTAGACGCTGTAAACAGCAAACAGAAAAGCAGTCTTTAGTTTGTACTAGAATTTTACTTCATTCAATTTTGCTTAAGTGCATATTCATTTTGAATACAGTTGCTGATAAAGCACCTATGTGCATAGCACAGAAATAAGTTCAAATGAGAAGACAACAGAGATGAACTAGTGGCATTCATTGGTGGCTGAAATGCACTACAAATTGAAATAGTACTCCTCACTGTTGTGTTGAATCTGCTTCTGTCCCCAAAATGCAAACCTGGTTTGCACTGGCTTATGCAAACTAAAGAAGATGCTACATAAGGTCTAAACCTGATGCAATAAGGCTTGTGCAGAAGAAGCAGAATTCAGCTATGTCAACAAAGTTGCTTGATTTCTGGTACTTGAGTATGTAACTTTTGCACTTTTAATTTGTTTTTTTACATTTACTAGGAATCTATGTACAAAAATTCAGTGTTTTAATACACACGACTTGCCTACCTCTGATTGATTTTGTGATGTCTCCAAGGGACTCTGTGCCTCCAGTCTTTTCTGCAGATCCAAAAAGCTGTGTAGCTTCTAAGTTATGTGTGCAATGTATGGGAGGTAGGTTGAAAACTGGCTGAATGGCCAGGCCAGAGGGTGTTGATCAGTGGTATGAAGTCTAGTTGGAGGCCAGTAACTGTCAGTGTACCCCTGGAGCCAATACTGGTCCGATCCTGTTCAACATCTTCACTAATGATCTGCATGGGCAGAATGGACCCTCACCAAGTTTGCTGATGACACAAAACCGGGAAGAGCGGCCAATACACCAGATGGGTGTGCTGCCGTCCAGAGGGACCTCAACAGGCTGGAGAAACCGGCTGAACAGGAACCTCATGAAGTTCAATAGGGGAAGTGGCAAGTCCTGTCTCTGCCCCGGAGGAGGAACAGCCCCATGCACCAGTACATGTTGGCCAGCTGACCAGCTGGAAAGCAGCTTGGCAGAGAAGGACCTGGGGGTCCTGGTGGACAACAAGTTGACCGTGAGACTGCAATGTGCCCTCACGGCAAAGAAGGCCAACAGCCTCCTGGGCTGCATCAGGCAGCGCATTGCCAGCAGGTTGAGGGAGCTGATCCTTCTTCTCTGCTCAGTACTGGTGAGTGCTGGGTCCAGTTCTGGGCTCCTCAGTATAAGAGAGACATGGACTTACTGGAGAGAGTCCAACAAAGGGCCACTAAGATGATGAAGGGACAGGAGCACCTCACCTGTGAGGAAAGGCTGAAAGAGCTGGCACTGTTTAGCTTAAAGAAGAGGAGGGTCAGGAGGAAACTCCTTAATGTATATAAATACCTGAATGGAAGGTGCAAAGAAGACGGAGCCAAGCTCTTTTCAGTGGTGACCAATGACAGGACAAGAGGCAATGGGCACAAACTGAAACACAGGGCGTTTCATCTCAATGTCAGAAACCACTTTTTTACTGTGAGTGTGACTAAGCAGTGGCATAGGCTGGCCAGGGAGTTTGTAGACTCTCCATCTTTGGAGATATTCAAAATCTATTTGGATATAGTGCTGGGCAACCAGCTCTAGGCAGCCCTGCTTGAGCAGGAGAGGTGGACCAGATGACCTCCCAAGGTCCCTTTTACCCTCAACCCTTCTGTGATTCTGTGATAATCTTTCCATTGCTGTGAAGAGAAATGCAGGGACAGACCTTCAGCTAAATGTGGAGTTTCAGTCCTTTGAACAAGAAAAAATTCAGATTTTTTTATACTAAAATTGATGATGGTTACTGATCTCTGAGCTTCTTTTTAATCCCTTGTGTCTTACTATTTGTTGCCCATAAAGATATTACATACTGGACTAATAAAAATTCATAGGGTTAGCTGAATTTCTGTCTATTAAAGAGGAAGAAAAGGAGTACCAGCTTAATGTGAGAGAAATAAAACCTGCCAAGGGAAATGACCAAAGAACAGACCCGCTCAATTCTCAGTTAAATTCTTTATATGTATTTATAAAACTTAATAAGATTCTTCAGCTCCCTATTTGCCTTTTTAAGCAAAGCCCATTAACCTTAACGTTTTCATCAGGTTATTCATCGTTTTCATACAGGCTAACATATTTGTGGGAAAAAAATATCAAGGTCACTGTGAACTAAAAAAAATTAAATGAACATATGAACTATCTCTTACTTGGTGAAATAAAGGTAGTAATTTATCCTCTTAAAAGCTTTTCTGTGTAAAGATAATATCTTCTCAAGATATTTAAATGTTTCTGATTTGCCATTCCTATTGAAATATGTAGGAAAAAATGCACAGCTTTCCAGTGTATTTCATATTGTCTATGCAATGATGTAGAAAACAAACTGAACCTTAAGTACCAAATAGTTCTAAAGCAATCCTCACATTCTATCCCTATGGAGCAATTAGCTATGATCAGTGCAGAAAGATGGAAGTTTATTATTATTATATTTGTTACTTGGATCCTACAGTGATTTTTTTCCAGTAATTTGAGAACCTTCAGTCCTATCAGTTCAGACAAGTATGTCATATTTGATGAATGAGGAAAGACTAGCTCATTGTAGCAGCATGTTTGATACCAGAACAGACGTTTAGTTGGAAAGATAACAACTAACTGTGTTAAAGAAAGGAGTATAAGTTCTACAGAATTATTTAATTTACTATTCATTATTTCATTTGATTGAATGTGCAGATATAGAATATTTAATTAAAAGAGGTTCCTGCAAATTGTGGTCAGCTTTTGTTCAAATTCCTAGGTGTGCCAATTATGATACTAAACCTTACACCAGCTGGTCTGTTTCTTTCTTCTAAAACACATGTACTCCCTTTTTAACTTTGTTATATTGTCACTATTAGAAGCAAATTTGAATAGAAATTTTAAAATACTCCAGAGTTACTGAAGTAGTTGTTCCTAAAGACAATAAAAGTTCCCAAAGAAAAGCTCTCTGTATGTTGTCAGATACAAATTCTTCACTGACTATGCAATCAAACTACCTACGTGAGAAGGATGTGCTTTTAATGAAAATTAACTAATATAAAGTAAAATCACTGTAGGTTGCTCATGATTTTTCAGGTAAGCTTAGGTTAGATTTTGAAGTGTTGTTCAGATAACAATCTTATACACTGCAGCAACTATAACACAGATAGCTGGGTACTACCAGAGAACTGAGTTCCTCACAGAGGGACCTAGTAAGACTCTTAAATACTGAGTGAAATGGGGTCCTGAAGAGGTTTAACTGCCAGCACAGGAAAAGCCTGTATTTCTAAAAAGTGTCCAGGTTAGCTGAAAAAAAAAAACCAAACCCCAAAATCAAACAAACAAAAAACCCCAACCCTCCCCAAACCACCCCCGGTCTGTGACCCATCCCCCAAGATTTCTCTACCGAAGATGGATTCTGAATTTGATAGTGGTGAAGGAACAAGGAAACACTGACCATTTTCTGAAAACAGACTGATCCTTGAATAATAGCTTGAAGGGCAAAGACAGTTGATCAGGAAGCAAAGGCTATGCTAAGGTTTCTTTTTATGTTGAAGATGATTAATTTTATATTTCCTACCTCCTAAGATCAAACCATAACTACAAAGCTATTAAGCACACTTCTGTTTGAAGCACAGTCACTGTGCACCCTGGAACAGAAGTATGCTGTCAGAAACTGAGCAAGTAGGAGACAGCTTCGCTATATTACATAGTGATTTGGAGAACCATTGTGAGGCAGAGTTCTGGGGTTTTGTCCTTCTTTGCTAGATTATTTATTATATTTAACCCTCTAAGTATTTAATAAACATGAATAAAACCTAGTACTGTACTTGCAAACATAATATAATTAAAAAACCACAATCCTAATTTGACTTCACCTGTTAGTCACATGTGTTTTTCTGAAAAATTACCCCACATGAAATGAGTATACAAATTATGTAACTGTTTTAATAAAAGATTTAACTATTATTTCCAGCAATTTGAGTTCTTCAGCAAGCTACTTGATATAAACCTGGCTTTTTGTGATGAAGGGACTGATAAGCTCAATCAGTTGTTTTTGCCAACACAGCTTGCGTTTTGGCTGCAAGTGCACACCAGTATCTTGTTCCTGTCCCCTGCTTCCTTGTTCTTTATGTAGCCCAAATTCCTGGTTCCTGCCACCTGAACCTTTGTTTCTGATCCAGGACTACCTTTTGCAGTACAGACTTCCTGAGTTCCCTCCTGCTGACAAGTACATTCTTTCCTTATCCCTTGATTTTATACTTGTTTTGGCTTCCTGATCACACTTGATCTGCTCATCTCAAATCTAAGTCATGCTTTTAATCAGTCTTCTATCTTGATAGAATAGTTGGCCTATCAGAGCCACAGAATCTAGGTTCAAGTGTCCATACTGGAAGTCAAATTGGCCCTTATTGGGAGCATTGATTAGACATAATCCAGTTATGCCTTACTAATATTGCAAATATTTTCTTCCATAATAAAGTCAATTTAGTGTATAGAAAACAGATGTCAACAGAAGATCAACTGGTTATAAACTCCGTATCATAACTGGCTTCTACGAAGACCCACAACTATACACTGGTTAAAGATCAAGTCACAATTTGAGAAATATGACACCGCCCCCTGCCCTGAATTTTTTTTATTTTTAAAGAAAACCAGAAAACTTAGAAACTTCCCTCCCCAGTTGTATTTCAAAATAGAAGTTGTTGATAACTAACATGTTCAAATACCTTTATATTTGGAAACTGGTAAGGCATAAAGTGGAGCTTAGTCTAGGCTTTTCCTGTAGTTGCTTGATGGTTCTCGATTGATTTTTAAAATGCATTCCCTGTATTATTTTTTATTGTATATTGATCCTGAAGGTTTAATTACATGAATAAGTACTGTATGAGTAAGACCACACAAAGTATACGATCTTGCTTGCAGAACTTTGTAATAGCCTGTTATTGTTTAAACATAAGCCTTCAGATATTCAAATTTTTCATTATTACTTTCCTAATAAATATCATGAAAGTCAGATTATGTACTCTTTTTTGTTATTACAGATTTGTACCAATTTGCTCAAGCACCGTATTTTTTACCAGACATTAAATGGTAAAGCTCCATTGAAAAGAATAAAACTGTACCAATTTTATTTGGTAAAGAATCTGCCTTGAGAATCAATAGAATTTAATATGGCTATCTTAACACCAAGCTACTTAAATGATAAAATTTGAAACATTACAGCAATTCACATATAGAAGGACACATCTCCTTTAAAAGTAGGAGGCTTTTGGTAAAATATTAAAAAAAAAAAAAAAGAAATGAAAATGTTCTTTCTCATATTCATGTGGTTTACTACAACAATCCTAAATTGTAAAGGTCTCCTAAATGAGGACGACCTCATTTTTTTCTAAAAAGTTAAAAAAAAAAAAATTGTATTTAAACAGAATGAATAAGCATCACCAAAAAGTTTGCAAGCACAGGTAGATCACCTTCAATTTTTGGTTAAAAGATACAGAAGAGATAAGTAATTACCATGATAATAATTCATTTTATTATTGTTAATTATAGGTTTAAGAAAGTTTCTAACCTGCTTCTGAAGAAGTTTTTGGCTGTAATTAATTTAAACAAAAAATAAGCTGTAACTTCAGCTATAACTGTTCCTTGATTTAACCAGGATTATACAAAAACAAGCACTAATACATTACTGGTACAGCCTTGGTATGAAAAATTTAAAAAGAACTAGAGCATATTCTCATGAAATTTGGGAATTTAGTATATATTATTAAATCTGAACTGGATGTATTCAATGCATATTCAACACAGGACAGACATCTGTTAAAATTCAGTCGTTTGATTGCTTTTGCAAAGCTAGTTTCCTGACCACAGAAGGCTCTAAAAATGCTGTGCCAAATAACCTGCAGGAAACTTCAACTATAATGTCATACTGAAGTGATTCACTGTTCAGATATCCTTATTATCTAGTACAGAAAGCAGAAAACAGCTTTACACTTGAAACGAAAAAGTACAAGCCTCTTGCTCCCATCCTTAGACGCTAAACATTATATTACCCCTGCTGTCATTATTCTATGTAAAGTTTTCCTTCTCCTCCAAGTATTTGGGACAACATATTGTGGTAAATGTCCTCCAGAATAATCCATCACAGAGCTGCCTATTAGAATTTTTCCTGAATCAATCAGTACAAATATTTCAGATACTATTATTCTATTAAGAAGAGAGTAAGTCAGGTAAGAGAGTTACTAAAGTTGTGTTCTGAACCCAGAAGAGGCATTCTATATAAGCAAGCCAAGGAAATAAAAATAATGTCTATACATAAGCCTGAACTTTTGCCTTGACTATGCGTGAATGTTTGAGATATCTCATAACCAGCAATACACGTTAATATCTAAACATTCAACCATTTCTAAAGGTTGGACCAGACGATCTTATGAGGTCCCTTCCAACCTGGACCATTCTATGATTGTATAACAAAAACAATTCTGAGAAGAGTTCAGCTGCTCTTACCTAGAGTTCTGTCAGGAACTGCCTCTTATGCATCCTTCCTACTATAACAGGCTTGCCTCGCAGAGCAATTTTATGTCCTCTTAGGTTTCTTTAGACTAATTTATACTTTTTTCATTATGTCTAACAAGCCCTCTTAAAAAAAAAAAAAAATACTTCATGCTACCTGTAAACATTGATCTTTTTCCTTAGTTTGGAAAAAATCAAGTGTTATTTCCTATCCTGGTGGTTTTTGAAATAGTTTTAGGTCAACTTGTTTCAAGAAAAATAGGAATATATAGCTATGATTCTGTTCACCTTGATTCGTAAAGAAATCTGAATTCTGAGAAACTGAAAATGAAAAAATATGTCGAAGGTCTTTTAAATGACATTTTCTTCAATCTAATGTGGCAAGTAAAATCTTTAATTTTGACAAAACAGCATTTTTTATTATGACTAATTTCTTTCCCTGCCAGTTCATTTATCATCTTTTCCACGTATAATTTACACCTCTGTTCAAAGTAATGCTGTTATTGTATCAGTGAATCACCTGTAGCATCTATCTGTAAAATAACATTTTAAAATAGATTTATTATCTATAGCATTATCCCAGCTTTCTTCATGTTCTATAATGGCATTTCCCCTATGCAACCCTCACTTAAACAAAAATTTCCAAATTAAAATTGAAGTTTTCAAGTCACTTATGAATACATTTCTATACAATAGTAGTTATAACCACAGTTTTCAGAATGACAAGATTAACTGTAGAACTATCAGAAAAATAATAATAAAAAAATTAACAAGAAAAAGACCCAATGAAATATTTTGCAGAATACTGTTCTTCTTCTGGGACTTTGAATTAAGGCCAGGAAAAAAAAAAAAAAAAATTTACTCAGTTTAAGAATTGCTAGGAACCTACAGGGGCAACTTCTATGAACACTGCAAAGTTTATGCATCACTCCAATATACACATTTAGCAGTTTATGTGCTATGCGCATTTTATAATGTGTGGGTTTTCTAGCAAGAGAGCAAATATTAATTATTTCTGTATTTTTACACTCCAAAAGTGGTTTTCAATTGTTTTCCTTAGAAACTATTGGAAACTATATAAAAGAATGGTGCGATCACATAATTAATTTCATAAAGTCTAATGGGAGCTTCTAGAGAGAGTATAAAGGTGCCTGTTGACTTCAAAGGACTTTGAGCAGATTCTGAATAAGGTAGGGCTCTACAGGAATATTCCCCACAGTAACTATAAATCTTGTTGCATTCAGAGCAATATTTGTGGCTTTATTTTCATACTTTTTTGTGTATTTTGAGGAAACTTTTTTTTACCTCTATTTCTATTTTGAAAACTCCCATAAAATAAATGAGAAAACTGACTATCACTGTGATCATACAGTGAAATTGGAATCTGCATTGGTACCTAGTGCCTGTCTTGCAAAATTTTTGTTTTTTAGTTATAGCCACTAAAAAGCTATTATAATTTTCTCTGTGGAGTCACACTTACAACACTGGACTATGTCAGTATTTCCTGATCTTCTATTTGCTGGTTTAAATTCATATTTAATGGATTTTCATCTAAGGTAATTTGAATTTAATAGAATATTGGAATAGCATTCCCAGGACCTTTCTTATTAGTTATAAGAGAGTTGGTACTTTAAAAGTTTTTATATAAATTGAAGCAGATTTTTCATTTTTAATTACTTTTAATGTATACTGGCATGAAAATCTTCATCCCATTAAATAACATACCATTTAATTTGACACTGTAGAAGCATGTCTTCAGGGCAACAATTCCTATCGTTTCCAACGAACCTTATTAAAATAATTGGTTATTTATATAACAAGCATTTGACAAATCATTTTAACTGCAGTTGAGAAAAAAACCCTCTTATTAAAAAGTGAATCAACTTGTGAATCATTTTTTATTACAAGCAATGCTCCAAAAATCTCAACTTTACAAGGAAACTTAAATTATCCAGAATTAGACTATAACCTCTAACTGGATTATTTGCTAAAATAGTGTAGGTGGGCTCATGGCAAGAAGTCCAATTATTTTCAAAGCAAGTTTGAACCTAGATCAGTAAATTAGCATATTTCCCTTCACATATCGCCAAATAATTGTATTCTTTCAAAATGCAGTTGTTTATGCATTTCAGAATAGAGTGAGCGTAGGGATATATCTTTTTCACATGAGTACAGTTACGGCATGTGTTTTCAAAAATGTTATTAGACCAACAAGTCCTGGAGGATATGATGATGGATGTTCTAAAATGACTAAAACAGATGGTTGTATTTGTTCACATGTCTGTATTTGATATACACAGGGTGAAGTGTATTCCTTTATGGCCAATCTATATACATCTCATTTAAGCTCTCATAAAAAGTCATCTGTGGGACTTCAGTATACTTATGTTGCATAAGTGAACATAAATGTGCTGCGTAAAGGTCATTTCTACTCTTTGCTAATACCTTTCAAATTCATACTCCTGGTTGTTCATAAATATATGCATGTTTTACTGTTTATGAATCTTATTGTTAATCACAGAAATAATCTACCACTGTAAATAGGAGAATGGGTTAGATATTTTGGCAGTTCTCTAACCTTTTTTCCCCTCTAGTGGCTGTGGAGTACCACATTTTATTACATTTAACATACATGGACACATATTAGATTAAGAGCATATTTATAAATCACTTAAGAGTTATGGAGGGTTAACGAATGAATGGATGGCTTAATACATGATTAACCAAATGTCTGTTATTCACTGTAGCAAATCACTATTTTCATTACAACCATTGTTACATCCTTAGTCCTATAAGGATTATACATTTGCTTATAGTATGTGTACCCAAACATAAGAGCAAGAGGAAAGACCTGGGGAACCACAAGTCAGTCAATCTCACCTCAGTCCCCAGGAAGGTGATGAAGAAAACCGTCCTAGAAACCATTTCCCAACACATTAGGGACAAGAAGGTGATGCAAAGTAGTCAGCATGGATTTATGAGGGAGAAACCATGCTTGACCAAGCTGATAGCCTACTACAATGAGGTCACTGGGTCAGTGGGTGGGGGTGAGCAGTGGATATTGTTTACCTCAGCTTCAGTAAGACTTGTAACACACTGTCTCCTGTAACATACTCATAGGCAGGCTGACTGTGCCGGTTAGGTAAGTGAACAGTGAGATGTATTAAAAAACAGCTGAATGGTTGGGCCCAGAGGGTGGTGATAGTGGTAGAAAGTCCAGTTGGAGGCAAAACACTGGTGGTGTATCCCAGGGGTCAATACAAGGGCCAACACTGTTCAACATCTTCATTAATGACCCAGACACTAGGACAGAGCGCACCCTCACCAAGTTTGCTGATGACACAAAACCGGGAAGAGCGGCCAATACACCAGATGGGTGTGCTGCCGTCCAGAGGGACCTCAACAGGCTGGAGAAACCGGCTGAACAGGAACCTCATGAAGTTCAATAGGGGAAGTGGCAAGTCCTGTCTCTGCCCCGGGGGAGGAACAGCCCCATGCACCAGTACATGTTGGCCAGCTGACCAGCTGGAAAGCAGCTTGGCAGAGAAGGACCTGGGGGTCCTGGTGGACAAGTTGACCATGAGACAGCAATGTGCCCTCACGGCAAAGGTGGCCAACACCCTCCTGGGCTGCATCAGGCAGCGCATTGCCAGCAGGTTGAGGCTGCTGATCCTTCTTCTCTACTCAGCACTGGGGAGACACAGAATCATAGAATGGTTTGGTTTGGGTTGGAAGGGACCTTCAGAGATCATCTAGTTCCAACCCCCCTGCTGTTGGCAGGGACGTCTTTCACTAGATCAGGTTTCTCAAAGCCCCATCCAACCTAACCTTCAACACTTCCAGGCATGGGGCATCTGGAGTGCTGTGTCCAGTGCTGGGCTTCCCAGTACAAAAAAGACATGGACTTTCTGGAGTCAGTCCAGCACAGAGCTATGGTGACTAAGGGACTGGAGCATCCAGCCTACAAGATGCTGAGAGTGCTGAGACTGCTCAGTCTGCAGAAGGGGAGGCTTGGGGGAATCCTACCTACATGTACAAATATCTGATGGGAGGGAATGAAGACAAAAGAGCCAGACTCTCTTCAGTGGTGCCCACTGACTGGAAAAGAGGCAATGGGCTCTACTTAAAATACAAGAAACTCCATCTGAAGAAATTTTCTTACAGTGAGAGTGGTCAAACACTGGAGAGAAGTTATGGAGTCTTCATCTGTGCAAATATTCAAAACATGATGGGACACGGTCCTAGGCAACCTGCTCTGTTTGATGCTGCTTGAGGATGGGGGTTGGACTATGTGATCTCCAGAGGTCCTTTCCAAACTAAAGAGTTCTGTGATTCAGTGATATATGCCTATGGTATATATCCCATGTATACAGTATATATTATCTCTGGCAAATACACTTATTTGCTAACAACTTATCCGTCATTTTATCTTTTGGACTATGATAATTTCCTTGTCTCCTCTGCAAAGGTGAAAAGGAAGACCACATCTCCCTCCCCATATAAGATGTAAAATGTGTTTGAAGTAGTTTCCTCACATCACCGATGACTGTCTAGTACAGGAAGGGAAATATTTATTGCAGTGAATTCTGTCTCCATCTGACTGACAGCTCTATTATCTCAGGGCACATACACCCTGGTTGCTCTTCATGACTCACAGAGAATTATATGTCCTGCACTAAAACCATCTCTCAGAACTGGAACTTGTATTTATGGCAGCTGGCCCAGGCAATGTCACCTTTGCTTGATGATCACATCAGATAAGACCTATCCAAATAGGTTTATGCATTTTCCACGACTATGTTTAGCAGCTAAGGAATTGCCTTCCAGTCTGTACATATGATCTGTACCATAACTTAGGGCCATGGGTGGTACAATCCCTGTAAAAGATTATTTTTGCTGAGAAATGGGAGGAGGTTCTCTCTCTGTTAGAGCACTGAAATAATGAAGTCAGAAATAAATACTGTAAACTGAATTTTAGATTCAGGCAAAGGTTCTTTTCACCTTTCACTTTTTTTCCTAATTTTGGTGTATGTCTTCTGCAGTGTTATTCTGAAGCTCCTTTAAGTATTAACTGACAAAATAGAAACGATGAGAAAAGAGCAGACTAATTTCTCTTTAACAATGAAAACTACCGGTATGGAAGAGAATATTGCATTTAAACAAACTCTAAAAACTACATGAGAGTAGTGATTGTATGCATAAACAGCTCTGCGAGATACACAAAAGGATCACATAGAATACATTTTCAGAACCAGATGCCTCACTGACTTGTGTAGAGGATAAAATGAAATCTGACAAGATTACAAAACTTACCTATTACTTGCAGGTAAATAGCAATTTAAATTCTCTTTAATGGTGTAATGCATACACACCTGGACCATGGAACATCAGTTCAATGCTAATGTTTTGTTGTAAGGGGCAATTCCTGAATGCTATCATTATTGCTCATTCACGGCCAAGCACAGATCCCAGCAGAAGTCCTTCTGAAATGATAAGCAACTACTGAAGCTCTGTGCACTTGGGCAGAAAAGTATCACAGTGAGAACTAATAAGCTCCTTTGGAAAGCCTTAGGAGTATCTATGCTTTTATTAACAGCAGTTACCAAAGGGGTGTGTATCAGTTTCAGCATTATATCTAATCTGTTAGAAATGTAGAGCTGCCAATTCCACCTTTTATGTCCCTCTGCATGTTCCTGTCTCCCCACTCCTCTAGGACCCAGTACAGGCTACATTCAGTGACCTGATCCCACTGAAAATCCCTTCTTGTGATTAGTTTGTACCCTTCCAGACCAGCCTGGTGAGATGATTCAGATTGAAGTCGGATGGGGATATACTCTCAGGGAAGACTGGCATCATCACTTTTGGCAGTATCAGGTAATCACACCAGAGGATTAAACTAAATTCAGGCCAGCTCAAGAGACTGCAGAAAACCAAGTGCCTCTTGTGAAGTCAGCCATTAACAAGTCATAAGAAAAGGAAGATAAACAAGATCTATTCATTGTTTTCAGTGTACTTGGAGAAAAACGTAGGCACAGATAGGTTATGTCTACATTTGTAAGTACTGTGGTCTTACAGAACTATAGCTGTAGAGTGAAGGGGACACTATGTCTGCATGTCCCTACATGCATCTCAGGGATGTGTTCTCTGTACAAGTTCAAGGCTGGCTGGGTGGATGGAATGCCCATTTACCCACTGGAATGTTTTATGTGAGTTCCTAGTGTGTACACAAGGAATTTAGACTACCAGACTATTTTATTTTAGATTATTTTCATCTCAAAGGGATCCAGTTCTTGTGCTCTGAGACTGCTGTCACATGAAGCAAAGCAGAGTAAGTGGAGATGATCAAGAGATTTTCTTTAAAAATGCACTCCTGGTTCAAACTAAAACACTCATCCAGATGCCCTACAGAAATAATTGCATGTTATTTAACACATCAGAATAAATGCAGGCTAGGAGAATATCCTGGGTATTCATATGCAAATGTGACAGCACCATGAGTTTTGCTTGAGATATTTTATGAATACAAAGGGAATACATTTGTAATGCAGATTGGTATATACTATTAGACTATTATCTCATTATATTGAGCTTCAAGTCAAAGTACTGTTTTTTCAAGTTTTGCACACATAGGTAATGAGTCTGATGCTATATCCTTCTCTCCCTCTGTATACCGCTTACTTACAAATAAGCCCACTGATCTCAAAAATGTATCCACATGAATAAATACTACTTATAATTTCAAAAGAGTAGCTAGACTACTGAATATATTTCTGGATCTTCCTTCTAAAAAGTTCTTTGGCTTCTTCAAACTGTTCACTGGGTCTGTAGTATAAAAACAACACCTGATGACTAAATTTTTTCTTTCTTTAATTTTTAGAAAAATTGCCATGTGAATTGTTCAAGTTCCAACCATTAAAGTCAGTCATACAATTTTCAACTAGTTCAATGAACAATGGAAATACTAATATTCTATATAGTAATAGGGAACCCCACAGCTGTGTGCCAGCATGAATTCCTAACACAAGTACAGTATTTTAATTCTGCATCCTTGACACACCTACACACACAGAAGGTTGAGCACAGTGGTTCTTACAGCAGCAGAACAATAAAAAGAAAAAACAAGAAAAAGATCTGAATTACAAAACATCTTTTTTCTAACAGCTGCTTCCTACACAGATGGATCAGACTGTGCCACTGTGTGACAAAATTCTAAATGATAAGTTTTGTCTCATTAAATAATGAGATTTCATTTCAAGATTTCATTTATCTTCATTATCTTCCTCACAGAAATGTGCTGGTATACCTGTAAGGAATCTGCGAGTACAACAAAGACTGAAAGCAATCCTTCCTTTAAAGCTGTGGTGTGGCTGTGTTGATCCTTGTTGTGGTTTCAGTAGGTAGGACAATCCTAAACCAACATAATGGCTGAAATTCTCTTATCATTTCCTGTGTCTACCTAAATAGGCATAAAAAGTGGAAAGAAGGAACAGAGAACAGATGCTTTGTTCAGCTCCAGTTTTCCTGTGTTTGTCCTCTAACCATCCATAATCTATTGCGGTTCATCGATTTTCTCTTGTACAGGACACAGTGCACCCTCAGCAAGCTCGCAGATTAAACCAAGCTCAGTGATGCGGTCAATATGCTTGAGGGATGGAATGCCAGGATCCAGAGGGACCTTGGCAGTTTGGAGGAGTGGGCCCATGTGAATCTCATGAAGTTCAACAAGGCCAAGTGCAAGGTCCTGCACCTGGGTTGGGGCAAGCCCCTGTATCAGTACAGACTGCGGGATGAAGGGATTGAGAGCAGCCCTGCAGAGAAGGACACAGGGGAACTGGTGGATGAAAAATTGGACATGAGCTGGCAATGTGTGATGGCAGCCCAGAAAGGTAATCGTATTCCAGGCTACATAAAAAGAAACATGGCCAGCAGGTCAAGGGAGGTGATTCTCCCACTCCACTCCTGTGAGACCCCACCTGGAGTACTGCATCCAGCTCTGGCGTCCCCAAGAATACAAGAAAGACATGGACCTGTTAGAGTGGATCCTCCTCCACAGGAGAGCTATCAGAAAGGTCAGTGGGCTGGAGCACCTCTTCTGTGGAGAAAGCCAGAGTGAGTTGGGGCTGTTCAGCCTGGAGAAGACAAGGCTCTGGGGAGAATTTATTGCAGCCTTTCAATATATTAGGGGGGGTTACAAGAAAGATGGAGAGAAACATTTTACCAGGGCCCATACTTACAGGACAAAGGGCAATGGTTTTAAACTGAAAGAGGGCAGATTTAGATTAGATATTAGGAAGAACTTTTTTTATGATGAGGGAGGTGAGACAGTGGAACAGGTTGCTCAGAGAAGTTGTGGAAACCCCATCCCTGGAAATGTTCAAGACCAGGTTGGATGGGGCTTTGAGCAACCTGGTCTAGTGAAAGATGTCCCTGCCCATGGCAGGGGGGGGTGAGCTAGATGATCTTTGAAGGTCCCTTCCAACCCAAACCATTCTACAATTCTATGATCTATATCATCTAGTGGGTCAGAGTTGCAAATAACACATTCAACAATAATAACGCCATACTGATGTAATAATGTGGTTAACACACTGTCTTAAGAGTTTCTTATTGATGCACTTTCTTGAAGAAAAGTTGTGTAAGTGACAATTTGGGAACACCCCAATGTTTTTAAGTCACTTAGCATCTCAAAGCATCTTAGTCACTTAGCACATGACATGTGTCATAGAAACTCATGTTCAAAGTTTTAAGAAAAGGGCTTATGACCCTAAAGAAAGCCAAGGATATTGGTCTCAATAACAAGCATTCTTTGTTAGAATGATGGAGTCACATAAAGAGATGGAAAGCAGGCTCATTCACAAAGTGTATTGCTTGTCAAATTGACAAACGTGAAGGTAAAAGTGTACAATAATAGAAATCAGTTAGGATCACTAATGCTATTTAAAGGACCCACTAACAAACAAGGTGAGTTTAGGTTTTCCAATCACTGTTGCTCCACTTAAAGTCTGTTTTCCTTTGCAGAGCCTCTCCATGCCAAATCCTTGCTAAAAGAACACTGAGAGCGTTCCCATGGAGAAGGCTAAGACTGAACAAAAAGAAAATGGACAATCGTCACACTTCTGGAAAGCTGCCAAAACCAGAATATTGAATTTGGGAAATGAAATAGAGAAAGCAAAGCAGTAAGAAATGGTTATTTTCTTGACTCAAGATCTCAAAAGGGAAAGAAAGAATAGCATTTAAGTATTACAAAATTACCTTTTCCAGTGAAGAAAACAATCCTGTACCACTTTTCATAACAGAATTGAGATGAACATGTGCTTTTTGGCAAGTATGAAAAGGAATCCAAAAAAGGAGAACACAAAAGAATAAAATGACATTGAGATCCTGGATAATAGCTTTTGCTTGTTTGAATGCATAATCTTGAAGAAAACTGAAAATATTTATATAGTAGATACTGCATGGAATAATGCAGTATTAAGTGATAGAGACTAAGCATAACACATCGAGAGATATGGAATTCATTGTTGCTGCTCTTATCCAAGAAAACATTCTATTCATGTAAACTGAAGTTTGAGTGATGAGTGCATCATCATGCATTTATCTGAAACTCCCTATCTGTTTAACTATGAGATATTATATGTAAGAAATATAAACTCCAAACTCTGGTATGATAGTTTAAGTAAAAAAACAACCCATGAAAGTAGGAGTGGAAGAAACCAGATGAATCACAGTGTCCAGTTCCCTGTCTGTTACTGAAGAACCTCATATAAGTTCTGAAACAACTCATCATTTTCTTACAATATTTACCTGGTACAAAATAAGTGCAACACCATAATGAATTTATTCTTCCACAGTCTCATTTCACAAAGCCATGTAAGACCATTTACATATTGCTCTCAAAAAAGCAGTCTAGTTTTTGAACATCTAGAAGGCAATCTTTGTGGCTTTTTTTGTAAAAGTGTTTTCATGCAACATTTGGAAGACTCTTTGCTAGTATTTTTGTGTAACATATTCAGGAATATAAACAGTTATTCTCATTCTGAGGAAACCCACTGAAAAGGCATATTATAATATTTATGTTATAAAAGAGAAAATATGTGATGTTGACATTACAATGGGATAACTATTATTGAATGTAAAGAGATCATTTTTCATTCAGTATTTGTTATTAATTCAAATATGAAGAGGAACTTCTATGTGCAAAATATCTCTGTATGTTATCTTTTTAATGTAGAACATGAACCAATTTAATTTCTTTCACAATTAAACAGCAATATATGTATTTTTTGAACATTAATTTCTTGCCACTAATAATACTAATCATTAAGAAAGACAGTAACTAGGGGAAGAGAGATTTAGCCTCCTACAAGGGATCTTTATAATGGCTATTGACAACCTAAGTGACTTTTATACCATAGAAACACACATCTTAAAAGTATCATTCATTGTATAGTTCAGTCAGTGTATAACTCATAAGAAATCCACCCCTCTGTTCAATATCCCCATAAAACCCAAAAGCAATAGGGAAGATCTATTTCCTCCCACTATGACATCTTATGAAAGAAACTTAGGCATCAAAGAAGGCAGCTTAATAAAAGCCTCAGCTCAACATCCAGTTCTGGTTAAAATAGGAAAAATCGAAAAGAAGCTTCCAACAAAATGCTGCATAAAGAACATAGAAAGTACTGTAAGGATCTTCTACCAAATAAATGATACAGCTTTGTCTTCAGTACAGGTCGCTGTCACAGTAAAATATACCACAGAACAGAAAAGGTTTTGAGAATGCCACTGAGAAACCACTTAAAAGTCCTGCAAAAACTCTCATGTGAAACAGAAAAGGAAACAATTTTAACTGTTTGCATAGGAAAAATAAGAGGGAGCATGACAAATGTATGCAAAATAGTAAGTGGCATACAGAAGGCTCTCAAAAGCTGCTTTTCTTCTAGTCTTATAATACACAAAGAAAGAAACATTTAAAGATGCTGAAAGACAGCAGTTTTGAAATTGAAAAGGGATTTTTTTCAAAATACAGTATAATTAGACTATGCAACTCAATGCATCAGGAAATTGTTAAGGTCAATAATTCAAAAAGAAAAAAAAAGCTATTGGAAGTGTGTATGAATGAGAAGAATAAACAGTGCTATATACACAAACGCTAACAAGAGTGAAACAAAATTGGAAGGGGTGTTATACTTCCTACCTGGCATTTTAAGCCAATCTCTGGCTATTACACCATGAAATAAAATCTTCAAGTAGGGGGCAAGACATGCCCTGTCTTTTCATGGTGAGGGTGTCTTGACCGCTTCTCAGAAGTATCTAGTGTTGGTCTATTACCTGAGATTTAATGCTGCTTCTTTCTGGGCTTCAGGTAGTCTTAGCTCAGTCACCTACTGCTTTAACTAAGATACTTATTTGGATTTGAAGGAAAACAAACCCCTACTTCCAATAACCCCCAAATCGTTGTCACTGTTGTTCAATCTCACCACACCTTTGTTGTAAGAAGATTCATCATCGAAACTTTCCCTGTTTTCAACTGACAAACCCATCATTTTTTACCTCATTAGAGCTTTTTTTTTCTGGGCAGTTCCACACAAAAGTTTTCCTGGACTTCTGTGACTGGGGCAAACATTTGCTGTGCTCCCAAACCTGGTGGTTCTGCCATTTCTGTGCTCCCCTTTTTGCCCCCTTACACAGTTTCCATGTGAGGAACAGTATTTTATTGACTTTTCTTCCAATAGCCTTTACTGGCTCTTTGCTTTTTTATTCTTTATTGGGAATCTCTCTTAGATGTCTTTCAAATCACCCACTTGCTCTTACATTTTAATTAAGCAAAATTCTGGAAGATTCCCAAATGAGCGATGGTATATCCTCCCTCCTTCATTTTTTATCTAAGCTACTGGTCAGACACAGGAATAGTTTTCAGACTTCAGCTCAACAATGCTTAGTCATATATGCTGCCTAGGACCTACTTATACATGCAACTTACTACTACTATACTACATAGCTTATAACTACTCTATTATATAATTTACTGCTAGTATAATTTGTTAAAACTATGCATACAGCTAATTTCAATGAAAATTACCCCCCACCCCACCCCAAAATAAAAAGGAACACCCGAGTTAGATTTAGAACTCCCCAAACAGATATTTCTCCCCAAAGGAGAAACCATAGTGAGTGTTTATCAGCAGAAGCATGGGATGAACATCTGGTATGGTGCAACTGTATGTAACCTAGTACATTGTATTTGCCCACTCGGCTAGGGGGACGACTGGCCTGGAACAAGCTGTATCTGTGAAAGATACAACTGGTTTTAGCCTCCAAAACAAGACAGCTGCATGAAAACCACTTGTGGGTAATGGTTTCTGGAGTGCTCTACCACCAAACTGCAGCCAAGAACGGTTTAGCAAGAGCACTTGCTCATAGTAACACACAAAATCCATGCCACAGGATGTTCTACAGCTTCCTCACATATATTTCTTCCTAGTAGCTGGAAGAGTTACTTGGATTTGAATTTGCTGGTAGAGCTGAAGCTGTAGATTATGCATCATGTCAGCTGGCCAGAAATGCATGGCCACTGGCCTTCCCAGTTGCAGCCCCACAGTTAAAAGCCACTGCCCTGTGGGTAGCTGGGATGATGCCTCAACATACTATGAAAATGTGAGCTGATGCTCCGCCACATGGCCCCCATCTCTGCAGTTTCCCAATACACTAATGTAACAGATGTGAATACCACTGACCATCTATGATGGGGAGGTAGAAAGCAGAGAACTCTGTACAAAAAACTGGGAAGGGCTTGCTTACATTATTAAATGTGTTTGATTAATAACCTTTATTCTTCTTGGAGTGAAAGGCATTTAGTTATGGCTGACAGAGTTAATGATCATCAGAATATAAAACCACATCCAAATCAAACCCTTAAATCTGAACTCTGTTGTTTCAAACTTGATTTTTTCTGGTTGGATCTCTGTGTCATTTCAGTTAGTTGAGTGCCAGCCAGTAACCCACACTTTGACATATATTCTTACTAATGTCTCAGTTTTCTATTTTTTCAGCAGGCAATCTCTGTCTGATAATCACAATAATGAATATTGTCTGTATTTCAATGTCATGGAATTTTTTTTTGGTGGAAAAAATGTCCCTTTCAGTCTTCTGGGTATTTCCATGGATTTTGACTTGTTCTGCAGAACTGTATTTCTAAGCTGTTTTAACAGGTGACAGTATAATCCCTCTATATGTAGATGAAGGCATTAGTTATCTGAACAGCAACAATTTGTCCAGCATTTTCATCTGTCATATGAAGAGTGATTAGTGAGGTTGATAATGGTGTAACAACAGATGCTGGTTCAAGAATAGCAGTAGACATTTTTCAGTAAAAGCCGGAAAGATCTCAGAAGATTGACTTTCTTGAAATCCATGGTTAAATTAAAGGGAATTATAACACACCCAATGATTACATGCTTTTTTCTGGTGAATGACAAGGCCATGTATTTACATAGCTTTCAGTCAAAGTGATCCTGAAGGAACAAAATTATTTGCTACTCTTACGAATGAGCATCACCGCCACAGAGTACACCTTAGTCTTCTTGGGCATGAGTTGTATGCTCTTTTCAGGAATTTAAGTGCTCTGAGTTACTCCTTGGAAGAGCTGCTTTCTCAGTGTAAAACTGTAGGGAGATTTGCCTTGCCTCAAGGTAGTTCTTGCAAACAACTCCTCTCTCCTTGTCACTAGATATTGTCAATAGCACATTTGAAATCCAGATTGCCATACATTAACAGCATGACAAATTGCAACCTGGACAGGGTTTGGGAAGAATCTTCATACCAAGCAGGTAAGTAAATGCCTCTCAAATAATGAAGGAGTATTTAAAGAACGTATTGTTCTTGGGTATCACCACAAAAATCTGCCCAGGTTTCTACCTGAGGTAGACTTTCCTATCCAAACATTGGTTCGTTTATGAGCCCTGAAATGGGAAACTTTTGTTTCCTTTTTGCCACTGGAGAATCAGAATTTTTCAGACAACCACTGCCAATTAATATCAGTTTTACAATAAATCTAGAATATATATTGCTAATGATCTCTCTTATAATTTACATATTAATTATTTACATGGGTAAAAGGTCAAGGAATCTCAGAAATATTGACAGGATGTTTGTTGATGCGAATGACAGAATACCAGCTTTGGGAATATATCTCGACTGCAAAATCAATCACCTAGCTTAATTGATTTAGCAACAGAATATTAGACATGAAAGAAATCCAAGATAAAAAACCTTGTGCAAGAGAAGTATAATGTGATTTTTGGAAATCTTAACAGTTTAGATGAAGATACATGTCTTGCAATGAGGTAATTTAACTTTTTATGATGTAACTACTTGGACAGATTTCTTACTTGCTTTACAGTGAGCTCAGAATTGAATTAATAAACTTTATCAATTTGTATCAAAGGAACTTTGTGAATTGAGCTAAAGGGATATCATATAAAAGAATTATATTAAGTCCACCATTGGAAGTCCCATACTTCTTCCTGATTGCAGAGACCTCCTCTGCTGCTTCTCATGGCAGACCCTCTGAACATCTATATATTGTGTATGATTTATTATCACATCTTAAACCAGATTATCTGGAAGGGACTGAATTTCATTCTCCCCCAAAGAGTAACTGTTCACGTAAAGCTTGTCTTATCTTAAATCACTTTAACTGCCTTTTCGGGTTCTAGTCTCCCCACAGTGAATATGAATCACCCGTGTGAGAGCTCTACTTTATTCTGAAGTTGATATAAATACACTTTGCTGATTATCAGGATCATTAGCTAACTGTTACATACCTGAATATTTTTAAAAGGTTACTGGGGACCCAGCAAACAACTACGATGAATCACTCCATAATGTACTACTGTATGTTTTCTTCATTCATTAGGTATCAAGAAATTATATTTTCGAGACAGCACATGTTAAGCGTGCATTTTGCTGGATGAAAATTTGTGGTGTTATTCACTTCATTTCATCCTTAACAAAGGTCACCTCTGACATTTAATGGAAGGAGAAACATTGTGCATCACAAGTTCACTACGTGACTGGTCCATAATGGAGTGTGCCTGAGAACGTTAGGCCACATGAGGATGTTTTCACATGAGCTCCTCCACATGACTAGACATCAGTGGGACACAGAAGTGGTCTGCCTGTACCCTCACTTACAGCAGTCACGGGGATGAAGGTACAGCTTCCTGTCTTTCCACTCTCCAATAACTTTTGCTTCACTTCTCAGGTAGCAGACTCATGTAAAATGCATGCAAGTACAAGGAACAGGGTCGGGAACCACAAGGTACTGCACTCACAATTTAGCCCAGGTACAATCTTTAAGCTGGTATAACTCTTGAGTTACAGCTAGACATAATCTTGTCTGCTGTCCTGGTCTTGAGACTCTTGAACTCCTGGCTATATGGTTTAAAGGCTGGCAATGACTATCCTTTGCCATCACGATTACGCAGTGAACTCAGTCCCCAGTCTTGACTGAGTGCTCTAATGATATGACGATTAAAACAAAAGAAAGTCAGTCTGACTGTTGCTGGCATTCAGCTCCACTAGATGGCTGTCCCCAGAATCAGGGCTAGATGGAACAGATTCCAAAGGAATGCACAATATCCAACATTTCCATGTTCCCAGTGGAGGAGGTAGACACATAATTTAACTAGATTAAGTTAGTGGGACTGCCTACGTTACCTATGTAATTGAGAGAGAGAGTGTGGCCAAAGTTAATGAAATTGAATATCCATATTCAGGTCTTTGGAGACACTTTCCATTGAGTATATAAGGGACATAATGAACTTAAGTAGTTATCTGAGCTGGACTATATTGGTTCCTGACACTTCAAATTATAGACAAGTATCTAAATGGAGCACTTAATTAAGGTAGACTGGATTCAGTGCTTATTCACTCTGATTTGAATGAGTGGATTTATCTTTTGTGTGCAAATGGAACTGGATTCTTGACTGTTTGTTTGAGTTTTTAACCTTCTAACTGAGTAACAGTTGGCTTCCAAATGCATCAATAACATGAGATTTGAGAACCATGCTGTGCTTTATTACACAAAAGAAAACACAAGTTTGGCACAAGTTTCTCCTTAGGCAAGCACTTGTTCTAAATGGCTTTTACATATGAAAAAAAAAATAGCTTCTATTTAAGTGACAAAGAGATAATGCAGATCATGTTTATATGTTAGAACATGAGCTGATCAGTCATTTGCAGATGAACATGCATAGCTCTTACTAATTGGTTTTGATCACACAGAACTTCTGATTACATTAATTGCACAAACAGGGACCTATAATTTTCAGTATGAGCACAAAAATTGAAATATCTATTTACTTCTTAAAATTTTTGATTGGTGAAGTATAGATCTTACTATATAATCCCCCCATGAGATATTATTGAAATCTCAAGATTTTTTTTTTTCCATATGGCTACCTGTCACTTCTGTAACTACAAACATTAAGACTAGGATACTGACCTGCTGTTCCCAGTCTGACCTGAAAGCAGGCAAAACGCTTCAAATATATGATAATGATTAGAAAGAGGTCCAGATATTGTATTTTAAACAGGATTAAATGTACATCCGGTTTAAGTCTGGAAGTTCTACCCTTGAATTTAAGTACCGTGTTTCACAACATTTCTTCATAACTGATAAATGCATAGGTAAAGAAAGATCTAGAAGATGTATTTATTCACAAATTTATTTTCAGTTATTCTTTCCACTTTTGTCTAGCATTAATCAAAACAAATCCACAAAAAATTCCATGATAAGAAGAGATCCCTACTATTTCAAATAAGCTTTTCCATGAAATCCATGCTAAATGTGGTTACCTTTCCTTACCATGCTCTAGAATATGCGTAGCAAATTATGCACTGTTGTGTCCAGTAGGTTGGAAGTAAGGTCATTTTCTGAAGGTAGTAGTAGTAGTAGTGGTAGTATTTAGTAGTATTAGCTTGCTCATAATATAAAGGCCAAAAACTGATACACTTCAGAAAACCAGATGTGATATTAATCCTCAACATTGCAAGCAATAAAAAGGCTCCTATCTATAAATACAATAAAAGTTACCATGTGGAACTTACTGTGCTGGCAGTGAATCCCATTAAATCCCTCTGGACATTTACAAACATATCCTATGAATGTGTCGCCTCGATATGCTTCACTAATTTCACATATCCCACCATTATGACATGGATTAGGAAGGCAGGGTCCTGAGAGATGGGGGGAAAAAAAGAAGTATAGATACATACATTATAACAAACATAATAATTTCAGTCATATATGTGTTCATTAAAGAAATAAAATCCCTTATGTAGCCCTTCATATTCCACTAACCCACTAAAATATATCCTTCACATAGTTCAGATAACTTGCCAGCACAGATTTTTGTGAACAAGAAAAAATATGAAGCATGTCACTACTCATTAATCACAACATTATTTTTTAATGTAAGAGAAGACAGGAGACAGAGAAGCTAAATCTTGCTCTCCTATTAAAGATAACAGGCATTCTAACTTTTATACCACTGAGGAAATATGTATTAATCAAACGTGCCTATCATGTATGGAGTGACATGTACAATATCCCTGAATAATCACTACATGTCAAGTTAGTAGTTTGAGATCTTTGCTACGGCTTCGGGTGACTTTCTGCATATGTGACTATATGGGCCAACAGTTAGCAGCTACTAAACCAACTATTCTTTTTCCATTGAGTGCCTTTTTAGCATATCCACTTCAAGCTGATTTCAAAAAGGTCTTCTGACTAAATTATTTTTTCCCACTAACCACATGCTAGGATACCTAAAATTTCAGCAATGAGATCTAATTTGTTAGGTTTGCAATGAATGACTACACATACCTTTAAATAATAGCATCTTTTGAACTGAGATCCGAAGTTTATTCATTTAATGGCATATGTTAAAAGATTTTTACATCTTATTGTCTTGCTAATACTATCTGTAATATACCTCCTACTAGAAGAAAACACTTTAGCATTTTGATGATTTTTTTTTTTCCAGTTTTACTTTAAAGAACTGGTGGTAATCATTGATTAGAAAGCCTCATGTGCAAATTTGTGTGTGACAAGATATATGAATTCAATATATAGTATGTTATTTGCAACCTTTGCCATGTACACAGAAAGGTGCCAATCTTCACTTATTGAAATGCAATGTCATAATTATTCACCCACTTAAAATTGCATTTAGAAAAAAAAAAACCAAAAAAACAGAAAAGAACTTCTTTCTGCAGCGTAATTTACGGACAATCAGCACTGGGAATTGGATGACTTAAACTTAAAGGAGCTATAAGTTTAGTGTTTCTGAGGGTCTGCCTATTTGTTTATGTTTTCAATTACAAACCCAAGGTTTGACGGATGTTCACAGCAACACCATTCATTCAGAACGTCACATTAGTGAAAACTGCACTCTCTAAGAAAATATTAATTTGCAAAAGACAAAAATTAACAGGATGACAAGGATATCAGAACACATTCCCCAGTTATAATTGCCCAGGTGGTTATAGCAATTTGAGAAACTATCCATGGACACATTTCTATTACGACTTACGTCATCAGCGTGTTCCAGGACACAATCCTGCAGAAGTTATGCTTGTGTGTATCATTAAACAGGTGATATGTCTCACTGAACCCAATAAATAAAAGACATGAATATACAGCAGCTTATTCTAAATGCAATTAGTAGTAAAAAAAGGGCAAAAATCATGAAGATGGAGAGGAGGAGATAGCTGTTGCCTTTTTTGCCTTTCCCTATCCACATTCTGCATTACACTTTAAATGTAATGGTACACTACATTCTTAATTCCAGACAACATATACAACTCCTTTAACAGGTCTAGGAAGACTCATGGCTTTCAAGTATTACAGCTTCTGTTCCTGTTATTTCTCCTCTGTAATATTTTGGGAAGAAACATGTTTAATAATTTGCACTTTTAGTCTCCCAATGAATACGAGCTGTGTATTTTTCTTCCAAGTCTCTATCATATAGTGCTTCAGTTTGGGGAGTACCTGCAGGTAGCCTCATATGTTAATTACTTCTATGCATGCGGATCTCTAATCTTAGAAGAACAATAAATCTTTTAATAATTACTTTCTCATTTTGCTTGCTGCTTTCTCCATATGGCTTGTTAAGCACATGTTCAGCATACTTTCATTAATTTTCTTTAGATTTTGTACTTTCTCAGATCAGTCCGAAGTACAAAGACTTAAAAGGTCATTTGAGGTGCACAGTAATAAATAATATACTGGTGCACACCAGTATATCTAATGAATCTTAGTCTTCTATGATGCCTTCATACTGAAAAAAACCCCACACCAACAATATAAACACTTTTTTTGCCTGATTATAGTTGTTATTTGGTCATAGACATATAATAGCAGTATTTTCAGTCTAAGTGTTGAGTAATTTTGCTTTGGGTTTTTTTTTGTTAATAGAAACTGGTAGTTCAAAAATTATTTTGAGAGCAATGAAACATCCTAATTAAATGCACTGAAACTAGTAAACAACAATCATCTAATTTTCACTAGTTAACATTTATTTCCTAAAAAGGACATGGGTTAGACTCATCTGTGTTCTAAAAGAATGAATGATTGAAACTTTAAAAAGCCTTATTTCTCCTAATTCTCCAGAGGACCATACTCTGAGTTTACACATCTTCGGGATATTTAAATTGCATGAATCTTCAAGCATATGTTTCTTTTTTTTCATTGGGTGTACAGGATGCCTGATGCAAGTTATGCACGTTTGAGTGTCTTGAAGGATCTGGGTCCTAATCCTGCCATCATTCCATTTAAGCATCAAAAATGGTATGTAAAAATTTAGGCACTGCTGCTAGATCATGAGAGGTCCCAGCTAACTTCCATAGGGATGTATAGGCTTTTAAATAACATTGTATTGAATGCTGGATAATTAATTCCCTAACAATCTGATTAATATTCTCAGTTACTCAGATCTATAGCAGCAAGTTCAAAAACATCCTTCTTTACCAACAAAAATAAAAAAACAAACTTGTCAACTCATTTTCAAAATACAGTGGACATCAGGGATTTGGTTTTTTAAATCAATAGCACTGTAATACTTTTGCAGGTAATCTTTAAGTGGCTTCCAACACAAAGAGAACAACAACATTTGATCAATATTAATGAGCAGTGGAATTCAATGGTATGCTTTCCAGGCATTTTTATCCATGTTCATATAAAATAATGTCAACAAGATTAACTGTGCACTCAGAATAATAGATCTATTCACTTTTCTGCTCTTTTGAGTCCTTCTTTGTGCAGTTCCAGTGGTATTAGCCAATATAATAAGTATAGTCCAAAATACATCATCCTGTTATTCAACTGAAATCCCATACTGTTCTTGAAAAAATATTGAAAGTAACTTAAAGCATAGCAGGTTTTAAATTTTTTAGATGCTCTTACTAAAATCTCTGAGATTTTATAGATGGACAAATCAAACAAATGCATCCTCAGTAGAGTTGCAAAGGGGCTCAAGGCAGAACCATGTTATCTGTTTTCTTTGACAAGCACAGTCAACAAATAAAATCTTGTATAATGCAATACTGAAGTGGTAATTACATATTTGAGAGAAAACATTAGTTTGTCTATAGCAAGAAAAGCCAGGAAAGCAAGGAAAGCATCATTTCACCAATAAGAATGTAATTTTTGACAATGATAACATATATGAATAGTGAATTAGCTGATTTAGGAAAACTGTTTCTTCATTTGTCTTGTAGGATATTCAAATTCTTTTGAAGTAATAGAAAGAAGTGTCCAAATACCTTTCTATATTTCCCCCCTGGTAGTCTGGAGGAAATGTATTTTTTAAAATACCAGGTCTTATTTTGAGCTTCTTTTTTTTGCATGGTCTTCCATTTTTAAGAAAAAAAATAAACGGATAAATAAACAAAAAAGCCTAGAAATGTTGACAACTGTGAAGCATATCTAAATATGCGTATGTGAATGTCATTACCTAAAATTCTGATTGTTCTCATTTCAATTATTTAGTTTTACTGCAGACTGGCTGCATCTACACGAGCAAGCTATACAGTGCAATGGGAAGGGATCTGAAGAGGAAGAGGGCTGATGCTGTTGACGTGATGCCCACACAGTGTCCTTTCTGAGAAGAGGGTGGTAGAGTTACTCTGGTGATAGACTAACTCTAGTCTCTATCAAGGCTTTTCATCAGCTTAGGTTTGTATCTGTATGTGTGAGGTATGACACTAATTACTGTCCCCTCTAAGTGTCCAGGATGCATTAGAATTTAAGAGCCGTATACAAGCCAGTGCAAACTTCATCAGGGACAGACACAGAGCCTGTCTGAAAGGGCAGCTGCGCAGATGCTCAGCAGAACACATTTTGTACAATGCATTGAAGTGCATTATCAAGAAGTCTACAGACGCTTTGCCAGATATTTTTCTGATAAATCTTTACCTAGGACTTAAAAATATGACAAAGGCCAACTTTGAAGTACGGTGGCTAACAGTGGAGTTGTGTAGCATTAGCTTAGCAAAATGTAAGAAATCAGAAAGTAGTTGAAATAGCAGCTGTAACAGGAAGAAAAAACAAACAATGTCCCCTCAATGACTCTTTCCCTTAACATTCCCCAATTCAGTGATAGTCATCTGTAAAACAAGCCATTTCGCATGCTTCCACCAAATACTGTAAGCATTTTTTGCCAAATATAAAATCTGCTGCTGCTTTGGTGGGAAAGACAATACAAAATACCAGGCAGTTACAGGTGATATAGTTAAGCAAAAACTGTACATCAGTCGCATCTTCCTCAAAGTCTGATTCCCCATACTCAAGTGTGCTTGCTGCTGTGCTAAAACAGGAAGACGATCAAAAATCAAACCCCATGATTTCTTACTAAGACAAGATCAAATGAGGAATATGAAAAATGAAAAGAGAAAAAAAAAACAAATATACTCCAATGGAGTGACATACGCTAAATAATCACATTTTAAAAAAGTAAAATTAAAGGCAGTGCAATACAAATGTTAACGCTTTTGATGTTATCTTTCTATCCATCTTCTCTTCATGTAGAAATAATGCAAATTCAAGGAAAAATGCCAAATTAGATATTGACCTTGATATACATCAAGATGAAGATACTGTTAGCTACAAAGCTAATTGCTTCATTTATTTTGTGGAGTATTACTGAAGTAGGACTAATAGATAATGTTACTCTGATGATACACTAAGCTCCAAATCCCATAAAAACAAATATTGGAGTTATCATCAAACTAATATAAGGTATCAAATGATTTTACATTTCATTGTAAAAGAAACATACTCTCTAGCTTCTTGCCTTCATACCACTAGCTTTTCTTAAGTCCATCTTGGCTCTACATGAATGTCAGTCAAATATTCCCCCCCCCGCCCCCGGTAAATTGAAATCTTCATCAGAGATCTCTCACAGAGTTTCAACATCAGTAGTTTGAAGTCTTCCCCCCACCTATGTTTGGATAATACATAATACTTTAGATGCTCCCTCTGCCAAAGCAAAGTCTTCAAAATAAGCTGTGACAGAGCTCACTTAGCAGGAGCTCTTATATTTTGAAATGAATATGTGTAAAAGAAGCCACTGGCACATATGACTGCTTTCATTTTTATGGGAAGAGAAGAATTAATCTCCTTGCTGCTAGAGCTAGCAGAATAGCATGAGCTTCCCATGATGAAGAAGGGTTATCACACTGAATTAGGCTCAGTGTCCAGGTAATCCAACACCCTATCCCTGCTGCTCATCAGTTCCTGCAACCTGACCAAGAAAGCTGAAGAATCCTGCAGTGGGAATAATTAGAAATCCGCATTAGGTATCTTACAAATATTTGCGATGAGCTTAATCTCTGAATCTTTATATTTGACATTCTTTTCTAACTAATATGCATGTTTTCTCCATAGAGTTAAAAATTATGTTTATACCACCTATATATGCACAAATGAGAGACCACCTCTTTTTCAGTAGTATATTGACCTTCTTTCCTTAGCATCCTTTTAAATACTCAATTAAATAGATTTTTGAAAGGTGTGCCGCTTCAAATGTGAGCTTATAGATTTCAGAGTTCGGCAGACACAAATCCAAAATATAATATAATTCTATTCAAAAGAGACCATCTTCCACAGAGACACACAAATGAACATTCAAATCCAGCAGGAATGTCCCTACAGGTTCTGACAGAAAACTGCTTTATTGCACAAAAAGGGCAGGAATATAACAAAAGCTTTTGAGGGTCTCTGATCTTACTCACATTTACTATTTTGCCTGTTAATTTAATATGATTGTGCAAGGCTACCTGACACAGAGGTTGGTTTTGAATGCCCCCAGCTGTGTGTCTGTGTGGGAGTTGTGATACTTCAGAGACCATTTTAACAACTTGACAGAAATGATCCTGCATTTGCTGAGTTCTGGGGATCATTAAATTGTACCAAAATACATACTTGTGTCTCAGCCTATCTATAGGTTCAAGCACACAAGTATGACATACTCATTCCAGAAACGCAGCGTAGGGAGTTAGGTCTCGCTAGTACATGTCCTTCGAGCTGGTGCACCACCTTTGTGGTTAAGACTAAGCTTCTGCTCAAGTGTTTGGTAGATTTCACCTGTATTTAGAAGAAAACTACCTTTTCCTAAGAACACTCTTGACACAGCTGGGTCTGAAGAACAGCATGTTTGTTCACTACTTGAATCTACAGCTACATGTCAGCTGCCTGCTTTGCAGGGCACGGTTTTGAGGACATTTAAAGAGAGTGTTTCCAGCTGATGTGCTATTGACCTTCTGCCAGAAGGGGCTGTAATCATGAAAACAGTTTTTTCTAGTCAACATGCTTGTTTTGCCACTTAAGTATGAAGCGTCTTCAGTAATGAATGAATATGTTGTAGTCTAGTACTTGCTCTTTCTCACTCATAAATATATTTTTTTTACCCTTAAAAGTCATTCTGGGTTCAAAATTTACATAAACATCTAAACATTTTAGGCCCAGCTCCCATTATACTGGTCCATCATGACATGGCTCAAAGAAAATAAAGGAGTCCCTCAGTTTAACTAAAACCCAAGAAAGTTGAATGTGATGTATTTTGAACTACCTCAACCTTCAAGTCTTCCAAAGTGTGATAAGAAATTCTTGCTTGCCCAGCATACTTGAATATTTGTAAAGCAGACAGAAAAAAAACCAAACATCAAACCACAATAGCTCCTACAGATCAATATATTTCATATGATTTCCTTTTGGAATTTGCCACTGTTGATTCTATTTTGCTGTTAGGATACAAATGAATCTTGTATCAACAAATATTTATTATAACTACAGCTTGCTATTTATTTGGTTATTTTAACCTGAAAAGAATAGGCATTGCAGAACATCATTCACAGTTTATGTGGAGTATTGATAATATTAACTGATTGCTATATGTTATTCCAGTTTATGCATGAAAATAGTAAAAATAATTAGCAATTACATACACCTTGATCTCATTAACATTCTCAAAATATCAGCTTTAAAAAAAAATAAATCTGTTCAGCCTGGTTCATAAGTGAATTAGTACTGTATTAGATTCTATCTAACTATATATTCATTATAAACTAATGGCACTGATCCAGACTTAATTGCACTGTGATTAAATATTTATCTTGTTTTTAATGCAGCAAATGGAGCGTGCTGATTGTAATGATGAAGGTGTCTCCATCTGGATGCAGCAAAAGCTAAGGTTCACCCTTGAGTGCAAAATGCTTTAGGTCATTTCTGCACACTTCCCTCTAATTCTATTCTGTGGATTTCTATTACAGAGAAGAAATTTAAACTGATTGTCCAGTCACCTCCCAACCTCTTTTTAACTAAATAACTAGAATATTTGCTGACAAGATGCTATTTAAACTTGATGGCTATACAGCGCCTTTTCTTAATAAATAAGTCTTAGGCTTCTCACCTAACCCTTCCATCAACTGAGAATGACACATTACACTGAAATTTGAGGCATGGTCAGTGTAGTACGCAATGTAGTGATACTACACTGGGTGAGACCTGAAAATGCTCCAAAAGCTGAAGAAAGTGTTCAATGCACTAGAAGACATTTTCCCCAAGTTCTATCTCATTATTTGTCCTCCTACTCCTCAGCTTCCAAGCCTGAGAACTTTCTTTCCCCATTTTCACTGCTGTTTTTCAGCTCTTTACACCTCTTTGTCACCTACAAATGTGTTTCTGAATAAAGCCCACAGTATTCTTCCCCCACCAGTTATCTGATAAACCCACTGTAGCAAATTAATGTGAGACCTGTTCTGCATCTCTGTATGAACTTTCACAGGATGGTTTTATCTTCCCAAAGAACACCTGCTTTGTTTATAGAAAATCCAAGCTCAGGGCCTTTTCCTTCTCTTCCTCTAACTTTATGCTGAGGCAGCATCATCATTATTTTTTTCCTAGATGATACTGTTTCTGCCACTGACTTCTCCCAGTCTTGCTGACCCAAGTGTGGGGGCTTGGTTGCTACACTCTATTTTTTGTGATTTACTCTGCATCATTGTTAAATCCAGATTAATTTTCCAACTTACATTAGAAATATTTTCTAAATCTTTTTCAGTTGATTCTGGTTCCCATCAAACAGAAAAACCTCTGCAAACACAGAGAATCTTGTATTTTGTAAAAATTTTGCTGGAGGACTGCAAAGACTTGAAGAATTTTGTATGCTAAAATATTCAGAGAATTCTTATATATTGGGATGTTTGAAAGATTCAGTTCAAAAGTGCAGTTCTGACAACACTAATATCTACAGGTTCTGCATGAAAATAAACTCTCAAAATTCATTCTCTATATAGTTGAAACAAATCTATCTCCGTATTTACCTCACTGGTCTGTTGCTTAAGCAAAATATACCCAGCAATAAGGAAACTATACATAGTTTGGTACCTAACGCAGAACCTCACTGCCAATTGGGATTTCTGTGCAACAGTGCTATTCTTATTATCATAATTCTTGTCATCACATATGAAGATGTCAGTTTTCATTGTTTCACTGCACTTTAAAATGCCAGTGATCAGGACCTCTCATCCTTTTTTGCCGTGTTCTATTAATAACTGGAAAGTGGAAAAAACCTGAAAAGATTATGTGAACCTTAATTATAACAGCAAATAGATTAAAATCCAGTTAGTCCTCTTGCTGAGCATTCCAGTGGGAACTAAAAAATGCAACAGTCTAAACTTATGCTATTCATATTTGTATGAGTCAGGTCCTAATTACTAGTGTCACGTTAGTGACACAGAAACAGCAGAAGCGAATCTCAGAGGGTCGTTATCCTTAGGACAGAAAATATTACTAAAAAGTGATGAAAGAGAACTACTAAATGTGAAATATATATAGTCCAAAAAGGCATAAAGTTGTCCACAGCAGAAACCAAGGGTAATAGATAAGACTTACACTCCAGTCATTTATTTTCCCTAGGATGTAAGACAGAGGAAATATATCCTTTCCTCTTTGCATTTTTTTCCAGCTCCATCAAACCTTCCAATTTCATGTACCCTACCCTAAATCCTTTTGAATTCCAGATCCTGTCACTATTCTCCAACTCTTACTCCCCTCTTAGTGTTCTCTTTTCTCCTCAAACCCCATTCTTGCTTCATATTGGTCTTTTGCCAACTTAGAAAACCACACACTGCATAACCATCCCAATTTAAAATTACAACCCATGTTTGCACTTATGTGCCTTCAGTTTTTAAGATACACAGTAGAATCACTGGATGTCTGCTTCCTTTGCACCAGTTACATCCACAGCACAAATACAAATTAATTGCTCTTGGCTAATGTGACTCACATGCAGTTAGTTGTACATGGATGAAAATACTGACCTATTTTGGTGGGTAATGGTAATAATTCCTGCACAGCAATACTGGTGATTAGTCTTTTCTGATGAATAATGCTTTAACTTAAAATTCCTTTTTGTGTTATTACACACAATGCTGTTGTCATTATTGTCGTTCAAGTACAGTTCTCTGCACTGGTAAACTGTGCCTTCAGCAGAGCCTTGTGCAAGGGCTAGGGCATAAGCTGTAGTGCTCCCGAGGTCACAAGTATATTCCTTTAGGGAAGGGCATGGCAGACTCCCTCTGGAGCCACACACTCTTTTCAGGTGTCCACCCTCATCTGTGGCATGGGCAACTCATCAGACACATCCAACTTTCCTCTGGTTTGCAAGATTCACAGATCTGTGCACAGACATAATGGTGGCCATATTCAACCAAGTGACTTCAAGAGATGAGGGCATGAACTAGGCATAATTAACTTCCCCTCACCTCAGGATAGATGACCTGAGTGCATCTTAATATTCTCTTTCTAACCCAGTCTAATTGGTACCTGGATATGGTTCCTGAAAGGGAATCCATAATATTACTCATCTGTTGATGGAATGGAGTCAGACACAGAGAAGGTCGTCTGGCTGAAAAATGTGGATGATGCTGTTAGGTTCTGAATGACAAGGAATAAGACCAATAGGATATGCTATGAAAACAAACCCACTACTTTACTAATGTAGCGTATACTTTCATCAAGGATATCCCTAGCTACATGATTTACATGGTTTGAACCAAATTCTCGATTTGGAATTTCTTAAGAAGTTACAACATATTGCCTGTGGTCTGCTACAAAAACTTTACATAGAAACAAGACTTAATGACAAATACATTACATTATACCTTCTGTCCCTGCCCCTGCGCAAGGGAGGCTAAAGCAGAACGCTGACCTGACGGGATCATTGATTTGTATTTTGTTTCAAAAAATGCCCAGTATTACTGTTTTGAATAGAGAATTATTGGAATGGTTTTCTCATCTAGGAGATGAGAAAGTTGAGAAATTCGAGGTCAATATGGAAAGATTAAGGATCAGATATTGAAATATTGTCACCCTTTCTCTTAGTGTATATTAATAAATACTGTTCTGCAGTTTTAACAGGACAAAGTACTGTAGAAAGCTTGAAACTAATGAAATTCATATTAGTTGTAACAGAGACTTGTAATATTGCTGTAGGTTGTTAATTCATGCTTTGCGAGTAAACGTTAAAATACAGTACTGCAGGCAAATTGAATATATAAATCTATATCCAGACCTTTTTGGTCTTCAGCTATGGCTTCTTCATTGTAGCTAGCCATTTCAATAAAACTTCATAAATTCCAAGTCTTTTCTCAGCTTATTTGACACAATTCAAGTAACTTCCAAAGTATATAAAGGTACAATTAATTTTAACATTTTTTAGTAATAGACAACTAGACATTCATGGGAGCATGCTACATTTTCATAATTGTTATTTTTATCAGAACAGTGAACAGTTGTCATACAACCACAACTCCCATGGCAGCCAGTGGAAGTTGTGTCTTGAACAAGTAATGAATATACACTTCTGGACTGGACTGTGAAAGCTTCCGCTCTTCTACTTATCTCCAATCATACTGATAATTTTCATGTGGCAGTTTATTACTTTACGGTACTGTAGATCTTATGTAAGTAATTTTGCCACAATTTTCAAGTCACCTAGTATTTACTCATAAAGAGTACTACTGAGTCAACAGTTTTATATAAGCGCAAAAAAGAGAAAAAAATAGTTGTTTCCAAAATAGTATTTTGAAATGCTGTAATTGTATAGATAATATTAAACTATACAGCAGAAGATAGCTGAATACTGCATGTCATTCTTTCTTTAAGCTTCGTAATGGATATTCATGCTCTGAGGTAATGTACTGTTTATCTAAAAGACTTACAGTGAGAAAAAATGAAATGTATTTTAATTGCAGTAGTAAAGGCTTCAAGAGAATATACAGTAAAAAGGAATCTATTCAATTTCTAAGACAAAAGAAAAACGGAGGTCTTGGCCCTGGCAAATGGTCATTAGCATATGGAAAGTCAATCTATAAGAACAACAATGAGAATTAGTAGATATGAATGAAGTGGTAGTATTTGTTATTGCAACAAATGGTCCAAGTAGTTGCTGCATATGTGCAGAAATCCCCACATCCCTGTCTGAGTGAACTTGGTTAAGTCTTTGCTTGATAATTCCATGCCCCTAAAGCAATTTATGTTCTCTTTATGGTAAGAACTACATCTGGATTTCATCTGTAACATTGCTTCAATGATACATTTTAAAGAGGGCTGTTTAGTCTTGGTCAATGTTAATGGCAGGAAACCTGTGACTGTTTATTAAAATATAAATGCCAAATCTTCCTTCAATATTTTTTTTCCTGTTCAAGCTAGGATAGACTTAAAGATCTTCTCAACACCTCAGTGATACAGCTACTCAGAGAGTCCAGCTAGCTGATCCCTTACTGGCCAATAGTACTGACTGAAGCCAGAGTCAAGATAGTTTGGGATAGCAGGGCTTTTTTACTTGGTAGGGGTTTGGGGGAGATCAGTAATAGGCAGAAGAACAGCAGACACAGTGCAATGCAGGAAGAAACTCATCTGGATGGGAACTGGGCATCAGATCAGTAGCTGCTGAGACAGAGATTCACAATAAGAAAGACCAGATGGAAGAAAACAACCCACCTCAGCTCTATTTTAAACTTTGCTCAGAATCTGCAAATGTTATGTTGAGGTAGTTGGCACCAAGAGTGTAAAAATTCCACTTCACAGATCATTAGGTTTCAGGGAACCTCATCACAGCCACTCTTATTTATTTTATGTAACTATAAATATCTGCAGCCTGATCTTTAGAAACTTGTGTTAGTACAGTTATAGAGGGATGTAGCTTTTTGTAGACTCAAAATCTTTGAAGCCCAGAACATTCAATGTGTTAAATGTATATCCTGGAAGGAGATACCATAAATGAATATGAAGAAAAACAAATGACAAACATAACAAATCAACAGCTATACAAAGAGTGAGGTCCTAAAAATCTCTGGAGAAAAATCATAAACGTGTGCATACTCATATGTGCATACACACCATGATACTGGGCTAGACAAATTCAAGATCCACTTGTGGGTCCTTCCTGTAGAAATGAGAAAAACGGATTTACTTAAATTCAGAATTTCTTCCAAACTGACATTAACCATCTACACTCCTTCTGTAGTAAATAGAGAAAAATGCAGTAATAATTGATTTCTTTGTTTTAAATATCTAACTTACTGGGTGTCCTAGTTTCAGCTGGGATAGAGTTAACTGTCTTCCTAGTAGCTGGTACAGTGCTATGTTTTGAGTTCAGTATGCGAAGAATGTTGATAACACTGATGTCTTCAGTTGTTGCTCAGTAGTGTTTAGTCTAAAGTCAAGGATTTTTCAGCTTCTCATGCCCAGCCAGCGAGAAAGCTGGAGGGGCACAAGAAGTTGGCACAGGACACAGCCAGGGCAGCTGACCCAAACTGGCCAACAGGGTATTCCATACCGTGTGACGTCCCATCTAGTATAGGAACTGGGAAGTGGGGGCGGGGAATTGCCGGTCAGGGACTAGCTGGGTGTCGGTCAGCGGGTGGTGAGCAATTGCACTGCGCATCATTTGTACATTCCAATCCTTTCATTATTGCTGTTGTCATTTTATTAGTGTTATCATCATCATTATTAGTTTCTCCTTTTCTGTTCTATTAAACCATTCTTATCTCAACCCGCGGGTTTTGCTTCTTTTTTCCCGATTTTCTCCGCCATCCCACTGGGGGGGGGGGGGAGGGGGAGTGAGTGAGCGGCTGTGTGGTGATTAGTTGCTGACTGGGTTAAACCACGACACTGGGATGACTCATTCTCTACAGGTTTGTGTTTCTTTTCTTTGACTGCAAAGACTGACCTAGAGTGGACCCTTCATTCTTGAAGAGGAGATCAGGATGAGATGACATCTACCCATGCTGCTGCTGCACTGCTATCCAAAAAGAAGACTAATGTCCAATAGGTCTTGGCACAAATTAGTGTCAAATGCACAACTGCCAACAGTGAGGATTTCAAATTTGTATGTATGCATGAACTGGCACTCATAATGTATATGACACCACTAAAACCTTACGCTATGTCTATCATGGAAGGGTCTGGTTCGTTGTCCATTCAAAATATACTTAGCATCCTTAAGAGCACACCTACTTTATAGTCCTTAACTTTGCTATCATGTACTATCCTTCTATAGGACCAGTAATTCTTCAAATGGGTCATTATTCAATACTTCTTCATCTTCCTGAATCAATGTGTAATACAAAGCCTTAGTAACTAAAAACCACTTAGATTTGCACTAAGCAGAAAATGAGTAAATTTTCTTCCTCAGTACTCTTATGTTTTCACAGTCAATCCAATGCTTGAAAGATGGTCATAAGACTGTTTAAAACAAAAATAAGCATAAAATAAGCCTCTTTGGTATGCTATTTTTTTAACAGAGTCCTTTTCATCAGGCTTATTGACCTACTTCCAAATCTTCAACCAACCACTCCTCCTGTTTGTTTTGCTTTGATTAGTATTTGCTTTTTTTTCCCCTTTCCATGTATCTAATGCCTGGATGGGAATCTAATCCAATTTTATTACAGGATCTCACCAAAGATGACTGTTGGTTTTTTTTTTTTTCACTCTAGCTTTCACTACATGTTTCTACCAAATTCCCCCTCCTATTGAGACCACACATGCCACTACATGGCAAGTCAGATCAAGGAGCTGAACCAAATGAACACTAACTCTATCAGGAAAATTGCATTAAGGAAGAGACTACTTTCAGCTGGAAGAGCCACCTGGTGCAGCTCAACATGTAGCTATACAATTGGTAGCACAAGCATAAAGGAGAGAGCAAGAAAGCATGAGTAGGTTTGAAGAAGGAATCAGAAATAAATGGCTTGCATGAAGGAAAAAACTCTTCCAAGAGCAGCCAACCCAACTATCGTGGTTTAACCCCAGCCAGCAACTAAGCACCATGCAGCCACTCGCTCACTTCTCCCCTGTCCTGGTTTCAGCTGAGATAGAGTTAATTTTCTTTCTAGTAGCTGGTATAGTGCCATGTTTTGGGTTCAGTATGAGAAGAATGTTGATAACACACTGATGTTTTCAGTTGTTGCCAAGTAGTGTTTAGACTCAGTCAGGGACTTTTCAGCTTCTGATGCCCAGCCAGCAAAAAGGCTGGAGGGGCACAAGAAGTTTGGAGGGGACACAGCCAGGACAGCTGACCCAAACTGGCCAAAGGGGTATTCCATACCATGTAAGATCATATCCAGTATATAAACTGAGAGGAGTAGCGGGTGGGGAATCGCCGCTCAGGAACTAACTGCACATTGGTCAGCGAGTGGTGAGATATTGCGTTGTGCATCACTTGTTTTGTATATTCCAATCCTTTTATTATTATTGTCATTTTATTATTGTTATTATTATCATTATTTGTTTTGTCCTTTCTGTTTCATTAAACCATTCTTATCTCAACCCATGAGTTTTACTTTTTTTTTCCAATTCTCTCCCCCATCCCACTGGGTGGGGGAAGTGAGGGAGCGGCTGCATGGTGCTTAGTTGCTGGCTGGGGTTAAACCATGACACACCCCACCCAGTGGGATTGGGGAGAGAATTGGGGAAAAAATAAGTAAAACACGTGGGTTGAGATAAACACAGCTTAATAGGACAGAAAAGGAAGAAAATAACGATAATGGTAATAACAATAAAATAAAAATGATAATAGTAATAATAAAATAATTAGAATGTACAAAACAAGTGATTCACAATGCAATTGCTCACCACTTGTGGACTGATGCCCAGTCAGTTCCTGAGCAGCGGCCCCTGGCCAGCTTTCCCCCCAGTTTATACACTGGGCGTGACGTCACATGGTATGGAATACCCCATTGGCCAGTTTGGGTCAGCTGTCCTGGCTGTGTCCCCTCCAAACTTCTTGTGCCCCTCCAGCCTTCTTGCTGGCTGGGCATGAGAAGCTGAAACAAATCCTTCACTTAGTCTAAACACTACCTGGCAACAACTGAAAACATCAGTGTGTTATCAACATTCTTCTCATACTAAACCCAAAACATAACACTGTACCAGCTACTAGGAAGAAAATTAACTTTACTCCAGCCGAAACCAGGACACCAACACAGATCATCCCACTGCAGCCTTTCCTTTTGTATGCATGTATTCAGACCCACTCACTCTGTGCCCATGTGCAACTCATTAATCTCATTTCTTTGCATGTCAACTCCCTTCTCCCTTTGCAATTTCTCATCTCAGTTTCCATCACTTCCCAGATGAAAACTGGTCCGTTCTACCAGGAGAGCATTTTGTCATCTGTTCTCTGCCATGGTTAGCCTTTTGCCATATTTTCTCCTGTGCTTCAGCTGTACTTCTTCGAAGTACAGAGAACTCAAGGAGCAACAGAGCACACTGAGATTCCTGGAGCAGTAAGAATGGTAGTTTGTTCTTCTTTACCTTGTTTGTTCTTGCTTCATCTTCAGAGGATGAAGCATTCAATAGCAAATAATAATCTTTGACTATTTTATTCACATGACCCTGTCTTAACTCCTAGTTCTGGTCTTTGTCCAAGCAAGGTCTAGACACCTGCAAAGCCTCTTCTTGGGCAATACTGCTTCCCAGATAGAAAAGCAGCTAAGTAAAGCTATGCCATTGATACAGACCTGGTACCAAAAGACAGTGCTGACATTGTCGGAGCATGAGACACAAAGGTGATGTTTCCCTTCCAGCATGACATCTCCATCTGTTCTGCTCACGGCTCGCCTTGGTACAGAGATGCATTGGTAGTTGATATGGCAGACTTGATATCACCCACCTTCAGACAGCAGTATGCACTGCTGGTTTCCCTATAACAGACTTCTCAACTCTGTTAGGTTAGGAGCTGTCTCTACTAATTTAGCGTGAACTAAGCCCACCTCCTTGGCTGACTCTGTGGTCTTTTCCATGGCAGTAATAAAAGCAGCCTCTGACACCGCACTGTGAAATTGCATGTCCCAGCTCCAAAGTGTCAGAGCAGAAAGGTTTCTCAGTAGAACAGCTTTAAGAATCAAAATGGGCAGCAGAACACCTTTTTTCCTTAACCTCATTATAAGAAATAGTGAAACGATTTGAGCCGAGTTCAGCCTGAGGCAGACACCTGGCATGGAAAACTTCTGTCTCAAAGTTCAGGTGAGAAAATGATAAGCAACCAAAAGAAAATATTCATGACATAAAGCAATAGCTAGGTTAAGGCACACTATATGATCTTCCACTCGTATTTGTAGGCTGGGATGAATGTTGTATACTCATCACAAACATCACTCTCTAAAACTTTGCAGATTATGGAAAAATGCCCATGTACGAGTTTCTCAGAGACTTGCCAGCACTGCAGGCTAATCTCAACCTCCTAGCACCCTTTTTGTCTAATCCTGAAAAGAAGTGAGCGATTTTGCCGAACTGAGTTATTTTTATGATATATGGACAAATATTCACTAAGGGATAGGCTGAAAATACTAATTAATTTCCGTTCCTGACCTAAGCAAGATTTCCAGCTTTTAAATGTGACAGCCTACTGTAATAGCCTTCAGTGCCACCTGGCATCTAGAGCTATTTTTACTGCATAAGCCTCATTTCCATCAGAATAGGGTTCAATATGACCTTTATATAATGTTCTGACTTAGTCTATATTTTGCTTGGAATAGATGGAAAAGTAATTAACAAGTTAGCTTCAGGCACTGAAAAATAAAATATGCACTTTCGAGAAGAAAAAGAAAAGGAATTGTTACAAATGTGTAAATCAAGTTAAGCAAGAGAGTAAATCTCTGTTACAGACCCTGGGGGAATGGCAAATCCTTTCCCTTACAATAATACAGAAAGATGCTTTTCCTCTTTGAAATGCGTGAAACAGAATAGCTTTGCATACCACAGCAAAATTACTGTGCCCCAAAAGACAGCCTGAGAGCATGCTGTCGCAAAACTACACTTTGGACACTGCTGTACAGCAGGCAGTAAATTGAAGCCCTTGAGACAAAACCAGAAGAATATTTGAGGTTTTGAGGGTGAGAGAGTAAGCAGATTAAATAACTCATGAACTTTTTGGAAAGTTTCATTTCAATAAGCTAGGGACATCTGTTTGTTTTGTTTTTTCTTTTTTGATAATCATCAAAGGAGTTACAATTTCAATTTCTTGCAATCAACAGGCCATTAAGGCATCATTTTGAGGAAGAAGAGATACCCTTTGTGAAATCCAATTTCATACCCCCAATCAGTTAAGTATTTTTAAGGCAAACATGTAATATAGTTAGTGTATAAGGATAATTGTTATGTAAATATTAATCTCAGATGTCTTTAATTTGAACTCAGATTGTAGTTCTCTGAGAATCAACGACATGTTGCCAACACTTTAACCAACTGGATCTCTTCTACTCTTTGATGAACAGTGCAGCACCAAATGGGAAACGTATTTGCTGACATGAAGAAAGGAAAGACAATGAAAAATTGATTACAATATTCCTCTTTTCAAGCAAAAGACCTATCTAATATTTGAATCATAGAATCACAGAATGGATTGGTTTGGAAGGGACTTTCAAAGATCATCTAGTTCCAACCCCCCTGCCATAGGCAGGGACACCTTTCACCAGACCAGGTTGCTCAAAGCCCCATCCAACCTGGCCTTGAACACTGCCAGGGATGGGGCATCCACAGCTTCTCTGGGCAACCTGTTCCAGTGCCTCACCATGCTCATTGTAAAAAATTTCCTCCTTATGTCCAATCTAAAACTACCCGCTTTCTAAACTATGTAATACAAAACTTTTGTAAACTATCTAATATAAATCTAAGATGGTGCTGAGTAGAAAGTTCCTACCATCCGCCATAAATAGTTACAAAAAATCAAAATCTGAAAAATTAGATACTATGAAGTTACCTCAAAATAAAAATAAACGAAGCCAAGAGAAAAGCTGGGATTTTAATATTTTTATGTCTAGTGTTTTAAATCTATGAAAAATGATAATTTAGTGGATTTCTAATGCAAGGATATTTAGAACAAGAAAAAGCACTTATTTTTTGCCAAAAATGTGGCTCACATTTTTACAACATTTTTACAATACAAATTCCACTCTGTTTTTTTTAAACTTACTATGTCCCATGAACAATTTTATTTCTGAGAAACTAATAATTTCACCAGAGATTCATAAAAAATTCTACTTATAGCTAATACAAGACTGCATACTGGTTTTATATCTACACATTAGCAATGTTTAGCACTTATGCCTGGCAAATGCACATTAAATATGTTGCTTTATTGTCTCTACCCTGTCAATTTCCAGAGGTGTGTAAGGGGAAACCCAATCCAGGACATAGGCTTCTTTTTATGGGAGCAAGTACATAATTTCCATTCTGTCATAAGTTATGAGCTAGAAAGTAGATGCTGGCTTTGCTTTGCCATTTCAGCATGCTACTCCCACGAACAGAGTCAGTGTGTGAGCACTGGGACATTACATCAAGGAAGGACTTGTGGGTCTAAAACCTCCATGAGAAACTGCCCCTTTCACAGTAAGGCTCTCAGTGAGTCCAAGGACAATCCCTGGGAGGTAGTGGAGCTCAGGGAAGCCACATTGTTTCTTCCTAATATGCTAGTAATCTAACTCAAATTTCCCTAAATGTTAATGTGAATAAAAGAGAGATACTAAAGAACAAGTAGAAAAGAAAACAGAACTCTAATATTACTACAGAAGTCTAGAGGATGTCTAATAGGAAAATTAATAGGGTCTCTCTTAAGAAGTATCTAGGCTATGTCCAGTAAGTCAGGTTTGAAATATCTGTTGGTTAAAATAATTTATAACTACTTTTAATTTTTCATCTTTTTGATTTTTCTTTTTTTTCTGAACACAGTGACTGATCCATAGTTTCTTATTCTGCAAATAGGTTCCAAGGCAAACATTAAGGCAATACACTGTGGTGCCCTGATTTAAAAGGCTTCTTAAACACAAGAAATCCAGGGGAGAAACAAAGCACCAGTTTTAATAGCCAGAGAAACCTGGAGTTTTCCTAACAGAAACAAAACATGTAACTTGAAAGCAATTTAGATTTCAGTTATTGCTTAGCAACATGTTCATAGAGTAAGGTTAATGGGCAAGTGTTAAGATTTTCAGATGTCTATTTTTTATGACTTTTTGATAACTCTTAAGCGCTATCTCTAGTACAACTTTCTTCCTGGAACTGCTGCTACTGTGCTTTTCCATTCTAATCCTTTCATTTCTTTTTCCAAATTAAAACTTCATTCTAGAGATCTTCCAATAGAAGCCCCCTTCTCCACTTTATATGGCATTTTCAACTTTTTTTGTTTCTCTAAAGTTATTTTTTTCCCTTTTTTTTACTTCTTTAGGAAAAAAATGCTAAAATAACTTTTAGAGTAGCTGAAATTCTGAATAAGGAAGGGAACAGATTTGATACCACATGGAATTGTAGAAAAAAAATATTACTTTCCATGGGAAAAAATAGACTGCTTGTAGTAGTTGCACACAGATATACAATGCAGCTGTGTGCACATGTGCATACTGTGCCACGAGGCTGTTGTAGGGATTACTTTTTACTAATGTCTTTGAAGAAGAAATTTCTGTCATATATTGAGTCTACTATCTCTTCAACACCTACATTTCATTAAAACATTATTAAACTCAAACTGTAAAAGAGCTTTTATTGTAATGAAATTCTAAATACATTTGCATTTTGTATATAGATGTAATATGAAGAGACAAATGCCAGTTACATAAAACACTAGGCTTAAAAAAAAAAAAACAGTGATAAAAGCAAGGAATGGCTTCAGTTAAGTGATGATCTCAAAGGACATGTATTTATTATTTCAGTCAAAGTCACACTGTAAAGGCAAGTGAACAAAATGCTGCATGTAATGCTGTACTCTGTCTTACCATGTCTTGGAAGAGTTACTCTTTGATCTTTAGAAATGATTCCAGACTCTTGAGGAGGGGGCGGGGGGGGGGGGGGGGGGGCGCAGAATACATAAAACCATGGGGAAACATTTTTGAGATGCAAGGTTTCAAACAGCAGGACACCCAACAGAAGTTGATACATTAGGCTTAAAAACAACTTCAACAAAGCAACCTCCTCCTACTTCAACAAACAGCTTCAAAAGACTCATGCCACATGCTTAGATGGGAAAAGAAACAAATCTCCAAAAGAACTGTCCTGAGAATTTCCTAGCTTGCCTTCACAGGATGCATGCACTTCTGGTAAAACTATTTAATTGATCTGAAACTCAAAATAAATGAACAGATATGCAGAAGCGGCTCAGAAGAGAGTGTTTAGATGTCTATGACAACATAAAATCACAGGTATTTAACTGGAATGGAAAAAGAGATCTAGAGCAATGCTTACCCAGAAAGAGGACTAAGTAAAACCTTGTTGAAACTGTGAGGATCATTTGAAAAACTCCTTGGTTTAGCTTTGGTTAAAAGGCATGCAAGAAATAAGTATGCTTTGTCTTGGATGAAATAAGTTTCATGAGTAACAATTACAGTTCATTAGACTGAAGCATTGTGAAACTGAAGGAACCCCTGTGAAATACTATTTCTATTGAGATAGTCACAGGGCATTTATTAATTAAGGATTACTAATCTTCAACCTAGTGGTTACAACAATCAGGGTAAAATTTTAGTAACTTCACTTCTACAAGATTAGTCGCAGAGGACATTGTCAGAGAAGCTACACTCTATCCCAAAGAGCAGAGTATGGGAAATAGCATTGGTTTATCCCTTTGATTGACTAGAAGAAGAAATTCTAGTTTTGACCACGATCACAGGTCAATTAAAAGTTTATAACTTTCATAAAATGTTCAGATATAGTTTATAATCTCTGTAAAATTAATGTACTACCTGCAATTTATCCTACCTCATATTGTTTAATAAGTAAAGGTATTGTTTGGAAAAATACTACGTTGCCCTCCAATTAATCTTCTCATCTTTCCTCCCCTGCAACTGTTACACTGAATGTAGTCTCTTGTCTCAGAGTGTTTAGAAGACAATCATAAGGCACTTCTAATGATTTTGAATGCTAACTGATGACTTGCAGCTGGAAGTGCGTGCACACCTCCTCCCCCACACTACTGGATCAGCACTAGAATCAGGAGGTTAATTACACTCCACTAAGATAAATGTCACAAACTGGAGGAAACTTGCTGCTTTTTTTGGAAAAGAGCAAAATCTGGTAGTTGATAAACTTGCTTTCTGCCTGTACAAGGCACATCCCACTGAAATTACTGTGAAAGGCTCTGGGTGACTGAATGAGGCTTTGGATGCAGTTTCTATTTATTTTTCAGCACCCCTGCATCTTTCAAACCGGATGACTGCCTTCCTACTCTGAGGAAGAGGTAGCTCTTTTAAGTAGAACACACAGCTTTGTAAATGTCAATACAATCTGAGAAATAAATTGTATTAAAACAATCCCATAAGAATGCACTAATCTGTTACTTTCAAAACAACATCTGGTCATATCTTAAAGCAAAATCAATAGAAACTAAATTATAAAGCATCTGAAAAGCTAGTATTGCTTACTAAATTTTAAGATATAAATAATGTTAGGTAAAGAACAATTGCACTTTATTAATAGATTTTCCTTTGGAAGATAGAGCAAGTAATATCTTTATAATGAAGGTTTAAAAATAACTTCATTTTCACATGCATGTCTTTCATCACTAAATTTAAAACTTTTTTCCTGCTCTTAATGCAACAGTCTGGTTTTGATTTTGACTCTCCTAGTAGCAAGGTAGTGCTCTTTATTGTTAAAATTTATATTGCACTTCTAGGTTGCACTTTCACTGCACCTAATTTAAGCTCCAATCTATCAAACACATGCTTAAACACATGCTCACAAAGACAACAGGTCTACTATTCAAATACTAACCATGTATTTCACTGCTTTGCTGAGAAAGATCCAAAACAAGCTATGTACAGCTATGCAGAAAGTTATTGTTTCGTCTTATGGAATTTCTAAAAAATAGTATCTATACTTAAATATAGCTTATTTTGATCATAGTCACATTTCATGCAAATGTAGAGTTGGGTTATAATCTATTAATAACTAGCAGAAGAGTTTCGGATCCAAAGTTTGCTCCTCAAGGCAGAGACTAGAATTGTTTTCCCGAAGGTGGAAATTTTCATTTGAATGGGAAAAAAATAACATTCTGTGTCTGGAGAATTTTAGTCAAATTAATTTCTGCAAAAAGCTTCAGATTAATCAAATTTTTTCCCAAGAAAATAATTGTTTCAAAAATAATTCCCAAATAATCTAATCATGTGAAGTATCAATGTCGTAGAACCTGATTAAATAACAGAAAGTGTTACTGTTACATTAATTCACTTATTTTTGCAGGTATTTAGTCATGTTTCCTTGTAACATAATTTCTGAGTAGTTGAGATTTATTTGCACAAATGTTTACAAATATGTGTTTTGTCTCATATTGTAGATCTACCATGTACCATTTATGCCAGAGGCATTTGTTCATCTGTCCAAATCAAAGAACAAAAACATTCTGGTGCTGTATGTTTGTGTACTTCTAGCTGTTGATTTGCCTGTGTGGGAATATCTATCTGCATTGCTGTATCAGTGCAACTCCCACATGTATACTCTTACTGCAATAGCATCCTCTCATGGAATAACTACCATGAAAAGGTCACCAGTCTTTCCATTAGGAGTTTTCATACAGAAAGTTACACTGGTATAGCTATTACTGCATAAATAATTGTGGCACACTTTTAGATGCCAATAAACCCTGAAACACTAAGAACTATAACAATAAAAATGATGGCTAAAAATTAGGTGCAGCTCATTCAACCAACCGTAAGTAAGTAAATTATTTGAGTTTGAAACATATCTGATCAAGTCTTGGGGGAAAATATTTGAAAATATACTGGTGTAAAAGATGTTACTGATAATGGGTGAATTCAAGGAGATTATGAACATATAGGAATATTCTGTGATGGAGCAATGCTCAAAAGACATTCACTGTAAATTATTGGCTGAGCTTTGTTGAACACAAGAATTATGTGGAGAAATAAACAAAGCAGTGATACTAGGGCAGAGTAAAACAAAGCAATCAGAAGTGATTAAAAAAATCCATTTAAACGGATACAAAAGCAAACAAACAGTGTCATCTGGCACTCCAAAAGGCAAGGGCTCCTGAGGAACCCAATATAGAATCTGTAGGCTTTTGTGAGACTACTGAAATTTCAGCTGGTAAGTCTAACAGAGATCTGTAGTGGAGCCCATGTGGCTGTCTTATAAATTCCACTTCCATTCTTTTACCCATTTTCAGCTGATGTATCTGGTTAGCTTGGCCAGCTCACAGTTACAGGCTTTTACAAAAATGGCAGTGATGATCAAAATGCAAAGAGGAAGGCCATATCTTCATGAGACACTCCACTCGTCTCAACAGGAATGATGGTTTTACAATTCACAACCATAACAAGATTGTCTTGAAGCATATTCATATATGCCTCTAAACTCGATCTCTACAAAATGTGCATACTTATACCAATTCCATAAAGGGAAAAAAGGGTGCTTTTTTTTTTCTTTCCCATGTAAAAAAATCTCCTTTTGTAACTGACACGTCTATTGAACAGCTGCAATAGGTTTCTGTTAAGATTTTTCCATGAAAATTTCAAGACTGACAGATCTCTCAAGAAACAGATAGTTGAAGGCTGATGCTTAATAATAATATATAATCCTCAGGGGTGTATTAATACTCTACAGTTCTTTCCCAAACTCTTCCTTCCTCTGTTTTGCAGTGTTTTTTTCTCATCTCAGTCATGCTCAGTCATCTCAGGAGTGCTACTCTTAACTATTCTTCCTCTCTCACATTCTACTCTTGGCTTTCTTCTCTGTCCTTTCATTTATTATTCTCCACCATAACCTAATTACTTATATTGCTCCCAAGTTGTAGGTTAGTGTTGCAAACGGTGTTCAATCCTTCCTTGCCATCTTCCTTTCTTCATTCACTTTACTTACCTTTTCTCCTTTGGTCCTCTGGAGACCTTTACTTCTTTTAACAACCCACTATAAAGTGACTCCCTATTCATTTGATGGCTTAGCTCACTGAGTTTATACAACTCAATGCCATTTCAAGTATGTTAAGCTGTTTAGTGGCATTGGTATGTTGTCCTCTTTTTCTTTAAATACTCCCAAGCTAATGGATTGCCAATTAATTAGAAATAGTTAATCTTCGCAACAGAATAAACACACATGCTTGTGTGTCTTGGGGGGCTCCTAAACTAATTTTTATGACTGTGTTGTTAACCATTCTCACTACTTAGCAGCCTGTCAATGTAAATAAAAGTTCGCTGAGCAGATATCCAGGCCATAGTCTGTAGAATGTTTTCTTTGAGCAGGATGCTTCTGCACCTGCTGTCCTTCCCTTCCTTCATTGCTTGTTCCTGGGCTGCACTGTCTTTAAGGATGCCAGTGTTGGGGGTCATGCTGATGATTGAGCTTCACCAGCATAAACATAGATAAAAAACTTGCACAAACACTGATTTTTTTGACCTGGTTTGTTGTGTGAAGTCTGATGTGCCAGCTTAACCAAGGAAGAAGCAAAAAGGAAGGAACATGTGGCAGAGAAGATTTTGAACTACTACTGGAGGAGTATATCTCCCACTGCCTCCAAACTGAGGGAAAAAAAGACAAAAGGAATGGGAGCACACAGAAAAGAACCCAACACTGATATGGTTTATAGAATATAAACCTGGTTAAAATGATTTTTAAAAAAGGTAGCTCTCAATGAATGGTCACCATGATGCAGATGTAATCATAAATTATTCGTACCTGCTGAAGTTGGTTCTTCTTCAACTGAGGCTGTGCAAAAAGGCAGCAGGGGCCGGGGGAAGGCAGGGACAGGGAAGGGGAAGGGAAGAGAAGAGAAGGCAGAGAGAGAAAAATACAGATTAAGAAATCCATATCGTTCTAATTGTTGTATTATTTACATTTCCTTACTATACGAGCAACAAGACATCATGAAGAACTTTATTCTTAATAGTTTGATCAACTTGAATAGTATGTTTCATCTTAGTGGAGAACTACGATAATATGTGTTAAGATCTCAGCTTACATTTGTAACATCACACTCTTAACCTTTCCCTCTAAATTAGCTGGTAGGGTAGGCCTAATACTGCAACAGCAATGTTCAACAGAAGACTTTCAGTCAACTTCTCTGCAGTCAAATTCACTGCAGAGCTAGCTGTTGCAGTACTAAAAAGGAGCTGTTCTTAAGGTAAAGCCTTCTAAATAATCGACTGCAGGACCCATTTATTTGGTCAGAACAGTTAATGAAGGCTTTGTCTCATGACACAGCTAAGACAGCTGCTGCTTAGCAAGCAGTTAATGAGAGGCATGGTCCACACCTTTTTCCCATCTCTCCATCTTCCACCCCTTCTGGTCCCTTCAGTTTCTTCCCAACTTGGTGCTGGCAGTAATGAATTAATGATCCTGAAATTAAGTAGTCAGGGAGCAAAAATGGCAGTTTGGGGGTTTGGGGTTTTTTTTTTGGGGGGGGGGGGGGGGGGGGAGTTGCCTGTTGGACTCTCCATTCCAGATGTTTATTGTCTGAGGTAAGTGATAAAAATCCCTATCTTCATACTAGAACCTTTCCTTTTTGGCAATAGATAACCATTAAATTGCCTTAAGTTACCATCAGAAAGCACCTTTGACTGTAGACTATCTATTACCCTTACATTCAAAAGAAAGAAACAGACATATTCACAGTAAAATTGTATTTTAAAAGTACATCAGTGACCTAGTTCTTTCTCTCCCCACAGTCAGTATGCTTTATATACACATGCATCATAAAAATGGTCTTCTCACAGTCTTGCAAAGTTTTCAATTACAGAAAAAGCAGCAATCAAGTGTTTCTCACTTGTATATTCTAAAAGCACCTAGAAGTCTGAGAGGACTCTCCATAAATGCAATATAGAGACCCTCTTAAGATACTAAACACAGGTATCCATACTTTTTTTTTTTCTCTTTTAAGAAGTCTCTTCTACCGGTTGAAATGGAAGCTACTTCTGTTTGATTTCTTGTGGAATCAGTTCCATACAAACAGTGCTCCTACAGCCATGGCAAACACCAATCCACCCTGACGGCTTCAGAGCTTGCACTTGGCATACATAAAGATTTCAAACATTTTCTCAAAGATCAGTGCCATGCTTGGTAAATTGACTTATTTGCCTTCAATATCACTCCATGTATTATGCTGGGAGAAATTAGGAAAGGAGCAGGAATATCTTTCCTCTTTTTAGTGAAACTTCATCAGACATAGCAGAGACCTCATCAACAGCCACCAACTGCATTTAAGACCAACTATAAACTTTGGTTAATTCAGTACAATATTGTATATGCAACTGTATGTAACAATTAACGTTGGACACATCAGTTATTTCTAATTGCAGAGTAGCATGGTGTCCTTTTGGGGGCTGTCAAATCCAATCAATAGAAAATAATGAATTACTGTCTGAAGGACCAGCCAACCATCTTGTCTCTAACTAAAGCTTCCTGAGGTAAATAGGTGATTTTTATTTATATAGCTTGGTGTTCAGATAAACACTGAAGAAGGCTATGTTACAAGAACAGTGCATTATGAAACACATAATCTAAAATGGCTTAAAAAGGGTAATTAACAGGCTAATCTTTTCCTCTTGTAACTCCTCATTTAGTGTCTAGGTGTGTATTTTGAAACTAGATTAATCCATTTTGAGGTGTACATATGTCATGATCACATCAAGATTTTAAATCTTACAATAACATGTTCTTCTACTGTATAGTTACTGAATTTAAGTAAAATGTGTTTGTAAGAGTAGAGGATTTCAAGACAGTGAAAGAAAGAAGGGAAAATGCCACCCTATTGTTTTTAAATTGAACTAATCATATACATCATTAGTTCAATAACAACATGACAGCTGATTCCACAAAAAAGAAACTGAGTATTTAAATCTTAAGAACAACAGAATCAGAAGTAAATAAACAAACTACAAACTAAGTCAATCAAGCATGTTGTAATTTCTCAAGGTAACAGTGGCAGAGGACTACACAAACAGAACAGAACATGGAAGTTAGAAGTTCTATTATTAAATTTTACAAATGCCTCAAATCTCTATTAGCTGCAAGATCAACTGCTGCTTGAGCAACAAATAATTAAAAGTACTAGTGACTGTGCATTAAAACTGGTTAAACAAAATAATTCAATTATACAAAGAATATTGCACTAACAATTTTTTTCAGATTGCTATTTGAATAATATTCTTAGACTTACTATTGGGATGAATACCAGCATTAGCAATTCAAAACTGGATTCCTTTATTACTCTGATGGTTGTTTCAGTGTGACCACCCTGCACTTAGGTACACATCTAAGTAAAATATGATAGCTGAATCTCAGCTGAAATACATCATTCAGATGCCAAGACAGCTATGCCAATAACATACATTTTCTGTTTATTTAATTAATTTTGACTATTTGATTGCTGGTTTAGGCTCTTTCAGGAATAGACTACGTTAATTTCTTGTCTGAGTTAGACTAGAGTTAGTAAGAACTGCTTTTGTAAAATGCAAAAGACCTAGTTCTACTTGCCAATACTGTATTCTTAACCCTAGACAGAAATTAAAGATGTGTATTAAAAACAGATAAGAAAATGCAGTTAAGAACTTGTTTGTACTTCATGCACACTCTTTAAAAATCAAATGAACTTAATCTCTTGCTGTATGTGCCAGGACTTCTTTCACCCCCCATAGCTTGATAAACCATGTTTAAAAAAACAGCCTTCAGTAAGCTATTGAATACTCAAAGAATATACTATTTTTGCTTTATCATACCAGCTCAAATGCAATGTCAGCACTCTGCTTTCCACTCGTTAAGTAAATGCACTAAATTACCACACCAAAAATTTCCTACACAACACCACTTTTTTTTTTGCATCTGCAGTGATTTAAAACTTGAAGTTATTTTAAAAAGCTTTTTATACAGTGACTCATCTCCATAGTAATTATCTGTAATTTACTTTCTTTACTTATTTCAGAGGGGTGGAGAGGGAGTAAGCTGGAATTGCCTTGCTCAACTGAGCTGGCACAAGCTGGTGACTCACTACACTGGGTGGTGGATCACCATCCGCCTGCTTTCTCCTTCTGACTCCAGAGCTGTAAGACTTGCACAGAGGAGCCAGGTGTTTGTCAAAAAAGCCCCCAAAAGAGTCAAGGACATCCCCAAATCATGGTCTTATGGCAGCATTGCATGACCTTAAACTGTAAACTACTCTGCAGCTTTAAAGAACATTTTTCTTCCCCTTTTAATGCATCATTGACAAAATATATTAAGACATATGGCAGCACAAACGTTAGTTTTTATCTTCTTAGAGAAAATCCGATGTTCACTTGGGAAAACTTAATCATGTTTTCCTTATAGATGAATAATACTGCATGACATTAGTGGGGAAAAAAACACAAGAAGGCATGGGCAGATTTGGAAAGCATATACTGGGATATATATTGTCTAACATATATTAGCTTAAGAGAGATAATGTAACAAGGCCATGCTTGGCTAATATCTGAATACCTATGCCAGACTTCTGATTATTTCTGTTGCAACGGCAGAAGCCTTGAATGTCTGATAAAAATCTGAACTTTGAAGCATAGGTAACTTGAGGGAAGCAAATTCAGTGTAACAGTGTGTTACACCACGTTACATATTATGGCACATTACACTAGTTTACTGTTTATATTAAGGTTTGTGTTAATTTTATATTAACGTGAAATATGTTTGCCTTTAACATTCAAATAAAATGTAAGACTCATATACAAAAGAATAAACTTAGATATATGACATTATCTATATGAAAAAGTCTATGCAAGAGCTCTACAAAATTATCCAAATGAACCACCTGTGAACAGTAGGATCCAAAAGCAAACATTTTTCTGAATGCAACATCAAAAAAAAAAGATATTCTGCTCAGCATCGAATCTCACAATCTCAGAGGACTTGCACACTACGAAGACTCACTGACATCCCAAAAACTCGGCATCAGACATTAAGAGCGTGATTTTGATGCTACAGATGTTTCATTGAAAATACGTGCCTAGGAAGTCTGTCTCTTCACGTGGTCACCATTTGACAGATGCCAGTTCATTTTTCCATAGACTGTCTCAATCTTCTTTGGTTCTCAACATGGCCCTGTGGGCAGTATTGGCATGACTGATGAGGCAACCCATCATCACGCAGAGAGCTGAAACAAGCTGTGTTTCCACCAAAGCCCCCATTGCACCAAACCTTGCTCTGCCCCATGCTGTCAGGTTAAACGTGCTAAAGACACCTCCAAGCCACAGCTCATATGATTAACGCTATCTCACCAACTTGTAACATCTAATTCAACCAACTCAGCTGGCTGCCACTGCAACAACTGATACAAATAATTATCACCCCTACTTATACAGAGGAGCAGCAAACCCTAAGAAAAACAGATTGGTTTTAAGATGCATGAATCTGGTGCATCTGGAAAATGCACCATTTCTGCCAGTTGGTCAAAGATACATCTGTTAGTGTGAGTAAGATGTTTTTATCTTGCAGTTTTACAGTGAGGTTGGGTTTGTCCTGTTACTGTGTGTTAATTGTAATTGTAGTGCTGGGACACCAGCACATCCTTCACTATTCACAGGCCCTTGGGAACAGCAGTGCCTCCTTCTAGCTTCAGCTGGCCAAGTGGTGTCTGCAGCTATTCTTGGAAAAAAACCAAAAGAAAACAAGAAGGAAGACACCAGGCAACTCACTAGTGCATGTTGGAGATAACTCACTATGAACTGATAGAAGTCTGCTTGGATGACAGATATTAAATGCAAAACAAAGTCATTAATTAAGAAACCCTAGAAATGCCTGTGGCACTTAATAGAGGAAACCTATTACTGTTCATAGGTTTACATCCACTTAAGAACTTAAGCCTATGAAAAACTTTTTCTTCTCTTCATTATTTTATTTCAAGAGATAAATTTCTAACAAAAAGTGGGTATCTGAGCAAAATTTCAGGTATTATTAAAATCTAGAATACTCATGTCTTAAAATGACAGTGTTAGAAATGCCAATAAGGGTGGCTAATTCATTCTCATTAGTCTTCCTTTTTTTGTAAGCATCAGGGCCTGGTGCTAAACAAGAACATGTTTAAATATGAAAGAAAAGATTTATTTAGGTGAAATTCTATATTTTGAAGAAGATAAGATTAGATAATGATTTTTGTGGTTAGTGTCTTCACATTTACAACTCTGTAGAACAAGGCAGTCAATGAAGTGCCCACTGAGCCTTGTATTTGGCAGGATGTTCTTCTTAAGGAAAACAGCGTAAAAAGATTTAGTTTTAAAACAATTATTCAGTTCTTAGTCAGCTGCAGTTCTTGCCAAGGTTTCAAGTGCTGCCAAAGGTGCAACATCACTTAAAGCCATAATTCTGAAACCAGGAGTAGTCTGTCATGACTTGAAATATCACACAATTTTACATACACACACACACACACACACACACACTCGCATGCTGTCATATGCAGTTTTAAGAAGATGTGCACGTTCCAAAAGAGCAAAGAATGTAATCAGAAAATGTCCTAGCACTTTTATGTACAAAACCAAGTGTACTCAAATAGCTAAGTGACTAAGACCACAAATCAGTGTACAGTAGTATTTGCTTCTTTAAATTTCAAACAGCATTCTCCGACATCCAAATGCGTAATCTTAAAATTAAATACTAAAAAAGGCTGTAAAATATAGTTATGGTTAAGTAGGTACCTGCTAGCATCTGTTACACTCATGGATGCAAAAACCTATCCAGGATATCCCCACAGTTACACACAGAAAGCTTTGCCTTCCAAGCCAAACAAATTCGTATTTTCATATTTCAGTCACTTGCCTGAAGCTTTTTCACTTGGTTGTTTTGTGTGTTTTAAGGGAAATTTGACAAGATATTCTTATGTGAATGGAGAGCTTTAAAATAACATCATATATCTCACTGAAAGGTAATGATGATGATAATAATTTTATTTTATGGATATTCTCCCTCTTAGGAAAAAAAAGCCACAAACCACAATAAAAGCTGACTCAGATGCTCGCAGTGTGTTTGAGTCTGGTTTTGGAATTGTATAGGAGGCTGGATTAGCTCTCTCATTGCAGATGTGTACCCAAGTACTTGATCCAGGCCAAGTCAAAGGTACCTGGGTGCCGTGCCAGATATACCATTCCTTTGTATTATGGGCTGAAAATGTGTTCCATCTCAATACGCAGATGACAGAAGCTGACTGAGATGGCAGTTTGATGTGCTTTTGAGAACAGTTTACTCAAAGCTAGGAAAATCCTGGCACTTGCTCTCTGTGCAAGGGAGGAGAGCAAGGCTTTCTCAAAGATACAAAAATTCAGGCTGAAACCAAGTGGGACTGAGATAAGTAAACGTTGAACAGGGTTTGAGCATCACCAAATCTTCCACCAGAAATAAGAAGGTAGAATTACTACCATAGTACTTGACAATATCCAATATCCAACATCCAATAGCATGAGGAAAGATTCAAAAGACAATAAACAATGCTCAAAACACAGCAGAAAATAGCAGTTAAGACAAATAAACCCCAATTTTACATGGTCCTGTAACACCAGATACCAACTTTAATGCACAAACTTTCTATGATACTATTGTGCCATTTCTCACCCCAGACTAACCTCAACCAGCCAGTCTGCTGCAAGCAAAGTATGTCCAGATTTACCAGCTTGCCTTGCTGAAATACATACTAGGAAGTTAAATAAACACACAGGAAAACCCAACAACTTTCAAACCCTAAAATTTCAGGACGAAGATATATCCTGCAATTTTCAGTGATTTCCCAAATATTTTGTGGGTTTTGGCCAGATTTTCTAATATGCCAGTTACAAAGATAGTACTACCATCCTTTCTGGGGAATGAAGCTGTGTAAGCCAACAAACAGACCATCATATGAAAAGTCTTTAGATTGCATCACGATGAAATTAGAAGTACTCAATAGTCACTGTTTCACAGAAAATACTCTACAACATATTAAACACAACTGCATAGGACCATGAGCGTACAGTTCTCAGTTCAAATGCCTTGCTCGGTTCATAGGCCTTACAGAAGAATTAACTTTTTTTTTTAAAATCCAAGTCTACAGTACTCTTTTTAGATGACTGAGGGCCGGCATACTGCTTTACTGAGATAATTTCCATGCAACACAATCTTCATCACAGAAAATTTGAGCTGTAAATTGCATAACGTGCCAAGAGGAGAATTCAAAGGAGCAGATGGCAGCTAAAATGAAGGCTGTGGTGTTAGAGGAGCCCCATGCAGGGAGACATATCACTTTGGTGCAGTATGTGTTTTTAATCATTTTTTAGTAACTTCAGGAATGAGCAATAGGAAATATGCCACCATAAAGCTACAGGGCATGAATACAGGTATAGAAAAGAGAAGATTTGAGTCCTGGTGCAAGAAAGGCAAAGCAGATATTTTTAAATGAATAAAACAATATTTTGATTGCCCAGGTAAATTTTGGAGACTGGAACATACTGCTTCAGGAATGGTTGTTATATCAGTATTCACTTCTAACTTTTCTGACTGGGCAGAAACAAAAGAAGATCCTATTACCTTTGTAGCTAATATTGGCTTTATATTTAACTTCAGTACCACCTGAATAAGTACCTGAATATGTTTGAATCCATTATTGTTTACTGTTGAAAAATACATGTTGAAACATATGTATGATGTAGACTGTGGCAAAACAGTGTCAATAATGTCCAGCTTCAATAAAACACTGCCCTCATCTAGATCTCAAAGAATTTATTACTGTATGTCTATGTTAAAAACAGCAACAATGACTCACAGACAATATCGATTTATCTGAGGATATCTGCAGAGCCCATACTGAACCTGGACCTTTTCAAAACTAGCACGTTGTTCTGCCCTAAAATACAAGTGACAAAGAAGCTTACTTTAAACCTGGGGCAGTTTGAACAAATTACTATGCCCTAGACTGGTTTTACTGAGCATGTGAAGTTCTTTGCTGACAACTGTATTTCAACAAATAGAAATGCCAAAAGAGAAACATGCTTAAATATAAGTGTAAAACCAGATGTTTTTCTCTCTTGCTGACACTAACATGGCTTTGCTATATGCAGTGAAACAACGCAAGGGAGAACAAGGTGATATGAAGTAAAAAAATACACCTGGCACGAGGTTTCTTTATTCTCAGGAATCCTACATTTTTCCCTTTAAATTGTCATCTATACACTATTCTTAATTTTTCAGAAAATAATTAAAACTTGAGTACTCAAGGTTTTTTCTCAAAAACAAGTGAAGACAATTTACATTGATTTTTCTTTTATCATAATGAATAAAGCCACTAGAAGTCAAAAGTTTATCAGCCGTTCTGACTTCACCCCTGTAACAAGCATTTTCACAGCAGCCATCAGTCAGCACTCTGGTGCTCCTCCACTCCTTTCAATTTTCATTAGTGTACGAGTCAGGCCTATTGATTTTGAGCTGTTGGGGGTATTTTAGGTTTTTTTCATCCCCAGTGTATGGATTTTCTGAAAACCACCTCATCCCTACTTTTCCAGAGATTCCTCAGAGCAGATTTATTCGTTTTCTGTGCAACTTCTGTCAGAAGCGGAGTTCTGCATTTTCAGAGGATGCTTAGCACCCTCTCCAGTGGCTGCATTTCAAAAGCAATCCCAACCAGCACCTCCCACTGTGAGAAATAAGAGCTGTCGGGCTCTGGCAAGGTGTGTGAAAAATCTGTCCTTCATTCCTTTTGATTTTCCCTCTTCCATGCTGCAAACAGATGGCAAAACCTCTCCTTGCATTACCCCCTTCCAGCCGATGTCTGGTGGAATCGAGAGCACTTCCATACACTCGCAACTCCACTGCACACCATTGCAGCCCACCACAAAAACAAGGATTACTATTCACATAATCTGTTCTCCTCAGCACTTGAGAAGTTGCAAATGCTTTTTACTTGGTCAGTTCAAATCAGAATTATGTAAATCAATACTTTGATCCTTGCTTCTGGATCCAGTAATGCCTTGTGCTCTTCGTAAAAAGGCATACAGAAATGCAGGATACACAGAGAAAGCTGTATGGTGCTCTCAACCATTGAGTACAAGATCCGTTATCTCACCTCTTATCTGCTTATGTGGCACTTTTGTTTGGGCTGTCAAAGTGCTCACTGTTCTAGATTCCAGACACTGGACAATATGTAAGATTTTTATATTTTTCTTACAGGACCAGAGAGGCTGTGGACTCTCTCTCCTTGGAGATACCCCAAAGCCATCTTGACATGGCCCTGGGCAACCAGCTCTAGGTGGCCCTGCTTGAGCAAGGAAGGTTGGACCAGAGGACCTCCAGAGGTCCCTTCACACCTCAACCCTGCTGTGATTCTGTGAATCACATCATCTTTAAAGAAAATTAACAGAAGGGCTGTGCAATGGGAGAGAAACAAAATATATTTCTACAGTTACTTAACTTTTTTCCTTTAAGTATTAGCCACCTTTCAATTTCTTTACATAGTGATCTAACATGCATTTTATGACACATTAACTGTCATACTATCATTACTGAAATACATTACATTTAAAGGACTAATTACAATGACAGTGATAGAAAAATCCCTACTGCTTCCATAGTCTTCATCTCTAATGTTCAAGGTAAATACATTTAAGTGCTGTAAGTGTATGTTTCTGGAGATCTGGGAAAATGATAAGCAAATACTCACATACTTAATTTGGAGGAATCACTGAGAGAACCTTGACTGGAACATCATTGATTTCCATTACAGTTAAGTGCACTAAGGAAAAAGAAATTACGAGCATGTCTTCTCCATCATTAATTGCTTACTTCAGGACAGAACCTGAAGAATAATCTTTTGTTGTGTTGGGTTTTTTCCCCCACCTAATGGAAAAAAAATCAGTATATATTAAGCAGAAGTGAAAAACTTTGTATTTGGGTCAACCTAAAACTTTCATGCTTGTAGTGAAATACGTTACCTTAATTTCATTAACCCTTATAGGAGACAAAATAAAAACCCAACAATTTTAAAACACTTGGAATATTTTTCAAAAATTTCAAAATTAGTCATCAATAAACATTGTCTCATGAAAATAAAAATGAAATTAATTAATATCTTTTCATGAAAGTTTTCCCAAGTTTTTAGGTTAAACCTTTTTCTGTTTGTTTTTAGGTCAAAGATATATGTGTTAGTTTTTAAAGTAAAAAATTCCTTCTGAATTTAACTTGCATTCATGAATAATTTGCATGGCCCCCATGGCATTTTCCAGTTAATATTCATGCAAAAAAAGTTCAAGTTTAAAGATGGGTAATCTAAATGCCTATAATGCTAACAGATGCTGTTTTATTGCATTTTCAGTTGCTCAACTTTATACAGCATTATTAAAGCTAAGACGAAATAGTCTCTAATACCAGTATCTAATAACAAAGCAAACTTGAAATAACTCCACTGACTTAACTAAAAGATAAAAATTAATCCCACAATATTTTGTCAAACAAAATTATTTTTTTCCCCCTCCAAAACCTTTTTTTCACTAGGAATTTTATGATGACTTCACTGAACAGAAAATAATCCCCTTAAGGAAATTCACTATAATATTAATTTTTAAATTAAACCATGTATTTTAAAGTCTATGTTAATTACTATCTACAACATTCTGCAAGAGCTTTCTACATCAAAGATTATTATGACTAAATACAAGATATATTCAAGAAATAGACATAAAAAATAGTAGTCATGAAATATTCATATGGTGAGCAAATTCTTCTACTTCATAAATATTCCATGTTTTAACCTAGTGAATTTTAGCCATGACTCTGCATTAAAAGGACAAAATGACACACTATATATGTAAAAAAATATGCACAGACATATATACAGACATACATGCCCTCCTACTGTAGGCTGACAGAGCAAAATATCTGATTGCTCTCTGCACTCAATTACTAAAATGAAACAGCCAATATTTGACTGAATTTCCTTTACTTATGTGTCTCCTTAGTGATTCTTTGCACCACACAAAGGCCTTTACCTAAGATCCATTTTATAAATGTAGAAGTGACTGACTGAATTTATTGTCTTCTGCTGACCTGGAATAAATCAATCAAATACACATTTATATTACCTTCCACTGGCTGTCCTTCTTTTACTGTACTATCTTGCAGTTTGAGAATTTTTTAAATGGCCCCTCACACCGCTAAGGGACAATTCAGACCTATATAATGCAGATAGGAACTCCACTGAAATCACTGGAGTTTAGTCTAACCAGGACAAAATCTGAGCTTACAACTCCAGGATAATTAATCCCTCTGTAGTTAGGTCAAGCCTTCCCAGCAGAAAGTGATCATGTAAATTTTGCTACCATTTTGTCACAATAAATGCACACCTCAGTGAGTGAGAAGCTTAATGAGGTTCTAGCTGTTTTCCAAAATTTATTATAGTGCAAAAATCTTCAGCCTTCACTCCACACATGGCCTCACAAGATCAGCGAAGGTCAGTAGTTGAAGGTCTATCATTGGTTATTGTGCATCAAGGTGGTCAATCAGGTCACAGGAGAGGGTTTTTGTTCTTTTTTTTTATATTGGCAGAAGCTTCTGTGCTCCTCAGGGGAGAGGACAGCTCAATTTAATGAACTTTATTTTCCTTCAGATAGTTTTGTACCTGATTTATCAGGGAACTTTAAAAGTGACAGTCATTTTAGTGGACTGAGGGACTTGGTAAAAACTCAGGAATGGCAGATGTTGTTTGTTTCCTAATAACATTAAGGAGGAAAAAAGTTAATGGTACATCCATGTTATCCATAAAAATTGAACCAGTAAACTGAAAACAAGTGAACCAAAATGTTTTCTGTCCATGTTTCCTCTCCTTCATCTTCTGAAAGTCCTTTTGCCTTTCTTAGTCACCTTGAACCCTTTGAAGGGTACTTCTTGTCTGTTTTCTGTATTGTTTGATCTGCACTGCATAGTGACAAGAGGGATGCTGGTTTTTTTTTTTAAAAAATGAAAGTCCCTATTACTTTTCAAAAGACCTCCTGATGGAAATCTTGCAAATCAATTAGATTTTTGTACTTGATATAAACTTCCTTATTTTGTTTTTTCTGGATGTTGTGTACATCTTCAAGTATGATATTCCATGAATAAATGTCCCAAATCATTTGGATTACTATGGTGGCTTGGGGATTTGTTTCCAACCTATGATGCTAGTGATACTAATTCTTTAGGTTGTTTGTATATCAAACTTCTTCCAGCCTTCCTACCCCAAACCAGAGGGTGAATAAGGTTCTTGTAAGCCTTTCAAAAAGATATCCCATCCATGTCCTGTGGTCTGCATCAGCTCTTGCAAGTTTGAGCCTGTTATCTGCTGCTGTTTAGCAATAAAATTATATTTACAGGTTGCCACCACCTCATATCATTATCATAGGTTGCTATTTCCTTTATCCTTTCAGTAAGAATGCCATCGCCATAATGCCAGTTGTACCTGGTGTTATGTTAACCAAGGATATGTCTGGACCCACAAAAAGTCCATGTTCAGGAACAACTTCCAAAAAATGTGTTGAACATGGTCGAAACAATCCAGAACTTACCATTTGTCATCCGGTTTTGTTCAAGGCACACTATGTTGGATAACAGCCAGTACTAATATTTGTTTTTAAATAACTACTGCAGTGGTCCACGGTAAAAGCAAAACCCTTAGTGTATCCTCAACGCTAAGCTGCTGATCAGTTCTGGTGTATTCCAAATATGATGGGGTTTCATACTGCTCACCCTTTCATTCATGAACATTACTACTGGAATATTTATGGGAAACTTTATTTCTATATTCACCTTCTCTCTGGGTGCTCATCACATCGAATTACACAACCTTACACTTTGTTCAAATGCACACACCTGCGTTCTCCTCCTCCTTCAAGTTGGGACCACTGCTGATATTGTACTCTGCACAGTCCTATGTGCAGTTTGCAATATCCAGTTGCCTACATGACAATGATTCTGCTGTATGACACCATGCCAGATTAATATCTTTTCTTGCTCCATGGCTTTCTCATCAGCAATCTATATTTACCCACTGATCACAGAATTATTTTGCTGTGTCGTACAGTCCATTTTTCATCATGTCACCCTCTTCTTTTTAATATTAGGAGTAAATATTACTGTAAATGAGCTTACTAGATATAGAGACATAACAAATCTTCAAAAAAACCATAAAATTAGTTTGCTGCTTCTTATAACGATGCTAAAACAGATTTGTATTAAGGTGCCCAGTTCTTGTGTCTACATTTCAGCAAAGACTTGAAAATATCATAGAAAGAGAAAACTAACACCTCAGAAATGTTACCAGAACAAGAAACACTAGAAACTACCAGAAATAAGGGTTAGAGAGTTCTGTTACTCAGGTGATGGAAACATAAACAGAGAAGCACCTGAGCTCTATTTACATATAGAAAATAAATCTGATCCTGAAAAGCTTTTTCTTTTCTTTTTAAATGCATTGTGCTGACAAAGATAATGAAGTTCAGTAAATTGGAGACATTCACCTTAAAACATGAAGTGATGTGTCTAGATGAAGGTGTAACTGTATATTGTACCACACTGGTAGTCATGTAAATGGTCAGGAAAAAAAATTACCCTGAAATATGCATAATCAAAACAATGGCATTTTCCAGCAACTTTTAGAGCAGAGACTGCCAACTAGATCAGCTAGGCTTCTCTCACCTCATCAAATTCCCTACTCTAAAATCCCCTCTTCTTTCCTTGTATATCACGTTTGCAAGCTTCCTGAGAAATGCAAAGCTTTAGTCTGACTCTTTGGACTTCATGCAGCAGAATTTGGGTGTGATGACACACCGTGATTTACAGGAGGTCATACTCTATTTCCTAATGGTCTGCTCGGGTCCTAATGTTGATGAATCCTCATAACCAATCAGAAATCCAATTCTATTCAAGTTGCATGCTTGTGAATAATGGACCCTGAATACTTGTTTAAAATTTTATAGTGCACATACCTTTAAAAAAAAAATCTCAAAAAAAGTACTATGAATGTGCTTCAGTTCTTTGGAAAATGCTCAAATCATCAGTTACTAAATGCACTGTTTCTTTTGTAAGTGTAGTTACACAAATAGAGTGGCATGATTTTGTTTACCATACAATCCCATAAACTGAACATATTTTTCTACTTTCCCTGAAGCGTGACAGCTGCATTCTCAGCGCCTCTGTCATCATTTTGCCCTGACAAAGGGTTTGAGAACCCTTTTCCAGGTTCTTCAATACTTTCTGTATTCCCAAAGAGTGGAAATGTGTAGTCCTACAGATGACATAGTCCTAGAGTTTACACATGCCACTTACTAATCAGCAAAATGTAATTTTCCTGAAGTTCCACTTGAACTGTGGAATCAGTTCCCTCCCCTTCTCTTGTGTTACTACTCAGCTGCTTTGCTAGGCTGTTTTGATTCCTTTTAATCACGCTCCCTTCATCACTTTGTTCTCACCAGGTAGGCCATTGACGTTATGTTTCACTGTATTGCACTCTGGTTTTCTCTTAATCACATTCTCTTTGCTGCTCCAATTCTCACCAGACAGGCCGTTGCCACTGTGTTTCATGTACCACATGCTGGGTAATGACATGAAAAAAATTCTGTGTTTATAAAGCTAAAATGTCTCCTTCCTATCCAAATATGCTAGTGAAGACTATAAGGTACAAACAAACAAGATTTCTTAAGTCTCACCCCCAAGTCCTATCTCCTCTCCCACTCAGCCAGTAGACTTCTCAGGTTCCAGGAAGACCTGTCCCACCAAGCTAAGTGACTTCAGCACAGAAAATGTAGCTTTCTTCTTGGGCAGGCCAAAGGCATTTGGTAACATCCCATGTCTCACAGGACAACCAGCCCTACAGGGCTGAGGCAGACAAGAAAATTTGCAAAGAAAGGCAAATAGTAGGCAACAAACAGGGCTATGATTTAGGGCTGCCAAGTCAAAGAACAGTGGACTACTATGGACTATTTCTGAATGAACACAGATCATGAGAAACATGGCTACAATACTGTTTGTTACAGACAAAGTATGAAATTACATTCAGTGGCAAATGAAATTATATAAAAATATACCATTTAATTCAATTCTGATTAACCAGATTATTGTAGTTTTAATACTTCTTTTCCTAAACAAGGGTCAGATATTTCTCTAAAAGTATTGCTATCAGTTTGATTTCAGCAAAGCCAGACAAGAACTATGACATTTAATTCTTTCTGTATTTAAGATGCATGAAAGAAATGCCTAACACATCCCAATTCTAAATGGTATCAAGATTCATAGCCTGCTAGTTTAATATTCACATTCCTTATTTTAGGAAGCTTTTTATTTCATGGTCTTTGGACATTCATATATTCAGTTGCAATACTTGAAACATAATTAATCTATATAATTTTGGATTACTGATTCTTTGAAAGTGCTCAGGTCCCTTCTTCCACCCTGAGAGGGCAAGTGATGAACATACTGATGTTTTGGAAGTATCCACAACTTGCATTCAGATTGATATATTTAATTACTTTGTTAATGCTACATTGGTCAGGGTCTGCTGTTTTAATCTAACTAAGACTGATCCCAATGACACCACTAGTGAGGATAAAGTTAATCCACTGCTTACTTTTGTTGCTGACTTAGGCTAATGTATTGTTCAGCTATGAGCTAATGACTCCTGCAGATGTTTCTTATTTCATGCCAGGAAAAGCAGAAGCTGAAATTAAATATTTTCTTTTTATGACCATTATAGTTCCCCTTATAAATTATAGCCCATTCAGTCATATTTTTGAATAAATCAAACGGCACTGACAATGCAGTTTTCCTATCTACAAAAATTAATCTTACAGGACCATATTCTGGCCTCATTAGACTGTTCATAATGAATAATATAGCTGATGATTAAAAAGTTGACCTGCCTAAAATGGAGTGGAAAGTACTAAGAATTTTTAATCAAGACATACCTCTCTCTCTTTCAACAAGAGTACATTTGTACCTTGGCATGTCTCTGTATTATTTCACACCTTTGCTGTCCCCACCTTACTTACACATGGAGAAACCCAAGAAGACACCTTCAAGAATGCCTTTTGTTTAATCAATGCCAATTCAAAATTACTGTTTTCAGAACTGGATATGGTGTTTTGTATTTCTAGATAGTAGTAATCTAATACACTGAGTTTTAGCTGTTTAAAAATATTTTTCTTGCTTGTTTCTCAGGACTTTAAGGCATGATCCACAATCATGATTCTGTTACAAGCCTTCATCTTACCACTGCCTGTGCATATGCAGATCTTGTGCCAGCACAGGTCTGCAACAACTTCTCAGGACCTTTGCTCAGGCATATCTATGTAGCTGAGTCCCTACTAGTGATGGTAACTCTCTTTGCCACAGTAGGAGTGTCATTAGTTCATACTGTCACAACAGCAGAAACCTGGTTAATGTAGTGGAAGGACTAATCTATCACAAGGACAGGGGTTTTGTGTGCATAACTAAATGCAAAGAGTGGTTTTGAATATCTGAAAATGGTGTGGTTTGGGTTTTATGATGCCTTTTAAACAATGTTAATACATAGACAAGTGCATTCTACTGAGCCCCAAAATACTGATGTCTGCACTCAATGTAGGTTCTCACTGAGAATCTAATTATCACCTTAATTAAATGCAGCTTGTTGGTTTGTGCACAAACATCTTGGAACTGAGCTTTTCGCTATTCCTAAACCTCTAGTCACTGCAACTGACAAATAAACTAGGAAATAAGCATTTTTTAATGAATGCATATGTTACGATCATGTTGGAGAAGAACTGGACATAAAAGAACTCAGTTCTCCTGTTCTGGTACATTTCTAATAATGTATTACCTTTTCCTCAGCTACACCCTTTATTGGCATTTACCATTCATTGCATCTCAAGGCACGCCATTTCTGGGATCACAACATCTCTGTCTTTGTCCATCTGACACACTGTCAAAGCACATGACTGTTCACCACATCTTGGTGAAAAGCCTTGATGACACCCACACAGCAAAAAACTCAACAGGAAGCAGCATTTGGACGTTGCAACTGAACAACTTTGCAGACACTTTCTTTGGCCTCCCCAGTGAATCCTCAGAGGCAGTGTCCCTCTTCTGTCATTTCTCAAGAAACAGGACAATGTCTTAAGCTGCCAGAGACCACGAGACCAGTTCAGTAGCTAACAAAGTCTAATTTTGCTTACACCTTTAATCCTGTATGAGTTACAGCAAGGGATGCAGGTATTTCTGCAGAACAAACTTCTGAAACAGCACAACTTAACATGTGCATGCTCCTTCCTCCTGGTGAAATCAAACTTGAAGCTAAGAAACATTCGCATGAAGGATTCTTTTAAGTATCCTAACATCTGAGAATTGGTTGTTTTGGTTAGTCCCAACCTCCACACCGTCCATTTTCTCTCACTGGTTAAGCAGTGCTCTCTTTGCCTGAGATCCCACAGCAACACCTTCTCAATATGGTTGGATCAAACCTTTCCCACAACTCCCCAGACCAGAGAAAGAAAGGAGAATGAGAACATTCCTTGCTCCTGTTTTTCCCCACTGATGGCTTTTGCTACAACACATCCAACAGTTTGGGGACTACCATTTTTTTTTTGCCTTGCTTTGTTGTTTTTTGTTTGTTTTATAAAACACATTACCTGTTGATTCATAGCAAATTCATTTAGCCTTAAATATGCATTTGAAGCTGTAGTTGCTTCCAGACTAGGTTTGAAATGAGATGAGGTCATTGTCATTAAATGTTCCTAAATGTTAGCATTACAAACACAGAAGTCAATTACAAGACAAAAAAAAAAAAAAAAAAGAAGAAAGAATTCACAATTTGAATATAGACATAATCTTCAAAACTTGGCATTTTATTGCATTATTTATTCATCTTTTACATGTGTCTCATTATACCACCTCTATTTTTTTTTCACAACAAACCATTCGTACCTCTTCCTCTGTTAATAGTCTGATAACTTTCTCAATGTTTCCCATTGTTTGTACTTTGAAAGGCTTAATAAATACATACTAGAAATGACTCATACTGCATTTGAAAAAAAAAAATTCCTTTGTGTTTGAAAAATATACTTGCACAAACTAGCTTCTAAATGGATGCAAACACCTTGGCAGACCTCTAACAGCTAACTGCATTGGCAGTGTTGCAACTTAGGTTAAAATTCAGGCTTCCTCTGGTACACTGAAGAAACCAGCAAAACTCTAAGATACTATAGCAGTACCTGACATTGATTTGTCATAGATTCTCCTTATTTAGCAGAATCAATTCAATTGTGGTTAGTGCTTTGTCTGCCTTGTGCTGCCAACTCTTTTTCTTCCAGATTTAAACTTGGAGAGTGAAGCACTTTGCACAACATGGGCATCACTCCACTTAGATACACTGATACCTGCGCAGAGAAGAGAAACTTAACTTCTGTCCTGTTTCTGTTTACACCATAAAAGGCACCAGACTCCATGAAAACTGTTAAGTATGTTTAGAAGAAAAATTAACTTTAAGGCAGTTACCACAGCAGCAGCTATTCTTTCCTCTCTAGTTTTTCCTACATCTGCAGCTAGACAGACCAGCTGAGCAAACGTAGTCAACAGAAGCCAAATAGTTACTGTTGTTCAAAGCCATGAGGAACTACAAAACATACTGGCTGGGATTTAGAGATATCTTGGACTTTCCCTCCGAAGTAGAAGCTCCGAATCCACACACATGCATCTTCGTGAGTGAGGACTGTTACACAGGATAAATAGTTTCCATGGTTGTTTTTGTGGGTAAAAGGAATAACAAATGCATTACCCAGATGACAGTTACATGTCTTTCTGCAACAGTGTATGTTTTTGCGGATGCACTGATGTAGAGAGGGAGGGCAAGAAAGAGCTGTATATGAATTGAAATGCAATATTTGAAGCATCTCCATGAGGATTTGGAGCCTGAGCACTTGTATCCCATTCTCTATGTAGAAACCGCTCGTATGGCAAACCTAAATATTCCAGGCTATTTTGACCACCCCTGTTAGTCTGTTAGGAAAGGGAGTAAGTGTAGGATATCAGGGTTTTATGCATATGGACAGATAAACAAAGTAGATTATATATGCACATCTTGTACTCATCCATTTGAAAAAACATTGAAACCTTGCATGCATTCATGCATATTTGAATTAGATATTTGTCAAAGGCATAGATCAGAAGAGTGGAACTATGCATATTTGCACCACCTATGCATGAAGAGACACATAAGCTGAATAGCATCATAAATACCAAGGAAGCTGAAGTGTGCCTTTACCAAATCATGCAGCTTGAATTCTACCTCACCCCTTCTAGTTTCAGGGACAAAAAATCAAGCTCATGCCCAAGCCAACCCCTCGCACATGCTTTTCCAGACTTCAGAATTACCTGGTTTACAGTGGAATCAGTCCAGGGCATGATTCAAAATGAAGATGGTATGGATGACTGGAGAGTTTGTACCTCAAATTAATATTCTAATATTATATATATAGCCAGAGAGGACCAGCCAAAAATATTAATTTTAATCTTTTTTTTTTAAACATAGGAAGTAATATATTGACTCTCCTAACTCATGGTGCAATGGCAATTTTAAAGCAGGTGTTCAGCTCAAGTAATACATTTGAAATATTAATTCTGCAACCATAATTTAGTATGGAATCTCATGCCCTAATCATTTTGGTCATTAATATTATAACATAAATAAGACTGAATTATTATTAATCACTATTTTATAGCATCATCAAATTGAGAAAGCTGTATACCTGTGATACAACATGAAAAACTCCCAGTATCTCTAAGTAAAATTACTCATTTGCTTCACAGAGTCATCATTTCACTTAAGTCCTCATCATCCACTCTGGGGCCAAATTAAAAAGAAAAGAAAAAGGATGCCTGACTCATCTTGCCATTAAACAGCTGAAGTGTGAAAACCCATCCTGAATAACACCCAGTGCCACATCAGAGTGGCTGTACCTCTCCCCATGTTTGTCAAGATCCAGCAGACGTGGGTGCACGTAGAGATCAGCATGTGGCATATAGTGTCTTTTCACCCTCAAAACAACCATCCCAGATAATTTACTAGGTAAATGAAGGAAGAGAAGAGGAACCAGTGGGGGTCCTTCAGCCTGGTGATTAACAGCTGACATGACCTGGTGCAGCTCAGGCATGTCTGACTAAACAGCAACCATCCCAGACAAAAAGCTGACCTTACCCTGACATGAGGTAAGGATGGTGCGACACCCCTCAGATGGCTCTTTATGAGCCAGCTGGAGCTGGGATATAGCAGCACCATTTCAGTTCATTCTTTATCCAGATTACCCCAACATCTCATTAATTTACACTGAAAGGTTATCAAATAAAAGTGTTTCTCTAGGAACTGAAAGGACTTTTTTCTTCCTGTTATTTTGACTAATAATTTTCATAGAAGTTCAGTAATGAACTTCGGTCTTTCAAATTCTGATTCCCATTTTATTAGATTATCTTGTATAATTCCCCTGTTTTGTTTACTTCTTGCAATAAAGCCTGCATTTATTCAGTAGCGTAATAGGAAAAACTGTCCACCATAAACTTATTAGGAAGTTCCCATAATTACATCTGTACTTGAAAAAAAAAAAACCAACAATAAACCAAACCAAGTAAGAACTGAAACATTTAGTTATTCCCCTTACCCAGGTAAAATGGGATTATGTGGGTACTCCTTTGCCGAAAAAAGCAAAATAAAAATCTCATCTGGTGTATACCAGCACAACTCTACGTTCAGAGTTGTGCCCACTCTACCAACAGTTCTTCAGTCTTTTATGTACTTAAGAACAAGGTTTATTTGCTCAAGACAGTATTAGCTGTAAATATTCCAGTTTAAAATCTTAACAAGTTAATTTAGTATCCTGGAACTGCACAGAAAAAATGGTAACAGAGTAGAGTACATACATTATTCTACGCTGGTTTAAACACTTAAGAGAATTTTGCATCTGGAATGGAGTGCTGAATAGCGAAGATCAGATCTTGCACCCTTAAGCAAATGACTTAACAGAGATTTTAAATAAAAAGGGAATGAGCATACAAACGCATCAGATCCCACAGAGTTACAAAGTGAAAAGAAATTTCTGAGCTACTAATAACAACTTTTCCCACTTAGAAAGATAAAATTTATTCAAAGAAACATTTGGGCACTCTTATTCTTCTGCTTCTGAGCATAAGAATATGTATTACTGGAGAAAAGAAAAAGGGTTTATGAACTATTGCAACTTTTTCTAGTATAAAAGAAATATTTCCCCAATTCATTATTTTAAATATAAGTAAACATACATGGGGAGAAAATGATAAGCAAATGTGATTCCTAATCATGATGAATTTTGCTCTGCTTAATGAGTCCTTTATATAAATAGTTTTGCAAAAAACATCTGGAAAATAACTTAGAGGGGAAAAGAAACAAACAACAGTAATGTCCATCTGTCTCTGGGTTTCAATATTCAGCTTTTAATTTTTGTTTCTTTTACTCTGGAACTGCACTGCATTTAGAACTTCCATTAACCTGAACACTAGTAGGTTTTCCATCTGATCGGTTTTGCCTAAGAAGTCTAAAATCTTCTAATCTGAATCTCCTAGGATGCCAGAATTTTCATCTCATTAAAGACCAATATGCCTTTTCAGCTAAAGAACCAGCTTCCTTCTGGCATTTTTATTTTAGTAAGTTGTTTCCATGCTGTTGAATCACATCCTTCTGCATAAAAATCCAGGAGCACACTATATTACATAAAATGGGAACATAAACAGGAGCAGTACTTTAAGAACATTTATTTCTTAAGTATAAATTTTATGAGAAATTAGGTTGTCTGGTCTCATCAAAAACATCAAAACTGCTTTACATTAGCCAAGAAACTAAAGGAAGAAGAAAGTGAATCTATAAAGCTACCACCCCATTTCTAGCAAAACAGAAGAGTAATTAATCCCTCAGACTTATTGATAATTTTTAATGAGTGGTGTATTTTAGAAGTATAAGAAGTTCTGCAACTCTTCATTTCTTAACAGTCAGACAAGAACATACAGATCTCTGATTTAATCTTTGGCAAAGATAATGGCATACATACAAAAATGATCTAATATAAGGAACTCTCTCAAGGGCACTAACGATCTACTAGTAATTTAAAGAATAAAACATGCATGTTTTTAAACACACACAAACAAAAAAGAACAGTGAGACACCTTTTTTAAACACTTAGCTCTTCAAGCTTATACAGAACCAAGGAGTCCAGGACAGGGCTGTCTGTGCTGCAGCTGATGAGCATCTGACAAGCATAACATGAGGCTCTGCAGAAAACACCACTTTGTCCTAACCAGTGCTTGCATGCCTCACAGAAACTACAGATCTCCAGATCTTTCCTCACCAGCCAAAAATAAACAACACAATAACAAAGTCAACATAATATGGAACTTCACTACAAACAGCCTAGCAGCAATGTCAGTAAGTCTCGCAGGCACCTGGACTACTTCAAAGGTACTAATGGATGTGAAATGTGCATAAAGTTGTGTACCAGAATATTCATTCCATTAGATCTTGATGTGTCATGTACTGGATTCAGCTATTTTAATCTGCTACAGCTGTTGCCCACCGAGACCTCTTTCTTTCAAAGTGCTTGAATTATTTGTAGGCGGCTTTTTCCAGACAACATTAGAGCACCTATCCAAAGAGCAATTTCCTTTGGCTGTTAACATGGTCTCCGCAGATTTTTACGTGTTGCCTATTTTACTGGCAGATCTGGTAAAACATAATTGGCTTATTCTGCCCATTCTACTGTTTGAAGCCAGTTTAAAACGTAGCAGGCCTTGGACACATCACATTACTAGAGAAACCACTCTTATTTTTTTCTGTTCCTTCTTCGGTCTCTTCTTCACCCCCTAAAGTAGGGCAAAAATCCTGGGCAGCTGCAGACAGGAACCCCCTGGAAATGGACCTGGCTCATAGGAGATGCCTCCTTTCCAATACACACAGCCCGGGCAGGTCTGATCTCCAGCGTGCCAAGTCTTGTTTCAGGAGCACCACGCCTTTAGTAGACTCTATATACTTGGAATTTCCAACAAAATAGCACCTGGGTTCAGAGTCCACACCTCACGGCTTTGTGACAGTTCTCCACAGACTACATGCATGCTTTTCTGAACATTTTTGTATGCAAGGCTTGGCATCAGTGTGGAAGCTTTTAATCAAAACATCATCTACTACCAAGAACTTCATCCCTCCAACTGAAAAGAGGGGCTGGGCATGTGTTTTGCAGAACAAACCCGTGCTCACAAACCTTTTTTATCTTTGCAAGGTCTCATCCTGAGCAGTAGCTCTGGCAACAAGAGTCTGCATATTTTTCATTTGTCTTTTCAATTAGACTAAAATGCATAAAATCTCCCTCAGTATGTTCCACTGCTCTTTTTTCAAATGCTCTAGTGTGTGACTACAACTACTCATTCCTTGCCAGTTTGTACTTTCAAATAACAAATTTGTAAACAGAAAAAAAGATGTCTGATGTGATTTTCAGGATAGGGTTTATCTGAGAGGTTATTTTTCACAAAGGTACTAAACTTTCCACTACCTACAAACACTGTGGATGGTCATCTTGAGATCAGTGGTACTAAGTAGACTTTTAAGATTAGTCATATAATTCAAAATGCTTTATAAAAGATACATTCTGATGAAACCCAAGAGTTTCTCAACCACTGTTTTTCAATTGCCAACAGCCTCCTGGGCTGTATTAGGTAGAGCATTGCCAGCAGGTCAAGGGAGGTGATCCCTCCCTCTGCTCAGCACTGGTGAGACACATCTGCAGTACTGTATGCAGTTCTGGGCTCCCCAGTGCAAGAGAGACATGGACATACTGGAGCAAATCGAGCAAATGGCCACAAAGATGCAGAATGGACTGCAGCATCTTTCATACAAGGAGAAGCTGCGTGAGCTGGGACTGCTCAGCCTAGAGAAGAGAAGCGTCAAGGGGATCTTGCCCAAGTGTATAAAAATACCTGATGGGAGGGTGTAAAGAAGATGGAGCCAGACTGTTTTTAGTGGTATCCAGTGACAAAAGACAATGGGCACAAACTGAAACATTGGAAATAACACCTGAACACAAGAAAACATATTTTTACTGCAAGCGTGGGCAAACACTGGAACAGTTTACCCAGAGAGGTTCTAGAATCTCCATCACAACCTCTCATATGCATACAAAACCCAACTGGACATGGTCTGGTTGACAATGCTTGAGCAGGGGATTAAAACTAGGTGATATCCAGAGGTCATTGCCAACATCAGCTGTTCTGTGATTCTGTGATAGTATCTCAATCAATTTCAGATTCAGTACTCAAATACAGTTCTTTTAATAAAATATTAGCTCCAGTCTAAATGAACATGGTTGTCTATCACTCACAGGAAAAGTGTTTCAAGGCTTACTTGCCCAATTTACCGATGGATGCAATATTTTTATATGCTCTTTTTTTTTTAAACATGGTACTCAGTCAGCGAAGCATGCAGCTTTGGCAATGTTAAGTCCTGTGGCTGGTCTGGATGGAGGTGTACAGGGGGGTTTCTGGAGCAAGGAAAACCCAAGAAGAGCAGAGAACCCCTCCAGCAGCCGGTAGCTCTCGTGGGAGAGGCTGATGTGGCTTGGGTGGTGTCAGGAGCAACCACCAGAGTTTTGAAGGCCCCTGGGGAGCACTGGCAACCAGGACACCTGCAACCAGGGACAGCAAACAGGGATCTGCTTCAGTCCCCACCCTCCAGCAGTACAACCAAAACCAGACATGCAGCTTTAACAGCTGTAGACACCCACGAGCAAGGTCTGCAAGGAGAAACTGTACCAGCAGCACACAGCGGATACCGCAAAAAGCAGCATTGACTGCTCGTAGTGGGTGACTCTCTGTTAAGGGGCACTGAGGTGCCCGTCTGCCGGCCTGACAGGGAGTCACGAGAGGTGTGCGGCCTTCCCAGAGCTCAGGTCCGAGATGTTGCCGAGAGAGTGCCACGACTTGTCAAGAGCACAGACTGCTATCCACGGCTACTCCTTCACGTGGGCGTGAATGACACCGCAGGCCAGAACCTGGGCAGAACCAAGGACGACTACAAAGCCCTGGGGGTGCAAGTGAAAAGTGTTGGTGCCCAAGTTACCTTTTCTTCCGTGGTACCAGTTAGAGGAAAGGGTGCAGCCAGAAACAGATGTACAATGCAAATCAACTTGTAGCTTTGTGGCTGGTGCCATCGTGAGGGTTTTGGCTTCTATGACAACAGGACATCCTTCGATGACTATAGCCTGTTAGCGAGGGATGGGATCCACCAGTCTTGAAGAGGCAAAGGAGTCTTTGGTGGCAGGCTGGCCAACTTGGTGAGGTGGGCCTTAAACTGAAGGACACGGGGGCGGGGTCCAAAGTGGCAACCCTCATGCCATTGCAACCAACTGGGGGATAAGCCAGGCCAACCAGAGCAGTGACAAGTGTTCCTTAGCTGCCTCCCAAGATGAGAACCAGAAGACCAACCACCTCAAGTGTATGTATACCAATGCACACAGCCCGGGGAACAAACAGGAGGAACTGGAGCTCTGTGCCCAGTCAGGAAGTTACGATATCACAGGAATAACTGAAACATGGTGGGACAACTCGCATGACTGGAGGATTGCGATGGATGGCTATAGGATGTTTTGTAAAGAGAAGCAGGGAAGAAGAGGAGGAGAAGGAGTCGGGCTCTATGTCAAGGAGAGCCTTGAATGCGTAGAAGTCAAGTATGGCGATTGTGGAAGCCCTGTCGAATGTCTCTGGGTCAAGATCAGAGGGGTCATCTCCGAGGGGGACCTTACAGTAGGCATCTGCTACCAACTTCCAAACCAAGACAATAAGGCCAACGAAGCAATATTTGGGTCACTTAAGCAAGCTTTGGGTGAACAGAACCTGGTTCTTATGGGTGACTTGAACTACCCAGACGTTTGTTGGAAGGACAATACAGCAGCTCACATGTCATCCATCAAGTTCCTGGAATGTATAGAGGACTGCTTCCTCATACAAACGTTAGATGTGCCAACCAGGAATGAGGCACTGCTGGACTTGCTACTCACAAACCAAGAAAATCTGCTGTGTCACATCTTGGTCAGTGAGAGCCTTGGCTGCAGTGATCACAATATTGTGGAGTTTGGGATCCTGCTGAGCATGTTGAAGGAAGTACTAAGGCAAAGGTTTTAGATTTTAGAAGAGCAAACTTCAGCTCACTCAGAGCTCAGCTGGGAGGGGTTCTGTGGGAAGCTTCCATGGAGGATAAAGGAGATAGTGAGTGCTGGGAGTTTTTCAAGAACACTCTCCTGGAAGCACAAAACCAGTTCACCCCCTTTAAAGAAAAGGGAAGCAGGTGAAGCAAGAGACCCCCTTGGCTTAACTGCCAGCTTCTGAGTCTGCTTAAAACCAAGAGAGAAGCATACCAGAGATGGACAAGCAGACAAGTACCCACTGAGAACTACAAGGGCATTGCAGTGTGTGCAGAGATGCAGTTAGAAAATCAAAACGTCAACTCGCATTGAAATTGGCCAGAGATGTCAAAAACTACAAGAAAGGGTTCTTCAGGTACATAAACAATAAGCAGAAACAAAAGGAAAATATTGGCCCGCTGTTAAACAGGAGAGGTGATTTAGTCACTAACAATGCTGAAAAGGCAGAAGTTCTCAGCACTTTCTTTACCTCTGTCTTTACCAGCACCGTTGGGCCGAGGCCTTGGGAGCAAAAATCCAGGTTGATACAAACACAGACCCACCGTCAGTGAAAGAAGACTTGGTATGTGAACACTTACAGGAGCTTGAGCCCTACAAATCAATGGGCCCTGACATGACCCACCTGAGGGTGTTGAGAGAGCTGGCTGACGTCGTTGCGAGGCCACTCTCCCTAATCTTTGAGAAGTCATGGAGATCGGGAGACATCCCAGAAGACTGGAAGAAGGCTAACATCACCCCCATCTACAAGAAGGGCTTAAAGGAGGATCCAGGAAATTATAGGCCCATCAGTCTTCAGTCCCTGGGAAAGTTATGGAAAAAATGTTCCTGGGGGCTATCGCAAGTCAAAAGAAACGATTGATTGGGAAAAGCCAGCACGGATTCACCAAGGGCAAATTGTGCTTGACAAACCTGATCTCCTTCTACGACAAAGTAACCTGCTCGGTTGATGTGGGGCGAGCAGTGGACATTGTCTACCGGGATTTCTCCAAGGCTTTTGAAATGGCTTCCCACAGCCTCCTCCTGGAGAAACTGATGCGTTACGGTCTAGACAAGTGGTCTGTGCGGTGGGTGGGGAATACCCCAGGCCACCCCCAGAGGGTGGTGGTAAGTAGCTCCTTTTCAAACTGGCGACCTGTCACAAGTGGGGACCCCCAGGGATCGATACTGGGCCCAACGCTGTTTAATATCTTCATAAGTGATCTGGATGATGGGGTCAAGTGTACCCTGATGAAGTTTGCTGATGATACCAAACTGAGTGGGGCAGTGGACACTTGGGAAGGGAGAGCCACCCTGCAGGAAGACCTGGATAGGCTGGAAGAGCGGGCTAACAAGAACCTTAGGAAGTTCAAGAAGGACAAGTGTTAGGTCTTGCACCTGGGAAAACATAACGCAGGAGTGCAGCACAGGCTGGGAGCTACCTGGCTGGGGAGCAGCTCTGTGGAAAGGGACCTGGGGGTCCTGGTGGACAGCAAGCTCAGCAGCACGCTCAACAGCGTGCTGCTGCGGCAAAGCAAGCCAACAGGATGCTGGGTTGCATCAACAAGGACATCACCAGCAGAGAGAAAGAAGTCATTATCCCACTCTACTCAGCGCTTGTCAGGCCACACCTGCAATACAGTGTTCATTTTGCTCCCTGCTATGCAAAAAGGATGTGGACAGGCTGGAGAGGGTCCAGAGAAGGGCCACAAAGATGAGCAAAGGACTGGGAAGCCTGCCATATGAGGAAAGGCTGAGAGAACTGGGTTTGTTCAGCCTTGAGAAAAGAAGGCTTAGGGGAGACCTTATTGTCATGTTCCAATATTTAAAGGGTGTCTACAAAGAAGTCGGAGACTCCCTTTTTACAAGGTGACACATGGAAAAGATGAGGGGTAATGGGTACAAGTTACCCTGGGGACATTCCGACTGGACACAAAAGGAAAATTTTTCACAATGAAGACAATCAGCCATTGGAACAATCTTTGCAGGGAAGTGGTGGATTCCCCAACATTGGACAATTTTAAGATTCAGACGTACGGGGTGCTGGGCCATCTTGACTAGATCATGTTTTGCCAAGAAAGGTTGGACCAGATGATCCTTGAGGTCCCTTCCAACCTGGTATTTTATGATTCTACAAATGTCCATTATTTTAGCATTCTCAACAATTTTGATTTGAGCCCACACTTTCACAACAGATTTACTAGCAATCAACACCAAAGGCATTTTTTTTGACACAAACACTGTACAATTATCACTTACATTTTCTGCAGTGCATTTAATGCCATTTATTAAGCCATTCTGCTTATATGCTTTTACTCTACTCAATTTAGATTTCTGTGCAGTACACACTCTTCAGGCTACCCAGAAAACTAAAAATTAAGACAATTTGTCACATTATTTTTATTATTATCCATTGATTGCCTTTCAACAGAATTCCGCAACTTTTAAGAACATCTCCTAATGAGCCAAGTGCCCTGATAATTCCTGTTTAAAAATCTGTTTGATAGTGAAGTCCACATGAAATACTGCTATAACAAAGACGTGAAACTATAGGCTATAGACTTCAGAACAAAACACTGAGAAATGTCGTCAACATACTGAACGTACAACTGCTACAGCCTTACTAAGAGTAAATTTAGTTGTCCATACTTATACTGCAAATTCTAATCATAAAGAAAGTAATACAAGAGTGCACTTCAAATAGTTTAGCAAATACCTTGGGGATACTTCCCACTAAAACCAACCAACCAAAAATCATATTCACACAAAATCAGCTTCATTTTGATCAGGTGCCATGCTGATAGGGCTCCACTTAACAACTTCTTTCATTGCTCAGAAGTGGAAACCCAGACATTATTAAGAACTCTGCAGCAATAGCTGTTGCTCAAGAAAACTAGCACTTTCCTGCTTCGCCCACATGGAAAGAAATCAGCACAGAATCCAAACAGGTATCAGAGATAAAGCCCAGCAGGGAAGAACTTGTTTTTTACCTCCCCCTCTCGCTCCATCTTACTCTTTCCGCAGAAGAGACTAACCTTCAACCATGGAACCTGATTATTCTTCCTACATTCACATAAACACGGGCCCAACTCACCATTCCGCTGTTTCACTTTTATACCAACAGAACCACTGAAACAATTTTCAAGAATAAAAATATAAACAAACAGATACTCCTTTCCTTTTGTATTGGCTTTGTGTGGCAAGGTTTTGGTAGCAGGGGGGGTTACAGGGGTGGCTTCTGTAAGAAGCTGCTGGAAGCTTCCCCTGTGTTCGACAGAGCCCATACCAGCCGGCTCTAAGATGGACCCGCCGCCGGCCAAGGCCGAGCCAATCAGCGGTAGTGGTAACGCCTCTGGGATAACATTTTTAAGAAGGAAAAAAAAGTTGGGACAGACGGTAAACGGCAGCGGGAGAGAGGAGTGAGAACATGTAAGAGAAACAACCCTGCAGACACCAAGGTCAGTGAAGAAGGAGGGGGAGGAGATGCTCCGGGCGCCGGAGCAGAGATTCCCCTGCAGCCCGTGGGGAAGACCATGGTGAGGCAGGCTGTCCCCCTGCAGTCCATGGAGGTCCACGGTGGAGCAGATCTCCACCTGCAGCCCGTGGAGGACCCCACGTCGGAGCAGGTGGGTTCCCGAAGGAGGCTGTGACCCCGTGGGAACCCTGCGCTGGAGCAGGCTCCTGGCAGGACCTGTGGCCCCGTGGGGGACCCACGCTGGAGCAGTCTGTGCCTGAAGGACTGCACACCGTGGAAAGGACCCATGCTGGAGCAGTTCGTGAAGAACTGCAGCCCGTGGGAAGGACCCACATTGGAGAAGTTCATGGACGACTGTCTCCCATGGGTGGGACCCCACGCTGGAGCAGGGGAAGAGTGTGATGAGTCCTCCCACTGAGGAGGAAGGAGCGGCAGAAAATAACATGTGATGAAATGATCACAAACCCCATTCCCCATCCCCCTGCACCGCTGGGGGCTTGGTAGAGAATTCAGGAGTGAAGTTGTGCCCGGGAAGAAGGGAGGGGTGGAGGGAAGGTGTTCTGAGATTTGGTTTTATTTCTCATTACCCTACTCTGGTTGATTTGTAACAAATTGAGTTAATTTTCCCCAAACTGAGTCTGTTTTGCCCGTGACGGTAATTGGTGAGTGACCTCTCCTGTCCTTACCTCGACCCACAAGCTCTTTGTCATATTTTCTCTCCCCTGTCCAGCTGAGAAGGAGGGGGAGTGATAGAATGGTTCTGGTGGGCACCTGGCATCCAGCCAGGGTTAACCCATCACACCTTTGCAATTTTTCCAAATAATAAATCAGTATCAAGAGCAAACCATGACACTTTACTGAAGAACTCGCAGCCACATAAAATCTCCCTGTTGGCAATAAGAAACACAGTGAATAAGTCACTTACTTAGGTAGATTTTGTCACGATAGCAATAAATACAGTCAATTTGTGTGACAGCAGATGCTGAAATCTGGAGTCCACACTCTATTTCCCAGTATCCTGGACAATCCGCACTGAGTACTGTATTGTACTAGGGAGAGCACTGCCAGCAGGCTAAGGGATGTGATTATTTCCCTAAAATTGTTAAGGGATTGGAGTACCTGACATATGAGGAGCACCTAAGAGAGCTGGGACTGTTAAGCCTGGAAAAGAGAAGTCTCATAGAAATAAAGATAACAGAACCAGGGTCGTCTCAGTGGTACACAGTGCCATGACAAGAGACAATGAGCAGAAACTAAAATTCATAAAATTCCACTTAAACATATTTGGGGTTTGTTTGTTTGTTTGCTTGTCTTTTCACTGTGCAGGTGATCAAACACTGGCACAGATTGCCATGAGAAGCTGTGAAGTCTCCATCTTTGGCAATATTCAAAACCCAACTGGACATGGCCCTGAGAAACCTGGGTCCCTGATCCTGCCTCGAGAGGTGGGGTTACGACTAGAGACCTCCAGAAGTACCTCCCATCCTCAACTACTCTGATTTTGTGATGAACAGTGCTTTAATTTGCATTATTTCAGGCTCCCTAATTTAGAGCTGAGGCAGCTACATTCATATCAGTTGCATATTAGATGATACACATGACACTGAGCCATTGGAATTCTTTTGTAATGCATTCGTTTCATTATTTCTACCTTAGAGACAAAATCCATTAGTACGTATGCTCAATGTGTGGTGCAAACAATCCTCCTTAAAAAATCAAGTATTGTAGGACGATAAAAACATCTTTGAAGTCATTCAGTCATTTCCACTCACAGCATTAAAAAGCATCTGTAACACTGACTAGAAAACAATAATAGATATTTATCCTTACTAATTTTTTGACAAGCTCTTGTCCTGTCAGTGCAGAGGTCAGGACAGCAAAGGTAGAGACTTAGGTTGTGCAAAGAAAGCCACAAAGCCAACAGATCATAGCACTCTGGGTCTAATCCATTGTTCTAGTTTTGGCTGGGATAGAGTTAATTTTCTTCCTAGTAGCTGGTATAGTGCTATGGTTTTGGGTTCAGTATGAGAAGAATGTTGATAACACACTCATGTTTTCAGCTGTTGCTAAGTAGTGTTTAGTCTAAAGTCAAGGATTTTTCAGCTTCTCATCCCCAGCCAGCGAGAAAGCTGGAGGGGCACAAGAAGCTGGCACAGGACACAGCCAGGGCAGCTGACCCCAACTGGCCAAAGGGGTATTCCATACCATGCGACGTCATGTCCAGTATATAAACTGGGGGGAGTGAGGGGCAGGGGATTGCCACTCAGGGACTAACTGGGCGTCGATCGGCGGGTGGTGAGCAATTGCATTGTGCATCACTTGTATATTCCAGTCCTTTTATTATTACTATTGTCATTTTATTAGTGTTATCATTATCATTATTAGTTTCTTCTTTTCTGTTCTATTAAACCATTGGGGGGGGGGGGAGGCAGATTGCTGCTTGGGAACTAACTGGGTATCAGTCGGTGAGTAGTGAGCAACTGAATTGTGCATCACTTGGTTTATATATTCCAATTCTTTTTTTAGTATTATTACTGTCATATTATTATTATTGTTATCTTTATCATTATCATTATCATCATCATCATCATTATTATCATTATTATCTTCCTTTCTGTCTTATTAAACTGTGTTTATCTCAACCCACAAGTTTTACTTTTTCCTGATTCTCTCCCCCATCCTGCTGGGTGGGGTGGAAGTGAGTAAGCAGCTGAGTGGTGCTTAGTTGCTGGCTGGGGTTAAACCACAACATCCACCCTACTGAATTTTTATTTAACAGCATGAAAAGGTAAGAACCCCTTTGATTCCTGTATCCCAGGCTCAGAGACAGTAGGTGTCAAAGAAATAGTTTCCCTTAGATACCGGAAAGACTAAACTGATATGGAAGGCACTGCAATGTGATCAACAAGGAAGCCCACAATCACTTCATAATCACTGGGCAGAATAAAGATGCAATGCAAAACTGGCCATCTCTTTTTTTCCTTTCAGCTTTCCTCCCTTCTCTCAGCCTTGATGCTGCACTTTTAGGCCCAAGTTTTCTGTATTATAAGATCATTAACTTGCCTTTCCACCCTTCTAAAATGCACATAGACACTTTTACCATGTTTTTCAAGAATGAGTTCCTCTCAGTGAGTATTGAGAGCTGACACAAAAGGTAAAGACACTTTCCAAAAGGGTACTGACAGCCTATTTGAATGCAGCTTTGGAGAGTGTTTCCAGCTCTTCTCTAATGCGCTTATGGCTCCTCTACCCTCCTTGTCATTGTACATCATTTATTTTTCCACTTACATAAACTAAACATGTTCACCACTTTATCCTCTCAGACAGCTACTGAATTTCAGATTTGGAAGATCAAAACTGAATAGTTTTAAGTTGCTCATTTTTCAAACGTGAACAACATGTTCACTCATGGTACATACTGTGATAGCCTTATGGCATACTAAATTTAGATGCTCTTTCTTTAACTTTTTCTTCAGGCTTGTATTTCTCTCCCTGTTTTCCCCTATGCACACACAAAACAAAACAGGAATAATTTTTACATCAAAAAATCTCCCCAGTATTATGTCAATGTATATAGCCACACTGTCATTGCTCCCCTTATGACTAAGCCACTTTTCTTTCATCAACTATGCATGTTGACTAGGACACATGTTAATAGTTTTCCTGAACTATTACAGATCATTAAAGACTTTGAAAGACTTGTATTAAAGACTTCTATTAATTGTATGGAACAGTTGTAGTTTATAGCATTTCTATAATTTACATGGCTTCTGAGAATTACTTGTAAGTTATTTAAATGATGTAAAGTCTGTCAACTTGTTGTCTGTAATGCATTTCAATACCAATGTTAATTACATGTGAATCTTTTTCAGTCTAGGTTAAAATTCATGTTTCCGAAGATATAGATAGGAGTCTGCTAAAGAGACAACTCAGGCCATAGTGTCCTTATTATATTTGGAAAACATCCTGCTATTTGGAAGCTTGATATAATTAGCTTTTATCAGTTTAGCTAAATACTTTTCTAACTCACTGGAGGATGTGCTGTACTGAAAAGAACCACAGTGTACTTTTTCCTGCTTGCCTCTATATTATTCTCTGCCAGTTTATCAGGTATTTAGAATCTGTCAGGATACACAGAGCATTGAAATGACCTGGCTGCACAAACAGGGTGATATTAGAGATCTATTGCCTAATCTCAACTCTTTTAGCATGACTATGTATAGTATTTAGTATAAGGAAACACAGAAAATAAGGCAGTATTACCATGAGAGTAGGATCAGAATAGGATTAGTAATTTAAAATATATAAATTATTATTACAAAAATTTTGCTTTAGATACACTCAAAGTTACAGGATCAGAAAACAGTGCACAGGTATGGCAGAGCAGTCAGGATTTTCCATGGGTAAATTTAGAAAAAAACCAGCAATAATGGATCTTCTTAGACTGACATAAGGTGCTATGATCATGTAGGTTTATTTTACATCTTAGTTTTACTAGGATAATAACAGGAGTTACATTCTTAAGTCCTTGAACTATTCAAGCAGCTCCCAAACCGTCTTGAATCTTTGTTGAACAACTTCAGTACATGAATTTGTAACTTCCTATCTGTATGCTATTGTTTTTTATTTACCCACTTTAGCATGTGATTAAGTAAAATCCCCGTTACCTTTTACTGTGAAATCCTCCTGTCTGAGGTACATTCCTTGAAAATTTGTAACTTTCCAGCTAGTGTCCAGAGATCAACAGTACCCTGTCACCAGGACTGAATTAAAGTCTAATAGTGGAGTATCTAATGAGACGGCCGCACAGAACACTCAACTGCTTTTAAAATTTACTGTACAGCCCTTTCGAAGGGACACAGACTGACATAGGCTCTTCTCTGTGTTGTTTTTTCCCCCCACCCTCCTCTTTTCCTCTTACTTAGTGCCTCCTGATACCCTAAATGCCTAATTTTCAACCAACTTAGTGTTTTCAACTACACAGGAAATTGTCAAGAAACCTTTTTGAGATAGTAAAGATTAAGAGAAAGGGCTTTGGGGCAATAACTCATTAAAAAGCCAAAGAGAAGTAACCTTTGTTAGCATTCCTTCTCCAATCTTACATCTGCTAACAAACATTCTTGGTAAAAGTGATCACACAGGGTCTTGTACTCCTGGGCTCCTCACGGACCCACCTTTCAACCGATTATTTTACTTGAAACAATCCAGTGTTTGAATTAATAGTCTAATTGACTAATAGCTTACACTATTCATTGTCATTTTCATAGGAAAAATCAAAATATTATCTTGAAATACCTTTTTCAGTGTCTTACATGCCTCTGTGTAGGGGAATATAATGCTGAATGCCTCAGACAGCTTTTACTAAAAAGTAAGATTATTTTAAAAACTATTTTTAAAGTTTTCAAAAAGTAATGGCTAGTCTCTGAATCCGTACACATAGCACAATCACACAGGACAGACACAAACTAAATTAACACTCTGGATTTTACCTAATATAGGAATATTAATAAGTCCCTTACTTAACCAATATTGTCAAGTAGATACTTCCCCTGGACTGCAAAATAAAAATGTAATATTCTGCCTGCATAAGTGCTGTGATTAGCACATATTCTCAAGCTCTCTATTTGCTTATGCTTTATTTTGTTTACCAAACTGAGATTTTGTTGACGTGTTTGACGAATTTAGTTAAGTATATGTGTATTTTTTAAAGCCCTGTTAGTATTTAGCTGTAAATTACAGTGGCAATTATCACAATATGCTTTTATCTTAGATTCACTCATGATCAGCATCCTCCCAGTTATGCGCAATGCAATTTCCTGCCAATGAAGGACATGGTAAGTCCAAAACTTTCCTGCATTAAACCCATGTAAAGGCCATTTTAGGGTAGCATGATATATAGCTGTAGGATAAATTCAGACCCTTCAAGCATGCATAAAAATGGTAGGGAAAGGGGTGGAAAACAGGATTCTGAGGCAGTGTCTTACAGCTTCTTTTGTGGCTGCACCAAGGGAACAAACAGTTTCTTGTGCAACTCAAATGTTAGAGAAAAACCAGCTACTATGATGTCTTATGGTCAGAAAAAAATGCAGTTGGTGTCTGACCAAAGCTGGTCATTCTCTCACAGGAACTAGTTCATTTGTGTGCAGAAAACTGATCTTCAGGGAAATCAAATTCCTTAAAATTGCATTGTGGAGAATTAGAATTCACTCCCAGAACAACAGTAGCATCATTTTCATAAAAGAAAAACAGAAACCAAAACCAAAACCAAAACAACCCTGGGTTCCTGGACCAAGTTCTGCTCGCCTTATCTCATGATAGAGAGGGATATACTTAATCCCCAGAACAGTGTATTCAGGTTGTGCCTGTGTAGCCTTTATTTATTTATTAAAGAATGAAAACCACGCAGATTTAGGATGGTTGCAGTGTTAGAGAGTTGCTAAGCCTAGCTGTGACAGTTTCAACGAGACATCTGTAGAAGCAAGGCTGTTGGCATTGCCTTTTTGCCTGAGGTTGGTGTCCTACAGTACAGCTGGCAGAAGCAGAACATGTGATCTGTCACAGACTGAAGCATGTGGGTGTAACCCAGACTGATGAATCACAGACACGGATGTACGATACGAAATACTTGAAGGGTCATACTGCTTTCAAATACTTTGGCTGTCAGCAGAAGAAATGCAGGGAGGGCATGCAAAGCCTTCGGGTAAGAGGTACTGCCAGAGAAAGTCCACTTTTGTGTATTTTCCTAATAAGAACAAACTAAGAGACACTGCCATCTCTTCTGTAAGTAAGTCAGTGCTTTTCTGTATCTTTTACAGAAGATAAACTATCCTAACTCCAACAACTCCATGGAAGACATAGGTAGAAAATGTACCCATTTAAACAGTAGTGTCTATTTATTGTTTTGCTCTACCATATGTACTTCTATACCTTCTTCGGGGTAATATAAGAGCTTGGTCAACTTGCAGCTCTTCTGCTCCATCAAAAATGATGGGATGGCCTGTGACACAATGAGCTGTCTACCATCTTTTCCCTTGCAGTTTGATTTTCTCCTTAAGTTTTCCTAAGACAGAGGCCTGACCTGTCAGATATTTTGGAGCTACCACTCATATTTACGTTTACTCTGAGTCAAACACACATCACAAAATTTCATTTGACTTGCACTCTGTGCACTCATATAATGATTAATTACAACCTCTAGCTGGGTAATTGTTTTGAACTTCAAACTAGCGACTACTATGGGTTATTCTGGTTTCTCCTGTACTGTTTCTGTAATTTAACTTGTTTAAGTAATTACTCTTTACTCCGGACCTAGGCATAAAACTACAAGAAATTGAGCTTTAAATGGTCATTGATCAGCAGAAGGATATAGAGAAATATCTAATTACATTGATCTTTGAGAAATGTTGCTCACTTTAAGTCACAGTTATGATCTTTTCTCTTTGTGAAGTAGAGCACTGAACTTTTCTGACTGGTTATGTTCTGCAGATACACTTGTCAGATACTGCTTTAACTGTCTGTTAATTACGATATAGGTATCTATGACACAGAGATAAGGTTAAGAAACCAATAATGAACAATGCAATGACCACAGCACTATACAAAATGCCATGGACACAATCACTGGTAGGCCAGCCACAGACTAACAGGATACTTGACCGACTATTCCAGCATTTAAAGTTTGCACTTACCAACCTCCACAACACTAGAGCAATTGGGGTCTGTGAAGCCTTCAGGACACTCGCATGAGTAGAAGTCATCATTCAGCCCCGACAGACAGATGCCACCATTTTTGCATGGGTTGGAGTCACACACATCCCCTGTGGGTTAAAGGAAAAAAAAAATTCCTGTATAAAACTCTCCAAAAGTTAATGCACAAGTTCTAAGTATGACAGATTGCTGATAACCAAGAACAGAAAGGAATGACAACCTCTGTGTCCTCTGAATACCTTTTGGCTAATTCCATTTTTCATTTATTTAACAGCACACCTCTGTGTAATCATCTCCCCCTAGCCTTCTACTCTGTAAAATGTGATTCTCTTAGATGCACTGACAGCTATTCACTTGCAAAAGATAAAATTTAACAAAAAATATTTTTTTGCTTTCTCTTATTTGAAGTCATTCAGGACATATACTTGGAAAGGAATTTACCCAGGATTTTATCTCTCTAGGTTTCCTTCAACATAAAGCTGAATGGTGGTTTCAATTCAGGCTATTGGCTTATCACCTAGTTCATAAGCAACAAACTGTGGCTGTAGCTACATCATCATGTGCTCCAGACTTATGCTCCAGACTTATTAAATCACTCAATAGCACAGGTTTGATCCAGATCAGGCATTGGCACGCAGCTGTATTTCTGCTAAACACAGAGCATGGCATTCAGGCCAGCAGTGTGCTTCTATGTTGGCTTTATGTCAGTCAGACGAAGACCAATTATATGTGATCCCAGGATAAAGTTTAACAGTATGGACTAAAGCCATTGAAGTGTTTTGAGCAATTTCATTCTAACAGTAAGTTCACACCCAACCAATGATTTTTGATGTGGAGCCCTATGACTGGAGCTGCTGTATGTTCACACTGTGCCCCCAGAGAGGCTTCCACTATGACTTGTGACCCACCAACTCCACAGCAGGAATGGAGGCTAAAGGACTTGAGCAGCCAAAGTCCCTCAGTGCTCCTCAACAGTCCCCTCCATGTTCCAGGGAAGTTTGTCAAGTTCTCCCATAATTCATTTTGATTGCAGAATCAGAACAAATCAGTTAGAAACAAAGCTATGCCTTGCTTCAAAACTACGCTATGCTATGAAGCAACTATGCTTCAAAACTCCCTGGGACACAGGGCAAGCTTCAGCCTGCCTAAATAATGCTAAACAAGCAGATTTTGCTTATCCTTCAATTGCTCTTCAGTGAAGACACCCTATTCAGTCAATTAGCATTGAGGTGATCAACAGTGGAAAGACATAAACTCTGAAAGATGCACCGCAGGGCTGCTTCTTATGCTCCAAAATTGAATATGTCTCCAGTATTACCAGTGTGTACAACACATTACTGTGATTTCCTATCTAATATTATTTGAAATGGCCTTCAGGAAGAGATATAAAGAAGAGAACAGAGTGTCTGTTCAATTCTTGTAATTCCTTCGTTTTAACACCCTTAAAGAACCCCACCCTATCACAGTTCTACAATTATATAGAATCATAGAATCATAGAATCATAGAATCATTTCGGTTGGAAAAGACCTTCAAGATCATTGAGTCCAACCATTAACCATGCCCCCTAAACCATGGTCTGAAGTACCCTGTCCACTCGCTTTTTTAATATCTCCAGGGATGGTGACTCAACCACTTCCCTGGGCAGCCCATTTCAATGTTTGACAACCCTCTCAGTAAAAAAATTTTTCCTAATATCTAACCTAAATCTCCCTTGCCTCAACTTGAGGCCATTTCCTCTTGTCCTATCTCCAGACACCTGACAGAAGAGACCAACACCCCCCTCACTACAACCCCCCTTCAGGTAGTTGTAGAGAGCGATAAGGTCTCCCCTCAGCCTCCTCTTTTCTAGACTGAACAGCCCCAGATGCCTCAGCCGCTCCTCATAAGACTTGTGCTCAAGAAATACAGGATTGCATCCTGTTCCCAATGAGTTAACTGGACACAATCCTAAAAAATGCCCTAGGCTTTGGTCAGCTTCAATTTAATATTTTTTCTCAGATAATGAAATACATATCTGGATGCATTTTTTGTTTATCTCAAGCTTCATCTTATAAGACAGGACTATGCTCTCTATTGTTTAGTACTGGTTTTAGAAATACTAATAATTTGTGCAGTACAGGCTTTTTTGCAAAATTTTTGCAAATGCAACTTAAAGCAACATCTGCAGATAGCTAATTATTAAAAAAGTACATTATTTTGTATGCTTTTTAAAATTGAAACATTGCCAGTCTTTTGTCATGTAATTGTAAAGAGTTCTAGAAATCCACTTGCTTATGTCAGTAGTACTGACATTATAATACATTTTGGACTATAGTGGTAGTAAGGGAACTCAAAATCTTTTCAACGCCTTTCTGGTAAATAGACTTCAGATTAGTGCCTGGTGTAAGAATTCCAATTTAGCAATCACTTAAGAAATTTAACTGAGGTACAAAACTGCCTTTATGAATTCAGTGCATCAGCTGCAAAAAACTCTAGTTGTGGGATAGTTTGCTGGGTTATTTTTAATTTTATTTAATTTTAAGCTGTCAGCTTTAAGCTGCCTTCATGACACGGAGAATTGTCATGTGTCTACATACTTGGTATTAACAGTTTTGTCTTGAAAATTGTCCCGCTGGCAGAGAAGTAGAGCTATTTGAAAAAAGGCAAAAGACACAAGACATTACCTGTCTAATGACTAGACATCATCTGTCTTCTTAACTGAATCTAAATAAGTCAAGACTCCTCATTTTCAGTGCTTGCTGCATTATTGGGGTAGCAAAGGATGCTTGTTTTTTACTTCATAGGGCTTAGGCATTTGGTTGTGAAAGAACAACTACTATTAACTGAATGCTTTGACAACTGTATTCCCATAACTTTAATTAAATTAATATATAGCATCTGGAGCAGGAAAACTTATGCAAATCTGTATGGATATTCTGATTAAAATGAGAGGGGACATTTTTACTATGTGTTTCCTGATTCAGTGTTCTTCTGATTTCAATTATGCAATACAAGAAAGAAAAAGAAAGGCAAAAAGACAAAATACTGTTTCCATTTGTAAGTTTTATATTGACTGACAAGCAGAACACATCCCCAGTTTTCCATTTTATTTCCAGAAACTGACATCGCCTACTATAACAAAAGTGTGCATACTTAACTATGTAGTTTTCATTTGTCTGAAAAGTTCATGTTGTTTTTTTCAGTCTGAAGTGACCCAACCTACAGTTCAGGACTAATAAAGCAGATGCTGTCCTCTAACAACAGTCATTTATTTCCAGGTTCAGGAAATAACTGCAGTAAGTGCTTTATTGACCCACCACGTTGGGCCAAATTCTACTGTCAGTCACGGGTGTAAATTTTTAATTGTCATTGTATCACATCACAGAAATAAAATGAATACAGCACACTTAAAAAAAAAAAAATTGTTCTCTAGCCTTTTTTTAATGACTATGACAGCTTTCGTCCATAGTGAGTAACTCAATCAGTGAACTTGGATCTCTTATTAAAAGCACTTGGAGAGGAACTGTTACGTAAGTCCATGATGCTCCATGACATACCTTCACATAACCACTCTTAAACCATATCCTTTTCAACAAAATACTGAATGTACAACTATTGCTTTTTTCCACAAGCAGGTAATGGTGGGGAAGAGGGTAAAAATTGTAAATCCGCTCTTTGTTGAACTTTACACTTTTATGTAGCATACTTTTTGATCCTATAAAACCCCACAAAATGTTACACGATTCTTGACTGAAGAGTGCAATACTTTGCCTGACAGCAAAGGACAACTTGAAAAAAGGAACTCAACTGCTGTGTATAAATAATGCAGCACACCATGATGGTTACAGTTAGACCATCAATCCTTGTCAAGAACAGAAATTCACAGTTTATGAAAACAATTTTTGTGATATGAAGGCTAAAGAAGATGCACTGTGCAAACAGAAGAGTACCATCCACAACCACCTGCACGCAATACTTCGTAAAGCACTCTTGGTTGTAACAGCACATAGACCAGCCAGCTACCATTACTATATGCAAATCAATTTGCAGTTCACTAATGTTTGTCAATGAAAAAAAGAAAAAGAACTATTTACTCCAACTTAAAACTCTTTACTCTTGAACACTATAGCTCCTGGGATAGCAATACCTGCAAAAAGCTAAGGTACAGGATCCTGAATTAGGCATGGGAGAAGCATTCCAGTCCCTATGCACAAAATCATTAGCCTGAAATTAACACAATTTCCTTCAACTGTCTTATAACACCTAGAATGACAACTGTTACTATTTCTGGCAGAAGTATTACTGTAAGAAATATCTGCTTGAGACAATGAAATAATGACAAAGAAAGATACATATCTTCAAAAAATCACGTGGATTCACAAGATTTCAAAACTGGAAGGAAAGAAGTGATAGAAGAAAGATGATTCCAGTGTTTGGCCACATTTTCTTCTATAATTTAAGAATAGAGCATATTCCATGAAATGAAATGCATGCATGGAAAAATTCAACCCTATTTATTCTTTTATATAATGTGCATTGAATATAAATATGAACACGTTTAGTATACATTACATATCGATGCAGTGAAATTTACAGAAGCGGATACTGAGGTAAATATACTGATACTGCAGGAGTCCAAGGAGATGCTGACACTCATTGAAACAAAAGGCATGACGAAATCTACAGGTAAACAGCTGCAAATGTAATGACATACAAGTTCAGGGTGCTAACGTGCAAGTTGTTACGAGGTACAACACTCTTCACTGGTATGCTATGTAAAGGGTGCTTTGTAGCTCAAGTGTTTGGTTTCACCATTGATGGGAAAATGTGGACCATTGCTTCTACCTAAAATAGCAGCTTTATTTTTATTCAATTTCCTATATTGCTACATGAAATATGGCTTACTTTAAAAGTTCTTTCTAAAGAGATAGAATGAATAGCTATTCCCTTTCATGACAACAAAACTTGTTACAAAGAAGAAATCTCCAGCTGGCACCAAAGAATAAACAGTCCAGAAAACAGACAGTCAATAGAAATTTGGTCTAGGGATAGTAAAAATGAGCCTCAGTTCTGAAGCCCAGAAGAGCAACTAAACTTCAGAATAAGACTGAGAAAGTACTTGCTACCAGTAGCAGTTTCATGTTAAAATAAATTTTCAGAAAAGAGCTTTAATAGTTTTCTGATTTACAGAATCATGTGTACAGTTTCCAAGTTCAAATCTATTTCTCCACAGCTGAACCACTACTGAGAAGCAGAACTATAAATCATATTGAAGACACACCTGTGCAGAGATGCAAAATGTGAACATGAAAACAGATGAGGTCTGCAGTTCTTTTAAGAAATTTGTAAGCTGTTTTTTCAGATTTAATGGTGAGGCAGCTATTTCCCAAGGTAAAAAGACAGTTAACTAATTAATTAGTATCCTTTATCATTTGAAAGGAAAGTTAAAGTTCCTAGATGCCAATAGTTCATCTACCTCCTTCTGCTTGTTTTCTGGGCCGATTTGCTTACTATGCAGGTAGAAGGCTCAGCTAACTTTCTAACTACAATATTCATGGCAGACTGTTTAAATGTTTTTAGAAAATGAATAAACTGATATCATCAACTCTAAATGTCTGTATACAAATTGGATGGGAAAACTTACAGGGGAATGTAAATCTCAGAATAATAAAGTCATGATTTTATCACAGGTCTCATGAAAATTGAGGTAGTTGCTGCTGCTTCTGAAAGCCTCTGGGATCAAGAGACTGTATGCACTTAAACTAGAGGTAGCTTGTAGTTGTGGAGAACTGCAGCATACTCGTGTAAACTAGGTGTAAACATTTCTTCAAATATAACTTTTTCCGGTCTTGTAATCTGAGGGGATGCACCAGCTGATTCTTGAAACCCTGAGATGGTATTACGAAAAGAAAATCAGATTATTCTAAGCAGAGGATTCTCATTCGAATACCACCCTGCAACTGGACTGAAACATTAATCCTGGGTGAAGATGAAGTGCTGACTTAAGCTTTGGATTTAGTCTAATAGTACAATACTGTAAAACTGTGTCCCTACTTTCAGGGTTAGAAGAGAGCCCTAAAGTAATGTCTGCAGAGATTAATTTCTATCATAATAAATCCCCTCCTGCCTTAAAAAAGTATAAACTCTTCCCTTTCTAAAGGTCTACAGTATGAGCTACTTTATTCATTTGAATGTGAAAGAGCAGTAGGTCACTGTACTTCAGCCTGCTGTGTTACTGTCTTTTTAAGCATCTGATGTTTGGCAAGATGAAATACAAGTAGAAACAGAAAACAGCTTAAAAAGTAAACTCCTCTTTCTTTCATAGGTTGCAGAGAGTTCAATTCTATGCCAACTGGCTCTGCAGGGAAAAAGATTAACTATTCCTGTCATTTCAAATCCTTATTGGTAAAAAATGGATCAAAAGTGATTAAAGGAGAAATATGGTTATATAATGCACTTCCGAATAATTTTACAACTTGTGGAAAATTTTTCATGCACACGCTGTCACAAGGATTTGGGGAAAGCTATAACCAGTTGAGACATTGTGTCATCAAAGGAAAAAAGATACATTTCCCCAAACTGATCAGCTGATGGTACCAGCCGCACACCATCCCTAGCACCCAACCTCAGCAAACAGCAGTGATGCTTCCTACACAAGCAGGGAGATAGCTGATAAATGCCTTTAACAAAGATGCCCTAATCACTATCAACATGACCTTCTACAACATCTTTTCTCTCTGCGTGCTCAACAAAGCTGGCAAAAGTTAGCTAGGCACTCCTTGCACATACTCATTTGATTTCAGCTGTCATTCACATCAGCCGTGTTTATACAATTATTTGCCACTCACTAACACTCACGTGAATCAACCTGCATTTCTGCACCTGTTCAGATCTACAGGATGAGAGAGGTTTATGAAAAGGCAAAGAATAAGAGTTTGAGACTTTCTGTACAAGGCACTTAGGCTAAACTGTCCCTCCATTAAGTTGTTTTGTTCAATTAAAACTTTTCAGAGAGGTATCAAGTCATGATGGGAATACATTATCATTTCCAGTCACTTGTCCTTTGTTTTTAAAGTTGATCAGGAGATTTTTAGTAGTATGTTTACTTGAAATTTCTCAGTTAATAAAATATTCACATTTCCTGCTAGAATTTACTATGTTTTGCAGATCTCCTGATACAGCTTCACCGGTTTCTGTCAAAAATCAGCTGGGCTCCTGCAGGCTTCTCCACCAACTGCTAGTAAGCTCCACTTCTATATCCATGACCATCAGATGGTCAATATAGGGAACTAGATTTATTTGACTTAACCTACATTGAGCTTTTGATCATTACCTCTTCCTAAATCTTTCTTCAAAATATTCATGATTCCCAAGGCTCTGGAAATGCCTCAACCCCTTGATCAGGAAAAAATTCAAGACACACAGCAGCTTCTCTCTTGCCCATCCCCTGTGTCCTGGTTTCAGCTGAGATAGAGTTAACTGTCTTCCTAGTAGCTGGTATAGTGCTACGTTTTTGAGTTCAGTATGAGAAGAATGTTGATAACACACTCATGTTTTCAGCTGTTGCTAAGTAATGTGTAGTCTAAAGTCAAGGATTTTTCAGCTTCTCATCCCCAGCCAGCGAGAAAGCTGGAGGGGCACAAGAAGCTGGCACAGGACACAGCCAGGGCAGCTGACCCCAACTGGCCAAAGGGGTATTCCATACCATGCGACGTCATGTCCAGTATATAAACTGGGGGGAGTGAGGGGCAGGGGATTGCCACTCAGGGACTAACTGGGCATCGATCGGCGGGTGGTGAGCAATTGCATTGTGCATCACTTGTATATTCCAGTCCTTTTATTATTACTATTGTCATTTTATTAGTGTTATCATTATCATTATTAGTTTCTTCTTTTCTGTTCTATTAAACCATTCTTACCTCAACCCATGAGTTATATTGCTTTTTCCTGATTCTCTCCCCCATCCCACTGGGTGGGGGGGAAGTGAGTGAGTGGCTGTGTGGTGCTTAGTTGCTGACTGGGGTTAAACCATGACACCCTGCTTTCCATGGGGGAAAAAAAACATGCACGCAGTCAAATCAGCAGCACAGACCAAAAGGTGCCCTTTAAAATGAACAGTTGTTAAGTATTTGTGACCTTCTCTAGACAGGTAACATCTTTCTTCTGTCTCTTCCTTATGGACTAAGAGCATTCAGGCTGGACACAGAATGGATTGAGAGCCGCCCTGAGGAGAAAGACTTGGAGGTGTTGGTTGACGAGAAGCTCAACATGACCCAGAAATGTATGTCTGCAGCCCAAAAAGCCAACTGTATCCTGGGCTGCATCACAAGAAGTGTGACCAGCAGGTCGAGGGAGGTGATTCTTCCCCTCTACTCCACTTTGGTGAGACCCCACCTGCAGTACTGCGTCCAGCTCTGGGGCCCCCAGCATGAGAAGGACATGGACCTGTTGGAGCGAACCCAGAGGAGGGCCATAAAGATGATCAGGGGGCTGGAGAACCTCTCCTATGAAGACAGGCTGAGAGAGTTGGGGTTGTTCAGCCTGGAGAAGAGAAGAGAAGGCTCCAGGGACACCTTATGGCAGCCTTCTAGTACCTAAAGGGGGCGTACAAGAAAGCCACAGAGGGACTTTTTGCAAGGACATGTAGGGATATGACAAGGGGTAATGGCTTTGAACTGAAAGAGGGTAGATTTAGAAGAGATATAAGGAAGAAGCTCTTCACTGTGAGGGTGGTAAGGCACTGGAACAGGTTGCCCAGAGAGGTTGTGGATGCCCCGTCCCTGGCAGTGTTCGAGGCCAGGTTGGATGGGGCTTTGAGCAACCTGGTCTAGTGGAAGGTGACCCTGCCCATGGCAGGGGGGTTGGAACTAGATGATCTAGGTCCCTTCCAACCCAAACCATTCTATGTTTCAGGTACACATATTCTTCTGGACTTGACAGTTATCTTTCCATTTTCTACTTTCACTTCATCAGTGAAGCAAGATGGTTTAAAAAAAAACCAAACGAACTTATTGTGGAATTATCACTTTAAATAAACATTCTGACTTTTCATCTACACTTTACATCTCAGTTTTACCTTTCCATTTCTCTTTTTATGCTCCACAGCTTTTGAGGTTAGCAATTTGGAAGTTCCAGAGTGTGTGTCTATGTGTATACACACACACACACATATATTTAGCTCCATACTTAGATACTTACACATACTTTATACATATAGGGAAATGAAAGTGGTTTGCTCTCTCCCTTTGTTTGCCCTCCCTTTGTTTGCCCTATATTGGATATATTCAGGCACTGGTTGCTAGGCAATTATTAATCTCAGCACTGGTGAATTTATCTTTTCCCATCCTAAGTAAATCCAAATTTGAAAGCTGAGCAATTAAAAAGTCATCATTAAAAGTTTTTAAAACTCTAATTACATTTCGTGATATCCTCCTATGTTCACCAAAATTAAATACCTTAAAACAATATGAATTCTAAACATATTCTCATTACACTATGAAAAGTATTCATCAATCTCTAGTTAGTTACTTCTATTTTTGGATATCCACGCTTAAATACCTTATTTAGTCCCATTTTTTACAAGAGGTGTCAACGCTATTGAAGAAATGGGCAGCATTTGATATTCTGAGTTAGGTATCCAAAAAATGGAACAGGCAAAATTTATAATTCACTTTTCAAAATTCTGACAAATCATGTAAGTACCAAGTGCACCCTATAAAAACCCTGAAATATATGTCCACATATCTACAAAAATATATACATTCATAAAAAAATACACACACATTCACCTGCATCAAGTTTCAGAATGCATACTGAAAATGAAGGACTATTTTCTGCTTTCAAGCAACATTCCAAACTGCAAACCATATTTGAAAATACTCCATGTGAAGCAGTCTGCATTGGCTATGTCTAAATTAGAAAACAGCCCGGCACAACGTGAGCAGGTCAATATTTCAAAGCATGCAGTGCTTAGGCTTCTGTATCTACATTATATCAAGTCTGTGGATTTTGTTCAGATTTATTCACTTCCCACCATGTGATTTGAAGGTGCCTAAATGACCAGTCATTGGTTCAGACCTTTAAGTAACCATTAGGGTCTCCACTTGAGTGCAGTTTCTAGTGTGACGTCCTTGGGAATGAATCCAGCTCACACCCATCAAAACCCCTCTGCAGACAGAAGCAAAGTGAGTGTAGGACGTGGAGGCAATCAAGGGATTCACTTCCAAAGCCCACCAGCATGCTAGATGACCATTTTAACAGACGTGCTAGCACTGAACACTCTTTTCTACATGAACTTTTTCTACAATGAACTCTTCTCTTCTATTATACCAAACCCTGCAGCTAAAGAGAATAAAGCAAAATATTCTGTAAGTTTCTGTTGTTATAATTAACTGATCTTACTGCATTTATTTCATGCATTTTTTGGCCACACGGATATTTAAATCTATCACCATGAAAGTTCTGTCACCATCAAAAAAGACATGTCACCTAAGGAGATAGAACAGTATTGCTGGTTTTCATCATTTTCTTTCTGACTTTACAGGAAGGTGATGTTACTGATCGCACTCACAATACTAATTAGGTAATGAAGATATGTGTCCATCCTGTGAAAAATATGAAATAATAAGGGCTTTACAGCTGTCAGCTACAATAAAGAAGTGATGCTTTTTGTTTTGGATGATGCAGCTGGCAGTAACATGTAAGCTCTGTGGATGAATGATGCAAAACCCTTCGGTATTTTTTGCTGAGAGTCTCTGAAAAGGTGAACAGATACAAGTTTTACCTTATTTATTTAAACTTGTTCAGAAATAGAATAAAATCTTAAACTTTTGCACATACAGACTCGTGTATAGTTTGTATAGCATACTGTTACTTGTAAAAGAGGTTTCTTCTAGCCCTAGATCCTCCCCAATACAATATAAAATTAGATGAAACAACATATCTACCAGGCACATTTTAACTAAAGGCCTCAGGCAAGAACTGAGTGTGAACCTCTGAGGGCACTTACTCCATGCACCAGCATGTGACACAAAGACCTAAAACAAGGACTTGGACAAAGCGGTAAACTGGATTACATAAAATCGTTTGATAGTCACAGTTGCTTCACACACATCCACATTGTACTCAGTTGTGCAGCATAGCCCTGACCTTAAGCAACCACTCAGCCTCACTGCTCTGCAGCTTTCCCCAGTTTTTCTTTCATAGTGGCCATCCAAGCACTCAAAGCCGTGCTGCAAGGACTGTCTAAGACTTTAAAAGCCACTTTGCTATATGATGGCTTACAGGAATGTTAAGTAAGAAAACAGTTTGTGTATGTCAAAAGCTTGTCTCAGTATGGCCACGCTGCACTAACAAACTGTGTTCTCGGTAGTGTTTTTTAATTTATTTTTATTTTCTAGTGTAATTTGTAAACCAAACCTAAACAAAGATGGGTAGCAGCTTGAATGTGCTTGCTGCTTGTTGCTTGGTATGGAGTAAGATTTGAAAACAAAGAACTGGGAATAGTAACTGAAAAAGGATGAGAAAGAAAAAAGTCTGGCAAAAAAACAGTATAAATGAAAGATATTCACAAACAGAGTGGCTGAGAATGTGATGCTTTTAGTACACCATATTGTAAGAGGGACCTTACCTTAACTGTTATTTTAATAATGGTATATATAGATCCTTGACTATTAAGCTAAATAACTATTCTGTTTCAGCTTCTGAACATAGACAAATGTTCCTATAACAACTGGTTTCTTGTTTGGCATCGCAAGACAAATAAAATATCTGATCTGGAGTACTGAAGTGCACTATAACTGCTTCTAGTCTCCAGGCCAAGCCATTGACCTGCCCTTCAACATCCCAGATATATCCCAGATTCACCAGCATGTCTTAGGTGGACCTGAAAATAAAGCTGGCTCCCACTCTGGCTTAATTAGTAGGAAAAAGAAAAAGGAAGGTTTGCCTAACTGGCCTGCTACTTTTTTTTTTTGTTTATCTGCAGCTTTGCTTTATTAACTGCATCCAGGTAATGTTAATGTGGTTATTTATGTATAGGGTGTCCACGACGCACTGTTTAAAATCAACTGCTGTTCTTTTGCACTTAACAAAGTCCTGAGCCTGCATGTATAGCATATAATTTTAAAAACACAGGACTAGGCAGAAAGTAAATAACAAAGGAAGGGAAAAATACTAAAAAGGAGGTGAAGATACTGAATATTATGAATATATATTTAGGGAATAAATATAATCTATAAAAAACAAATTAATGCCTTTTTTCATCAAGCATAGAGAACAAAAAGGGAGGAAGGTGATTACAGTTTAATAGGTACAATTACATTCATAAGCCTTTGTCACTGCACATCAATGCCTTCTGATCTTTTGCCACATTCTACACTCCTACAATTTGTAAACATGGGATGTCACAACAGAAGACTGTAGTTTTTTTAGAGTAAGAATGAGGCCTTTTATGCTATGTCCTAGCACTACACCAATGTAATGTGTATTATATATACATACACATATACATATGCATATAAAGAACATAAAAGTATATAGTATGTAAAGTATACAGAACAACATTCTAGATCACTACCATCTTCAGAAACAAAGAAAGGATCCAGAATACAAAACACCCATGGACATGACCATCTTTTCTCTCAAAAGACTTCATCCAAGTACAGTTTCTCATGGAAAATTCACTTTGCTCTGTAAAACCCAGAGCCCTTCAAGTTGAAAAGATGAAAGAATGATGAATTTACTTTTCAACAAAGTCTGAGATAAAAGTAGATTAAATTTATTGCATTTTAAAACAAAACATTAGGATACTACTGTGGAAGGCTGCTCAAAGCATTGGACTGTTGTAGCACAGGAAATAGAATCATAGAATCACTGAAGGGTTTGGGTTGGAAGGGACCTTAACGATCATCTAGTTCCAACCCCCCTGCCATGGGCAGGGACACCTTCCACTAGACCAGGTTGCTCAAAGCCCCATCCAACCTGGCCTCGAACACTGCCAGGGATGGGGCATCCACAACCTCTCTGGGCAACCTGTTCCAGTGTCTCACCACCCTCACAGTGAAGAACTTCTTGCTTACATCTCATCTAAATCTCCCCTCTTTCAGTTCAAAGCCATTACCCCTTGTCCTATCCCTACATGTCCTTGTAAAAAGTCCCTCTGTGGCTTTCTTGTAGGCCGCCTTTAGGTACTAGAAGGCTGCCATAAGGTGTCCCCGGAGCCTTCTCTTCTCTTCTCTTCTCTTCTCTTCTCTTCTCTTCTCTTCTCTTCTCTTCTCTTCTCTTCTCTTCTCTTCTCTTCTCTTCTCTTCTCTTCTCTTCTCTTCTCTTCTCTTCTCTTCTCTTCTCTTCTCTTCTCTTCTCTTCTCTTCTCTTTTCTCTTCTCTCCTCTCCTCTCCTCTCCTCTCCTCTCCTCTTCTCTCTTCTCTTCTCTTCTCTTCTCTTCTCTTCTCTTCTCTTCTCTTCTCTTCTCTTCTCTTCTCTTCTCTTCTCTTCTCTTTTCTCTTCTCTCCTCTCCTCTCCTCTCCTCTCCTCTCCTCTTCTCTCTTCTCTTCTCTTCTCTTCTCTTCTCTTCTCTTCTCTTCTCTTCTCTTCTCTTCTCTTCTCTTCTCTTCTCTTCTCCAGGCTGAACAACCCCAACTCTCTCAGCCTGTCTTCATAGGAGAGGTGCTCCAGCCCCCTGATCATCTTTATGGCCCTCCTCTGGGTTCGCTCCAACAAGTCCATGTCCTTCTTATGCTGGGGGCCCCAGAGCTGGATGCAGTACTGCAGGTGGGGTCTCACCAGAGTGGAGTAGAGGGGAAGAATCACCTCCCTCGACCTGCTGGTCACACTTCTTGTGATGCAGCCCAGGATACAGTTGGCTTTTTGGGCTGCAGACATACATTTCTGGGTCATGTTGAGCTTCTCGTCAACCAAAACCTCCAAGTCCTTCTCCTCAGGGCGGCTCTCAAACCATTCATCCTCCAGCCTGTATTGATACCAGGGGTTGCCCCGACCCATGTGCAGGACCTTGCACTTGGCCTTATTGAACTTCATGAGGTTCACACAGGCCCACCTCTCAAGCCTCTCAAGGTCCCTCTGGATGGCATCCCTTCCCTCCAGCATGTCGACTGCATCACACAGCTTGGTGCCATCAGCAAACTTGCTGGGGGTGCAAGATATATTAAAAAAAAAGAATAATTCAGATTGAAAGACCTAGTTTAAATTCTAAGGGTATAGATTGTATTTCTAGGTTTTTTTATCACCTCTGAAGAGTTTTTAAACCTGCAAAATACCGAAATAGTATTATTTGAAAGAGCTTCAGGGGGTTTAACTTTTTGAAATATACAATTCACAACTGTATTTGAGTTTATTCAATTCTCAGTAATTATTTATGGTAATTATTGCAGTTGGGAATTCAGATGGTGATCTTATTGAATTTGTTGCTACAAAAAAAGATTAATCTGAAAATTAAAGATGATTTTAAATGAAAATTCAGTACACTTTGTCGTGACACATTTGAGTTTCTGATACTGATAATAAAATACTTCTTAATCAAAATTGAAGTACTACACATCTGTGAAGCCTTCCAGTTTCAACAAATCAATAGTTGCTGACACAAAAATGTCTTGTGGAATACTCCTGAGAAGAAAAGCTTGCCTTCTAATGAGAACAGCTGCTCTTTCTCACATGCCATCTCTATTATATAGAAGGTACCAAAACCACTCTCTTCCGATTCACCTTACATTCTTCTGCCAGGACACCTACAGAAAATAAGCAGATAAAGCACATAAAAGTATAAAGCTTTAAGTGTAAAAGTGTACACTTTGGGGGACTGAGTGCATTTTTGTATAAAAGTGTAAAACTCTGGGGCACTGAATGCAGCTTATTTTGCTGATCCACAGTGACTGGCAAGATCCACACAGCAGGGCAAGATCACCACCAATCACTTCTTTATGTCCTTTCTGTCCTGTACATGAACTTATTTTCAAATGTGTTCATACAATTAACTTCATTCAGTTTTCTTTCTCTATTTCCCCAAACACAAAAAGCAGACCGTTTCCTGACTCCAATCCCATGCCCTAACTCACAAATGTTACTTTTTATTGTTTGCTGTTCGTATCCAGTAATTTATGCCAACAACAAAGAACACAGTAGTTATAGCACAAACAGGTGATTAAAGAAGCCTCATTATTCACCGACAGGAAATATAAAAGAGTTATTTTGGATACACAGATTGCTACTGCCTGATCTTGAGAAACAAAGGGACTACAATAAAAAAGACCGATAAATAGAATATAACAGTAGAGTCTGAAATTCAATGTATTTCTTCTCAAATGAAGCTATTAACAACAACCTGGAGGCTCATTAGGGAATTCATTTCTTTTTCCCTCTACTTGTGGGCCTCATTAAAGGAATCACCCGTTACTTTGTGCATGTTGTAGTTTTCTATTTGCCACTGGAACTTTAATTCCTTTTTTTCTCCAAGAAGAGTCTTAGATATTTCTTTTTTAACAGCTATTGATCCCTCCCCTCCCCAAACTCAAATTATTGTCACTAGCCCTGCACATGCCTCCGTATTGCCTGGGGCCGATGCCACGGACCAGAATTGCAACAGGTTAACTGCTACCATTTCTTTGTTTTGATCTTGACCTCAAATTAACTTTCTGAAATTTTTTTTTTTTACTAAGCTGCCCCAGACCACTGCCTACCACGAGGCAGTTACACCTGCAGTTAGTTGCCACTACGGGGCTAGGACACTATCACCACTCTAAATTAGGTTTTCTCCCCATCAGAGCTGAAGGCAGAGCTGCTGTTTTGCGCAAGCCCCGTAGCCAGGACACAGGCAGTGCTCCCCCTGATTATACTGCCTCATTACGAGCAAAGAGAAGGAGTATATAACACACAGCAGTGCTGAACATCCTGAATGATAAAAGCATTATTTGCATAACACTTGGTGCTCCTGCAGGTTTAAGGCCTAATAAATCTCCCAGGGAAGTTAAAAGCAAAACTATTCCAAAAACCTGGATCAGACCGCTGGTGCTCAAGATCTCTACATCAGGAGGTGTTATACAACAACTTCTAATGAGATCAGCAGAATCAGTTTAAATCCAAATGCTACTTGCATCACTCTTGTGCAAGTCCAAAGTAACTCCATTAATTTGATGGCGTTATTCCTGTTCAATATTGTCAACAGAAGCAGTATTTGAATCGTTTTCTCTGTTGCTTAATTATATTGTATCACCAAAACAATTTTTAAGACAATTTCTTAGGTTTTTATTTCCTCACAGTATTTCTTCTATCCTTTCCTCCAATTTCCTGTCTCATTTATTTTTTAATCCAGCAATGTTTAAACCACATTTTCTATTTCTCATAAGTTTCTGATTAGTTCTTCCTTTTTAGCCCAATTTATTTTTATTTGAGCTTCATTCAGTTGGTAGTGTTTGCTTTTCAATTTGTGTACAGCCTTCCACGATTTTCCACTTGTTACTTACATGCTACAATTTTCTTGCTAAGTAGTTTAAAGCTATTATTTTAAGAAGTGTCTAGAAACTTTCAAACCCTTTAGTGTGTTCTAGTGGCATATCAGTTTTGCCTCAGTAGTATTGCTGATTGCTGGGTTACTAAGCCAGAAATTGCTGCAAATGGCTCTTGCTAGTCTTGCTTAAATCAGACATGGAAGATGGATTTAAGACAATTCAGAGAAATCAATAAAAAACTATTTATCCCCTATTTGCATTTGTGTTATACAAAAAAGCCTGAAAGAGGTCAGACATTTATTACTCTGGACAAAGGTATTTTCTGAAGACTCCTGCTATGTTATTCAGAAACAAAGTGATCCAGATTATGAAAGCTGCATTCAAAGTATCAGGATATTGCATACAGTTCAAGACAAGTCACTTCAAACAACAATTTCATCATCTTGCAACCTGATTCTTCTTTATACACCTACCCTGGTAGATGACTGAAAGGAAGACAATGCAGTATAAGTATTTTCTTTGCAGCAGCTGCCAAGCAAGCCTAACAACATTGTCTGAAAAGCTTAACTATTGCAAGCAATCTACAAGGCATCACAATAGAAAGCATCCTGAATAATTATAGATCAAAGCCAAACACTATTGCACTCTACCACGGTCTTTTATTTTCTTGAAACATGGTATAAATAAATAAAAGTAAGCATGAAGTAAATTTGGTAGGTTTCATTGTCAGCAGTGCAATGAAGACAACAGGTCTTCTTAGACAAAACATATTAGCATGTAAATTAAGAGTAAAAACCATGATCACAAAGTAGTTAAAAGAAAGTAAAACCATGGAAAGCACAGTATTTATCAGTGCTAGAGACCTCTGTGTTTATCTTCAAAATCACTGGTTGAAAATTGTAGGTGTAAGCATTTGCTGAAAATGCTTATCTATTCAGTAGCATGAAATATAAGTTGCATGAACTTTTATTTCCCAGGGTACTCTATTGCTTCTATTTTTAACAGGAAAATTATCACTACCTCCATAATCATCTACTTCCTCCTAAATCCATCAGATACCTAGTCCTAAAGAAATCAGATATTTTCTAATAGATCAGGTCCAAAGCTTATTGATTAGCTTTTTGTAAGAAACCCTGCTCTTACTGCAAGACAAATTTGACTAAACAGAACAAAACAAGGATTATTAAAAATGGTGTGCAGAACCAACACACACATCTTTGCCTATGGCCATCTTAAAAAAAAAAAAACAAACACAAAAAAACCAAAAAAACCCCCAAAACAAACACAAAAGCATTATGAGGCCCATAAATCTCTTTCCCCATAGATGATTCATCCAATCTCTCTACTACCAAGCCTTTAAATCACACTATCCTCCAGACTGTACCAAGCACTGTCAGAGAGCTGATATACCTTAAAGCTATGCCAAGGAGAGGATCAAGAATTAAGCAGTAGAGGCTGTTGTGGGATTCTGCCTGGCTTTGTATGGTGGACCTGGTTTATGATAAGTGATGTAGATTCTGCAGACACCAAAAATCCCCTTTCGTCTGCTATCAGCATCTGAACAACGAGAACTACTTCATGAAACAGAGACCCTCTTGTAGAAAGAGAATGCTTGGCTCTTCTGTTCTCCATGGCTAGAGATGCAAACAGAGATCATCAATAGGCCAAAAGGGAAGGGGTAGTTATGAGGAGTTGGATCCCATCTCTACCTATATCTTTAAAGGAAGGGACCTTTAAAGGTGCCTTCCAACCGAAAATATTCTATGTCTCTATCTCCAATTTTTCTTGCTGCTATTGTGGTGGAAGGAGAAGTGACTGACACTCCCTACATTCCTCTTCTAGCAATATATTAAGCATTTTTGCTACGCTATGCAGGCTATATATAATGAAACCTATAGATTTTAATGAGATTTAACAGTGAATTTTCCTCTCTAAACAAAATTGGCAAATGCCTGAATGTTTTCTGCTAGCTTGCTTTTTGCTTTGTTTTGTTTTTTCCCTACCCCTCACTGTTACCATGCAGGTCTAGGTTTCAGATGAATGTAATATAGAAGTAAAAATATCAAATGTTCATCTTTTCAATGACAGACTATAGCAGAGAATCAGAGCAGGCTGTTTCTTGGGGCAAAGCAAGACCAAAAGATCTCATTAACCACAAGGAAAGGAGATCACAGGGCACCGGTGAGAATACCTCTTATGTGTGTCCTCATTTCCTCCTGGGAAAAGTCTGAATCTTTTAGGTTAAACTGACGTGACTGAACTTCAGTATTGCTCCATGGCAGTACTAGCAAGTAATTTTTTTTTTTTTTTTTTTGCTAAGGAGGATACAGGGAAAATACAACACCTGTTAGAATTAAGAGCTAAAAGCCCGTCTACCATGTCCCTTCTCCTGCATGCCAATACACTCTGATATGGGCTACTGCCCTGCTACAATCCAAGAAGAAGAGAGACTTTATCAACTGGTAAGAACTCACAGAAAATTAAAAAAAAACCCACACCACCAACAACAACCTGACCCATATTATTCTAGATGGTTACTCACAGCATGCTATTTCAGATCCTGGATAGGAAGATCTGGAGTTCAGCCTTTGAGAAAGACAACTTCAATTGGTTTAAATGCCTTAGCAGTTGGCCATAGGGTTTGACCCACAAAAAGGAAAACCATTTGGACTACCTGAAGACTAACTACCATACCAGGCAAGCCGTCAACACTTTTCCTTGTGATAACCACAGATACTAACAGTTCTGCACAGACTGCAAATCATCCTGAGTCTGCACAGCACCTTCACAAAACACGCTAATGTGCCCTAAAGAAGTGATTCTTAAATGTTAGCTTCCATTTCTAGATCTTCTGAATGGGAACAGTTATGATAAGCCTAACATTTCAAAGATTTACTTGACTTCAAGTGTAACCTGTTCCACGGGCATCAAAGGGGCTCTTCAAAGACACAGCAGCCTCCCTATGCAGAGCAGGTTGCATGCTTTGTGCTTCAGGTCTTGAACACCAAATTAAATGGAAGCCAGGACTACAGGTACTCCCAAATTAAACCTGTTTCATATACACACAACTAATTTTACTTCTGAAATTCATAATTCTTCAGAAATTTAGTACTTAGTATCACTCTGGCATTCAGGGCATTTAGCTAATGCCAGTATCTTCTGCAACTGTTTGGACACAGGAACATGCACACATGTATTCAAGAACAAACTAATTCTCTTACTTCCCACTTCCCCTCCTTTTTTATTTTTAAATAAAACAAAACTGTTGGGATGTATCAAGATTTGCTTTAAAAGTCCATGTGGCTAACAGGGTGGACTGTATTCTGAACTCCAGTTTACAAACCCCAAAATAGTACTGGAACAACAAATTAGTAAACACTATTTCAGATTAGTAATTTACAGTATCTCTAAATTTAAAGCATCTCTCTCTGCTCCTGTCTGAAGCTGCTCAGAGAGAAGACATTAGTTTTCTCATCCTTCTCCCTGTGTCCTGCTCATCTCCCTGTTTTAACCCCCACCAGTCCAAATGGAAACCACATAGCACAGTTAGGTATTGTGTCAACAGCATACTCCCTTAAAAGCAATACATCTTACACTCCACCTGCAATACTGCACAGTGGATTTTGAATGCTATAGTTTCATGTCTAACCTGATGCAAGATTTAAGCTTTAATGAAACAAGTACGGACCTCGCTCTCTGGTCAACCTTTTTGCAACATTGGTATTTCCACAAAGAGTTTATGTTTTTAATTTCTGGTATTTTCCCATGAAATTCCATTTTGTGAAAGAATTCCAGACCATCTTTAACTTGCAATGCTCTGCTGCCGTGTAGTAAATACATAGTGATCTGTGCATACATGCCATATAAATCTGTGATGAATGATGCACAAAACTGTCTGGTGGAAAAATGCCAGTAAAGTGTACTGCATACAGTGACTGTTTCTGTATCTGCTGCTGCCTGGGCTTCAGCAGGGACACAAAGGAGAGCGTCCAGGGCACGGGTGATGCACAGCGAACGGACCAGCCGTCAGCAACCAGAGGAACACGTTACAGTTAAAGAGATGCCGTCACTTCTCATTGTCAAGGCAGGAGGTAGTAGGTGTGAAATAACATTTTCTCCTCCAGGGCTTCTCCGGAATTTCGTGATTAGTGTGTTAAAAAACTGGGAGAATAATAAATTTAGTTTCTAAATATGAAATGCACTAGGAAGCCACTGCCTATGTTTTTATCACTTATTCATGAGACTAAAAATCTGACTACAGAGTTTGTGAGAGTCTCTTGAAACTTGTTTTTTTATAATGACACTCTTGTGCGACTTTTTTTCAATACTGATAAATATCACGGGATATATTTTTATGTTAAATGGCAAAAAATTATCACTATTACTACTACATTCAGGAATTGCTGATTATACATGATAGATTTATAAGCCCATTGTTACTCTCCACTTCATGGCCAAAGGCATTAAAAAAATTAACAAAAAAGGCTTTGGGGATACACCATTGACATGTTAGTGACTCCTTAGTTGAATTAATTAACCTAAGTTATAAATAGGATGTTTATTCAATTAAGAATAAACTGAGGGAGAACTCCTTTTCAGTGTGCTATATATAAATCCCTACATTTTTTTCTTTCAAAATGTATACAGACACATGCACTTTCTATACTTACCCATGCCTTGATTTTTACCTGTCTCTATCCAAATAAAGTGGGAAAAATTTCATCAGAGTCACTGGGTTGATACAGGAATAAATGTGGTGTGAGAAAAATAATTAAGCCCATTTTCTTTTACAGAGAAAACAAGGTGGTCGCCAGTGTAACTAAGCATGTATTTAGTGCAAATAAACCCAATACCTGGCCAAATACAGAAACCTGTAATAAAGCCCAGGTTATGACTCCAGTTTACTATGACAGACAAGTGAGTCACTCCCTCCTGCATGGGTACTGCACACTATTGTCTAAGGTTTTTTCTGACAATTACAGTAAGACAGGAATTTGATTTTCTACAAAAAGCTAGATGAAGGCAAATACCCAGACCTAACCCAAGCTTCCTTTCTGGAATTGCAGCAGACATAAACCAATATTTGTTTTCATTATAGGAGAGCGGGGAAACATGGGATAATAATCACAGACTATCTTAATTATAAAGTTCTCAGTACTTTCTGGAAGAAAGGGGTTCCGCATGACTACTCCCTACCTGATTATTCCTTCTGTTCCAGCTCAGTTGTGCTGCCATCTCACCATACTTGCACCTGGTCAATTGTTTTTTTAGTCCTTCCAAGGATACTTGCCAGCTAGAACATTAAACTATGAAAAATATTATTTGGAATCCCTGTATTTTTCTCATGTCATGAGCCAACAGCATCATTTTCATCCATTACACATCTCTTTCATCTCTAGTCCTATCTCAAATCACAATTTTTCTTCAAGCATATAGAAATTAAAAGGGGGAAAAAGATCAGAAGGCAGTAAAAGATAACATCAGATAAGCCAAACTCTGAGTACCAACAGATTTCCAGCCATTTAATAGTTTTGCTGTTACTATCACCCTCTCCATGGCAAAAATCAAAAAGGATTATCTGGCCCATAATTAGGGAAAGACTCCAAAGTGTTTGCTTTTTGCAATCCAATCATGTTGTTCTTTTTGTTACTTTAAAAGGTCAATGAGGATTATTTAAAAAAACCAAACCACCAAAACCTACAAGTTTATTACACAGAAGCTGGTGGGAAAAGTCATTATTAGGGAATGGTAGCTTATTTTGAGATCTTGCATTGGCATTGCTATGAATGTTGTTAAAACACAACATAAAGCTCATTATAACATTCAGCTGATGTATTTTCCTTTTTTAATTCAATATTGCTCAACGTACCTCATGCACAGTCAGCATAAAGTCCTACATGGAAATGATTTGGGAAATAGTGTTTCTCCCTTAAGCTTGACATTAAATTATCATTACTACATTTCAGTTTTAGGAAAAGAAAATTTTAAAAAACTCACTCTAAACTTGTGTTGATGTTGTTATTAATTCAGAGCTACTATAACAAAAAATGAAGATGGAAAGAAATTTTAGTTAGGTGATCACCTTGCTGAGAAATTCATTAAATGAAAACCACACTTGGTATGTAAATAACGCATATTGTCATAGCAATCAAAAGTTTTTTTATTTAATAGTATTATAGATAGGAATAAATGAATTGCTACGTTAATTTTCAAGCAATCTAACTGACTTACCATTTGAATTAATAAAACCTCTGAATTTTACCAGAAACAGCATCACTGCAAGAAATAATTATTTTAATAGTATTTAAATATTTATATGGCTTCTGAGAATGTAGAAATGTTGGCCTTATGTCCAATCTGTTCAAATAAGTTCCTAGAGGATGCAAACATCTGGCTTTGATTTAGACTATGGGAACTTTCAAGTTCTTTGTTTTCTCCCGATTTCAACTCTGCAAAGAGTAGCCAGTGTACAAACAAATCACTGCAATGGCTCCAAAATTTAATTTATCTTTAATACGATAAGGGGTGACAACTGACATTCTGTAAGTAATTGCATCTCCAGTGAAGTCCAGAAAACATATAAGCTACAGCTGAAATAATGAACAAACACAGTAATTTATGATTAAATACGATTAGTATGATGAATCATAGTAATTTATGATGAAATTCATAACTCTCCAGGATTGCCATAAAAGCCTGATGTGTGACATGAAACCACAGCATTAACCACATTTTTAAGCTATTCAAACTACTTCATATGAGCTCCTAATCCTTGAAATTCTGCATAACACACCCAACTGCAATTTGTGTGCACAGGCGTAGAACTCTTTCAACTATTTGGTTTACAGTTTGGATTTTGGGAGGTTTTTTGAAGAGACAAGCAAGGATGCATAAAGACATAATCTAACCTGTGTTATCCATTGCACGTGAATGGTTCTCACTGACAATCCGATACCTGCAGTATGAGGACTACTAATGCTAATATGCCAGCTCTTTTAATGTTAGCCCACTACCATCCAACCTAAAAGACAGGTTAGAATAGAAATATCATATCCTTTTCTTCTCAGTCCACTTACCCAACATATACTTCTAGACAAACATACTATTGTACATTTATATTGTTTTTTCTTACACACATGATCCTACCACTAAAAACATTTGTATGGTTAATATAAATTTAACACCAGTTTTGGGATGAGCCTGTCTTAACTGTCCCTTTAAGCCAAACCTCTTAAAACAGCCACCTTCTTTTACAGAACAACTGCAACATGGTATTGCTAGATGAAAAAAAATCCCATCACACTGAAGCTACAAGCTAAGAAAATGTAATCATCAAACGAACAAACAAGACAACTTCCAAACACCACTTTGACAAAACTGAAATACAGATATGATTCAATTCTTTGTCAGAAAAGACAATGAAAGCATGCTGTGGCTACTGACTGTTCTCCCACATAGCGTCACCAAGCATATATGTCCCAAATTTCATACATTTTAGTGTTTTCTTTAAATACCTCAATACAAGCAAGGAATTAGGTGAACATCTCAAGTCTGGTAGTCTGCTTTATAAATTAAGTTTATAGCTTACATGTGAATTTGGAGAACAAAAATGATCATAAATAGAATCAAGAAACCAAAAAAACCCAAGAGTACATTAAAAGAACTATGCTTTTCAAAATGAGAAGAGCACCTCATGACTTAAGCTTGAGTCATGATGTAAAAGGATTTATGATTTTTCAAAAACTTTAAGGTAGAGAATACCATTCTATTATAATTTCAGTATTCACCAGAAACACTGGTGATATACAATGGATCATGTATGGACTGAACTTTTCTGGTGCTAATTAAACATACAAAGATGCAGCAGTATGACAGTAGCTACGCACCAAAGGGGCAGAAGAAAACCCAACCCAAACACTCAAAATTAAAGGTATTAATTTTCTGCAGAGACAAAAGAACTTCTGAAATTTACTTGTTGTATTTGCTAAGTCCCAAGGAGTCAAACAATCAACTTCCTAAACAATGTAATTTATCTAACAGCTCGTTCACACCCATTAAGTAACAGCTTCAGAGAATGGTATACAGAGTAAGTCATAGTAACAAGCAAGCAGCAAACACTCACAACAGGGAGTCCTTCCTTGGTGCCTGCTTCTTAATAATTACTTTATAACGAGTCAGCAATTTATTTTTTTACAATAACAATTTTTAAAATTTAGAGGCCACGTGAAACATGCAGTGCAAATATGTTACTGAAACTGCATTAAGCAGGAAAGAGGAAAGCAACATATATCTACAGAACCCACTGCTTTCTCTCTTCAGATCAAAAAATCTAAATAATCAATGTTGCAGTCAATGGCCAGGAAAAACTGTGTTGGCAATTTAAAAAAAGAAAAAAATTAGGAATGACTGAACTAAAATAATTGACAGTCTTTGACAATGATTGCATTACTTGCTGTTCTTTCTGACTCTCAAGCTACTGTTTTCAGCCAGCAGTTTTGACATTTCACCCAAGCAGCCACACTGATGGGTTACTCAGGTTAGCACTTGTTATTTTGAACCAGAGATTTCAAAAGTGGCCATATCAAAACTCAATGGAAAAACTGCAAGAATGATTAAGCTGATCATATCCTGACTTCTAAGTGTTGTATTGATGGTCCTTAAAGGGCCCATATTTGCTTTCACTCTAAAGCTACAAAGGGCGTCTTGGTATTGATTATATAGTGTTATCAATTGTCCAACAATTGCTACCAGAGTTTCTGAGGAAACAATGTCAATTAAATGTTGTTATTTGCATATATTTAGGAATATCCAGAATATACTTTGGAAGTGTGTTTTCTTCCTCCTCTCTGTTTCCTCACTTGCAGTGTCTCCTTTCCATCTACTTTTCTTGGAAGACTATAGTTGAGGAAGTGGCTTTCCAAGATGTCTGGTATTAAAACACATCAGGCAGACTGACTTTCTATAAAACAAAACTTGACTTTCTCCAAAGAAATAGAACTGACTTTACAGAAAATAGAAGTAGAATCCTTCATTCAATCACCATGTTTCACATGTTACATTACACAATTAATGCACAGGCTTCTACCCAATTTTAAGTGCTGTTTCTTATTTGAAAACACACATCTAGCTTTTAACAAAACGAAAGCACGGTGCAGAGCAGTCCAGCCGACTGAGCCAACATTAACAGCATGCCATACAGCAGGAGGAAAATCATCACATGACCTGTGTTTTCTGCAGCAAAAAATTCTCATTTCCAAAGGAGAAAAACAAAATATATTTCTCAACATGCATGCTATTTATGCATACACAGTCAGTCAGTAGGAAAGCAGATAAAGGACACAAAGACAGCACAAGACACCTTTGTGTCCTCCAGCAAGGAAACCCCCAAGTCCATACAACCACATACACACATACGGACACAGGTAAAACGGATGACTCCACAAACCCCAAGGATTTAATGTGACGCATATTCCCTGAGCAATCAGGTGCAAGCCAAAAAATCCTCCAATGAAAAAAATGTGAAGTCCTACCTTCTTCACAAAATAACCTGTGGGAACAGGTCATAGAAAGATTAATGTTATTAGTAAGTTGTCATACAACAACTCAGTATTAATTTGATCCTCAACCCTACAATCTGTTTTCCTCGAATGCATATTATAAGTCTCATTAAAGTTAATGAGGTTTTGACAAGGCTTCAAACTTACAGGCTGGATTTTAGGATTGTGCACTAGACATTTCAGTAGGACTGTTTTTATCCATTCTAATTTTTGCCCCCTGGCTTTGAGGTTTGCATCTTCCCCTTCACAAAACTATTTCCCTGTAGTGAATTTCAAGGACCAGTGTCTTTAATTATGAAGTTAGCTTACTCACAAATATAAAGACTGTATATTTCATAGAATCATAGAATCATAGATCATTTCGGTTGGAAAAGACCTTCAAGATCATTGAGTCCAACCATTAACCATGCCCCCTAAACCATGGTCTGAAGTACCCTGTCCACTCGCTTTTTTAATATCTCCAGGGATGGTGACTCAACCACTTCCCTGGGCAGCCCATTTCAATGTTTGACAACCCTCTCAGTAAAAAAATTTTTCCTAATATCTAACCTAAATCTCCCTTGCCTCAACTTGAGGCCATTTCCTCTTGTCCTATCTCCAGACACCTGACAGAAGAGACCAACACCCACCTCACTACAACCCCCCTTCAGGTAGCTGTAGAGAGTTATAAGATCTCCCCTCAGCCTCCTCTTCTCCAGACTAAACAGCCCCAGCTCCCTCAGCCGCTCCTCATAAGACTTGTGCTCCAGGCCCCTCACCAACTTGGTTGCCCTTCTCTGGACACGCTCCAGCACCTCCATGTCTTTCCTGCAGTGAGGGGCCCAAAACCGAACACAGGACTCGAGGTGCGGCCTCACCAGTGTCCAGTACAGGGGAACAACCACCTCCCTGCTCCTGCTGGCCACGCTATTTCTGATATGGGCCAGGATGCCGTTGGCCTTCTTGGCCACCTGGGCACACTGCTGGCTCATACTCAGCCAGCTGTCAACCAGCACCCCCAGGTCTTTTTCTGCCGGGCAGCTTTCCACCCGTTCTTCCCCAAGCCTGTAGCGCTGCATGGGGTTGCTGTGACCCAAGTACAGGACCCGGCACTTGGCCTTGTTGAACTTCATACGATTGGCCTCAGCCCATCGATCCAGCCTGTCCAGATCTCTCTGTAGAGCCTCCCTACCCTCAAGCAGATCGACCCTGCCTCCCAACTTGGTGTTGTCTGCAAACGTGCTGAGGGTGCACTCGATCTTCTCATCCAAATCATCAATAAAGATATTAAAGAGAACTGGCCCCAATACTGAGCCCTGGGGAACACCACTTGTGACCCGCTGCCAATTGGATTTCACCCCATTCACCACTACCCTCTGGGCTCGGCCATCCAGCCAGTTTTTCACCCAGTGAATAGTGCACTTATCCAGGCCACGAGACTCCAGCTTCTCAAGGAGTATGCCATGAGAGACAGTGTCAACGGCCTTGCTGAAGTCTAGGAAAATAACATCGACAGCCTTTCCCTCATCCACTAGGCGGGTCACCTGGTCATAGAAGGAGATCAGGTTGGTCAAGCAGGACCTGTCTTTTGTAAACCCATGCTGACTGGGCCTGATCCCCCTCTTTTCCTGGAGTTGCCATGTGAGTGCTATGATACAGCATTTATTTTGAAATGTCTGCTGTAAATACCACTTCTTGGATTATTTTTGCAAACTGAAGATTTCCACAGACTGTCTGGAATGTGCATGGAGCAGGCAAGTACGTTGGAGAAAATACCTTCTGAAAAACTTACCATACTAATATGCAATTAATATTAATTCACTATTAAAATGTCTTTTTTTTAAACAAAAAAAAAAAACAAAAACAAAACCCAAGAGTAAAACAGAAAGGAGATATATTGACATATCAACGTGATATTATCAACATGGTATCTCAGTACACCACAATACTGCTGCATGGCACCAACAAGCTCAGAGCCTTTCCAAAAAGGAAAACATTTTGCTTACAAATCCACAGCAGAATCCGCATAGCTACATCTATGTGCCAGTGACACTCCTTAAGGGAATGAAGAAATTTGCCCCAGCCAGAACATCAGAACTTTGCACACTATAATGCAGGAGAATCCATAGATATCACTTGTTGATTTTTGCTAGTTTTGTACAAGCAGTCACCATTTTAAAAACTGCATGAGAGGATTAAGTAGGTTTTCTAATTACAAGTGTCTCATCATGGCTTTGAAACTGTCACTAAAGCACAGATTTAAGCAGTTCAAAGAAACTCAGAAAATGGTTGTTAAGAATCTATTGTTCTCAAATTCAAAGGAGAAGAGAGAACCACATTTACGCATGTTAATCTGAAGAATTCCATGCTTCTTTCACTATCACATTAAAGGTATTTGAACAAAATGAAGAAAAGATCCGAAGTTCTATGTGCTGTCACAACAGCTAAAAGACCATTTTTAAAGAGGGATAAATATACATCCGGATGCTCAGGATAGTGACTGACTTTCTGACCGCACCCTCCTTTTTAGATTGTTTATGAGGTAATTTTAATAATATAACCACAGAAGCAGTTACTCAGCCAACAAACCTGAAAAAAGTGTAACACTGTTTGTGAGCAATTTTCCAGGCCTTTTAATACACAAAAAAGAGCCCCCTAATTTCTAGAATCTAGCACTGTTTCGAATTCTCCCAACTCATCAGCCAGCCTGAAATATTACACCCATTTTACAGTTGCTTTCTGGTGGAACTAAGAACCATTATCACATAGTGGAATTAGAAAGAGATGTAGGAAAACACACATGACATTGCTCGCCAGGTAGTAAGAGTCCTACCTGCAATAATGACTCAGTGAGCTACATGACTTTCCTGTAAAGCAGCCTAGTGTTCAGGCAGAGTCCCTTCAATGTGATATTAAGGTGTTATCCATCTCACCTAACCTCAAAAGTCTATGCTATAATGTTTACAGCTAATCACCTCCCTATTTTCTGTCCTCACTACCAACACGCCGTCCAACACTGCCGAAAAGAGTAATTTACTCTGAGCACATATGGGCTGTGGGTTTTGTGAGCTTTTAAGAGTTATTTAGTTATGAAGAGACAATAATGAATTGCATCAAATCCTGGTATCACTACATTGTGGTACACACAATGAAAGATTATACTGAATGTTCTCTTGATTTGATTGTACCTGTTTTTTCTGTAGTTAGAAAACTAATGTATATTAAAGTAGCTGCCCCCAATCCCCTTGTATAACTCACTTTGGGCAGTTGCACACACGCACACAAACACTGCACAGAGTGAATGTAGCTCCCAGGTGCTCAGCAAACATTGAATGTGTAAGCTGTACATGCTGTTAAGCACTAGAGATTAATTGCCACTTTTTAGAGTGTTGAATATGCTTTCTAGTTTCTAAGAAATGAGAAAGATGTAAACGGTTAAGTAACAGAAGATCTGAATATTAAGTCTGAGATTTGTATTAAACATACAAATATTAACTGGCTTTGAATTTTTAGATATCCAATACCATTGAAACAGAGAAAACAAAATGCTATCTGTTTTCAGAGAAAAAACATATATAACATATACATATAAAACATATACCTAAATATGTTAAACATATGAAATTGGACTCGCTTCACTATTTTTAGTTTTCTGCAACTTCTAACCAGCTAATCCCTAGGAGCTTTCCAGACTTGCATAAATCAGCTTAATTAGCAGATACTCAGCTGGATCCTATTCTGTGTCAACTTCTCAGCTTTAAAAAAAGACAATTATTCTTAAAATGTATACACAACATCATTTTACTTAGGTAGATAAAACTGCACGTTTTCTCATCTATTTGTAAATGCAATTCCTGCTAAGCACTGTATAGAGTTTATTGGGACTGCATTATTCAGGGATATATCAAGATTTAAATGGTGGTAACAACTCTGTTTCAGGAAGGACTAAGTCTTGGGACAGCATCCCTTCAGTTACACCAGGGAAATAAGTCACTACACTGCCTGAGACAAATCAACCTGCCCCTCCTTTTTCATGGCCATAAATTGTAGCTAAGAAGAAAAGCAGATGAGGACTGGCTCCACAGTACCAGTCACTGCCTGCCATCCTTCCACTTGCAAGGGCAAATATGAAGATTGGACAAGTCTGGAAGACGTTGGAGAGGTATTCCAATGAGATCTAGGGCCTTCCAACTCCTTCTTAGATACCTCTTATAGAAGATCTGAGAGGACTTGTCCCTGGTAATAACCACTTCCTCAGGTCCATAAGAAAATACAGTCTAGCTGATGCACAGTTTTTAATTATTGTTATCATTGTCATCTTGAAAAGCTGCTGAAATGGATTATCTCCTTTTAAGTCTGACATCGGTTTGCCTAGCTTTCAGGTTCATACACTTTTTAAAAATGACTTCTATCGAAGAGTGTGGGGGTGTGACTGCACGAGCAAAACCAATCTTCTTTTACTAACAGAAACTCATAAAGGTCTACTCAAAAAACCTGTCGTAATATGAACAAAACTCTTAGATTCAAAACAGATGCATGAAGAATGTATCTCTCTCCACAGATTCCCATTTGATAAAATTCTGAAATGCCTGACCTTCCTCAAGAGGACAGATTTAGACCTGTGTCACTCCACATTTGCAACATTGCTTTGACTTTTCAGGGATATTTTTACCAGTCAAAATAAGCCTTCAGGTGCTGCTATCTAAAAAATACCCCCCCAAATCCATTTATTTGAAGATTATATTGTAAGCACAACCTTTTCTATGTTCTAGTAACAATGACTGGATGCAAGTGGATGACTCAGTGCATAAAAAATCCAAACTGTGCATTCAGGAACAGCATTAAGATTTCAGTACTTGCTAGAGGAACTATCTATTATACAGCCAATAAATAAATTATACTTCTCTGCTGAATTGTTATTTTTATCAGTGATGTCAATAAAATATTTCTCAATGTTTCTTCACTCTTCATAATAGTCTTCAGATGATTGGTCAAAGTATAGCTAAATACAAATCATCAGAAGCAGCTTGATGTGATGCTTGCTATTTAACTTCACTCTTTCAATCTGCCATTTGCAAGAAAATGCACAAATATGATGATATAAGCAGACAATAATCTAAAACTGCATGTGGCTAAAATTATTAATGCATTGGTGACATTAATTCAAATTTAAATATGCCTTCAGTTCAGCAGATGTGCAACATTCAAAGGCAGTCAAACAGCACATATAATAAGAGACCACAGACACTGGTCAGGAAACAAAGATGCAGAACTATTATGAATGCAGGCACATTTGCACAGATAAGTTATTTTTACAAGCAATGTCCTAAACCCAGTTTCTCTGCCACTGCTGTTTCTTTAGAATTACATTAATACCAGATTCACCTTTCCCTCACTGATTTTCTCCTAATCATCTTGTTCCAGTACAGTTAAGGACATATATCAAAACCTGCTTCTCCTGAAATGAAAAGTCAATTTTATAGTATTTCTGTCTCCAGAAGAAAAAGCAGCCATCCCGGGAGTGTTCTACATTCCCTTTGGAAGAAAAGATTTTAGAGAGAAGAGGGTTAGTCCACATCACAACCAATGAACAAGGGGCAGAAGTCCAATACTTGATGGTGAAATCATTCAGTCTTCCTTGGTCTTACTGTCTGTGGCCTGTCACTTATATCAGAAATACCAATCCCATGCAAAAATAACCCCAAACAAACGACACAGAATCAGGATGGGCAGTAGGGAGAATGGGTAATCAGTTAAAATGTAGTAAGAGAAAGACATAATTGGGCAGCAGAAGGACAACCCAGAGTTCAAGAGTTGTAAACCAGTGATCTGCATGAGAAGGATCAACCCTGTAAACATGGCCACTGAAAGTGTGCAGATCTGCGTAAGTAGAATAACAACTTTGCAGAATACAGCCAGATGATTTCAGTTTTTCTGCCAGCATTTGATGAGGTTGAAAGCTTGATTTTTTTTTTACTCTGTTCTAAAAATCTTCCTCAGTTGACAGACCAGTAAGAGGCTCAAACATTTTTAAAAGATCCACACACAACCAACCTGTGTTATCTGCTTTTTCTTTGAAACTTCAAACCTGCTGCCAAGCACCTTAACATCAAGATACTAAATCCATACAAGCAGGATGTTTTAGGTCTCCTATACAGTTTTCTAGGAATAAAATTATGAAAATGCTAGTGCTGTGGATTAATTGCCATCATCATGGAAATCTGGACAGAACAATACCAATGGTTGCTTCCAGTTTTGTAAGAAACTGTAGTCTATTTAAGGTAAAAATTTTATTATATACTTCACTAGGTTTAATTTTGCTATCCGTGCTGATCCTGTCTTCTGCCAGACCTAGCTTCCATTTTAAGAGCTGTCTAGCTAAAAGTTTCAAAAGTGCTGCTATGTACCAACAGCTGCTCACATTACACCAAGTTTTCCACCAGACTGAGGAAAGGTGGAACTATGCAATGCTGAGTGCTACTAAAATCCTCTGTCTTTGGGATATAAATTAGAAAGACAATACAACTAGTTGAGGCTTAGACAATTCTGGGCTCAGGAGATGATCCCTGTGTTTTTTAACTGCTCCTGGTAACAAACATTTAATGTGGGGCATATGACCATTAATTACTATTTCCTCACGTTAGCAACTGAAAGCAAAACAGTGTTGAAGAAAATGAAAAGTTTCAAACCATAAAAAGGGTCTTATTGTTTGTCACTTAACCTTGTCTAAATAACTTTAGAACGCTTAACATACATTTTTATCATACCACTTTTCAGCATATGCACTAACTTGACCATCTTCGAAAATAGGTCTTCCAAGACACTTAAGCTTTGACTGTAGGATTAAGACCCCACTTCCAGAAAATTAGTCTCTGTCTTGTGGTGATCAAAACTGCATACTTGCAACTGTACCCAGCCATGGAGAACTCTCTACTTGTCATAAGCATTTTTCCTCTGAAGATCTTGCTGTGACAGCTTAATCACTCCTCGGTCTTCGAGAATACAAACTTACTTTGAAACATCTGCTTTTTCGAATGTGTTATCTGAATAATGATATTGTTAGAAATCTCTGCATTGAAGTCATATCTTTGGTTCTGTGCCACAAAAAATTCATTAAGGGTAGATGAAAAAAAGTCTTACATAAAAATTTCTCTGAGAGCTTCTCAAATGAGTGGTTGTTGAACCTTGCAGTTGTTACTGTCTCAAGACATGAAACAGAAACAGACTTCACTTCAAAGTCAGTAGCCCCTTGCAACACTACCTGTCCTCATTCCCACTTGTAGGCCACATGCCTGTATCTTAATGAATTCTGAAACTTCTACACAGTTGTCCACCTAGTATATCCAACACTGAACCACCCAAGCCTCCCATTTTGGAGAATGAGTCTAAGGAAGTAAGTGTTCAAATCCATTCCTGATGCTATCCCCAAGAAGATTGCTTCTACCCTTCTTGCTATGCCTCCTCCTGGATTACTAGGTAGGGTGGGCAGAACTGCTGTTTACACCAACAAAAAAAGGCACAGGGAGAAAGAAAATAAAGTATCAAATGGAGATAGTGTTTGCAAGGTAGCCTGATTTTTAAAAAAATAATAACCTTGGTCATTCTCATGTTGTTCATCAGGTTCCTGCCTGGGCACTTCCTGCCAATAGAGACAAAATGATAAGGGGAAAAAAGAGATCCCAGCAGTGCCAGGAAAAAAGAATATTGAGTGCAGAGTAAGATCTCTCCATCCCCCTGACTGAATCCTTAAACATCTAATTCGAGAGAAACAGACACTAGTAAAATCCTTGGAGGGAGAGAAAATGCTTTCATAGCTTTTTCCTCAGATTACTTGCTCTGCCCTTGCCTGCTGGGTTTTTTAGAAAGAAGTACATTTGTAAAGGAACACTTGTCCTCCGCCTTAGAGGTTATCACAAAATCTATATTGGAAACCTCAGCTCAAGCTTCTAGATATTTACTACTTTTTCCTATTTCCTACCTCCACTAAGCAAACAACATTTTCCCCTACATTTTGCACCTTTTCTTTCGCAAGGAAAATCTGTGCTCAAGTTTTTCCTTACGGAGACTTTAAAATTGATTTTTTTCGTGGTGGTGGTAGGGCCTAAATATACAAGAAATCCTTTCAATCCTGAGTCTTGGACCAAAGACAGTAAGTTCATCCTGGCTGACATGCTTAGACCTCTGTAAGTTTCATTCTAAAAGTGGCACCTTCTCAGCAGAGAGCCATCTTGGGTTTTCTTACCTTTTTTTATTATTATTTATGAAGCTCCCTGTATCCCTTGGTAATTAGTAAGACAGAAGGGTACATCCTATATATGAATGGCTAATAGCTACGGCAACACTCTGAATTGCCACCTCAGAATAAAATGAGGTTTTGACTGGCACTGACTCATGAAGCAGCCAGGCTATCCCACAATTACTTTACCTAAATATCATCTTCCTTTTTTATAATGCATCACCTTCCTGAAATTTCCACCACATTCACATTGTAAGAGATCACTTAACATATCCAGTGCTTCTGCTACAGCTCTGTCCACACTTGCAAGTTCATCACGATGAAGTAGCACATGAGTTTAATTGTAATAGGTATTCCCAGATAACTCCATGCATGGGCACTTTCACCCATTTTAGATTAATTAATAAGAGCTATTGCTATAAAAGTTCATGAACAGAGAACTCCTCAGCATGATGACACACACAACAGCCCTTCCCTTTTCCATGTAGTCTTACACTCATGTCCCTTGATGCTAAGATAAATAATTGTCCATCTTTAGTCTCTGAGAGAACCTTTTTTAAATGGATGAAGTGGAAGAAGTAGATTGTTATGCAAATACAAAACATACATTTTGTTTACTACTTGGTTTTGAAATTTGACAACTTAAAATAAAAATAAGATATGCAGTAAAATTAACCAGAAAAGGTTGGAAATAGCAGTCTCCAAGTAATTTTACAGGATTTGTATTTTCATTGATGTTTCTAGAAGCTTTGCTTGCTGGTACCCACAATAAAAGCACGTAAGAAGCCCTTCTCTGTAACGAATCTGAACCCACAGATTCCAATCTTGCAGCACCCCAGTTACAAGTTTGGCTCTTCCCCTACCCCTCCTATTCTTCTCATCATTGGATGGGAAACATGGTTTATTTTCTCTCTATTGAAAAACAGGGGTTTATTCTCTTCTGGTACTACTTGAATAGAAGAGATAAACGTATATAGCTAGATAAAAAAAACATTTGCAAGAAATAAATTCGTGGTTCTGGAGTTAGACACTAAAGCTACTTACTATGAGTGGAAATATTTGTATAAAATACGTGGATTTCCAAAATCTGCCTCTAAAGCCTCATCGCAGTCAAATGTGCATAAAGAAGAGCAGATTTTAACACCTTTTTATATTTCCCGCTAATTCACCACCAAATAATCAAAAAGTATGTTACCTGTTTTCTACTATTGTTCTGGCCCTAGTTAGATAATTACGGAGATCACAGCCTCCACAAAGTCAAAACACTGAGCAACCCTCTCAGCTGGGTAAGTGGAAAGATAAATTAAAAATCTTTATGGACTCTGTTGGATGAAGCAACACAAACCATCTTCCACATACGAGATTTAGATGGAGCTCTGCCACTTGCACTAGGGTTTTCTTTTTGTAGTTGTTCGATATTTTAACAGACTGATAGGAGTTTGCATACTCACATTCTGGAGTTGTGAGGGTCTGTGTGCTGCAACACTCTGAATCTGGAAGCTGGTGGGTAACCAAGGTGTCTCAGTACCTCTGAGACACGGTGCCACTACCTGAAACAGTCTGGATCATCAAGAGAGTCAATTCTCACCTAACGTGCGGGATTCTTGACAGAGGTGTCTCAAGGAAACACAAGGAAACACACTATAATAGAACAGAGAGTCAGCAATCTCAGTAAAACCACTGGCTTTAAAAGCTGTGGATAACATTCATCACCACATTAGTCCAAAGGCTTATTCTAGCAGTTTGTGGAAACACCTTGAAAAACTATGGATTTCTGCCAAGTAGGTACTGATAATTTATATTAAAAAGGAAATAGGTCCAGATTTTAAGTAGGACAAGTCACAAGTATATGGAAGGAAGAAGAATTTGAATAAGGTGGTAAGATGCTGTGGCTTTAATGTAATGCCCTGACACTAACGAGTTATTGTTTGCAAACTCTGAAATGCAGAAGCACTTGGCATGAAGGTGTACCAGTCAATTATTCTCCACGCTAAAATCATTTGTATGTCAAAATGAATAGAGGAAGCAACCACCAGTGTCTGCATCAACAGCAGTTCTGCAAGGATTCGTTAAGTGTTAGATATGGGTTTATGCACTTCCAACCAGCAATCCTGCTATCTTTGGCTACATTTATTCATCCACAACTGTAAAACTTCGCTTTCTGTTGGACTGAAGTCTTCCAGGTTTTCTACTTCAGAGGATATTTAGGGAAAGAAAATACTTAAGTCATATATGCAAATGAGGCGAGTGAAAAAATATGTTTGTTTAGCCACAGTAAAGGCATACAGGCTGGACCTGGTAGGCGTCATAGTTGAGCAAGCTGAGTTACATTGTATTAATAGATTAGTTACTCATGAAATAACAATTTGAGCTGAACATTGTGAATTACAAATCAATTTCATTAATACTTTGGACTCCCAAAAGAAAAAAAATGAGAAAGTTTTCAACACAGCATAAGTATTTTCCATTTGTATCTTGAAACAAAATTTCATTCTGAAATGTGATTGTTGCGGTTTCCTTAGCAAAGTGAAAAACACTCCAAAACCCCATAATGTATTATTTCAGGAAACAAGCACCAACATTTTTGTTTTGGAGAAAGAACTTTTTTCTCCATTTTGATCAGCAAAACAGAGTTATTCACAAAGGTCACATAAGGAACGTGCAGTGAAAGATACTGGAGGTACCACTTTTTTCATTTACTGGAAGTGTTGCAAGGTGCATAATGGTTGACACAGGTAATTACAGGAAAAGGAGAAACAAACTCATGGTTAAAACAGTGGAATGAAACCACAGAAGTACCTCCTGTTTCACCCAGACTGCTCATAACTGGTTGCTATCTGTGCTGCTTATTTTGTGAACTCCAGATGTTGTAAACAAAACTGATCAGAACTTACATCTATAATAAATGTATGATCTGTGAGCTGAATTTTTTAAATTTTCTTTAAAGAAACAGAATACTATGACAGTATCAGATAGCCAGTGTCCTGCCTCAGCTTCCTACTTGTGCAAAGACAATGATATTGTCTCATTTCAAAGAGTTGTTATGGAAGTGTTTTCAGACATATTCAGGAAACTTGCAAAGATACTACAAAGATGAGCACTGATGACCCTGCAAGGAAATCAATCATTCTATTTCAGGAGCACATTTTGAATAGAATGCAATAAATAATGCTCAAACCTGCTGTGATTACAGGGCAAACAGGCTTTGAACCGTAACTCTTCTCTGGGATAAATAACAGGGCAAAACCCCCAACATTCATACAGGTTTGGGCTCTGGACTTGTATCTTCCCAGTTTGCCAACCAGAACTGCGTAGACACCATGGTCCCAAAGGCAGTCTGAGAAGTGCTTCTTGATGGAGCTGGAAAATGACTGCTCAGGTAGCAGGGACCTAAGAACAGACAGACATATTGGGGCAGATCAAAGAGCTCAGCAGAATTATCAGCAGTTTAGGGCAGAAGTTTACGAAACCAGTGAATAGCAATCCTGTACTGCTATACTCCTCAAGTTTCCAGCAATTTACAATTAGAGACTTCTCAAGTGAGAGTAGATGCCTTCACATCCTTCACAAAAGGAATTTTCTTCTATAAGTATATGTCCATATTGGTTTTGAACCTGAGCAAAACCTGTGGCAATAAAACATGCCAAAGTGTCACTGATTACCAAAACACTGGATTAAGAAGTACTTCCATCTATTTGCTTTAAAGTGAGACCACCTCATCCAAGAGCACAGGCAGAGGAACAAGATGTGTGCCTACAACACGGATGACCAACCCACTCTGATGTCTTAGCACATAACTGTCTTTATTGGCAAATCTTCAAGCCCTACTTTATCTTTTGATCATCTTCCATCCAGGAAGAACTTTCAATAAGTTTTATTTTTTTGAATCCCTGAACTGATCAAAAAAGTTTTGCTTTACCTGAACAGCAGGTACATATGCTCACATATTTGAAAGAAAATGAGGAAAAAATACCAGTTTGTATCTGTAAACTCTATATACAACTTGTATCTTATACTCTGTGTGTAGACATCGTGTTACTTCACTCTCAGCTTCTCTGACTGTCCTTTTAGGCTTGAATAATACCATCATACAAAAACATTTCAACAAACTAATGAAAAACAACTCACTATAGTCATCTGCATTTTTCAAAAGAATTCTGCATTACCATTGAGAACATTGCATAATAGCTCAAAAGCTGTTGAAGAGCCACCTGTTACCAAATGAGGAGATACCCTACTAAGTGAACACACCCACCACTGCTTTGTGGCATGAAGAGTCTCACCTTTACAGAAGGACAGAAAACAGTATGTAATCACATACTACATCACAAGCCACACATGGGCTAAATAAAGGCCATTCAAAAAACATTAATTCTTGTGTTTCCTTCCTCTGTAGTTCTTGCCTGACTTTACAAACTTAATATTCCTTTAGCATTCTTTTGTGTACATGCTTTTTTTTTTTTTCCTAAGCACACAAGTTAGTGCAGCTGAACAGGAAAGGAGATGTATGAACTCAGACATCACAAAAAGCTATAAAAATTGAAGAGACTTATTTAGGAAACTGAGTAACAGGAAACACAAAGTTTTCTTCCAGGGACAGAACAAATTAAAAGTTTCGTCAGTTTCCAAACTTAGTTATTTCTATAAGCCTTAACTTTAGACTAATATTTAGAAATCATTAAAATAATCTCTAAAATTTACTGTTATTGCATGGCTCACTGGGAATGAAGCACTCAACTGAGAACACATTTCTGAAGGAAAGCAAATTGGAGAGCAGGAACAGCCCAATGCTCAATGAATTTTAACATTCTTCAAGGTGGCATCATCTAACTAATTAAACTGATTACATTTGAGAACTCGAAAGGCCTACAGATAAATTCCCAATCTTGAGTAGTCTTAAAATCCTTGATTATTAATCTGCTAATTGTGTGAAGGCATTTGCTATTAACTTTAGCAGTTCAGAATGAGAAAACAAGCTTTGTCTATCGCTCAAAGCCGTTTTAAATAATAAAGTGAATTTCTAAACTCTGATTCCCACTGCAGCTGCTGAAAGTAATTGCATTCTGCATCAGAAGACAAATTTAAACTTAACAGAAGGATAGTTAAAACTATTCCCAGACTTCCAAATATTAGTTTTTCTAGTTCCCATTCCAATGGGAAATACTATTCATCACAAGACATGTGTAGGAAGTAATCTATCCCCAGTGTGGCCATGGTCCTCTTTACTGTAGAATAGAAAATGTTTTATGTTCTTAACCCTATTTACACTCAAGACTAAAGAAGCGCTATTATCACTATGCACACTAAGCAAGCAGTATTATGTGAGTTATACAAAAGTGAGGACAGAGAAAAGAAGAAGGAAGACGGAGCAAGCTACCAAGAAGAAGAAGACAGTTGGATTAGATGATCGTTGTAGGTCCCTTCCAGCTGAACTATTCTATTCTATTCTAAGTCTGAGAAGGAGCAGTAACTTGAACCCGGGTCTCCCAGCTCCTACTCTTTGAAATGTTTTTTCCTTACTGCAGAATTTCTCTCTAAGTTTCCAAGGTAGAACTTTAATTTGGGTAGACCTGGCACATCTCCCTGCTTATAAGGAGGATTCTTTCATGATTTTCCTGCATCAGATAGATGGGGGGAAAAAACCAGTTTTGATTTCCTTTTTTTTATTCAGAGTACACTACAGAAAGGTGTGCTTTCTCTTCCTACACACTTCAGCTCTTCCTTCCACACTGGTCTTCCCCCAGGGCTAAACTGCCAATAACCCTTGTAGCTATATATTCCTTCCAGGTATAGCCCTTCTTCCTGAAGGATTAAAGAAGGAAGGAGGAAAATGGACCCATTTTTATCATTACACAGACTCAAGCTATCTCTTCCAGGGAAGTTCTAAGCAAAAAGGAAAGGGGAACATGAACAGAATTGGTTCCATGTCTTGTGCAACTTCCCTTGCCCACACAAATACCTAGACCTGAGACCTACAACTCCTCTTAGTGTTTTTGTCTGCTTTCCTAAACAAAAAGATGTATGCAATTTAATTGAATTAATTTTTAAATGTGCATCAGTTCACTGAGTAGAGTATTAAGAAACTCAAAGATGGTTTCCTTCTTCTCAAAACTCCTTCTCAAAAGGAGTTTGGTTTTCTTCTCAAAACTCCTTCTTAGTTTTGTGAAAATAGCTGGCTATAGATAATTTATTTCATGTCCCATCCCATCCCCGTGCCAAAATATGCGGTCCAGTTATCCCTCATCAGATATCAGCCAGCCCACTCTATAAATATGCTAAATACCAGTAACAGTTTAAAATCTGTTCTTATAATCAAAAGACATAATTAGAAAAGTCTTCACTGAACTACTTAAACAAATATTTTAAGAACCCTTTCTGACAAGCCAAGTGTAATTTACAGTGGGGACACAGAAGAATGCGCACTATGAGTTCTTGGTTAAAAACAGGGGAAAAAAGCTAGATAACTTATTCACCTTCAATACCCACAAAATGATATTTGAAATTATACAGCTATTTAAATGGAAGGAGGTATGCTGTTGATCTCTAAATGAAGCAACTGAACCACATGCAAGCTCAAAACAAATACTGCAGCTAGTTGCTAGCTCTCTGGCAATCGTCTATGAAGTGCCAGTCAAGGGGTATACAGGAATTCTTAATATCCACTCTTCATACTTACTACAATGACACCAACCTGCCAGTCTTTTCAAAGCTAAATCAAAAGACTTATGCTGACATCAAGCCTTGGAACTGTTTCTGAAGGAGAACAGTGGCAGCCACATGATTTAAATTTTAAAAATTAGTTACCTCATTAAGTACTAATGCAAGTTCAGCAGGAAGACAATGTTACACAGCGAGAGCGATATGGGCTAGATGATTAAGCTGAACACCTAGCAGAATAAATGTGTTCAGTTTCAGCAGGTAAAATTCCTGAGCTAAAGTTTCTGCGTTAATTGTTGTTTTCCTTTTTAATCCCAGTCTTCACCCAGGAATTACTATGTAATAGGCCAGGTGAGGCTAGTGAAGGCTTCAGTGACTAGGTGAGAGAATTAAGCAACATCACTTTTTCTGAAGGAGCTGAATGTGCAGGGCAGAAGGAAACAGTGGACCTCACAGGTGCAAGTAAAGCAAAAAACATCTTCTACCATCTACTCTGTAGTTAACCAACATTACTGGCCTACAGATACAAGCTTATATGCTCATTAACCTTACATCAATCACTTCAGTAGCTTAATTTGTGCTCTGAGTGGGGTTCTGCATCACAGTTTATTATGAAAAAAACCCACACCAGAACGTCAGAAACCAGACAAAAAGCCTATCATCAAGAAGAAGAGTTAAAAAAAGTATGCTCAAGCATACTCAAGGAAATGCAAGTGTAGGAGATAGAGGGTCTATGTTCCTCTACTTCACACTATGTTTCCTGAACATTTCCTGAACTCCATGCTGTACAATACACACAAACAGCAGGAGAAAAAAAAAAAAATGTGCTGAAAATTTACATCAAAAGTGAAAGACTCAGATCCAGATTCAATGCTGTTGTACCCTTTCTACGGTAAACGATTTCCTTCTGCAGTTTGTAAAGAGGCTGTAGGGATCCAGAGTCTATAATCCTGCAACAGAAAGCCTGGAATACCTTAGCACAGTGTTACGAAAACTCTGGCCTTGTAAATACCAAAATTCATACATTAACCAAACACACATAAATAAAAATACCTACAAATGTATGTTCATCGGTTTTATAGTTATTATTAGACCACAGACTCCTTGGGTCCAAAGTACTGTTTTTTCCTATGTTAAACATAATGTATTAATAAAGAATAATGTGATCTCTGTTATATCTTTAATTCAATACCAGTTATAGTACGTTCTTTAATATATATAAGTGTATAGCACATTCTAATAAATGTCTGGTCACTACATTCTCTACATCATGTATACAGTTTGAGTGTATTAAACCACACAGTACATTATTTTTTGCTTACACACGTATAAACTCCGTGTTTGTGCTCCAAGCTGCCAAATACCTGTCCTTTGCAATTCAAAAAGTCCTGCAAGTGTGTCCCCATGGCACTCTTCCTGAGCTCTCAAGAGGTTTATTAGCTCAAGTACCACAACTACCCAATTTCTGCCTCGCTTTTGCTTTCAGTAAATGATGTGCGTCTCACCTCAGGATAGGCAGATGAAGATATGCAAAAGACAGAGCTGTTGATGAAATACAACTGAACCTTACAATTCTATCATTGCCCAGAAAGGAGGCTCAAAATTATCTAAAGGACCAGTGAGCAGCTGACACTTCCCGTAAGTACTTTTTCAAACTGATGTCTTTTATTGTGCTCACAACCACCTTCTACATAAACTTCTTTATTCTTTCACTTGGAGAAGGAACGCTATTGTTCTCTTTCCTCCTCTCCACCCATGACTTTTCTTCTCTAAACAACAAACTAATAGATAAAGCTAAAAATAAAAGCGAGCTGAAGATTAGAAAGATATTCTACTGTATCATTGTCTTGAACACGCATTCAAAAGCACTTCTAAAAAATCTTTTATTATGTTAATACATTTTGTATTGATAACATCCCCTGCTGAAATGTAAATGACAATAGCATTTATAAGCATGTTTGAACTGCTCTTTTTCTTTTTTTCCTACCAATTCTCAAGCTTATGCCATAATTGCATAGGACACCTAGAGGCACACCATATGTTATGGATACTGTCTCTTCCCGAGTGATCAGCAACCCTCAGTTTTGCCTTGCACGCTTCACCTATCACAGGTATGCCGACACCCATGACAACAGACATCCTGCCCGTGCCTCCCAGCTTAATTAGAAGTGTCATTTTCCTGGACTCGGGCTCTATTCAGTGAAATTGTAATGAGTCTAATGCATGTCTAAAATCATCATCTTCACAACAGACACAGAAATATATCATTATCATAACAGGTCAACTACATCCTTGTTCTCCATATGATTTAATTGTAACTGCTACTCTCTATGCAACATGCTGGAGGAGTTATATTCACCAACTCAGTGTTAGCGGGGCCTCCTATCAGCATCATTAGCAGAGGAAATGTAAGGTGAATACGGACTTCATGTGGATAATGAGCAAGCTGAAAAAAGTAACTCCAGCAAAGAGTAGCATTGCTTCTGAAAAGTGTCATTGAATAGGTCTTTTAGTATTTCCATTAGCAATCTTGCTGGTGATACAAAGCTGGGGAATGTTATCAATACTGAGGCAGATTGGTACAGCAGAGGAGTAATTGGACGAACTCAAGGAATGCAATAATACAGATGGGATAGCCTTTACCAGAACAACATGCCAGTTCTCAATATCTAGGGATTAATAGGTCCCTCGGAGCTGTGGGCTCAAACACCTAATCAATCATAAGATCCATACTGTTCTCACTCCATGAAAAAGGCAAGTGGCATGCTAAGAATGTATTAGATGAGGTATTTCTGGTAGAGATGCAAAAACCTGAGTATCATTCTGTAAGATCTCAGTGAGCTCTCATCTGTATCATTATATACGGTCATGGTCACTAAAAAAAGTGACTTTAAGCATGCACAGAGGAGTAGAGAGCTTACCACACATGCAGAATTCAGAATAACTGTTTAGATAAACCAACACTGAGAGCGTAACACATTCCTATTCATTTCAAGCACTGCTCTTTCCTGGTCTTTTCCCTACATGTTTAAAATATCAGTACTGACATAGGTACTCATGTATGTGAATTATTCATACATAAAAGTATGAAAATTGGAACAGGTGTCTGCATATTACTTCAATGATTACTAATATCAGACTTATGAACTGCTGGATTACTGATCAGTACACATTTTAACCAAACCAAGTGAAGGTAGGACTGTATTTCTCTTACGTCAGGTAGAGCAAATGATATATAATTTACGTCAAACACACACCAGCAAAAGGAGCAGGTCTATATTAGAGCAACATTTTGCTTCAGAGCTGGGAAGTTCTCATCTGGAACCAAAACCCTTGAAATTATATTTACTATGCATTCAAAATTATGGTTCAATGTTTTAGAGAACACAGCCTTACACTTGGAGTTATATGAGTAAAAGCCTTCAAAATCTCTACTCCCAAGCATTTTTATTGATGCTGATGTTACAAAGAAATTACTTAATCAGGCAACTCGTACCCATGTATTGAGAAATACATCCAATGCAGGTACTACAGTCCTCATTTTAAAGCACAGAGAACATGGAGTTACTCTTCTCAAGGTATCTACAACTCTGTGTCATATTCAGTCTGCACCTCTGATGAACAGCTTAACAAAATACATATACCTTTTTTACTTTCCCAATCTTTTCTAAGCCAGTTGATTTTGATCAAGTTCACACATTTACATTTTTTGGCACATAAACAATTAGTCTTGGTATGGACAGCAGACCTATCATTAGCTTTCCAGTTGCATGGGAGAGATACAGGCATGTGTGCTACTTAAACTTCAAAAGCAAGGCTTACATAAACCTTTCAGTTTAAGGATTGATGACAAAGCAACCCAAATCAAAGCATTTTGTACTCTTCCTAAAATTCTAGCTCCCAGAATAATTTCACTCTTTCCAAACAAAATGACAGAATGCCCTCAGCACAGAAGGGACTTTTAAAAGACATTCTCCGAAGTTTGACACAAGGCTACCATTGAATGCAGTGGTCAAAATACACAGTCATTTCCATAACCTTCCTCCATACACATACCAAAACCCTTAAAATAGATAGAACTGCCCTACCAAATCAATTATTACTACCTGGGCCACTCTACATAACCTAAACAATAACACTTAGCTGGTCTACGCCTCCAAAAATTACATCTTTAACTTACATATTGGTTACTTAGCATTTCTAAAATAGTTCTGCTTCAGACATGACTAACAGGAGTAACTAAAATTCATTTAGTGATTTCCATCATAAAAACCCCAGAAATCCCACATGTTTAGAAGTGGAAAATACTGAGTATTTTTTTTTTGTATATATCTTGAGTAAATCTTTTTTTGCTTCGCTAACTCCCACATGTGACTAGAGAACTGTGTGAGAAGCACACTCAGACTATTAAATTCCTCTCATTTTTTGACATCTCAACCCTCAGGTGACCAAGACTATCAGTGTACTGAAAGGGCAAGAATAAGACAATGAGTCTTAAACGTTCACAAAGACACAAATCATTGCTCCACTATGAAGAACTAAATAATTCAGGAATGCATTTATCATATTAAGTAATTTTTTTCTGAATTAAGAAACCAACCTGCAATAACAATTAAGATTATTTTTTTCATAACTATAAACATATCTGTAAACAGGAAAAAATGGCTGGTTACTAATTGGACAATTCAGACAAACAAGAAAAAGGTAATTTCAGACAGAAATGGATGGTGCCTTTTAGATATTTTATATTCTGAGAAGGTTTCTAAGTACAGAACACCTAGCAAAACACTATAGGAATTAACAAAAGACACTTGGCTGTTTGATAACATGACAAGCATCTCTGATCTTACACAGATGAAACAGCCTGGTGATCTTTTTATGACAGTCCCTCCTTCCTGCTGATTCACGGCTTATAAGTACTTGGGAAAGGGCAGCTTTCAAATTTCCTTCCATGATGCTATTCCAGCTCCTTCTGTCCCAGTAAACACCCTTTGCATTTCATTACTAAACCAAGGATGTGTATATTTATGTGATGAAAAAGGAAAGGAAAAGGAATCAGGGAAAAAGGAAGAAAAGGAACAAGAAAGCAGAAAGTACAGAACACAAAAACCTGGCACTGGTCTGTGCCTTCTGGCACAGCCCCGAGCTAAGAGTAACACTGGGATGCTTTTTGCAGATGACACAACCTTGTATAAGAGCGTTTCCTTTGCATTGCCCTGTTGCTCCTGGGACGTGCAATTTGCCTTTGGCACAAGCAGTGCTGAGTACCATCACCCATTGCTCCAGCAGTGTTGGACCGATGCAACACAGAGGGGCTAAAAGGGTCCAGCCTCTTCGCTCTGCACTCACAGTATATGCTGGGCTGTGACAAAATTAGTTTTTCTGCTCAACTTGTGGAATGCATAGTCTTATCCACTTAGTGTGCATATGTGTGCACGCACAAACACATTTAAAAAAAACCCAACAAACTGAAGAAAACTGACTGCCTCTAAAGCCTCTTTGTGTGTGCCGTGACGCTTCAGCCCTCTTGTTTTAAGTAATGACCTGCTCCACACAGACTATTTACAGACGTGATGGAACCTACAGCAATACTGCAACCTTCCATACTATTGGCTAATTAACAGGCAAGCTGCACGTAAGTCAAAGAGCATCCTAAATATAGTCAAATATATGTCCAGCTGTTATTAGACAATGCTAGTAGTTATGTGTAGTTAAGACACAGCAAATGCTCTTTAGACTTTCCAGTTTATTTTCCTGTTTTCATCAGGCAATTTTTTTTAAGCACATAAAAAAAACCATGTGTGCAACAGGCATGAAAAACAATTTAGAGCAGGTCTGTGCTGCCCAGAGTTGCTCAGGTAGATCCGAAGGCAACAGAATCCACATCAGCCCTGAAAGTAGTAAGGACACAGCAGTGCACGTTGTGTTGGTATGGTGCTACTTTTTGACTGCAGGTGTATCACTGCATAGCGTCATGCTACCCCACATGCACATGAAAGCTTGCACTGGGGCAGCCAGCACTAACCAGCTGTGACTGAAAATTCCTACCGTATGTAGGTCAATCTCTTCTGCGTAGACTTTTGACAAAATCTTTCAAGAAAAGTGTTTTGGTTTCAGTTTATTCCCCTAGCACTTCCACATGCCTACATCAGTAGCTTGAGTCAGTCTAGTTCAAAGCCACCTAATTCTTCTCCTCTGGCTGCACAAGAAGCTGGGGACTCCCACAAGGCAGCACACTTACTAGGAGCAAGGGATGCAACATGCATAAGGAGATCCAAGAGTTTATATTCTTGAAAGTTATACTCCAAGTTACCAGTATGCTACAAAGTACCGCGAAGTACATGCACCTATAGTCCCCATGGGGAGCCACACAGTGGTTTCTACACATCTACTGCTCTGGGTAATGAGCTGTCTAAATGGTTTACTAGTCATGAAGTAGGTCTTCATCATGCCAAATGCTTTATAAACACAAAACAAAAAGTATTGCAAGATGCAAACAGTTAGAGTCCCAGGATATAATTCTCATCCAGGGAAACGACACTTTCATCAATTACCCTGGTTTGAATACTTCAATTCAAATGTGGAATGTCCCAAAAACAGAACCAGTATTTCATTAGAGTTGACTTTTACTCTGGTAAGAGCCCATTTTTATAAGCAGTCATACTGGATGACAGAAACGTCCTTAGACTTCCTAAAATCCATAAAAGCTGCATAACCGTGAGCCCCATCTGCTGGTACCTGATCTATTAACAAACATAGAGAAGGTATCCTTTGAATTACAGGGGAGTACTACAGAAGGTCCTATGTACAAACCTACCAAATTTATTTATAGACTCCTTTTTTGGGGGGGGGGGGGGGGGGGGGGGGGCTGTTCCTTAACAGATTTGGTTTCATCCTTAAATATATGCTTGTAACACGCAGTTACAATTGTTTCTGAATAAAGGCAAAAAACCCAAGCATGCATATTTTAAAGACTGGATTTGCTTATAAAGCATTTGACGTACTCTTTAAATGCCAAAGACTATATTATTATTGTCTATACCATTAAGTTCTCTTCTCCCTTTGACTTCTCTATCCCAGTCTATCATTTTGATGATCCTGCTGTCTTTAGGCTTTTCTGCTGGAATAGTCCCTGACTGAAATTGTGCCAGATGATTTAAATCCTCTTGTGGCAACACTAGTGAAAGAAAACACATCATTCCCATTTCAGACAGCCACATCACTGCTAAACACAGAAGACTGTCAAGTTAAATAAGCCGCTGCTGAAGTGCAGCCAAAAATCCAGCTTCCACCGAAAAAACAGCAAAGGGAATACTGAAATGACTGGGAGTTTGTTCACAAATCGGAGAAGGAATGTAAGCATTTACCTTTAAGATTAAATATACTCAGATTTTAGTCATTTTCTTCAGGTTTGTATTACTTGATGAAATATTTGAAATACCATGATAATCATGAAGACCTTAGTGAGAGACAATAACATTTCTGATACTAGCCACTGTATTCAGGAAATATCTGATTCTTATGGCATGTCTCATGTAAGTTCTCATCTATTCTGTGCTCTCTACCTTTTATGAGGAGCAACAGTTTCATCTTTTTGTAAGAAAATACATACTATATATATTCATTTTCTTCTGAAAATAGTAATGGAAGTCTGGAAATTCATTTGCTTCAAGAATTTCTTCTATTATATTACTCAGTGGTTTTAATTGCAAATTTTAAGCTGACTCACTATATACATCTAATTATTTTAAAACTAAAAATGCATGCAATTCCAGTGCAGAAAATTACTATTTCTGTTTAATGGAAGGCTGTAATCAGCATGATTTACTTTCTTACTCCTAAAAACTTCAGTAGTTATGAAGTTAATGAAAGAAATGGGAAACGGCTTAAAAATAACTCTAACATAGCTGAACTCAGTGGAGCATATTTAAAACCTCTGATTTTGAAGGACAAAAATTTGAACCCTGTTTGTCTTGGTGATCAAGAAACAATCCCTTCAGGTACTAATTTTGAAACTATTCTATGTGTCTAGCAATTTGATGGTTTTACTTGGATTTACTAACTTTGGTGCCTGGGGTGGGGACAGAAACACCACCAGAAACTCGGAACAGGAGAAAATTCCTTCTTTTGGATTCATCAAAGGTTACATTTCTCTCTTCTTCATTGAAATACATGGTTTCAGTAATTTCAGTGAAATTCTTATGAACACAATCCTGATTCTTCTCCAACCAAACCCATCAGAACACAGCATCATTACCAAAGGTGTGAGAACAAACAAATGAACAAAAAAACCCCAGTCAAAACAAAACTAGAGTACTACAGAGAAGAAGCAGAGAGAGACTTTCAGCTTGGCTTGAGAAGGATCCTGCTTCTACACACATTCTCATAACCTCCCCAGATGCCTCCTCCGTGGCACTAATCCCTCCTACTGTTTCATCTCAAAGGCCATTCCAGCGACCACGGCACAAGCATCACCAGTAAAACTGGGGTGATATATTCTGATGTGGTCCTGGCTGTACACCATCATGATGTAGGTTGCATCCTGATAGCATTAATGAACTCAAAAATATAGATGACCTCAAAGACAGGTTGCTCCATCTTGGTCCATAAGAACATAAAGCAGCCACATAATTCACCTGAAATATGATTAAAAAACAAGATTTTTTTTAAGTTGATCATATTTACTATTAAAATAAGAGAAGTTTTTATAAATAAATAAAAAATCCAGAAATTTTATAACAAGCCACAGCTTTGCTCACATCTATTGCTAAATCAAAATTCACCTTTGCTAATTTCTGAGAATGACACAGAGAAATGTATCCTGGCACTTGAGTCACAGCAAATTCAGTTGTAACCTTATTAGAAGAGTAAGAAGCAAGCATACAAAGAGTCAATAAAAAATTACAGGGAATGTAGCCCAAGCAGGAAACTTCCCAGGCAAGCTGATACTAGTAAGTAACATATCTAGATGCTTGAAACATTACTGATACAGTAAGACTTCACAGTATCATCATACTCAAGTGCATCTTGGCTTTATTATAGTATTGCTTGATGTTCTACAGCTATTCAACCTATTTCTAGTCTCTTTTCTTAAGGTTACATGGGATTATTTGAACACAGTATTTGTTCATATTTTTTTTGTTATCCATGAGCTAGACAGACACGAATGGTAGCATATAAACAACTATGGGAAGCAAACATTAGCAAAACATTACTTTCCTGCATGTACTAGTCATTACTCATGTAGCAACCAAAACTTTGCACAATTCATGCCCATAAAAGAAAACAGAGGAAAGGAGCAGCAGTTGCTTTAAGGTGCTGTGCTCTGTCAAAAACCTGGGCCAAACTCTCAGCTGGTGGAAGACAGAGCTCCTCCAAAACTGCCCAAGAACCAGGCTCTGGCTTTCATCAGGAAGCAAGCAGGGCTCCTTCTGAAAACAGGAACTGCTGACAGAAAGATATAGAGACAAAAGCATAAAAAACCTTAAGTTACTTTTACCTCTATGGCTCATTTCCTCTGAGATTCTGCTATCACTATTTCTACAAAGATGTTCTGCCATTTTATTTTTTCAGTAGGACTGAACAAAAACATTAACTTATGCAAGCTCTGTCTTCCATTCAATTTTTACTCTGACAGTAAATAATGTCCACCTAAAATCTTTTTACAATCTGAGATTTCAAAAGTCTAGGGGGACATAAAGACTGTCTTGTTTCAGTCAGGTCTCCTCATCACCTTTCCCCAAAAAGCCAGGTAGAAAATTACAAATATTTTAATCTGGTTAATTTTTAGCTATAGCTTAAGACCAGTCATTGTTATCTTTTTATCTTTAAGACGAAATAAAAATTAATTCCAACTGTTTCAAGAATTGAGCAAATTAATGTATAGATCTTTGAACATGCTATCCCTTCCTCAGTTTGTGCAGACAGAGGACACAATGTAAGGACATTCTCTCTTTCTCAATGTTCCATTATTTTTAAGTGTTAATACATGCAGCTTTGTTAATACCATTTAAACATAAGACACGTAAAATATTTTGAAAGTGGGAGGTAAAGAAAAAAGCTCCTCATCTTCCTTTGGTAGCACACAGATTCTGCAAATAGAGCACAAATGCAAGTCAGGGTGTCATACCAAATTAACTCACAAGTCTGAATTCCCACTTGACACTTCTGACTCTGCACTTAGAAAACTGATAGAGATCTATTTTTCACAAAAATGCTCCTATATGGTCTCAACTGCCAGGAAGTACTTTGCTTCTTTCGTGTTCCAAAGGATCTGTGCAGCTTTTTTTTTTTTTTTTCTAAAGTCAGAAAAAGAAGTTTTGCAAGTATAATAGTTAAAAACAAACAAGTTTTACTGATGGGGACCAATGACCTCCATTTCGCCTAAGTTAGCAGACCAGTGCCTCAAACTACCAAGATTTGCTGCTCATCACAACTTATTCCAGAGATGTTCTTCTCCTCCTGCAGCATAAATTGGACTGACTAATGTTGCCTAACATAAAATCACATTCCTTCCTCTCCTTCTCTCATGAAACATGCTCTAGTACCCAATGAGTTCATTGAATCATTACACATGGTCATCTAAAACATTCGTGGATATTACCTAAGGTAAATAATTTTCTAAGTCAGTTCAATTAAATCATCCACCAGACTGCTTTTTGGAGGTTGATGTTACTGGTGTTATCTGCACGCAATAATTATCCAGCCTTTCTATTCTGCATAACATATTATTTGCATTGATAGTGTTAACAAGTACTTTTTTCTTTCACCTTGTTTTTCCAAGTGACTTACACATTGACCTTCATGAACTAAAACTGAAATGATCTCTCAGTTGACTACGTGACTTGTCCCAAGACTATAGTCCCCTAATTATCCACATTAGGTTGGAGTAATTACGGGACATACCAGATCAAGGCATCTGGATTTCCTGTCCTTGGAAACCTGTGCAAAGAAAGAAGCTGTGGTAGCATGGAGGGTAGAGGGATTTCAGACCTCAGCCCAGCATTGAGTAATGCTTGTACAAGCACTTGGGTCTGGGAGTGTGGAAGTTCTCATTTTAGAGACGAGACTCTCTCCTGCATACCCTTTTCTTTTGAAGAAAAGCATGCACTTGATCTAAAGACTGGAATGAATTTGTTTTCTTCTCCAAGATCTTTGTAACAGATTCATCACGTCTTGTTCCAACTTCCATTTCATTCTTTGTCGGCTCAAGCAGTGTGGCTACAACACAGATTTTCTTCCAAACACTGCCAACTAGAATCAGCTGGACACATTCAACTAGTTGGTTTAGAAACTTTGTTAGGGAAAGGCTTTCCCTTTTCACCACTTACTTCATGTATTTGCACCCCATGGGCAGACAGAAGAGCTTTTCCTGTTGCATGCCTGAATTTCTGGACAGAAAGAGAGATTTGAATAAAGGAGAACAAAGATTTGAGCCTTAATCTTCAACTTCTCCGAGAAGCAAACTAACAAGTAAACTACTCCCTCCAAGTCTTCAGTGATCTTGATTTCCTGTCAGTATATGAAGGATCCTGAATTACCATAGCTTATATGGAACAAAAACAATATTGCAATACTGACCACTGTTACTTTGCTTGCCACTTGATTCTAAAAGTGGTGAGATTAAGGAGCTATGCTAGCTGATGTTCTGCCAATTTTTTTCCCTAATTATACCCCTAAGACACAGCCTTTCCTATACACTGGCACAGCTAATCATCCCTAGTTCTCATCTGCTTGAGTTTGTATTAATTTGTCACCTTTCACTCATGCTTTCAGAAATGGAACAGTGACTTTCCAAACACTATTGCAGAGCATTACACAAGCCTTTTGCTTAAACTAGATCATTACTGTCCTTTCATAGCTCCATTTTCTCACCCTTTCCTATCACGTCCAACATATGTCACTGCTCTGTATTTTCAAAGCTCTTTGAAAGGATATCTCTTAACAAATCATCTTGTACTCAGTAACAAGAAGTCCAGCTGAACCTTCCATGTATTTGAAAATTCATCACCAAAGCACCCTGTGTTTCATTCTCTCCGACGTCACCCTTTTGCTTTGGAAAGATATTTTTAAGAAGTTCAACAAAGCTGCCTTTCATCTTCTCTAAACCCATCCTTAAAACTCTCCTTGTCACACCATATCGCTGACCTTTAGTTACACCAGGGGATCCCGAGCTCTATAGCCACTTTGACCATCACGGTCTCATAATTCATTAGGCTCCATCTGTGTTCAAGCAGTATTTTCTGTTTTTCCTGAAGCTGCAAGGTTTGGGGATTCTTCTTTTTTTTGTATGGTTGGCTACATACAATGCTGCAGGGCCAGCCGATATGTCCCTAGACATTGTGAGAACAGATTTAGACAGATTTACTTAACCGTGGTCTTCAAAGACTTGCCATGAAACCTTTTGCCATGCCACAGGTTCCACTGCAATGAAATGCACTATCTTACAAAAAAAGAGAGATGCACTACTTACCCCAACTACCACTCTTAATATTTGCAAAGCAATTTCATGCTCTAGATCAGAAATTATAGGAGCAGCAGTAGGATACTTGCACAACTGGACATCAAGCCAATGGCTCAAAAATAAAACACAGTCACCTTATTCTTGCAGCCAAGTTACTAAGGAGGAGTAACAGAAATCAGCAACTGTCCCGCTACATCTAAGCATCCTGCACACATTATGTCACCAGTGCCCTATCAGCAGCATTGCTACTGTTTCAGGATCCTAGTGAAAAAGTTAAACTAGAAAGCATGCCCTTAATTTGGGGCTCTAGCACTGCGGTAAATTTGGCTGGGAGATAACACTTGTGTAAGCGTTAGAGGAAAATACAGGAATCTGAACATTAACCCTGAACGTAATCCTCAGTTGATGACTTTCATGATAAAGAGTGAAGTGTTAACATCTCAGAATACATTTTCCAGAATGCACAGCATTGCAAGATTGTGCCTTTTTTATTCTAAATTCTATTGAGCACTCTCAATTGTAATGAAGGCAACCAAAGGCAATGAAAACTGCCCAGCTTATTCGACTGACATGTCTTTATTTTTCAAGTAAAAGAAACATTTCATACCGAACTAAGAGAAACATAGCTCACGATCAATGGTCAGCAATCAAGACTTTAATTTATGCATATTTTTATTTCTCTTCTTATGCAGATTGCCATATACTGATCAGCTATGTTTACACAGCACTTTTATTAATAAACTAATGCAGGGTACATTCATTTTACTGGCTAATTTGCTTGAAACTAATTTCTTGAGCCAGAGCCCAGTGAACTGAAGCGCCTGTAGTTTTTGTGAAAAATATAAAAGCACTTCCCATTAGTTTTAAAGATCAGCTGCTTTATTATACAAAATATCTAATTTCTTACCTCAGCCAAGAAATGGGGAGGTTTTGAATTAGATAATTAATTATCAGAAAATGTCTGTTCTTCCCCCAGAGTGTAACCAAAATGAATCACCAATTCAGTTCATTTTAATTTCTTCCCTTAACACCCATATCAGAAGAGTTGTTAAACTCTTTGCAGGATCACTGAATCTTAAATCTATAAATCTCATGATCTCATCAGGGGGGTTTCATCTGAGATCTCTTGTGCCAAATCCCGACTGCACTTTAAAATGCAGACTCATAACTTCATTCCAATATGCTTGAAAGCCGTGTTTTTGTCACAATCGGGAAATTAGACATTTCTATTATTACCATCTCAAGGAGGAAAATGTTCAAGAAGAATCTCTACATATTGATACCCATTTTTTCCATTTGTATTTCATAAACAAACATAAAAGGAAGTTAATAATGCAAGCAAATCTTTGTTTTGGGGTTCTTACTGCCAGCCCACACAACTGCAAGACTATAAAATGTAAACTGCAAAGCAAAACAAAAAAACTTAACGTTGAAAATCGCAGCTTGTTTAATGTTGCTTAGTTTACTTTATTAATGATAAGCAACAATTACAAAGTAAAAAAGCAAACAAAACCAAAAAACACCAGATGTACCCTGTAGATCTTAAGATTTTATTTTTGTTAGCATCTACATAAAATCCAATCCTATTCTTTACATTGAAAGGCAAAAAAAAAATCACTATTCTGCAGAAGGCTAATTGAACAACACTCTTAATCTCACACAGCTACTCAAAATGGGGCTTAAGAGGGGCATGAGTCTTCATGTTCACCCCCCAGTAAGGGTCATATTTACAGAGAAGACAACTCTTATTCACCTGCCATGCACTGCTGTGACTGGTCTGCCTCTGTCTTCTCAACCCCCTCCCTACAGGCAGTGGGGGCTGCTCTTCTGCCCCTCAAGCTGCCCCTTGCCTGCTGACACAGCCCTGGTCCCGCAGGTTCTCTATTTGCAGGGCAGGGGCTCCAGTCCCCACCAACACACTGGTCTCCCTGACCTCACCCCCATTTATCCAGGTCTTTCCTGGACTGGGGGTCCAAAAACCAAACACCCATGCCCTCAGAGGGGCTCTCCCTGCCCAGGGCAGAACTCGGCATTTGTCCCTTTTTACAGCTCCTGTTTGGTCATTCCCCCAGTGTGGTCTCTCTCAGCGGCAGCCCTGCCCTTGAAGGCATGCACTGGTCACCCTGGTTTGGTGTAACCTGCACACTTGATGGACAAGGACTCTGTCACCTCATCCAGGCCACTAATAAAGATGGTAAATCAGGAGAGATCCCAGACAGACCCCAGCGATGACCCACTTGTTACCAAGCTCCAGGCTGATGTGACTGATCAACTACTGCACTCCGAGTACCATTATCCAACCAGTTTTTTATCTGTCCCTCTGTCCACCCATCCAGACCATCACTGCTCAACTTGGATGCAAGAACGGCGACAGTGTCAAGAACTCTAGCCCAGGTACATGACACCCACCACTCTTCCCCCATCCACAAACCAATCATTTCTTCCCATCAAGTGGGTCAGGTGTGGTTTATCCCAAGTAAACCCATGCTGATTTCTCCTTCACATGCCCAGAAACATGCTCCATGATTTCCCCAGGGACCAAGCAAGGCTGACAAGCTTGGAGTTTCCCTTTCAGTCAATCTTTTTGCCTTTTTGGAAGATGGGTGCAACATTGGCCTTTCTTTGGTCACTGGGGACATCCCCAGATCTCGATGACTTTACAGAGGTTATAGATGTCTCACCCTGCAAGGGCATTGGCCAACTCACAGCACCCTCGGGTGCAGTCCATCTTTTCCCATTGGCCCATGGGTGAGGTTGTATCCAGTCACCTGGATCAGCCTGATGCTCAACCAGTCCTGGTTATTTCTCTCCTTGACCTATCTCTTCAAGTGCAGAGGTCTGGCAGGACTGGCTGGGGAGGACTGCAGCAATGTCAGTGTTTAGTTCCTCTGACTTCTATGCCTGCTGTCACACCAAATCACCCACCCCACTCAACAACGACCCCACATTTTCTTTGCCAGGCCTCCCCGGCAGTATCACTGGCTGCAGTCTCTCTGCATCATCCCAAACCTAAGCACCCAAGACAAGACATCAGCTCAGCAGACAGGTGCCTCCATTCCCCAAAGGGGAGTCCCAATTAACTATCATCCTCCTTTTTTGCCTTTGTTCAGGCACTTGGTCGGTACCTGTAACTGCAAAACCAGAGGTGGTGAAGAGGGCTGAGATGTGATATCAGAATTGATGAGCTTCCAGCTTCCCCCCATCATTGAAGTTTCTATCCACAGCACATTGGGAAGGGGTCCTCTAGATTTCCCTCCTCCCTTGCAACACAGGACTTGAGCTGTTGGCTTTGTGGGGTCTTTGCGAGATCCTGTCAATCTCCTGTTTGTCCTCCCTGATGGCAGACAGCACACCGCAGCAGGCGAGGCCATCACTGTCCCTCCCCTGAGCATCTCTGTAGCCTGAGGGCGGGGCAGCAGCATCCTCCCTCAAGGTCTCTGATGTACCAGGGTAGCTGGTGCAGCCCATGCCAAAGGCAGTCTCATTTGGCACATAGACATAAATTAAGCATGTTCTCTCAAGAGTAAATGGCCACCTACACCACCTTTGAAAGACAGTGGTGTCCATTTCAGGTACACATAGTGTTACTCAACTGGCTTATTGCAAAAGGATAATTTCACCATTTAGTATTAAAAAAGTTGATAGGTGTTTTATATAATTGCTGGCAAGCAACCCAGATTAAGGGCCCCAGATCAGATCATAAACAGACTTGCAGTGATTAAAGCACAAACACACCTAATGCAGTCCTGGCAGTTTTTCTCTCTGTTTTTGCCTGAGAGACAGGAGTCCAAATCTGAAAATGTAATATAACAAATCAAAATTTCAGAGAGGTTTTAGCCCATTCTCTAAGGAGCTCTAATACAGCTCTTTCCTGAAGGTTCTCTGAAACCATAAAATCCTAAACTATGTTTATAATAATAAAAACCTGCACATCTGATTTGAATATTTAATTACTCGGTTTGGACATGAAGTAACAGCTTGCAATATAGATAATAGTTTTGGCAAAGCTGCAGACATTAATCTAGAGCAAGCTTTGGTGTAAAGTTATTCTTCTGTATTCACAAGAGGTGTCTTTGCATTATTAAAATCAAGAGAAGCCACAAGAATCCATATTCCTTAAAGAGTTAAATCTGAAGACCAACCTACTTTCAACATCAAATTTGGATTAACATCTACCAGGGCCCTTGGTATTTGAACCATCAACTGAAAAATCAAAAATCCAGAAGTTCAAGTCAGGTCAACATTATGAATGGAAAAAAGAAAGAAAAAGGGATAAAATAATAGTCCAGAGAAAAGAAGCAGTGGGTTAAGGTACAATATAAATCCTAAACCTGCAAAACACTTTCAAAAACACTGTGTTTGACACAGTGAAGCCTTTTGTCTGCATTTCCTGCCCTGAGTGCACAGCGGTTGCAGCTGACTCTAGCTCTTGGCCGTTATGGCTTGTAACACTGCTAATTTTCAGAACTATTAGAAAGCTTTCAATTATCAGAGAGTTCCAGGAAAAGAGAAAACTCCATGTAAAACCTTTGTGTAAAGGAAGAAAGTAGGACCTCATAAAAACCTCAAGCTTGAAGAAACAAAAAATCCAGCCAAACAGAAGAGAATTACACCTCTTCCCACAAAAATACATGGATGACTAAATAAATAAATAAATAAGCCTCTTCTTTACTATTCCAGACAACAGTGAATGTAGTCTAAAAATTCAGGGTAGTTTGTGATAAACAAACTAGGTCACTACGTAGATATCAAGGATAAATATAGTAATTTCTAATGCAGGGAAACATTCCCAGAAAAATTTTGGAAAGCCTGAGATACCTGTCCTGAATGCAGAAGCCTGTTTTGTCTATAAACATCACCACCACTCTTCACTTTTTGGTGAATATTGCAGAACATAAATACTATATAAAGATCTATCCTGTGTTAGTACGTATAGATATGTTAGAAAAAGCCAAAAGCCACCAAAAAAATTGCACAGTAGTACAGTAATGACCCATCTTCCCCAGCTAATACATACCTCTTACAATTCATGCCACTGCCATATAACCAGACTACCTGTGAGCTCTGACAGGATCATGTGGTGACACATCTATGCTGCTCCAAGAATCATAAACTCCATACAGATACAATTTCTTCCAAGTCTTCATTTCCACCAGGAAAATAAGGGATCTACTATGCCTTAAAGAGGGTCAAAACTAAATAATCTCCCTTTCCACACAGACAGCAATGGGAAGTACATGGCATAGGACTGACCCTACTCCTTCATCAGCCACTGGTGGACTGATGCCCACCTGTGATCTTCAGGCTGCTCCCCAAAGCCCAAACTCTGGGCAAAGCCTATGTGGCTGAAGAGCAGAGGCGATAGAGTTATTTCATTGCTCAGGGAGGGTATGATCCTAAAGAAGTTAGTATTTTATTTTTAAACTACAACAACTTAGAAGCAGCACCTTCCATAAAGCCAATTTCAACAGATACACACTACAGCTTGTAATCTACTAGAACAGTAATTTTATGTCTTTTATGCTGTTCTCTTTCAAAGAACAGATGTAATACGTCTAAAATCTTCAGTAGTTTTACTGTTGTATCTTAACAGGAAAATGGGGCAGAACAAAACTATACCCTTTCTGAAGCTGCTCTTTCTACAGAAAATCTGTTCTGACATCCTATATTAAAGGCTTTTAAAAATTATTCCAACTGTTACAAAATATATATACCATGCTGTAAACAGACTGGGCATTTGCAATTCGAATTTTAAAAGCTTCTAACACCTCATTTTGAAAATGAAAAAGAAATGAGAATCTCTTGCATATACAGTAATAAAGTGAGAACACTGAATAACATTAACTGAGAGTTCTCCTGAAACAGCAATTCCAGATCATTACCTGTTTGTGAGATCCCTGCAACTCTCTGGGTAAATATTACCAGTATACTAACACTTGTCACAGACACAATGAAATGTATATGCAAGCAGCTGCAACGCTTGCAGTGCAGGAGCTTGGACTACAGGATACTTAACATCACGGCTTTTAGCAGACGTCAGTCATCAAATCTCATTGTTTCTCTTAAAGATAGATGCCTTTCTATGTGATGTATTGACCTTTGTTTTCAGACTTCAGGGATGCTTTTTGTATCATCTGGAAGGCGCACACACTTCAAGAAGAAAGGGGGGGGGGGAGCCAAAAAAAGCTTGATGTGACACAAGAGACAAAAGATTGCTATGAAAGACACTAGCACAAGACTTTATGATTATCTGCCAGACTACAACATTTATAGGGTGAAAGACTAGCTTCCTGAATCTCCAAAAATGTAAAAGAAAACTTCTTGTGTTTCTTGCTAAAATTCTTCAGCTCCAAAAATGGTGCTGCTCTAGAGGAAAAGCCCAGTTCAGAACACTGATTTTAATTAAATCTGACTGACCTTTATTCCAGTGAAGTTGGGGTACAGTTCTGGGATATTCCTTCTTCCCTCCTCTGCCTTAAAAGGAAATTTTTAGTTGGGATTTAAAATTCTGTTCATATGTTTCTACAAGTATAATGCCATAACCACAATTCATTACTAGAAAAGAAACCAGTGTACCTATTTTTAATTATTTACTGCTTTCTACAGGAAATAAAAAAAAAAATAAAAATCAGAACTTGTCTTTCAAAAAACAACCAAGCAGCAGACTAGTTGGTCAAAATTAGTCAGTCACTGGTCTCAGACCCTAGAAAGAGACACAGATCCCACAGGGCTGGTGTGTGAAGCTGGGCTAAAGGGACACTGCCACTTGGGAAGGTCACACTGCTTCTTGATCAGGTTGTTTACTTGCTGAAAGATGAGGCTTTGTCCAGCTGAATCCAGCAGCCAGATTCAGCATGCACACATACACACACTTGAAGTCCTTGTGAAACAAATAACAAAAAAATTTTGTATTAACATTTTGAAGAGTTCTCTCTTTTTCCTCCTGAAGTAAATGAAGCATGTAGTGATTTTACTCATTCATTTTGGCTTCTTCCTGCTCAGCCTTCAGTTGGTCTGAATGGAGGAGCCAGAACCACGTCTACTCACCAGTGGTTTCAAAGCAGTTTACTTGCTTAGAAATAAGCCAGGGCAGAATTTCTAAGGCAGGCAGCTCCTCCCACTCTGCTGAGAGCATGCAGGGAGCTCCTGAGCCTCACCTGCTTTGCATGGCCAAGGAGGGATCTTTATCCGTAAGATAAATATTTGGCACAAAATAATTAGGGAAGAAAAACACTGTAATCTGTTCTCATCAAAATAACCTACCAGGACAGCTTAGTTAATCAACACTTGATTGGCCCCAGGATGGTGAGGTAGCACACAGATTCTCAGTACTGGGAGATGGCAGGAGAAATGCAGAATTTGCTCCTCTGCCTGCAGCCATGCCAAGGAAATGCAGACAGGAACACAGTGCATAATCCTGGGTCTGATTTCTGTACCTGGTTTCCATAGTGGGTGATACATAGCTATACACAAGGCAGGGAGAAATGTGGCATTCTGTGCCTTAGGGTAGGGTGGGGGAGCGAGTGAGCATGTCTCCCTGCTCAACATGGTTTAACTTCACCTGTTTAGCACCGAAAAAGAGACTTGGGACATTCACACATTGGGAACCAGCAAGCACCTGGAGGGGTAGGTCCCGAAACACATTTCTTGGCAAAAAATGCGTAAGCTGTCACGGAGAAAACTGTCCCTAACTTCGCCCTGAAGGAACCAGGTGAGGACACATATGGTGTCCAACAGCACCGTGTCACTCGCTCCTCCCTCCCTCTTCCCATCACCCATCCTTGCACGAGCGCTGGGGCTTGCCTGCTCCTGCCCTAAGTCATCCCAACAAGCTAAACTACCAGAAAACTAGCATGGCATAGAAATGATGGTTTTTATTGCTCTGCGTAAGACCATCACCAGTGCTGAAATTAGGGAAAAGTCAGTGACAAAGAGAAATTAGATAGGCTTGCCTATACTGTCAAATCTCACGTGCTTAGCAGTAACAAACTATAGAGATTTAGGAAGTTTCCTACAGGCTAGACCTTTGTTTCACCGCTCCAAGGGCCAAGAGGCTCTGACCCACAGGTCAGAGCTGCACCTTTTACTACTCTTTTACTCACACTCAGCATTTTAAATGCATATTAGCACATAATTATTCAACTACAGTGAAAGATACTGAGGCATACTGGAGTAGTAACTGCTCTTGCTGTGTGAAGCAATACAGACATAGTCTTAATATTAAGCCAGTACATATAGTCAGCCACACCTTACTCCAGCTGATTTCAGGGTTCTTCCTCAGAATGTTGATTTGGTATTTTTCCCCCAACAGATTTCGCAAAAGCAAAAATAAATCTCTAAGACTACATTCCCAAGTATGTCTGACATTGCTTTAATTACCTTTTTTTGTTGTACTCTGGTTGTCCACTATGACTTTAGTAATGGGCTGAACCAGAAGACCCATATTTGGAGAAGAGTTTGGGTTAAGTAAAACCACCATAGGAAGGAACCAGAGTGTACATGTATGTGCAAGTGTGCAACAGTGCAAAAATGCAGCATTTCTTAGAGAAGTTTCTATCAGAAAACATGCATTTGAACAAGGACACCAGGTTAAAGAGAAGCCTGGTGAAGCAAGTCAAGAGGTTACAATAGGATGGGATTGATCACACCCAGGAAAATGAAAGCCATTATTAAAGAGGTTGATCTTTATCCTGAAGGACTACCTATAAAGGATGCATCATTTTGTATGAGATCAGAAGGTAAGCCATAAAAAAGATATCAAAGAAATTAGACAAAAGCATCATTAAAGAAATATATATAGGACGTACCATAGAAGAGAACTACTAGGTCATTTTAGCTACTTCCCATGACAACAGCACATACTTTCCCCATTCACACTGTACACTAGTCACAGTATTAATCTAATCTTCCCTTAAAATTGTTCAAATACATGGACATTCCATGGTTTTAAAATAGTTCTGGAATAGTATCTAAAAGCAATCAGCTACTAGGTCTTTGTTTTTAACCTAGAAAAGCCCTTGTAAGGCAATCCTGTGCAATTCCTCACACAAGTAAGGAATCTGACAAGTTACATAGCAAATAATATTTTCTCCATCGCTATATTTCAAAAGCCCAAGCTGCAAAGGGGGTAAGTAAAAAAAAAAAAAAAGTCAGTCTCAGAGCCCAGGCCACTGCCTGCAAACGTAATACTTAACTAGAAAAACAAAAAAACCTGGCAAACAGATTAAAGCAGTATGGTCTATGGGACTGTAATAGAGAAAAAATCAGAGAGGAAGCATAGATTAAAGGGGCTGGTTGTGTGCAGTGATATCCAGCAGTGATAGAGGCTGTTGTACATGAGGGAGAGACAGACTGAAAGATGTAAATGTTGAAAATAAAATAAATCAAACGTCTTTTATTTTCTATTTTTTTCTGTTTTTCACACTCACACATCTTATCCAAAAGTATTTTCTATATTGTCTGTTGTAGTTTCACTGTTGTAGAAACCTAAGACATGAGTAATCAGATGGCAGAAATTACTGTTATTTACGCACTGCTGTCACAGCTCTCCATAATTATACAGGCTGACACAGCATCTTGACAATGATAGGAAAAAAGCAGTTTTTGTAGAAATTTTGTCAGCCTTCCTACACAGAAGCATGGCAAATAAAATTATTGCAGCTAAAAATTGGCAAAGCAATCACCTTTCAGGGTTCTGGTTTTTTTTTGTCTCTGTCAAAAAGTTACTATTGTAAGAATACTCAAAGACACAAAAAAAGCCCTCTATGTCCAAACTGTAGCTTTATCCTACAGTAGGGCCACAATCTGGCTATGCACAAATGCCTTGTGTTGTTTAAAACTGAAAACAATTAAAGAAAAAATGAGTTGCAAGGGGAGTGGGACAGGAAGAAGGAAAGAAGTTTATGTGCAAAACACTGAAAATGTCCTGTATTGAAATAAAAAATTTGAAACTCTCAGGTTCAAATCCATAGTCTGAACCACTTAACAGTCAACTCAAACCCATGCTGTCCATGTCCCAGGCAAGCTAAACACCAGAGTAGGACAGGGAAGACTGATTACTGGTTGAACTCTTGTATGCACAGAATTGCAATGTTTCAATAAAGTACTTTTGGTTGGCAAATTTCTCAATCGCTTTAACCCAAGAGTCACCACTTGATGCAGACACTGCATGCCGGACAGGTTATGCCTCTAGATCTGCCCCTACTCTCCCATGCACCACCTGGGACAAGAAGCACCACGGAGCACCCACATCGAATCTCCCACCTCCTCCCATGGAGGCTCTGCCTCCGCTCCCTCTTCCTTTTGGCCACCAAGGTCACATATGACCCATGAAACTGAAGCAGTTGCACATTTTTCGCTCACACCTTTAGTTTCCCGCTGGGATGTGCAAAGCTCCTACCCAGGCAAAACACAAGGAGAGCAGATCTTCTTGCGCTTGCTTACCCATCTGCTGCTCCTCCCTGCTGTCATCTGCATACTGGACTTTACTGCTTTAAATATTGTGGTTAAAATCTCCTAAAACTGAAAACCTGATGTTCTGCTGCCACAAGTGGTATAGCCAAGATAGCTACTCCAAGGTTCTCCATTTAAAAGGCACAGATGAATGAGTACTTTCTTCTGTATTTTCAAACAACTTCACCAAACTTGTTGTCATAAAAAGCCTTTGCCTACAAATGGCCCATTACTAAAGTCTGGAGGTTGTGGAGAGAAGCAAGGAATACTATCGTTAGTCTCAAAAACACAGCCTTAGATGTTCATTGCTTTTGTTGAATATAACCAATTTTGACCTGAAATACGGAGCTGTGCATCCCGAATTCATAGGACAATGAAGTCTTATCTAACATTACCCAAAGTTTTAAGGAGTATCAGACTTGATGTGTGGCACATAAGTGAATGTAATTCCTCTGTACATGATCTGAAATGTGGATATAGACACAATATAGTATGTATGCATATAGCCACTGTATAGTGTGTAAAATTGTTTTCATGTGTGTTTCATATGATAATGCATTCACACACACACCACATACTGTAATTATTAGCTAGAGACTTTATTAGATAACCATGGTCTGTTTCATTTCTCAGCTTTTAAAACTTAAAATAGAAGAACACGCCCACTGTGATGAAAGGAAACACAGCTTGCTGACAAAAGAGAAAAAAACCCACACAAACAAACAATAGAAAAACCCCACAAGTACATTGCCCCAACAATGAGACTGAAATTTGATAAAATCCCAAACCATGAAAATACATGCACAAATTCTGCATCTCCAAATTTCTGGGACACCAGCTGCTAGCTCAGCCTCTGCTTTCAGTAATACCCCAGATCCAGCTACGCAATTGCAGTTACTGTTTTTGAACAGGTCCACACTCTGCTCCTGCAATACGAATGGCACAAAGGCTGCTTTACCCCCTACACACCATATCATTAGAAAATTAGCCATACCCTACTGTCACTACACTCAGTGAGTAGCTTTCCCTTTAACGTAAGATCTAAGTTTCCTATAAAGGAAACTTAGACCCATTATCACTTACTCCTCAGGCTGATATAACTCACTGAATTTAGGCTGATGTTGGCTTTCCCCCTACATTCTCCCTTCATCCCCTTTAAATGGAGAATGTGTGTAGGTCCTCCAATGTAAGACAGCATTTTCCAGAGGTCTTAGGTTTGCAAATGTTAAGGTTATTACAACCCTTATTTGGGTCTGAATCTTTTAACTCACCTTTTATTTTCTAATGTATCACCTGACCAAGAAAAATTAAAACTCTTATTTTCACTGTGAACCTGTTTTGAAAGTTGAAATAAATTAATACTGTTTTTATGTTTAACCCATATTATTTCAAACTCAAGGCAGCTGGGCTTCAAGTATGCTACAAAGCCCAATATCACTTGTAATACAACACTGACCATCCTTTAAGATTTCAGAAATACTCCTGGCTCTGTGGCTTATATAAGTTTGAAATGTGTAAAAACCTAAAAAATGGAAAACAGTAACATGCTAACTCCTATGTGACTCACAATAAATTAGAGAACAACATAGATTTATTTCTTGACTCTTGCAGTTTCTTAAACGCTGCTTCTCCAGATATTTATACTTGAAGGGATACCAAGCTGTGAGTTTGTCACTGCTGCTGTATGGACATGTGCTGTACAAACAGCTAATTCAAGGCATAAATATCAACCTTTTAATAAGAAGTGATTATCTTTTGAAATAACTTCCAAAGTTAATCATTTCCTTGATTTTCAACTGGATGGTAATTGGAAAAATGTGGAGGAGGGAAGGTAAGACAGTGCCCCTTTTCACTATGCTACCATTGATACACAACCTTGTATGAAGTATAACCTTTGAAAAAAAACATAAAGGATAAAGACATAAAGGGCAGAGAAAGAGGAAGTTGGACACTTAAAAAAAAACCAACTAATACCACCACTATTACAACTGGACTATTAATTCCAGTTATAATAATGCTTGACTGGACATCAAATTCTATCCTGTGCTGACCAGACACGTACAGGATGCAATAGTATATCTGCTATATGCTTTCTGGAAGCTATATGAGCAGTCACGGAAAATCAATTTGAATACAAATGTAATTTGTTAAAAGAACAGTGAAAATCATTATGCAGGGTCACACTGTCAGCAGTTTGCACAGAAGCAGATGCCATCCGAAGATGCAAAAGCATTCTGTAAAACAGAAGAATCTCAGTCTTTAAAAGTCTCTGTGATCTTTCCAGTCTTTCAGTATAGTTACATGAGAACAAAGCTACAGTTTACCTCTCTTGTTTCTCAGCACTTTTACTCCTTGCAGCTCATTCCAGCTGCAGAAAGAGGCTTTATAGAAACTTCTAAGCCTCAGAGAGAGTGAAGGTTCCCACTGTAATGGAGAAAAAGCAACATCTTTGAAACAGTTCCTTGAAAGTTCCAAAATATTTATCTCAGGCTGACAGGACACAGTCATGAAACAAAGAACTAGATTTGCCTGGTTTTGGCAATGTCAATATTGCTTTTAGGCAAACCATACATAAAAATTCAGCATCAAGCTAACTGAAAACGCATGATACAATTTAACGACCAGCTTCACAATGAAGACAACTCAAATGGTAAATCTTCAGAAGATCCTGTTGCAAAGACATTTAACACATAGACATGGAATATACCGATTTGCTATGTACTTAGAGTGCTGTTACCATAGCCGATTGATCAGCTTACCCCATTCCATGAGGTAAATCTGGGGACTAAAACAGCCACCAGTTTTAAATTAGGTTTTCCTTTCATTGGATCCCAATCTTTACTGACTGTTCTGAAAGGTACTGGCTTATTTGTTTCTAAAAAAATACACAGTGGGACTCAGGAACCTGTATTACTATAGATGAGATGCACTGTATTTCTTCCACCTGAAATAATCTCTTGTAGTCTCTGTAGTCACTCTTGCAGTTACTGTCTGTCCACTACACCGTAGAACATCAGATTGGCTCATGTTCAAATTTGACCACGGAACAGCAACAGCAAATGTAAAACCTTACAGCTGTTTTGAAATATGTATAAAAGGACATTCCTTATTAAAAATGCACCTGCATCTTCCTTGCAAACTAAGGGGTAGAAGTCACTGCACCCTTGAAGCCTAGTTTCATCATATACAGGCATATTAAATGCATCTCTGAAGATCAGACTTCTGTTACAGTGCATGAGATTGCAAATTTATTAGATTGGCCAAAGAAGAAAATTGCAGTCTTCCACTGGGATGACTTTTTCCATCATCATCATCATCATCATCATCATCATCATCATCATCATCATCATCATCATCGTCATTATCACCTCTCTCAATCTTTTTCCTCCTCCCTCCCTTTAAAAAAAAAAAAAAGAAAAAAAACCCTTGCTGATATACTATGTATGTGTTCCAAACACAAAAAGCAAAAGAGGTTTTTAAGATACCACGAATAAACAGGATTTTGACCTCCATCATTACTTTTCAGAGCTCCAATAAAAAAGCAGTTGGTATTTTTCTTTGTAGACTTGAAACACGGGTCAGTAATGAACTACATGACTTAACTTTGATCTGCAGGTGGAATTTACCCCAAAAGAAGACAGGGAAGAACTGGCCACTGCATAGATGACACTACCATGGGTTTTCATTATACACATTATGCAAATGGACTCATCAGCAAGTTATGTTCAAACAAAGCACAAAAAGTTTTGTAGCATTTAAAACCTGCTCTCTAAAGAGTTTCAGTTACTTATAGTGCTTACAGTCATCATAACTTTGAGAGGATCTATTAAAAGTAAACGTTATGACAGTGAGCAAAATTAACCCAGTATATCAGACATGTCAAGCAACGTTTTAGTCTATTTCAGCATAAAAAAAGACTCTGTATAATTTTCTTCTGTCTCATTTTGAAAGCCAAGGACAAACCTTTAACTGAACAATTACAGCTTAAGCAATCACAGAGCAAATGGATTTTTTTTCCTTCCTATTTCACTTCTATTAGAAAACCTAAGAAGATATCTCTGTTCTGAAGTTACCTAAAAACATGGCAAGACCGTAGACTTAGATGAAAAAACGTCTCAGATGTGAACTATGAGAAGTCCTACAGAAGCCCCATGCAAAGTATTTATGACAAGTCCAGACTTTGTGGCAGACATAGTATCTTTTGCTTAAAAGACTTTGGGCATAAACTGCAGGTACAAGGACATATTGCATAAGCTATCACATGCTCGCTGCAACTGCGTGAATGTTACTGGATTCGGAGAAGCCACTGTGCTGAATAATTTAAGATCCAATAAAATATTCAATTTTACTGATACATTGGTTTCATTTTAAAATAAAAAATGTGAATAATGACGGGAACAGGTCTAAAAGTCAACGGAAATACTACGTTACTCATTAGGATAACAGTTGGTCTACTAAGCTTCGGGAAGATAACAACTGGGGCGATAATAAAAAGGTCTCCAACCCCGAGACATTCCCCCCACGCCGGATGCATCACACGGAGGGACAGACACAGCCCCGGCAAAGGGGCATGTCTGGAGCTGGCGGAGGGCGAAAAGGCTGTGCCGGGGGAGGGGGGGGGGACGGACGGACGGACGGACAGGGGGAAGCCCCCACGTAGGACGGCGGCCGCCCACGGAGGGTTTCGTGCTGTGGGTCGAGGTGGCAGTGCGGAGGGGACCCACGGCGGTCCCTGCGCCCGGGGACTGAGCTCCTTCCCCAGCGGCGCTGCGCCCGCCTCGGCGGGGAGCGGCGGTCGGCACCGGCACCGGCACCGGCACCAGCAGCGGACGGGACGGGACGGGACGGGCGGCAGGTGAAGCCCCACCGCCCCCGGCGCCTTCCCGCCGGGCCAGCCCCGGCCCCTTCGCAAGAGGTGCTGCTGCGGAACCCGGTCTTGCCCCCCCCCCCCCCGCCCCCGACGCTCAGCTCGTAGCAAGATGAGCTCCGACAACTTTTTTTAATGCCGGGAGGAGGGAAAATCCACCTAGCCTCCACTACGTAATTGTTCTAAATAACAATAAAGAGAACTCCAAGAGCTCTAAAGTTATTTTTCTGGGGTAGGGTTGGGCTTTGCTTGGGGGTTTGGGGGCGGAGGGGGAGTATGAGACAGAGACGGCGCCGCTGGTGTTTTAGATGGAGATGCCCTAGTTAGAGGGAGACAGGAACAGGGTCGCCTTACAAGAGCTGTTCACTGCTGTCGAGATACTAAAGCCCCAGAACGTGTTTGCAAAGTGTTCCGCGGTTTGCTGGCTCTTCGGCTGAGAGCTAACAGCCTTCAAATTAAAATGAAGACCGGTGACGGGGGGGGGGGGGGGGGGGGGGGGGAAGGGAAAAGAGATGTGGACAGCTCTGCGGCTATTATTAAATCTTCCCAGCCGCTCATCTGGATTACATTTAAGCTCTCACGGCGTTTGTTTCCCCTCTAATTAAGCGTAGTTTCAAAACAGAACATGTCTGAGGATGGATCTTTCTTCGGCTTCTATTTAAAATGTAGAGGTAAGTATTTTCTTTTTTTTTTTTTAATAAAGAAAACAAAAAAAAAAGGCAAGCCCAGACGGAGGCACCCGGCTGAGAGCCGCCCGCCAGTCGCGCCTCCCCGGTCCCCCCCGCGCACTTCGGCTCTGACTTTGCGAGAGCTCCGGCGCGGCCCCGACAACCCGTCCCCCAGTCCCCCCGTTCCCCCCCCCATCCCCGTCCCCTCACCTCGGGCGAGGCGCGGCCCCGCCAAGCTCCCGCAGAGCACCAGCCAGGCCAGCACCGCGCGGTTCATGGTCCTCTCCTCCCGCGGCCGCGCCGCCTCTGCCGAAGGAAGAAGAAGGAGGAGGCGGCGGCGGCGCCTCCGCCCGGCGAGGCGAGGCGAGAAGGTCCCTCCCGGCGCGGCCCGGCCCCCGACCGAGCGCAGCCCCCGCCGCGGCTCCCGCTGCCGCCGCCCTAGCAGCGCCGAGGAGGCTGCCCCGCCGCCCGCCGGCTCTGCGCGCCCGCCAGGTGCCGCCGCGCCTCCAGCATGGCCCGGCCGGCCGCCTCCGTCCCGCGGGCGAGCCGCCTCCTCCTCCTCCTCCTCCTCCCTTCTCCTCCTCCTCCCTCCTCCTCCTCCTCCTCCTCCTCCTCCTCCTCCTCCTCCTCTTGCGCGACCGCGGCCGCTCTGCGCGCCCAGAGCGGCTCCTTCGCGGGGGGAGGCGGCGGCGGCGGCGGGCGGTGCTGCTCGACACACCCTGGCACCTGCTCCGCCCCCCCCCATTCCCTCCCCAGACCGCGCCTCCCCCGCCGCTGCGGCGGGAGATGCGGGGGTCGGCGGGGGGGGGGTCGGGGACGGGGACGACGGGGACGACGGCGAAGTGCACCACGGCAAGGGACTGGCTTCTGGCGGAGCCTCTCCCCCACAGCCCGCTCCGTGCCCCTCTGCCCCCCCGGGTGCCGTCTGCGCGGATCGGGGTCTCGGGAGGGGGCTCAGGACCGCATCCCCGGGGTTCCTCTTCCGAGACAAATTCGTGCGTCGCGGTTTAGTCGTTGGCGCTGCGGGCAGCTGCCCTCTTCCCTGAGGGGATGGTCGCAGGCCGGCGCGGTCCGCAGAGGTAATTTTACCCTCCACAAACTTTTTTTCTCTTGTGGGTGCTGTTTAGACAGCCCTGCGCTTTGCTGTGCGCTGCTTCAGCTGCCGGCTTAAAATCCTTCCTGAACATCCAGGTAGGGAACTTGCATGAAATATGAACGTCCATTCTTCCATCTCTCTCCCCGGGCAGGACGTCGTCCTGACCGGTACTGAAAGGGAACCGAAGCAAGAATGCAAGACATGGTGAAATTTTAGAAGTAGTCCAAGGTGGAGGACGGGAAGGTCCCATGTCAGACCACGACTCACAAGTTTTTTGTTGGTTTTTTTTTTTTTTTCTACCTGCATATATACAGCTACAAAAGTGAAATAAGTACTAATTGCCCAATGGGATTCAAAAGGCTCTTCAGGTATTTTATAGCTGTAATTGCATCCCCTTTACATGCCCTCGTAGTAAAAGAGCCAATATTAATATTATATTAAACATTAATGCAGTTGCTGAGTGAGAAGAATGCCCTTAACAGCATTAGGCTGTTGAGAAGCATTTCTATAGACACAACCTGAATGTCCGGGCCGGTTGCATGACAACAAGGAGAGACATCATGAAATTAAGAGTAGAAACGACCCGTTAAATCGTCTAATCTGTGGGCTACTTTGGCTAGCGTCTCACAATAGTTTCCAGCATTTCATTTTACACGCCCTTTGTCTACCATTAAATGCCTGTAAGTGGCACGGTGACAGCCCTTCCCTGAAGCTCTAGTTTTACATCTCAGCTTGCAATTAATCGCATTTTTCTCTGACATGGGAAGTATTTCAGTTTCAACACATTGCATTGTCAGGAAAGAATTAAAAGGATCAGGCTTTTTGCATTGGTTAAGCTATGAAATTACCAGAAATAACACGCCTTGATAAAGAGCATTTTACACCCAGAATCCGAGAGCATTTTCTGCTTGCATACCGAACGCAGGTGCACACACCAAGCATGCACTTCACCCATCACGGAGGTGCAAGCTTCTCCGGTGGCACTCAGCCAGCAGTACTGGGGCACTGCAAAATTACCCAGCAGGTTAGGACAGATAAAGAAAAAAACATCTCCCGTACACTAATGAAGCCCACGCTAGCACAGAAGATATGTTAGCACGGGCTTTAGTCCAGCGTATCTCTCTGCACATGCAGTAGCTGGTAGCATTCACCAAAACTTTCACTGTCTTCGCTGTTATGTGTGCTGCACCTGGCAGCACTCGCGTGGGCTACAGTTATGCCTTCGTTTTGCTGCACAGACATACTCTGCGATTGCATCACTACTTCTACAGCGACTTGGATTTTACACGTCAGTGTCCATGCCAGAGATCTCCCTGAAGAACTACTGTCTGGAAAGAAAATACTTCTATTTCTCTTCGAGGGCTGCTTTACTATCAATACAGAGATAGTGGAAATTTAGGAAGCCTTAACAGAGCTTCTGATATTAATGCATCGTTTCTCCACAACGGTGCTAATTTTACTGCTTATCTCTGTTTTACAACCAAGAATCCAGCTGTCATAATTACAAGGCAAGCTGCACTTTAGCTGCTGTGGCAGCCCAGCATGCCTGCACCCCCAAGCGGCAGGCTTGCCTTTTTTTATTTTTCTTGAGGGAATAATCCCGTAATGCAGCCCCTTTATTTCCCCAATTAGAATAAATCTAAAGGGCCTAACTACATTTGGTACTGGGAAGCCTTTTTCCACTGAGAGCCTGTGACTAGCAGCTGATTAAAATGACACAGAAATAGCTTCTTCAAAGCCAGGCACTGTTTATTCAGCCAAAAGGGATGAAACAACAAAAGGCTTTTATGTTTGGTTCTTACCTAAAGTGCAATGCCTTTTTGTTTTCAGATTTTGAATAAGTTTTATTCAGCAAAATCTATCTTCCCCACCTCAGAGTAATCAGACTTTTCCTGCAGCTTTCTTGCTGTCCTTCTCTGCCGGGCTCCCCTTCACGTGCTGCTTCCTCCTGCTTGCTCCCCTGCATTTCGGGAAGGACCTGGCTCGGGGATGCTGCAGGATCTCCCCTTCATCCAGTGCCTTCCTTCTAGCCCAGTCGTTTTTCTTAGCACAGAGCAATGCCATATCCTGCTCCAACTTGGTGCTGAGACGGGGAACCAAAGGAACCTTAGTAGATATAGTAGATATATGAATGTAGATAGGAATTGTTTAATAATTATCTAGCTTATAATGAAATTAAAGAAGTTTCAATAGAGGTAGACATGGCCCAAGGGGATGAGAAGTGATGTTTAACGTTTCCATTGTTGAGGCTGACTGAGACAGGAGATAGTCCCTGATAAGAATCAACAGTGACTCCAAGAACCAGCCAAGACCGACCTTGTGATTTGGACAAATGCCAAGGGACAACTGAGTCTGCGCAGGGACAGAAGGTTAAGAGTTCACTGTGAAGAAGACATACAGCCTTCATCTTCACGACCACCAGACGACCACCATAAGGAGGCACTGCGCAAGCGCAGTTGAAAGGAAACTATGGAAATGACTTCCTAGAGCTAATTATAATATGAAGCGGGGATAGGTAATGCCTATGTATAGGCGTATTGCGAAACTCTATGTATATGTAACACTTGACTGTATAAATTTGGGGTGAACTGCCAAAATCAGGCGCACACGACTTTGGTGGGACTACCCCCCGTGCTGCTCAGCGCTGAATGAACATATCTACTTTACAATCTCACTGATTGTGGAGTCTGTTTTCCGCACGTCAGTGCTCTGAGAATGGCTCCGAGGTACAGATCGTTCCTTCCTCCCAACTCAAAGGTAGTAATTATTTGCATCTAGGTTTTCTTAATATGGATTTCCTGATATGTATAAGCCAAACCTATTTACTGTGCTAGTCTGAGTTCCCAAGTCTCCCTGGGCTATCCTGCTATGGGCCCTCAATTCTTCAGTGCTACATCACCACCGTTGTCATCGGGGTTGTTGTTGTTGCAGCATGTCACAGCACTCTCCACCTGTAGTGACCAATCCCTGACCTGACCTTCTTGGTGGAGAGGCTGGTGTCCTTCATTGTCCTCTAAAGTTCAGAAATGGTGGATTTCTGCCATTTGTTGTATACACCTTTCTTGAAGCAACTGCCTCACTTGATGGTGGGAAAAACTGCCTTCTGACTCTGCTGCCATTTATAAGTACTATAGGTATGTAACCATCATTTTCATATGGGAAACCCCAAGACATCTGGAAGGTTCTCTTTCCCTTACTTGCTTACATATCTGCAAATCCTTAGTGACTTCCCAACAGTGAAGGCACTTGGCTGAAATACAGACGAAATGGGGCTGGAATGACATAAGCCATTGCAGCTCAAGCTGACAGTCTCACTTTGTATATGAATTTTGATATTTATATCAATATATAAATATTATATTTTTATATTTGTATTTTGATATTTATCTGTAATGCAAAATTCTTCCTTCTGTCGTGAATTCATGATGCGCTTCATGTTCTGGATTTTAGTACTGAAACGGTCTCAAGAGGTCAAGAACAATTTTGCATCCAGTTTTTTTAACTTCTTCCATCTAAAGGATCAGCACTGTTTACCATGAATTTTTGCCTAACAGGATTACCAGATAGGGGCTGCGAAAACTGTCTAAATGTGCAACACCCCATGCTTAGGCTAAGGATCCCTGGATCCTTGATCTTCTGGAATGGAGGGGGTAGAGCGGAGAGACAGATCAACTGCTGCCTTTCAAAGGGAAAACACAACATTGTCAGCTTCCTTGAGGCGGGGCAAGAGCTATTCCACAGCTGGTAATGTTCCCATTTTTTCCTTCATCTTCCTTTCGTTAGTACTTATTTTTCCCCACCTGTTGTCTGCATTATTTCCTGTCCTACCCCAAATGCTCAAATTAACCCTTTGAAGTCCTGCACTACATTAAACAGGAAAAAATTATAACCATTACAAATGTAGGCAGCCACGTCATTTGCCACACTGCCCTTAGATAAAAAGCCATCAGGAAAGGAACAACAACAACAAATCTTAATGCACAAAATGAACACATTTTTAGCATAAGAAATAGAATAATGCTTCATGTTTAATAGTAGTGACACAAGGTCTAATACTTGTTACACAAAAGGTGAACTGAGTAACTCCCATCTGTGCTGCAGTAGTAAAAGAGTAAGAGCTTAACCTTACTGTTCACCAACCTCTTGCCAATTTTAGAAGTCACCTAGTAAACATAAAAGTAACCTGTCAATTACCCTATAACACCTTTAGGGTATCTTGGATACCAGCTTTGCTTAGGAGATTAGCTTTATCACTGGTTCCCATCAAAGCATTGGCCAGATTTGAACCTTCTTAAAGTGAGAAATCCGGACAAGCTCAGCGCCCAGGGTGTACAGGCAGAGATTATATTGCCACCTCAATTATAATTAGCACTATAAAAAGCCACTGCTGCACACAAGCAGTGGAACTTTCCATAATGTTTTCTAATAATATGTACTTTGTTCATCAGGGATTTGTCGTACATCATTCACCATAACTGGCTACTCTGATTCTGCGAGTCATTGGCGTGTATGTGCCTCAGAGAAAAGAAGAGATACTACATCTGTCTGTCACCACCACCGCAACACTGCCAGAATTATTCTTTTGGTTGACACTACCTCTGAAAAAGGGAACAATTCATTCTTTTATCTCAGCCCAAACAAAGCCTGATCCACCACTTCTTGAACATGCAAGGTTTCCACTTAAGTCAACGTGGGGTTTTGTTGCATAAAGCATGGAAGATCCTGCTTCCCTCAAACCTTTCTGGTTCAAAAGAAGTGTCATGTAATGCTGCATCATAGGAAAGGGAGAGAAGTGGCTGTGCAACACAGGGAAACAAACTCCATTTAAAAAAAAAAAAAAGTACTTTTTCTTTCCAACTTCTGTAGCATGGATTTTTTTGACTCTTTATAGAAAGGAGGCAACAAAATCAGTGCCATAATTGGTTTTGATTCCCCTTCTTTTATCTTGGAAATAAGCCTTTACTGTCTACAGAGGACAGATATTTAAGAACCCCGTGCATTGGCTAAATGTCTGAGTATGTTTTAAAATGAATCCTTTGCCACCCATAATGTGAGTGTGTAATGTGCATAGGAACATAAAAGAGGAGAAGGGTACACAGGCTAAGGTGTGAGAGCAACCCATGAAATGAAGTATTCCTACGTTTTGTTCCACATATCCTTCAGCACACCACTGAAGTTGTGGAAGTAGATGCTAATTAATTTCAGCTGAAATTATTCCCTGCCCACTTGTGAGAGGAAGAAATTTAGATTTATGGAAATGGTGTACAGTGGTTCTTTCGGCAGCAGTAAGACACGTAGAAGCTGAGTGCTAATGTGCTTGTGTCTGTTCACTGCCGCTACAGACAGTTCGTCACCAACACCATGTGATTCCTCTACTTTCTACATAGGAAGGTCTGAGTTAAACATCAGCATCACTCCTCTGCATTGCTGATGTTAAGTTAACAAGGCAAAGATGCACCCCGATAAAGTGTCACTTGCAGCAAGCTGCACATGGTGGGTCTTCTGATGTGGGTGCAGATTGGTTTCTGCTCAAGAATCTGTGCCAGCAGGCAGTGATGCTGTGAGACTGCAGTTCTCAGGTGAGCCCAAGTCCCTTGGATGGAGAACTACAGGAAGCCCATGCATGGTTCTTGAGAGGATGATGAGCACCCGGAGAGTCCATGACACTGCTTAACCCCATGCTTTGCTGCCTACATCAGTTTATAAAATGCCTTTGCACTCGATACTGAGGAGTGGTCTGACTGGCATCCCGGATATTATGTTTCTGTGCCCTCCTGCATTCTGCTTCCAGCTGCAAACAAGTGTACTTAAAGGAAATCAGTGAGTGGAAGAGAGACTATGTGATTGAACAACCCTCGGTTCCTTACGAACCCAAGTTAACACACACCTCTCTCTTTTTTGAGTTTGTCTCTCTCTGCACTGGTGCATGATTCCTATTTTCTCCACTTGCACACTGACTGCCTTGCACCAGTAAAGATTGTTCTGCCTTGCTCTATTGTACTCCATGTTATGGAAAAGCTAAATCATGATCATTAATTGGAGCATCAAGTCACTATCAAACACATATACACGTATACCATTCTAAACAGCCATTTAGAGAAAAGGCGGCAACGGTTCTTTGAAATCTCTAGCAAAGTTTGCCTTGCTTCTCATCCCTCAATATTAGGACCTATTAGCACCCTGAATCATTGCAGAAACATCTGTGAAGTGCAGCCCAGCAAGCCAAGTTTGCAGTAGCTGGAAGGATTCATTCTCATGCAATATAAGTTGCAGTCTTTGATATCCAAGTTCCCTGGTGTTGCTACCACTTGATCAAATGAGTCTGAAGCAGAATTTCTACAAAATACGCAAGGGCAGTGGTAGAAGAAAGCCGATAGGATTCCAAATACAGCTTTTTAGATGCAAAGCTGAAGTTCCTACCTTAAATCTGTAATGACCAAGGTGGTGTTTTGGATTTTTTTTGCTTCAGTGCTACATAAATGCTGAAGTTACAATTTTGCAGAGATAAATGTGTTACACCAAGGCCTGCATCCTACTGTTATTTATATTAGAATTCCGAGGACAACACTACAAATGAACTTGGTGAAAGAGTTTGTTTCAGATACCTACAAAAGATATTTTCATCTTAGCAAGAAAATATTTTAACTGTTTAAACTGTAAGCAGCTCTTACGGTGTGTGAGGCTGCTTTTCCCTAAATGTGCTGTTGCAGATCATGCCAGTAAATAAGAAGTCTATTCTTTTTTTTTTTAATTATTATTAATTTTTTTATTCTGAGAGGAAAAAAAGAGATTGGAACATAATTTTTTAAATTATTTTGTCTTACTTTCAGTACTTATATTGCACAGTTAGTTTTAACAGCTCATTCACACTGAATTTCAGAACCCAAGGGAGGAACCATTAAATCACAATAAAGTATTTAATGGAGTTGTGCAATCTGCATTTCAGAGACTTAACTGCAAACTGAGCCAAAGATCTTGTGATTTCAGAATAAGAGAATCTTATTAGAGCCCAGAGACTTTTGACACCTGGTCTCTCATGGTGGAGTGCATTTCAAATCAACATTACATACACTTAATAGATTTCAATTACTGGGTTTGTGTGAAACAAGAAGACAACTAACCAAAACTTTTCTTTCATCTTCTGATGAGCTGGCAGTTTATCATGACATTTTGTAAATCATTCAGGTTGGAATTTGACAATGTGAGAGATTTTAGGAATACTTTTATGCCACTGCAGTGAACCGACAGAGCCATCCTGTCTCGATGTATGACAACTTTTCCTTGTCATATAAAATTATTTTTAAGTGTTCTTGGTTTTATGTGTTTGGGTTTTTTTAATAGTTTTTGGTTGTTTGGTTTGGTTTGGTTTGGTTTGGTTTCTTGAGGGATGACCTAGAGATGTGTGTTAGAAATTTATATTCATCACAAAAAGAAAAGAAAAAAAAAAGTTGATGAAAGGAGATGTGCTAGTTCCAGTTAAATTTCTGAAAGGTAATATTTTTCATGACTGGTAGAACATTTTTGTGCAAGATGGAAAAGGGCATACTCATCTAAAGAAGACACAAGATCCTCTTTTCTTTTCAGATTGTTAGTGGTACAGCAGCCAGAAAACTTGCCTGACACAAAATGCTGAGATTCCTACCTGTACTCTGATTCAGGCAATACAGCTGCTTTGTCTGGCTTTCTGGAATTTCAATTAACTATCCTGATTATTTCTTTTCCCTCAGGGACTCCACTTTTCCAATGAGTACTCTGGTTCTCATGATAATTTTGAGAAATCTTCATTTTGTCTTATTTGATTTTATCTCTATTGACAGTCAAAACATATTTTCCAGACAGCTGTTGTAGAGGCTGGGGTTTGAGGCTGCACTGCATTAGAGGATCTGCCAAGGTGCAGCAGCAACAGCCTCTTCCCTTGAGGACTCCCACCTTAAAATTACAGCCAAAAAGACAAAGCCCAGGAGAGAAACAAAGTGAATGGGCAGAAGAATAAGTAAACTAACAAAATATTTTATGATAAAATAAGATCTATCCATGCAATTCTTTTTCTGTTTGTGGTATTAATTGTATCAGCCATTGGTATCAGTAAAGAAATCATCTGGAGATGACTTCAGTTGTCCAAGTTAAAAGCTCCTTCAGCCCTCAGACTGACATCTGTATCCTCACAGGAACCTCTTAAGGATTGTGCAGGTCCCAGAGCACCAGCCATGTTGTCTCTTTTGAGTTCAATATCAGTACATCTCTCCCTGCAGCAGGAGGTTGCTGCAGTACTGTTTTACCCCACTAGCAGTCAATTTTAATAATAGTAATAGTAATGGTAATGGTAATAATAATTCCTCTAATGAAAATAAAGAGAAACTCAGAAAGCAAAAATATATTTAAGTATAGGCATGTAGAACAAACAATGTTTATGTCATCACTGGATGGGCACATTGACTGTACTATTCAACAGAATTTATAATGCTTTATGACTACATGTTTCTAATATTATGGATAAATCTTCATAACATTAAAATATATAAATATTTCTCATAAATGTTTTCTTTCTTCCAAGGTTTTTTTTATATGTCCCTCCTCTTTTTCCTTTTAGATATCCTGAAGTGCTGCCCAAGTGCTGCTTTTGTCATTTTGTTTCACGTTTGGGAGTTTTGGCTCTTAAGCGAGAACATTTTAAATTTCCATCCTCCATTTTTCTCAATCTGGAAAAGCTTCCTGTTTAAGAGATTTCCTTACACAAGAACATGAAAGCAGAGTATGATAAAGGATGTTTCTCTATGTATTTATTTTTAAATGTGGTACTCAAGAATTAGAATTTTCAGAAAGGTAGTTTTCTTTCAAGTCCTTTGGTTCCAGTCGGCTAAATAAGAAAGATTAATTACTGCTATAAAATTCAGTTATAAAATATGGATGGATATAATATGGAAGCATGTTATTTGTCAAGTTATTTTTTAATATAGGCAGTCAAATATTTTAGTATCTCGTAAATTAGGGTGGTTCTTACAGGTCTTGTACACTCATTCACCAGAGATGTAATCGTGTCTAACATCTATTCAATGGTAAGTTTTTGTAGCTTTGTTAATCAAATAGCCAATATTGGAGCACTGCAGCCATAGAGAAGAAAAATATTAATTCTCAAAATCCCTCTAAATCCCTCTTTTTATGGTGGGGGAAGACAGAAAAGAAAGGCAGAAGCTGATAAAAATAGCCAAAGATAAACTTTACAAAAACATTTTGATCTTTAACCTTTGATGAGTTGATGATTAAAATCCAGCTTTTCAACCTTATATATGTATGCAGGTAAGAATGACCTATTTACACCCAGATTTTTTCCTGGGCCAAAACAACTTCTTCAGTATAGGCAAGGTTTAAATTCACTTTATACAGTCCTCAGATTAATACAAGAATATTGTATCTGAAATACAAACAAATTATGACCTTCAAGCCTGAAGAAAAGTCACATTTTATTAGATGGACAGAGAAGACTTGTACTTCAATGCCAAATGTTATTTGTTAATTCACATATCATTCCTGCTTTTGGCAACTAAAGTCCCTAGAGATCAAAGGAGTGGCCCAACCTACCGATCCTTTAGAGATGGGGTTTTTTTTCATCCTGTTCATTTGGATCTGCAGATGCTCTTCTTTTGTTATAAGGTTGAAAAATACACCCTTTACACTGAGGTGCAATGAACCAAGTACTCGTCAGAGATAATAAAAATTACATCTGTACTTGATCAACTATAACCTCCCAAAGCTGAACTGCCATACTGTGAACTGCATAAGAGAAATTTGCTGTATCTGCCTAGTTGACATTATTTAGAAGTAGTAATGATCTGAATAAGAAATTCCTTTCAATTCTTGGGAAAAAAAACCCCATGATTTAGCAAGTTCAGCTTGGATTGCAAACAGAACTTCTTTGTTAAGTTTTAGAAAATCTGGAGTTCAATGGTTCCAAGTCCTACCCAGAAGTCTTCCCTGCCATGCAGAGCTTTACTCTTTTAATCTAGGTTAGTTCCTCTGAAATTCCTCTGTCCTTAAGTTTTTGGGTTTGTTTTTTTTTTTTTTGAGAAAGACCACATGTTTGATATTCCTTTGACACATATTTCTTAGCCCATTTTCCTGTTGGATATGAGACTTCTGGAAGACCATGCTCCCACAGTAACTCCAGGATTTTTCTTTTCAACCATTTAAACTAACTTTTAGAGTCTAGCTGTTTGAAAGATAGATGCATGTCCCAAAACATTGGGAAGATCAGTTGCCAAATAAAGACAATTTGTCTCTCCATGGGCAGAAAGGCACACACATAATTTAGACACCAATTGCTCACACTGATGAGAAGATGCAGAATAATCGGAGTGCAGGGGTGAGGAGGTCTTTCTCCATGAAAAAAAAATAGTGGAGATATCAGCATGGGAAGCAGAAGAAGGATCAGAGGTTCCTTTTAATTTGAGGACCACAGAAAGTAACTAGTAATATCATCAAAGACTGAGAAAATGAAAGGGAGGAGATAAGCTCATTTAAAAGAGACTGAAATACTGTGGTGTGGAGGAGAAATATTAATAAATTATTGGAAGGGTGTGACCTGATGGTACTGCAGTGTGGCTTTATAGTGGAGGACAGAGATTATAATGGTTGGAGTGTCATGCAGATATTGCAGTAGATTTTGACAAAAGAAACAAACAAAAAGACCCCACAACACGTGTAGAAAACTAGGCTTAATTACTTCTGTTGCTTTTTTATTGCTTTTTTAATACAGATGCTTTGCAAATGCAAATATAATACATTTTATAAATATATTTATTGGTTGTAAAAAAGGCAAAATAAACATTTCTCTCTGTCTTCATCTACAATAACGAGAGGCGCTATCCATGAACAAATGTTAACATTAACACTTTCATCACTTGCAAGAAATATATGTTTAGCCAGCAATTTTAAAGACTAAAACTATTACACATAAAGTTGGTGATATCATCTCTAATAAAAATAATAGATACTATTGTAGCAATATAGATGACCAGCATTTACTACAGTCCATAGTTAGTGTTCTGGCTGAACTTTAAATGCTTTTTATATTCAGTTTGCAGCTTGTTTTTTGGTTTTATCACCTCTTGTTTCCATCAACTTTTAAAAGTTACCCATTGAGCTCATTGTTTTAAGATGGTATCTCCTCTTTATATGTTTTTGTTTGATTCAGGGTTGCTTTTCTAAAAGGTAAAAAGGGAAGCTATCGTATGAACCACTTTCATATGAACCAAGGAACAGTTCCTGTAACTTGTTTTCACTGTAGTAATAAGATTAATTCACAAAATCTGAAACTTCATAAATAAGAACACAAGGCCATCATTCCTCAGGAATTTCACTTACATCGATCGTTATTACACCAAAAATGTCAGTACAAAGAATAGTGGTAAATATTACAAAGGGAATGCTTTGTAATATTTAATGGCAGCAGTCCAAGTAAACAAACCAAGACAAGAATTTGCTTAACACCACCATTTAGTGAGTTGGAGTCATACGGACATTCATGATTAAGATTTTGAAGAAACGTCTTTCAAAGCATACAATATCATACACAGTAGCAATTACTGTGTTTGTTTGCTGTCTGAAAAAACAGTTTTCTCCAATCTTTGATATCTTCGATATATTTGACAGTCTATTCAGTATACATGGATTAAAAAATTAAAGTGTTGGGTTTGTTTGGTTTTTTTTAAACTGAAAAGATATTTACAACATCCTTAATCTTTTTTCCCAGTACTGAAATTTAAAAATATTTTTGCAGTTGATTGCAAGAAAGATATATGTGTTATCACAAATAATCAAGCAAACTAAACCACAAAATGAGAGATGGATATTTGAGTAACAAAACGTGAGAATTTCTTCTTGGAAGAATGGAAAATTGTGGAATTTAAACACAGGTGATTATTTTTCATTGAGCACCATGGAAGTTAGCTGGAATAATGGAGAAAAATATCTGATTTTACCTAAGTAATATACACTAATTTAATAACTCAGGAGATTAGTTTTTCCTACAGTCCTGCATTAAGGTAAAGAATACCCTGATTAAAGATTGTATATTTACTAACACTTGTGATTTGCCAGGCTTTTATCCCTGCTGTTCTTTGAAAGATATCCTGATTGACTGATTGATTGATCAACAGTTGATCAATAGCCTCCCTTAACATGCCTGTATCTTGTCATCTCTTAATCCACACACAAATGATCATAACACATGGTGTTAAAATATGTGTGCAGATCACTCAATCAAATTAAAAACCCATAAAAGCAACCTTACTGTAGGAAACTATAGTTTGTTTCCACTAGACAATGTTGAGGATGCTTTGACATACATACAATATATTAATAAAAGAGAAAGACATTCTTCAACATCTGCTGTAAAACCACATAGCGTTATGAAATCTTACGTCTTACTTGTTTTAAAACCTAATTAGCACTTGCAAAACAATGCCTGTAGCTTCACCTTTATTCTCCTTTATTTTGTGTGGTCAGTATCTTCTCTTTTTCCATGAAACTATCATAGACATGAACTAAGTTTATGGAAAAACAAGATTAAGAAAAATTGTTCGATAAAAACTGAGTTATTCAGAAGAGGGAGGGGTACTGTATGATACACTAATCAACAGATAAAACTTTCAACATCAAATGTATGCCTCCTACAACTATAACATGATAAACTCTCAGTTCTGCTGCATTACAATATATCAACTCCCAATCCCTACACAAGAATTATTTATCCTTTTAAACACTCTGTCTTCAATAATAGTTAGAAATAAAAGATCATTCCACAACAATCTATAAAAATCCAACAATGTTTCATCAGGCACACCTCCAATTCAATCAAACCTAATTACTGATGCAACAATTTTTATGGTCCACCTCAAGGATACTTTACAACAGCTGAAGTAGCAATGGCTGTAAGTTTCTGACAGTTTATTAAAAAAAAAAAAGAAGAAAAGACACAATTTAACATAAGAGCAATTTTCTCCTCACATACTTACAGTTTGAGATTTTTTTTTGTTTCTTAAAGGTGCAGCAACCTTTCTTAAAATACTTTCTAATGTTTATTTATAATTACTTGACCTTCACTGTAATTTTTTCAACTTTTTAAAATTTTATGTACATTGAGTTGATTAGATATGGGAAACCTACATTGATTATCTTTAGATTTTCTCAGTTTCTTGCATAGAAAGAGAAAATTCACAATGGCATCTCCTGGAGCAAATTAAGACCTAATTGTTCCTCATTTGCTGTGGCTGTTCTACTCATGAGTGAAAACATAAGTGAGAAATGCAGGTCATTCCTTCTAGAATCATGAAGCATCACAAACATCATAATTTGTTTATGCTGTGTTGTTCTCATAAGAACTACTAAGAGGATGTAATAGTTAAAAAAATATCATTGCCATCTTTTAGCTCTTAGATGTGTGAAAAGTTGTCCTGAATAGGAAGAAAATAAGTATCTGTGAAGTGCCTGGAAATGATCTGAGAATTCCATCTATGCTGCAAAACCTTTTCTATGTATCTAATATTATGTGTTGGGAATTGTTATACTGAAGTGTAGCCGACTCCCATAATACCTGAAAAGCTGAGGCACACAGCTTCCTGTGTTGGGAGCTGTTGCAGGAGGAATAATAAAAGGATTTCAGTCTGCAGGACCCTTTTGCATTCCCTTGCAGGTGCTCCAGCATAGCTCTGAATTAAAACCAACAGGAAAGAAAATTTTAGATAGCTTTTCTCCCAGTTCTATCATTTAACAAAAAAGTCTCTTAAATAGAAATCATCTAGATAGTGCTAATAAGTTAATGTCATATTTTGTTAGATTACCAAACTAGGTGTTTGTTGGGGGTTGGGGTTTTTTGTTTTTTATTTTTTTAAGACAGGATTCCTTCTTCATAGACATTTTACAGAAGACAAGGTCTTAGGAACTTAGCTTCCTGGCTCAGCCTTTCCCTATTATGCTTCCAGGATAGCATCATGCAATTTCCTCCATTAGTAACTTGATTACAGACCTATTTTCAAGGACCATAGAGCACTTTCAGATGACAACATAACTGACCCTCTTTAAATGCACATATTTTAGGTAACATTTATGTAGCCAGGTAAATATTTTATCTTAAAAAATTTCAGCTCTCTTCCAGTTGTCATTTTTTTTAGGCTTGAAATATACTGTAATAGCTTTCTAGAGCTAATTCACACCTGATTCACTTGCTTTGCTTGTGTCAGGCCCCCAAAATAGAAGTGTTTAAGATGCGTTAAAAGCAGACTGCCCATGCCCAATTCTTCTATCTCTTTCTTCTGCCTACCTGACACTCTGACAGTCTCTTCCATGATGCAAATTAGGAGACTGCTCCTTCCTCATACCTGACAAACTGTCATGGCCTGGTACATGGGAGCAAAGTATGCTAATGCTGCATTTCTTGAATAACTATACATGCATCAACCTCTGATGCCTCAGGAGGTCTGGAAATGCTGCACTTCAAAGTAGTCTGTATATAGTTTTTCCATCTTGCTGCTTATCATGAGAATCTGTCTCTAATACAGGTGATTTACAAGAAGAGAACCATAATTCCAGAAGATGAGTTAGTTCAGTGTTTAGAAAATAAACTGGAGACTAATGTTACTAGTGCTGAGTTTCTGTGTGATGTTTTATGGCTCAGCAGGCACATAATGGGATGGTCAGCACTGCCTGGATGCATGCTAAGGTGCAGTCATGAACTACCTGAGCTACACCATGGATGGAGAAACAAGCAACACTCGAAGCCATGCTACTCCTGAGCACAGAGGCCAATACATGCCCTCCTGATGTACAGATAGTGCAGTCAGATATGACATATCCCACAGGGCTTTCTAGGAGCATCACTTAGCCACATGGGGTGGACAAGGCGGTCACCTCCACAGGCTGCTTGTCACAATGCAGTCACTGGAGGCTGTTATGATGGAAATGTCCACATTACAGTAAAGTGCAGAAGTACAAAATAAGGGTCAGAAAGGCTACTGTGCTGTAGCACGTTCTCAAATAACCCTGCACTGGACAAAGCGAATGCATCCTTTATATGTCTATTCTTTTTTGTAAATGGGGATGATATTGATTCCTGACCAGGCAAAGATATCTTTGTGGTGTAATAGATACATAGGAGACTCTCAAAAGCTGCATTAAATGAAACACAGAAGTACCTTCTCATAGGTATTTATTGAAAAAAATATTAGAAGGACTGGGGTGATGCAGAAAGAGGAAAAACATTGTAAGTATGGTCAAATACTGAACTGAAAGTATCATCTAGCAAGTCATATTAAAAGGAACTATATTTCTATTTAATGAGAAGTTAAGTAACGTTAATCCTCAGTTAGTGGCTTCTTTGAAATACACTTAATGTGTTAGGTTGAATTTAGGATGAAACTCATGAATCTTGCTATTGCTAGCACATGGATGCTACTAGTCAGGACCATACTTTGAAATATGAAGGAAGCTTATTGCTAAAAAGTTGGCTGTGCTCTTTGAGAGACTTTTCTTTTTGCAGAAGAAAATGTTGACAGATTAATGCATTAGTATCAATACCTTTCTCTCTGTCCAGCTGTCTCATGTGTATGATTAATGTATTTTCAGTTAAAGATTTCTAAGATTCTTTGTTACGTCTTGTCAAACAGTAGGCAGACAACATGCTAAACACAGTTTATACAGAAATGTATAAACAAATAATTAAGGATTTTGTACATTATTTATTGAACATATGGCAGCAGACAATGCAACAATTTTTCATTAACTAAATACTGTTGATAATATGGTGTAAAGTATGAAATCTACAAATTCTTCTATTACTTTTAAAAATAGTTGTTAGAACAAGGAAATTTTTAAATGGTTTACATAGAAAAGTGGCTTAAAATATTAGTTTCTTAGTTGGTTTCTTTTTTTTTGGATGGCCCTCTTCCAAAACTAAAGAATAACAAAGATCAAAAATTTTGTACTGAACTATGAAATAGATGGCACTGCTGGCACTAAAATTGTTTCTGTATAAGAAACTGTTTGTCTGAAAATAGGATGCTGAGGTTTTCACTTAGATCCTCATAGTCATTAGAAAAGGAAGGAAAGTACTTCCAGTAAATATGCTTCGGTGCTTCCAAGGCATTCACCATGATATTGTCTAGACTAGATTTGGACTGATTGTGCTTCATTAGGTTCACTTATTCTGAAGGGTTTTGTTCCTGCTGGGAAAAATATATGAAAGTAGACAAGCAAAAGGTAAAATCTTATACAGTGTTTTAAACTGGCAAACTACCCTGGGCTGTGATTATTGAACTTAGTCATTGGTCATGAAGTAAAATAACAGAGAAATATAGAAACACCTTATTAGTGTGGATGAGACAAGTTACTACCTATATATTTTTCTTTCAGGCATTCAGTAATTATTATTCGGTAATCTTCTATGTGAACACAAACTATGGATTCTCCTAGTTTTCTTTACACCCAACCTCCAGCCTTCCTTTTGTGTTTTTCCTGTTAAACATTTTTTTCTTTTCCCTTAAAAAAACCCTAAACCAAACCCAAAATGATTTCACAGATAAAGGACTTATTTTTTTCTGTGGGATGAAGCAGAGTTACTTGGAAGCAGAGTTACTTGGACTTCTGCCGATGCATTAAAAATTAGCAACCTGAAGTACAAGAATGTGAAGAAAGAGTTTGGGTATATGCAGTCAGGGATACTGAATGAGCCATCAAACTTTGTCTCTTCATCTTTTAGACACACAATTCTGCAAAGATTCACCATGTTCTAGTATAAAAAGAACAGGATACTTCAATCTCTTTGCTTTTGTTTTTGGAGTTGCGCCTTCCCCTTCCCTTTCCCCTTCCCCTTCCCTTTCCCTTTCCTCCTCAGTTGCACCTTCTAACTTCACATGCTCCCATGGACCATATAAACCACTGAAATGTACGGCATGAAGACTTTTAGTACATAAATCTGTTTCACACCATTTATTTTCATTAGTTTTATCATGCCATTTTGTCCTATTTTGCAGCTTTCCTCTGGATGACAGAGTAATGGATTCCTTTAAGGAAAGTTAAAGCTTTTAACTTGTTTTTTTCTTATACTGGACCTACGCTTGCCATAAAAGCAAAGAAAAACAGTCATTACTTTTTATAGGGATAGTGTTTAATCAAAAGTGAGTATCTGGAAAATATAAGGCTATTCACACCGTATGACAGATTCAGCCTAAGTAACCCCACATCCCCCCAAAAGTCTCAAAAAGCACATAAAAACATCTCCCCGCACAGCTGAATAAAGAAAAAAGTCTAAGTCCTTTCAATAAAAGGAGAAATACTGGCTCTGTAGAAGACATTAAAAGATTATGGAAGCTTTTAATAGCAATTAATTAATGCAACCTGGAAGACATTGATAAGAAAAAAAAAAAAAAGAGAACTTTTCTTAAACATATCTGTAGAAAAAGTTATCTGCTTTTTCCTATCACTGAATAATTCATTGAGAATCACACATATTTTCTAAAACCTACAGTTCCATCACTCGGGTTAGAAAACAATTCCCAGGCCTCTAAAAATTCAGCGTGCTTAGATAAGGAAATATCTTGCCTTTACTGACGTCAGAGTCTAATGAGGCATTACTTTTGCTGTATAAGAAAATATAGACAGCAGCCAGTATTTATATGTGTGGGAAAAGAGCCTGATCTCTAGCTGTAATCCTAGGAATATTGTTTTCTTTAAAGGCAATTTCTCTTTTGAGTAGAACTTTGAGGATCAGGCTCATTGAAGGATGCACTCTGTATGTGAAGGGCTTGTTATTAACTAATTTTGTTTCAGGTTAGCTGTAAATGCCTAATGTGAAGTCAAATATCAAATAAGTTAAAGACTGCTCTTATTCAAGCACATGAAAGAACTGCTCATTAATTTGACAGTTCAAAGTGCAATTTGGAGTTCTTCCTGGGATTTGGTAAAGTAGCACTATATGCATTAGTATTTTTAGTCTGAACAGAGTATTTTCTCCTTCTGTTACCCTGTGGAGGAGGGCTTTGGAACAACAGATGCTCCTTGCTCTTTGAGGCTGGAGTAGTCTCTATCGAGCAATTTTATATGTATTTACTGTTTAAGGTGGTTTTTCCCCCTCTAGGAGCATTAGGATACTTAGCTGAGTCACTTGGATAGATATAAAAGATTTATGTCTGTATTTTCAGTGGTGCAGGATACAATAGAAAAGAATCTTAGTGACAAAACACTATTATTACTTACTTTAAATGTTTTACAGAGGTACCATAAGTTGGTTTTCTATTTCTTATTTAACAGAGAGAAGGTATGGAATTCTCTTCCAGCTTTAATTTGCCATTTGTTCCTATTTGGATCATAACATTTTGATAATTAGAAGTAAATTATTGGAGTAGGTTCTTTTTAAATAAAAAAAAACCCTCCCTTTTTCCCCCTCTCAAATAATCTTTAGAAATTAGCCATGTGATATCTCAGAGTCCTAGGCTCTTTTATATGCTATCGTACAGCTTCGGCAATAGGTGCTTCCTAGCGTCTTGACACCTCAGGTCTTGTAGAAAGTTCCAATGTAGGGATGCTCTTCTCCAGATACACCTGTCCTGGCTTCTGCTTGGAGTAAGCATTTTAATACTGTGACAAGCACAAGAGCATTTTGCTTTTTACACAGTACATCTCACTGTGCCTAAGCCAGAAAAAGACAGCTCTAGTTCCCAAACTGAAAGCAGTACAGCAGCACTAGCACACTGCCTTGCTATGGGTTGTACAAAGCAATGTTCAAGCTAATAAAATAACTACCATTAATTCAGGCTAATGAACACTTCAGACGAATGCATTTGTTCAAATACAGTGACACACTCATGTCCTTATACTGATCTTGGGATCAAATGGCACCTTCATAGTAAGGGATAGAATTAAGTAGTAAAAGCTATAATGTGAGCTTCTTTTAAGCAGAAAATCTGGTGCGGGTCAGATATGTTTCTTATCATCACTATAACCACAGAAACTGAGAACCCTCCAATATCCAGCAAATGGCCTTGGAGAACAGTGAATATATTGTGTTAGGATATCTCTTCCTTTCCATTTCACTCCCTCCTATGCCTGCAGAAATAGAGGGTGACCAATAGACCTTAATTACTTTCCATGGGAAATGTTAATTAGCCAGCTGAGTAAGTTCATAGTGTGCTAAAATACATTTAAAAGAGTAAGAGCTACATTTAAAGCAGAATTTTATCAAAATGCTCTCTCTTTCCTTTGACAGTCAGAACCAGATCCAAACCCTCTAGCTCATAACCATGGATAAATACAAAGAAAAAAAAAATCTTGAATATCTAGGCTACAGAGTTCATGCTAGACACATGACCTGATTCCATATAAACATCTGAAATACTATAGTTCACTTTGCTTCTTCAGTCAAGAAAAGGATGAAGTCTTTACTATGTGTGGTGGATTGACACTAGCCAGCAGCTAAGTCCCACACAGCTGTTCACTCACTGCCCCTGCAGTGGGATGAGGGAGAAAGTAGGAAGAGCAAAAGTAAGAAACCTCATGGATTACAATAAAGACAGTTTAAAACAAGAAGGAAAGAGAACAAACCAACAACCTATACAAGTGATGCAAAGGCAATCACTCACCACCTCCCAAAATAGACTGATGCCCAGCCAGTCCCTGAGCAATAGCTCTCTCCCAGACCAAACCTCTCTTCCTCAGTTTTTATTGCTGGGCACAACATTATACGGATGGAATATCCCTTGGATAATTCAGGTTACCTGCCTGGTCTGTGTTCCCTCCCAGCCTCCTGCCTGCCTCCTGAGGGAGCAGAGTGTCAAACAAAGAAAGCCCAGACGCTGTGCAAGCACTGCTCAGTGAGAGCCAAAACGCTGGTGTGTTAACACTGTTTTAATCACAAATCCAAAACTCAGCACCATACAGGCTGCTGTGAAGAGAATAACTCCACCCCAGCCAGACCCATCCCAGCACCAGGCTTTAGTTATAAATACTTCCTGCCGAGGACCTCTAAGGTAATTTTGGAAATGAGTGTTAGAAAGAACATATAGAAGGATAAAATGATCTATTAGTAGACATGTTTATTTCAGACCTCCTGCTGCTGATTACCTGTGTAACTGCAGACAACACCAAAAACAAAAAGCTGTTTAGAGGTACGGATAGATATACAGATAATTCTGTCTCAGTCCAGGTAATATAAGCCACATACAGGACAGAAGATGCTGATTTTCCTCTAAGATACCTTGTCTTTTGGTGCAACCTTTTAGAACATGTTTAGTGCAATGTCAGTTTAGTGATGAAAGAAGGACTGCATCCAGTTTGGGAATCAGGCAGAATGGTCATGTTTGTGATGCATCAGCCCACATGAAGGTGGTCCTCCAAGAACCTGTCTGACCTGGTGGACATAATTGTTCTTTAAGATGGATCTGAAGTTCTTCTGGGTGGCCAGCACCAAGCTTCCTGTGACACAGTAAATCTTAATAGGGTAGATGAGTTACACATTTGACTGAATTATGAGACTTTCAGGTATACGGGTCCAATAATCTCTCATTTGAGCAAACCAGATGATTTCATAGATTTCTTTTTCCCTCTCCTCTCCTCTCCTCTCCTCTCCTCTCCTCTCCTCTCCTCTCCTCTCCTCTCCTCTCCTCTCCTCTCCTCTCCTCTCCTCTCCTCTCCTCTCCTCTCCTCTCCTCTCCTCTCCTCTCCTCTCCTCTCCTCTTCTTTTTTTGAAAGTTTTTCCTCATGGTGAAATTTCTATGGAAATTTCCATGTCATGCCATAACAGTAGTCTGCAGAAGGTTTGTTCTATCCCAGTTGGAGGGCAGTTGCCCTGACTGAAAAGTCAGATAACTTAGGAATTTACATATCATCTACTAAGAATACAAGGAAAGGAAAAGAGGGGCTAAGTTAGACATAATTCTTGTTGAAAATGAGGAGTTAAGTACTCAGTGGTCATTTGAGTTTTTCAGAATTTTCTTTGGACAGAGGAAAATAACACTTTTTTATTAGGGTATAATTATTTTATCAATAATTTTCTTTTTATTATTATGTCATTATGAAATAGGTAATTGATCATTTTGTATTAAATGGCTGAGCCAGGTCTGCCCCTTGCTGGCCACGTAAACCTAATGGGAATATTGTCTTTGTGCCTATTAATGTTTTAGTGTTTCCCCCTAAAATATGGTGCATATTTCAAACTGAAATTGTAAACTGTTATTGAACTTATGATGGGATAATTGTGGACAATACATGTCCACAGAAATTATACAGAGACCCATGAGGACGAGTTGTTAACTATTGCTTATGGGGCAAGCTGCCAGACAGTCTTAAGCAAATTGAGTAAGCCTTTGCTACAGATGCTGCATTTTGGTATTGACAACCTCAACTGCTGTTTTTTCTTAAACCTGTCTTTTTTTTCAGGAAAGTTATTTAGAAAATGGATTTGGAACTAATTTAGCTACTTCTGTAATGCATAGTCTGTCATGTTTTTCTCAGTCAAATTTTTGGAGGGGAAAGATAGGCTGCATTGGTATTTCTGGGGGGATAGCTATCAGTTATGGAAGTGTATTTAAAGTAAATTCTTGAATTAGTTGAAAAAAAAAGGATACTACTTGAAGAACAAAGTTTGAACACACATTGAATGAAACTGATTTTGCACAGATCTATTCCCTTCTCTCAGTGAAGTCCTGAAAAGTGTACAAGTTAGCATCACCTCTGGAAGTCTTAAGCACAATGGAAGACTTAGAGATGGATGTGGTTTAAACTCTATGCCATTCTAAACACACACACACCTGTGTATAATTTTAATTCAATTTATCTGAAAGGAGCTAATTTTTTAATAATTGCAAATAAACTCAGTTACTGAAACATAATATTGTATTTTTTTGAAGGTAGCCTGAAATGAACTTATGCCATCAGGAATTTCCTACTTCAGCTTTTTTTCCTTTGCAATATGCAGTGGAATATAAATGTTATTTCAGCAACTTAAAAATCCAAGAACATACTATTTATGCCCACTTATTAGGTTTCATACTTAGAGGTTTTTTTTATTTTGTGAAATTACATTACTAGAAAAATAAGTCTTTTTACTTTTTTGTTCTTTTTCATTTGTGCAGTTTTCATTTTCTCAGAAGCAGTGCAAGCACAACCCACATAAAAAAACTCCTATCAGTACTGGAAGTTAAAGTCCCTTTTTGCTGTTATGAAATGGAATAGAATTTCTACCAAATATAATTTTAGTATGATCTACCCTGTTTTGGAAAGACACCATCTCAAGATGAAATATATGCTTGTATAATGGCAGGACACTGGATATGATATGAAAAATCATGACAGACTGTGACATGGATTTAAAAAGTGAAATGAAATAAACAGCTTTTGTAAAAGGTAATTTTTGGCTAACATCAAATTTGAATGAAAAACTTTGATAAGAAATTCTTGAATACATTATACACCCCTGTTCAGTTTCCTTTGAACATAACTTTTGAAAATAAATACTTTCTGAGGATGTCCTGAGCTTAAGGAAAACAAAAAATGGTCTTCCTTTATAAGAGCTCTGATATAAAGTATGTTCTGAAAACTATTTGTGAAATAAATGCCTAAACAGCATGCTAGCTAGGAGTGTTATTCTTATGAGTGAACAATATAATGGAGGGCTTATTTCCTGATAAATGTGAAAAACTTACTCTTTTAACATAGCTGTTAACATATATGTTGATATAACTTTAAATAAAAAATATACTTCATTCAGTATAGCCTATGATCTAGAAATTGTAATATAATATCTCACCTCAGCTTTCAGTGATACTAATGAAGGGTTTGTGCCTTATTGTACAGATCAGACCACATGTCATGATCCTGAGGAGTCCACTGCCACTTGTCTAATAAATGAAAAACTTTGGGAGGAAGTGTTTATGCCAGTTAGAAATGTCACTAGAAAATCAGACCTAATTAAGATTACTTTTTTCTTTCGGGTGTGTCTGCAGTATATGCTGAAGCTGTAGGGTTAGAGGATTTAATGCCAAATGAATTAAATTAAGTAACACAAGCAGTTCTGCTATAGCAATGCAGATTTGCCTACAGTGTGCATGGTAAACATATCCTCATTTATGCATAGTCAGGAATCTTTATGACGGAAAATCTTTCATGCCTATTTCTTCACTGTTCTGTCTACATTTTTCCTCTTAACATTTTTATTGACTTAATAATCGAGAATACTTTCTGTATGATATACCTCATAATGTTAAAGAGTCTGTTAACAGGATCAAACATCTTATTCTCTATTAAATTACCCTTACCTAAGTAAATGGCTTTTTTTTTTCTCTTAGTTACATTATTTAATTATTGAAAATCAGTATTTTCATCACTTTTTCTTCTATACTCTTTATAAGAACCTTAAATTTCTTTCTTGCTCTGTTTCTTCCATGTATTCCCCTCTCTGTCTTCTTTGAGATAAATTTGATCAATGCCAACCCACTTCAGTGGTCTTTGGTTGGGATTGTAAAAGATGTTTGGCTGACAAATTTTAAATGATTCAAAACATTGGTCCTTTTAATTTTATGAGTTGGCTCAGAAAAGTAAATATATCTCATTCCACTTGTGGGAATAACTTATAATGGCCTACAGAATATATAGGTTTTGGAAGAAAAACTCAATCATCAAACACTGACTGCTTGTCTTTCTGGACACCCGCTGTGTCACAGTGGAGCTGTACTTTGGATAATTTGTCATTTAGAAGAAGTAACCCCATAATAGTTGATACCAAAAGCCTCAGCTATTTTCAAACAAACATTCTCACTGCAGAACTGTGTCTCAAGGGTGATGTCAAACATAGCAGAGGAGATTTAAGAGAAAAATGTAAACCAGTGATGGGCAGATCTTGGAACATCCCATGCTGTGGAAGAAAATCTCCCCTGATGTCTGCAACTCTTCACATGGACTTGGGCTTTGACTTGGGACGTCAGGAAGCTCTGGTAATTTTGTCCTAACTTGTATAATTGTTGATAGTGTTCTTGAATATAATTATTTAACATTCTTAATTGAGATATAATGAGTGAAAGATAGTAAATTTATTAATAAAATTTAGAGGACATTATTGTCCTGCAAGCATGTGTCCCCCTACAAAAGTTTCTCCAGGGAAGAAAATAAACCTAAAACAATCCTAAAGTAAATCTACCCTACTCTACTTGTTCAGAAAAGATACTAAATAATTAGCAACTTACTATGTTGAAACCACTAAATCAGAATGATTTTTATCTAGGAGGAAACATTCTTTCTTACTCTGTTCTCAGAATACACTAACAGTTGTAAAAAAACAACAAAAAAAAAAACCAAAAGAAGTTAGGTACAAGTGGTTTTTGCCATAAATAATTTTTATATAGAGTTGTGTGTGTGTGTGCACATACATGCATCTGTGTGTCTGTCAATGTGTGCATGCATGTATGGGAGTAACTGCTTACCAAACCAGAAATACAAAAGTTATGAAAAAATGTAAGGTCACTGACAGAAAAAGGCAACAGGTCACATTATTTTTATCAGCTTCACAAAGTTTTTAACAATAAAATGATTTAGAAAAAACATAGATCATTATTCCACACTTCACTGTCCGTAGCACATCCGTAGCTTAATAAGCCTGCAGTTAGACACTAACATTCCACTTTTTAGCCAGAGGAGAGAAACAGTCACTTGCAGGACATAGTAATCTAACTCATCTAATCTACTTTAGGTCAGATGAGCTTTTAGATTAAGAATGAGATGAATTGTTCCCTTTTTCTCACCATCTACAGTAAAGGAGATCCTCATGGACAGTTCATCAGCTGAATTCCAGCAAAATTCACGAGATAGTGCTGATCTGCCAGGTGTTTTCAGATTATTAGCTGCTAAATATGTGACGAGAGCTGAAATTAAATATCTGTGCATATAGACAGAGAATAGGAAGGTTTTAAAGCTCCTGTAACCCAAGTTAGTGCTCCTACTCTTAGGAGATTTGACTGATGGGCCAGGTCACTTTACACTCAAGACAAAGAATAAGGTTATCACCCTATCTGTGAGTCCCAGTGCACAGAATTTTAAGTTAAGCATCACCCATTTTGCTTTTTTTTGCTTTTGAATGTCGTTCTTCAAATGGCAAGAGACCCAGACAACCCTAGGATGAAAGAGAAGAAGGGAGCTTGCTGCAGTACACCTACAACCAAAACAAACATGAATACATGGCAGAAAAGTTCATTAAAAGCAATTTAAACCCAAAGATGTAATATTGTCTCTGCCTCAGAAAAAAACTAAACTTTGTCTGCTAAAAGCAAACCCTTTGTATGTCTGACCTGATTTTGTTATCCTCTGAAGCAACACTTACAGGCTACTGTCAGAGACAGGATACTTGGTTAGCTGTGATGAGCTATTTTTATAGTTCATCCTTGACTTTATTCTTTGTATTCCATGTGATACAGTAAGGCCATTCTTATGTAGACTTTCTTCATTTCTTATTGATAACCCAAAGCAGATCCTTGCTAATTCTGATGAATCCATTTCCAGGGCACCTGTATCTGTGTTACAGAGCGGTTTCTCCTCATTGGCAAAGCCCTAAATGTTCGCTGTTGCAATATTCATCTCAGTAATGCATGCCAAAGGCACTTTGTAAGGAAAATCTTCAGTTCATTTTTTTTAGAATCTGTTTTATCAATCTCGGGCAAAAGCACTATTCAAAACCCATTATTGGCAGGGAGATTTTGTTACTTGCTTTATGAGGCTGTGATGCAATCAAGCCCTGCATAATATCTATGAAACAATTCATGGTCCAGCTCTGCAGCTGCTAGGAATCAAGGGAGTTTATGAGTTCCCCAGAAATGTTCAGTATCTCAAAAAAAATTAGACCCAAAACGTTCTCCCTGACTGTAACTTTGGGATATACTTTCTGAAAGAAAAGCATCAATCATTCTGAACTGATAGGACTCAACAGATATTTAATACATCTTCCTTTGAAATCTTTGGACAGAATCCTAAAACAAAAACCCCATCCCTTTAACTTTATATGTTTACCAAAATTTATATCTGAAGAAGCAAAAGCAAAGGCAAAAGGAAAAATGAAACAACAACAACAAAGCATGACAAAACCAACCATCCTAGAGAGGGAAAGGAAAGCAGAATGCTGAAAGATTTTTAAATAGGCCATTATATCATTACTGAATTCTTGCTGCTTTTCTAATTAATCAGACAATCAAAACCTTGAAGATAAAATCTAGAAAATCCTTCTTAAATTCCCTTTCTCTGGGCTCATCTGCAGGTCTGAAATTATTTTCTTTGTTTCTAAGATGGAATTAATGTCTCCAGCACATTTCACATTTTAGGTTTGGTTGATTGTTTTAGACTATCAAACCTGAACTTTAGAGATATTTTACTTATTGGCAGAACAATATTTGCTAAACTTAACATCTATCACATTTACTTGAAAGTGTTTTGCATTAATATTTCTTTCTCTTGATGTCTTTGCTGTATTAAAACCATTTGGCTTTAGGACTTCTTCTGACGTTTTATTTTTTCTTTTGCAGGATATTCTTCCATGAGAAATAGCTTATTTTAAATGAACGCACGATGGCTTGGAATGAAATTAAAAATTAAGTTCCTAATGTGCTTCAGGCATGATTATCCCACCCTCAGAAATCCTCCTTCTGTTCTCAGCTCACTTACATAAATATCAGAATGATAACATTTCCTCCAGTAATTTAAAAGGAGAAAGAAGATTTCACAAGTAGGGCATACACTGATGAGTCTCAGGTCAGCAAAAATTAGTCTTTGTACATCCCATTTTACCTGTAATCATAGGGAAATCTTGTTCAGTTCAAGCCCAATCTATTTTTCATCATCTTTTGTTTCATGTCACCTGCCTCTATTTCCTTTCTACATGTCTATTCCCTGCCTCTTCACTCAACTATCCCCATTTCATCCTTCCATTTCCATCAGTAACCAGCAATGAACCTGACTGCAGTAGCTGTCTGTCTTCTAAACTGTTCTTCCATCCTCCTATATTTTGCAGTTCTAGGATGTTCTTTTACTCCCCCCATCCCTGTTTGCTTTCCTCTGTGTCATACTGGTTGGGTTTAGCAGGACAATACTGAAAGCAAGAAAGGACATGCTCACTGCACTCATTTCTGCTGTGAGTAACAGCTGCTGAGAAGTGTCTACTATATTATCACACCCAGATCTGTAGCATGGGCACTGCAGGTAAAATCTCACAAAGCATGTTTGCTGGGAGCTGTCACTAAATTTACTTCTGCTGTGCCAGTCTGCCTTACAGATAGTGGAGAGAGTGTGGACACATTGTCTACTCCAAATTAAGCATCAATTCCTGCTGCTAATTCGTAAGCATAGACCGAACACAGGGGCTCAGCTCTTTTCCAATAATTATTAAATAGCACGCACACTTTATGTATGAGAGTTACAACCTTTCAGAATGGTCAGACGGGGAAGTTTTTCCACACATAGATAGACCCCTGTTGCCCAGATCAACCGTGTCACTAAATTTCTATGTTCTAACACAAATAATGGGGTTTCATGGGTTCAGATGACTGGAGGAACTTCTACTGTAGGCAAAGCCATATTTTCTCCCTAAACTTATTCTTTGAAATTCTGGTTACTTTTGGACAAAATCTTGAAATAAGAAAATACTAAGGTTATGATGTCCTCACATGGAAAATTTCCGAGTGATTACAGTTACGTAGACTGTGCATACTATGCATTAAGCAATGCATAATATTATTTGCTAATGGAAAATGTGCTAGTTTGACCATAGGTCCACCTATTGCAAGATACCTTTATTTCTGCTATGTGCTAGTCTTCTGGTAATATTATGCTATTGAGAAATGTATATGCAGATGAAATTTTTTGTGTTCTATATTTCAATGGTTTAAGTATCCAGAATATACATTCTTTGTCATTTCTGGTATGAAACTTTTAAAGTTAGGTTTCAAATTCTTCTCCAGGATATTAAAATTCTGGAGACTAAGTAAGAAAATGACCAATTTCAGCTGTGCTGTTATGAAAAGAAGGCAAGACAAAATATTTTAAGATTTTAACCATAACTAATTACATAAATTTGCACATGAAGCTTTATATATCCATTTTTAGATATTATCCCAAGAATCAAAATCTAATAAATTTATTTAAAGCTTGTTAATCTTAAAGAAAATAAAGATCTTTGAGTTATTTGACTTGTAACTGGTTTTTGGTTTGGCACGAGAAAACACACAGTGATAACTCAGCTTCATTCTTTAAAAGAAAGAATGATACGCTTTGGATGAATCTTGTACTGGATTTTATAGGTAAAACTAGGTTTTTCTAGCATTCAAGTAAATAATCTGAAATGTCCATGATTTTCTCTTGTACTGTTTTTGTAAAAATATGATTTGGAAAGCACCCTGCTGATATGCATAAAGGTACAAGAAAGCAACAAGGCTCAAAGTGTGAGTATATAATCAGAATTCAATACTTCCATAATTATGTCTTTCATTGTTAACTACTTTGAACTCTGCAAATAAGATTGTAGACTAGATGGTGATGGTGTTTTGATATTCTTTTTCTTTTGTTATTAATGTTTAAAGCACAGTATATTCCTCCTCTACACAATTTAAGTTTATATCCCTCTTGCCGTTCTAAATAGCATTACTGGAAAGTTGTTTTCTTCTTTTTTTCTGAAAATATAAAAATGTCTTGATCGTGTTCTTAGTAGCAGCATTTACTTCCATCATAGTTTTACCAAGGGAACCACCTTAGGGATCCAAATGTGTGATTAGCATGTGCATAATAAGAAGATACCCAGTCCAAAAAATAAAAGCTTTCAGTTTACTGTATATAATTAATGCACTGTGGGATTTTCATAGTGATTCAGCTTCAGTATAGGCATTTGCTGCTGAAGTCAAAGATAAACTTTCCACTGACTTCAGAATTCAGCCCACTTGGAGCACCCTTGAAAACTCCATTTCATATATGCTGAATAATACAGGAGATCATATCCTGTGATCCATTGCCTAAGCCCAGCTCCCACTGCTGGTAATAAAAACTTTGCTTCTTTAAGGAGTCTCACAAAGCACAATGTGAAAGAAGGGGGAAGAAGGTCAAGCTTAGGATGAGAAGCAAATTAAATGAAACAATGCCTCACTTAAAAATCTTAGACATTTCTCTTGTTGTTCAACGCAGTAACTTTTATAGAGAAACCTTTACAGCTACTTTTTTTTTTTCTTTTTTTTTTTTCCTCAAATCGTGTAGCAGGATAGAGACATGTTTGCCACATCCTTAAAGGTTCAAAGCTAAGCCTTATTCACAATCAATACTTCAGAAAAGTTCTGCTCTCACAGAAGCCTTATTGCCATAAAAGGCCTGATAAAGGATCAGGCCTTCATTCTGTAGTCTGTACAGCACTTTTTCTTAACTAACTGTCTAGGTAGGAGAGGACAGACATTAATCTTCTTGCAGGTGTGAGGTGTCCTTCCACCTGGGTAGGTGATTTCTTTTGCTGCAGTCAGAACCTCCTGAAACCAGACATTTGAGCATAACAGTCCTTTAAATAAGGTGTACCATTCAGCATACAGCCAGGGCATCCTGTGGCTAAGTAGTCAAATGTGCCTTGCCCTCTATTTCTTATAGGATTATTGGAAAAAGTGGGTTTCTTATGTGTGCCAAATGGTCTGTGGCTTAGGGACACACTGTCTTCATTCTGCTGAATTTATTTTTGATATGGCATGCATGTTTTTTCTGGAGTCCATTTGGAATAGTTTACTTTGTTTAAGCTTACACTTAGGCTCGAGTTGAAGAGCTATAGAAAAATATTGCTTTTAGAAAACTGTTGAACACAATCCGGTTCACTCTCTTCTTACTTTTCTGAGAACAAAATCTGTCCTTGCCAGGATACCCAGAAATTGTTTAAGCACTGAGGAAATCATGCACTGTTAATAGTGGATGTAAAATGGCAACCGTTTCTGAATTATTATCTGTAAATGCATACATTACTTCAAATATATATAACTAATGCTAAAATTTATAAAAGCAGAGAAACTAACAAAAATATCTCATTATAAATAAATGTTTGATTTCATTCATTAAAATCATATTTTGAATTAACTTTTTATTAAGTAGCTGTATTTCTTTGAAAGCCTTTTTTTTCTCCTGATATATTTCGAAATGTATTACTTTACTAAGTACCAAATGGGAAATGAAGCTCTTGTGCTAAGTATTTTTTAACTTCAAAAACTGAGTGGACTCTGCCTTGAAGAACTTCACAATGATCTAACAAATTTTGACAGTGTTATCGTAAAGCATGCTGAAATATTCCCCCAAAAGCAGATTTATAGTACCACTACAGCACAGGAGTGTATCCTCTATGTAGCAAGGTCCTTAAATATGCAAGACTGTCACAGACCCTCTCATATGTCATTGCCATCCATAGTAATTATAAGGGCCATGGACAGGGGAAAAATGAAACATGGATGACAGTGGTTCCTTTCTGCTCCAGCAATTCCTGTCTTTACAGTAAATCCTTAGGGCCCTTAGTAAGTAATTCAAGATACAGAAGTGTGGGAAGACCAGACCAGCAGCGTTACTTTGGGGTAGCATCCTTATCCTATGTTGATAGCCTGGGAGGTATCACTGTTTTACATTGCATCTTTTTATAGAACTATTTTTCCACCTCCTTTTTTTAAGTTGCACTTGAGTCTCTGACCTTTTCTCCTATTTCCTTAAGGAATCCAAATACATCCTGATTTAATAAATCCTGAGATAATATCACTGTCAGGACATTTTAGGCTTTGTATATTATTTCTATGATTTGTACTACAAAGCCTGTAACTAATCAAATTGAGCTGCTTTCTCCCAGCACTCACGCAGGGCTGCACCTAGCTGTGTAATTAGTACAAGCACAGCGTACCTCTGGGGAGCAGGTCAGCGCTGTGTAGTGTGCCTGAGGGGAGGCAGCAAGATGGGACGTCAGCGTTTAGATGTAGCTGCATGCTGAAAGATGCAGGAATCTGCTTTTCTGGACAGGACTGGGATAAATGAGTCAGCCCAATGCCACTGTGCTCTCCTGGAGCTTAGTATATAATGTGCAATCTTTATCTTCAGTATAAATTGTGTGCACTTGCAAACTGAGCTCTTTTGGTGCTATGCTGCTGCTTCAGACAATTTTGGAGAAATAGATGGATGTTAATTTGACAGCCCCTGTATCTTTGTCCTCATTAGAGATTTCAAAATGCTTTTTGTCAGGGGATGACTGATTAAGTAGTAGCACTGTGAATGTGCTACAGAGCTAAGAAAAAATTGATTAGCCTGACCCAAACATTCACTTCTTCATTTAGGTCAAACCTTTGTTGGCGATTGCCATATTTTGATTAACTTTTTATCATTAATTTTTATTTTCATAAATCTCTGCACTTCGAGATTCCCTGTAGATCCCCAGGCAGAGATGTTAGTCACATAAAACACCCTCAACCTTATACTACATCTAACCTGTAATAAAAAACTAAGTAGATTTGGGTGAATACTAGTGCTGTAAGCCAACTTCTGTTTGATGCTAAATGTGGCACTGTGCCCAATACTAAACCTCCTGTGGTTCTGAAGCAAAATTCTTGTCTTTGCTGGAAGGATACCAGAACAATGAATTTAAGCACATACTCTGGACAGTCTCAGGGTTTCTCTTTTAAACATCTTCAATTTACCACCCTGTTACCAAGGTTCTAGGAATTTTCTTTTATTTACTATGTGCAAGTTTAATTTTGCTCACAGTATCTGGCCAACTTGTTTTTGCAGCTACTTCTGAAATCAGCAGGATTGCATACCTTTCTTTGAGGGTGGTTTTGGCTCTTTACAAATAATATGCACTTCTTTTTTGTTGTTGTGGAAAATGAAAGCATTTTAACCATTAATAAAATATAAGTAACGTAATATGTAAGCCAATGATAAAGAATGTTAAAAGGAAATTCACTAATGGACAAAGAAAATGCCTGCCAGATTTTACCCTGACATTTATTTTAAAAGCAGAGCAATTTTCTTTTTTCCAGAAAATGTTTCCAATAAATAGCTCAACAAATTTTAACAGCAATGACACCATTCCATTTAAAATAGTTTCTAATAAAATCTAAGAAATGTTTATTAACTTTGCAGGTTAACATAAACCAGTGAATTAACAGTTGGTAAGAGTTTCACTGAATTAACAAATTTTTAATCTACCATAAATAAATAGCTATTGATTAAGTTTTGTGAATGTAGCCTGTAAAAATCCCTTTTCCCACAAAATGATTAAAATATATTCACAAAAGCTGTAAATAAGTCATTCTGGAGGTTTGTTTAGTTACTTCCTGCAATTATTTTTGGAAGTGACAGTAATGAAAATGGATGACAGTAATAAAATGGGAATTCTCACCTTAGAAAGCTTTATCTTGTGGAAAATAGTTCAGAGAAAAATAACCTAAGAAACAGGGTTTCGTAAACATTGACCAGTATGTAAATATAGAAGTTAGGTACCAGGCACGATATTGAAAGAATAAACCATTGTTTATATATAGCAACAGATAGATCCTACGACATTGGGGTGAGTAGCATTCTGCAGTGTCATCTCCTCCAGAGGGTGCTTATGAATGATTTTGAGAAAGGAAAGGGGAAAGGAAAAGGGAAAGGAAAAAGGGAAAGGAAAAGGGAAAGGAAAAAGGGAAAGGAAAAGGGGAAGGGAAAAGGGGAAAGGGAAAAGGGGAAAGGAAAAAGCAAAAGGAAAGGAAAGGAAAGGAAAGGAAAGGAAAGGAAAGGAAAGGAAAGGAAAGGAAAGGAAAGGAAAGGAAAGGAAAGGGAAAGGGAAAGGGAAAGGGAAAGGGAAAGGGAAAGGGAAAGGGAAAGGGAAAGGGAAAGGGAAAGGGAAAGGTGTGGAAGTTTGTGACTAGCCTGGTGTCTTGGTAGGTGACTCTGGGTAAGCTGGGTTTGGGAACTTCTGTCTGTGTCCATAGGTAGTAGAAGGTTCCTGGTTTGATGGTAACATATTCTCGTTTTCCCCAGCTATGTCTGCAAACCTGTAATAGTTATTATTAAGCCTCACAATTAAAGGCATTTAAAGTCATGAGGGCACAAAAATACATGGTATCCAACACACATCTGCAGCTTAGTATATTATGACATGCTGTTTACCTCGTTCACAAGCATAAATTGATTTGTATGCCTAATAAGTGAAATGGGGAGGGACCACTTGGGGAAAAATGGTTTTCAGTCTCTAGTAGTACAGTATTATATGATCAATGTCAAAGCAGTAAGTCTGTCTGAAAGAGCAGTGGGTCCTGGGAGTGTGACAGTCTAAGCTTTTGTAGACCAACATCTGCTTTCTACTGGATAAGACCCTAAGCTTCTTATTTTGGCTGATGTTTTAGTGTTTAATCTGTTTTGCTAAGGAGCTCTAATATAAATGTTAATATTTTATGCAGATCATACTTTGATACTTCTTGCAAATAGCTGGAAAGCCCAGAAGCATGTCTGAAAAGAAGTTCCTGGAATTTTCTGAACAAGGCAGAAGGCCACCTTGGAAGAAATTTTTCATCAGTATTGAAAATTAATAAGAATTTTCCCATGCACAGTCTATGTGTTGTAATCGATTAACACATTAGTCTCTTACCTCAGAAATCTTGGAGCTTTTATAATCTGGGCTAATGAACATCTGAAATGAGTTCAGTGAACTTGCTATCTTTCTTGTGCAGAATGATGAAAGTTCATAATCACAACATGATCCTACAATATTCCTGACAGGTAAAAAGAGATCTGACAGGTAAAAAGAGATCTTTATCTAGCTAAGGAAAATTTATTTGAGGAATGCAGTGTACCAAGGAAGCTGGGAGCAAAAAGCATGAGTAATTTCACCAATTTAAAGCTACTATTTTCTGAGTTCTTGGATTCCTGGTATGGGAATACCAATGGATGCTTTTACTTTAAGCACTACATTTGGTTTGAAGGAGAAGGGAAGACTTCTTCTGCACTATTTTTTATTAACCTTGAGGCAAAACACAAGTTCTAGTAGTCAGATTGTTGGAATAATGGTCAGTGATTGTTTTAGTACAAATGTACAAGTCGTGTGCATTTTTGGAGAAAAAGGCAAAGTGTGCACACTTCTAGTGAAGACAAAATTGACAGGAAAATATGGACAAGAAAAAGGAGAAATTGGTTTGGGAGTAATTAAAATTTAAAGGAGACTGATAATCAGAAACTGTTTCTGTGTTACATTTGAATCTAAAAGTCGATGGGTCAGAACCATTTTGATAAAAGTTCTTAGTTTGTTTTTTTTTTTAATTTACATACAATCCATTGCCAAAAAATGGCATTCAAGATCAGTTGTATTGAAATGCTGGAATGAAAGGAAGGCAGGATTTTGGCATTAAAAGTTATGATATATAAACATACAGTTTTGTAAAGGAAGGCAGAACTGGCAGGGGTCACTGGAGTAAAAAGACTTTTTCAGATATTCAGAAAATAGAATAACACAATCAATTTAGTACCAATACCACTCAGAAGAGGTATTGTGTGTTGGTTATATCAGCACAGTATGTTGAGAGCCTATTTCTTTTTCAGATTAGTTTTATTCTTGTGCATCTTAAGAACACTGTAATAGGTGCAATAGATTGTTAGTTACACTTCTTCTGAAGTTTATGCTCTGGTAATATTCTTTCCTAACACATGAAGAAACAATATTGAAACCAAATAAAAAAAATCTCATTAAATGAATGACAGTGTTTCCAACTAATTTCACTGGACATTACAGCAGGCTGTAAAGTTTTACAGTCTGATTGTCTGCTCTTGCACAAGTATAAAACCCATGTAAGGATGTGGAATTGGAACCCAGTGGATATGACAGTGTCCAAGCAACAGAAATTTGTACTCATGCAATGCCTGCAGGTGTAAAGGTCTGGACAGAAAGAATGTACTACCACAATCCATTTCAATATTGAGAAGCCATAAGAACACGTGGGTAGCACTACTTTAATTTCTAAAACCTTCGAGGTTTTTTTTGGAAGTGCAGACAGCTTTAAAGTTTTGATTGAAAATAAATTACCCTGGGAAAGAATTTGACACTTTCATGATGAAATACACACTGTTTTTCAAATAACTGAACTATCTTGTTGAACATCAGAAATGTTTTCTGGTCTCAGATTTCCACTTGGCTAATGACGCTTTCAGCATAGAGTATGACTAAAGCTGTCACTACAGCGACTATAGTAATACATCAATAAACAATGTTTCCCCGTTTTTGCTAGCTTTACCAAGTGAAATGAAAAAATCAGTAGACTAATCAAGCTGCTATTGGTGGAATGAAAATTCACAAAATATATGCAGCTGGAAAAAATTAGAATGTTCTTTAAGGGCACTTACCTTCTTGTACTTTTTGAAAGAAGAGCTTACACCTAACAAATACATTTGTGCAAAGTTTGTGACTAAAAGAGAAAAAAGATATTGTTTTTTGGTGAACATAATATCATCTTCATATGTGATCACACAAATAATGTTTTAAGCATTGATCTGTGGATGGTGACATACTACTCTCTCAGATCTTCACAAGTATTGAATTACAAGCTGGACATTGTAGAGCTGTACCTATTTATATCAGCTGAGAATGTGTCCAGATTATCTTTCAGCTCTAGAAAGTAGTAAAACAATAAGATTAAGCCATTTTGAGTACATCTCTAAGGACATTTTCACTTAAAATTCAAAACTGAACGATGTAATATACACACTACAATTTTCTCTAAATTACGTCCTATTCAGACTGACATGAATGAATTGTTAATTAAATAAGGGAAATTTTTTGGATGTTGTAATAACACATGGGAAACCTAGATTACCTAGTAGTGATTACATCCTTCATTGGCAAGTTCAGTTTCCAATAGATGAGGTGCTCACCTTTCAGTTTTATTTGACCATTTAAAAATATTTAATTAATTTTTGTTTCTGTAACTTTTTAAGTTACATTTTCCAAAACTATGGATTATGACTAGCAAACCAGAAATAAAAAATGTATTTTTAATAAACATAATTAATGAAGATGTTTCTGCATAGCAGATTGATGTATATGACCATGAAAATGTACAAATACAGCCTAACCCTACAAGCTCCTAAGTCCCTCAAATTTATAAGCACACAGTCCTTTTTCACACTCCAAATTTAAGACATTTTTATAATTTCAGAAACTTTCCTAAATATACACACTTATTTTGTTATATCCTGGTCCTTACTGTCAGCAGGGATGTTCTTACCAGCTCAGTCCTTTGTAATTTGTTATTTCAGTTACTTGCCCAGGGGCTCACCCCATATCATTGGCCTATTTTGTGTGTTCCCAGGAATCCATTCACAAGCTGTTAAAAAGGGATGATGTTGGATTTAGGAGTCTGAATAAAGTAGGGCAGAGATTTCTGCTATGTAGGTAGAACAGCTGGAAATGTGAGGAAAAAAAAATAAAAAAGGATTTACCTATCTTATAAGCAGAAGCTGCCTGCAACTAAAAGATAGGCAAAGACTAGTGATTGACTATATTATGTATTAATGAAAGATAGGGAATCTGAAGGTGAAATGTTGACTTTTTTCAAAGGAATAAGGGGAAAATAATGAAACGCTTTATCATATTAGGAAGCATAGGAACAGACTATAAACAACAGAGTGCTTCTCCAATAACCTCTTTACTTCCCATACACTTTTTTTCTGTCTCATTCTGCTTTTCTGTCTTTTTCTTGGGATGAACATGGTAATAATTTCCTTGTGGCTTTGCAGACATGCACAAGTCTATTCAAAAAGCCTTAGAGAACCGGGACATGTTACTGGTCTCTCTGTCTCCATGGTAAGCAATATGTCAGCTGTTAAGTCTGAGGAGGTACAGAAGCATAATACACTTCCAGTTTACAGAAGGACCATACTTCCCTTAAATCATAAAAGTTACAGTGCTTTCTGCACAACTTTTGAGTTTTACCAGGCTTCCATTACATTCATGAATGAACTAACCTGTGTAAGTCCCTCCCTATGCACAAACATACATGTTTGGGTTTTGAATTGTGTTTTAAACAGGAAATACAGTGTTTAAAACTGTTTTATTTAATGTTTAATGAGATATTATTAAAAAAAAGTCCTTTGATGATACATTTTCAGTAGTAGAAAATGCTTACAGCATGGCAAGGGAGAAGTGCTTGTGACTATGGGATGTATGTTCTTCAGAAGTTAATGTGGTTGAATGGAATACTTGAGTGCTCTAGTCTCCAGCATTGACCAGGTCTTGTACAACTGTAACTTTAATTTATTTGCAATTCAATTTCTCCATTTTGTTATACAGAGAATACTTGCCTTTCATCAGGAAAGTAATACAAAATTCATAGCTGAAAGTTCAAATCAAGACTAGGAAACATAGAACTCATGTCACATTTCATATTCTACTTGCAAAGTTCATCAGTGTTCTTAACAAGGTTATCGCACTTATTTTTGGAAAAAAAAATCTTTTCTAAAAGGTTTCAATAACTCAGCTATTTAATTGGGATCATACCTTGTACTTTTGCAGTATACTTCTTTGATGGATGTCTTCTAAAAGGTTTTATACATATGTGTTTGATAATAATGATGCTATTTCATGTCTTGGTACTTGTTGACCTTTCTCCTGTTAATGGAATAATGCAGCCTTCTCAGGTATTTCTCATACGGATATGCTGACTCCTTATTTGATGGCACATTTTGAACAAACACACAGGAGCTCATTTTTAGTGATGGAGAAAATTGGATACACTGCTTATTCTTATTTGTGATTTGGCAAATTAGTGCCAACTTTTGCATCTTGCCTATTAGCAACATGGTTGTTGGTGACTTGTCACAATTACATTTAATATACACTTAATATTAACTTCTGGGCTATTACTTATATGAAGCCTTATGGTCCTGAAGAATATTCATGAATAATATTTTTGATATTTCTACAATTTCAGCTCTTTTCAGAGATAATTGGTACTAGGATAAAAGTAAGTTTACTCAGTTAAACAATGATTCCAGTGTTTCATTTTAAAATGACACCAGTTTGATATTGATTAAGTGTTTCAATTCAAACATTTGTCTTCCCTTTCAATCTTCTTTAAAAAAGATCTAACTACTATTCTGTTCTAAAAACCTAAATATACAAAACCCTAGCACTGTTCCACATCTGTCAGATATCCTTTTTAAAAGTAACTATTTTAGAACTATATTTTAAGAACCAGATTATATGACACTTGCTTTCAGTAATACCTTATTCCCTGTAAAGTCCCTTATTATTACAGAGGAGTTAAAATACCTCTTGGAGTGAATAAGTATGACAAAATCTGGCCCTTCATTTCTGATACAGATAAAACCATACTACATCTTCTCAGTTCTCCCTGAAGTTAATTTGAGGCTTAGGCCATAAAGGAGGGGGGAGGGGGGGAGAAAAAAAGAAAAAAAAAAAAGCATTGGGCTGAAGACAGCTAATTTCTTTCAGACTTTCTCTCTGCATGGGAGATTTGATAGCAAGTACTGTAGTTTAAAAGTCTGAGTAAACTCAAATGAAGGAGAAACTGGGACATCTGGGTATAAAAGTATATTATGTAGTTCCAAGAGGTCCAGTGGCACTTGTGTTTAATCAAGTAGAACAAAGTAGATATTAGATCCTGGTAGACTATTTTGCTTAGCATTCTACAAGTTGTATTTAAATCTCAGTGGCCTGAATGCTAATTAATAGAAGAATTTAATCTTTTTGACCCAAAGGAAATTTACAAGCATGTTCTTCTTACACTTACAAGGATATTTGTGTAGGCTTTCAATGGCTCCATAGCAAAGACTGAATAAGAGATGTGTGGCAGTCCCAAATCAAAATTAGGAGGAATCAGATTTTAATCAATGAGGCTTTTTAGAATGTAATTGTTAGAGTAGAGCAAGGTTGCCACTCAACCCACTGTCAAAACAGTCTGACACCTCAGAGGAGATTATTTTCTCAGAAGGAAACCATTTTTTTCCCATTGAAGTTTGTAAATCAATACTGTTCTTTAAAAGTATCCAGAGGTTTTTGTAATGTGTTTTGTTAATGGAGAACAAGGAAAATAAGATTACAGTGCATGCCAAATGGAAAAAAGGAACTAAACGTGAAGAAAAGGAAAATGCCTTCCAATTGTTGAGGTACAAACTCAAAAAGTGAGAGCATTGTGGGTGCGAATGAGAGCTGAGCGATGCATTTTCAAAATACAGGGGAAAAAAAAAAAAGAAAAAAGCATCCCCAGACTAGTTAATGGGAAATGTTAAAAAAAAAGTCCTTTTAGTTGCTACATGTTGGGTTGGTGGGGAACATCAAGGAGCTCTGTAGAGCAGAAATGAGACATATTTTCACTGACAGAGCCCTTTGAAAGAATATTTTTGCATGGAAAAAAAAAGGTTTGGATCATTTTATATTTGAATTAAGAAATTTCTTAGAGCATGAAAAAAGCTTTCCCTAATAAATGTTTACCTCATAAATGTGCTGATTTTAGATTTGAAACCCTGCTCTCCAAAGACACAGCCTTGCCCACTTTATTCTTGTGAAGTATCACAATATAATAGAAAATGTCAGCTTTACCTTCAATGTTTTTCCTCACTTTTCATGACTACATGTGTACTCATTGCTTCTCAGGAAGAGCTGGTCAGGTTATTTATTTTTTGTCTGATCATTTCAGAAATAACAACAAAAGTCTTGAGACTGCTGCCAGCAAGCAAAAACCTGTGTGAGCCTACCCTTGGGTGAGCGAACCCTTCACTCAGAGATAGACTAGCAAGACACACGTGGCAATGCAAACACAAGGAAGCAAATAAGGGATGGAGCAAGCTTTGCATTCGGATCTGTAGTTGTACTTCAGCATCTTCATGCCTTTACTGCTGTGAGCTCTTCTAAGTGCAGTTGCAAACTTTAGTCATGTCGTGCCTCAACATTGAGCTATGCAACCGGCCAGTCGTAAGACTGCTTCTTTGACAGATCTTTCTTTCTTTCCCTGAGGATCTTTGAACAGGAAACCTGTGTTAGACTTCATGAATGCAGAACATGGTAATAAATCATCTCACAAAAGCAGATCTGTGCAGTGGTGGATATCTTTTCACTACCTTCTATGCTCTGATCCAAATCCATCTGTTTTGTCATTCCCTAAATGTGCAGAAGTCCAATCTCTGAAGGGTTGTAACATGATAACTGCAAAAGTTTTAACTTCCTTTGTGCCATTATTACTGTTGTACAACACCAAACAGTTTTATCTTAGCACCATTTGGCATTCTGCCCTTAATCTTGCATGCAAAGTCACATGTGCAGGCATGTTGCCTAGCTATCTTCATTTATTTTGTTTTGGGGATCAGCAAGGAAAAAAATTTGTCACTTCAGCTTGGGTGTCAGGAGAGACTGAGGAAATTCTCACATACACAATCAAGACATCTTTTCAATGAAAAATTCTACATTTCTCACTGGAAAAAAAACCGTGGTCAAGTAAGGACACTTTACACTGAATCTCTGAGACCCAAAGCTTGATAGTGTTTCTCCAGTCAGGCAAGGTTTAGCGCTGACCAGGCTTCTTCAAAAATCTTACTGTCTTTTTGTCTAAATAGATGTGTGCTGGTGATAGTGAGCATCCATAATTAGCAGATGAGCACATTGCCTGCCCTGAGAAGAGATGTAGCATAGAAAAAGCCTGCCTGTGGAGTCTTCAGGTGCCTCTCTGACCTTATGAGTGAATGTCTAAAATGTCAAGGGTTTTGATTTACATCAGTAAAAACAAAATCAGGAACTCAGCTCAATACAACCTGTATGGTATGACCCAGAAGAAAATGGATAAGAACCATAATTTCCTTATTTTAATTTTTTCCTACTAAACTGATACTCATATGTAATTTATTGCTAACAGTTGAAACCCATTCTCTGTGGGCTGTTTACAGGTGAAAGAATAATACAAGTGTTTTTTTCTAAGACTGGCAGAAAAACCAATTTGTCTGAATTCTCATCGTTATGAAAAAGCCATACCCAAAAGATGGATTTTAGTTTATATCATGAAAAAAAAAAAATCACAGCTGGGATTTAAATTGGTCATACCTTTCTAACAACTATGCTAGCTGCCTCCTGCCTTAAGCTGTATACACATAGTATACCATATGTAGTCTCTTCCTTTTTCCCAAACTTGTGACCCTTCTGAGTGGTGCAAAAACATTAACTGAGAAAGATCTTGGCCCAATGGATCTCCTGAAACTCTAAAAAGAGTACTATGTCATTAAAACATCACACTTTTCTTCCATTTAATTTAAAAGATTAGAACACATGAAATTTTGTGAGGGTTTTCTTGTTTCTTTCAACTGTCTCAATCAAGTAAGACTGCTGATCATATATCCCAATATTATTTAACCTCTTAGTTTCCCATGGCAGTTAGGTGTCTGGCTGCAGCTCTAGCAACGGAGTCTGCTCAGATAACATATACAAAATACACCACTCAGTAGTGATGGCACAAAAGCAGTCATTCATGGTATGGAGCAACTCAGCCAAGCAAGCACTTTTACAAGGCATTTTTATCATTATTACTATCTGGATACTCTGCCCTAACAGAATGTAGCAAAATAATTAAACTGAGCAGACTGCCAAAGTACATGCTAATTAACTTTGGTTAACTTCCTCCAGTATTAGCCTATGAGAGGGACATCATTTGAAATAATTAGGCATTGGAGACCTCTAAAAGTCCATCAACTCATTCATTTTCTAATGCTTTGCCCTTGCTGAACACTTATGAACCTTAGGGACCTGCTTGAACTCTGCTTCTAACACTGGCCTTTCATAAGCAGGTATTCTGGTGCTACATTTCTGCAAAAAGCAGGAATCTCACATTAGAGTCAAGTCACTTGCTCAGATGAAAATGAAGGACATATTGAGTTTTACAGGGCACCAGCAGGATGAAAATCTGCACAGTACTAATGTAAACCAATTAAACAGGCAGGTTTCCTTCAATCCAGGAAAGTAACTTGCACTTGCACAAGGAAATAATGAAAAAAAGACTTTTCATTTAAAACGAAGCATGGCACACATTGAACAATATGTTTCCTTACGATGCTGCTAATTCCTCCAAGCTTTGTCCTCTAGTCCTACAGAAACCAAAGAGAATTTTGCTAACAAGCTTTATAGGTGGTAGCTTTTTACCTTTGCTGGGGGAATGCTGTGATTTAAGACAGCTGCACTTCTGCTGTGGTCATTGCTCTTCCCAGAAAGAAAGCACTAACCTTCTTCCCCTTCCTGTTCCTGGAAAAGATGTTTACCTTTCAGAAGTCTTTTGATAGCACAGTTGAAACTCTTGAACAAGAGGTAAAAAAAACTTAATAAACAACCACGAGCGCAGACAGACCAATTCAAGGAAACCAGGTATGCCTTGAGTATGCAGACACCCCCCACCCAAACCAGCATTATTAGCCTGTCTGTTGACACTAGCTAGTTCAGCATCTCTCACATTTAGGTTTCATTAAGTAACCATTCTTTTCAAACAATCACAATTGGCTCATAAATTTGTTCATATGTTGCCTCAAACAGCTTAGTGGTATCCTGTTTGTTATGCATACAGTGTAACTCTTTTCTTTACCCCAATTCAATAGACTACTAGCTTCCCAAATCACTCATATATCTCCTAAAATTTGCACAACCACCTACTCCAAATCAACACTCTGAGCCCAGAAGAAATGTGCAACACTGCTGTATGGTCCCTCAGCTTTGGAAGGTGGGGAACAGCATACTGTTTGACTGGTTTGCTGTTAATTTTTTACAAAGATAGACTTCTGGGTATATCTGTCACTAAGTGTACAAGAAAACAATTGAAAAAGAAAAAAGTTCCCAAGTTTGGCAATGCATTATTGTCATTTTTTAATCAGTTCATGTGTATGGTCACAACCTGAAGCAGTTTTCACACATGTTCTGCATTAATTCCTTTTTGGGTGAACTGGCTCCAGACCAGGAGCCATTCATGGACCAAGGAAGCATGAATGTTCCGCAGAGCTGATCTTACAGACGTGTCTTTAATTTATTGTAGTAATAAATTCGAATTTATCCAGCAGATCCTCCTCTTACAATTGTTGCACTACCATTGGGCTCCTTATCGTTGGCCTTGTGCTCCACTCCCAAGTGCATACCATTCCCAAAGAGGACACCATTCCTGCGTGCCTCTTTCCCTGATTCTAGTTTCGAGGCAAGGTTTTGGTAGCAGGAGGACTAGAGGGGTGGCTTCTGTGAGAAGCTGCTAGAAGCTTCCCCCATGTCCGACAGAGCCAATGCCAGCCGGTTCCAAGTTGGACCCGCCACTGGCCAAGGCCGAGCCCATCAGTGACAGTGGTAGTGCCTCTGGGAGAACAGATTTAAGAAGGGAAAAAAAAGTTGCTGTGGAACAGAAACTGCAGCCAGAGGGAAGGGTGAGAACATGTGAGAGCAACAGCCCTGCAGACCCCCATGTCAGTGCAGAAGGAGGGGGAGGACGTGCTCCAGGTACCAGAGCAGAGATTCCCCTGCAGCCTGTGGGGAAGACCATGGTGAGGCAGGCTGTCCCCCTGCAGCCCAGGAAGGTCCATGGGGGACCAGATATCCACCTGCAGCCCAGGGAGGACCCCACGCCGGATCAGGGGGATGCCCGAAGGAGGCTGTGACCCCGTGGGAAGCCCGCGCTGGAGCAGGCTCCTGGCAGGACCTGTGGCCCCATGGAGAGAGGAGCCCACACTGGAGCAGGTTTTCTGGCAGGACTTGTGACACTGCGTGGGGGACCCACGCTGGAGCAGTCTGTGCCTGAAGGACTGAAGCCCGTGAGAAGGACTCATGTTGGAGAAGTTCATGGGGGACTGTCTCCCGTGGGAGGGACCCCATGCTGGAGCAGGGGAAGAGTGTGATGAGTCCTCCCCCTGAGGAGGAAGGAGCGGCAGAGACAATGTGTGATGAACTGACCCCAACCCCCATTCCCCATCCCCCTGTGACTCTGGGAGAGTGGAGGTAGAGAAAAGTCAGGAGTGGAATTGAGCCCAGGAAGAAGGGAGGGGTGGGGAAAGGTGTTTTAAGATTTGGTTTTATTTCTCATTACCCTACTTTGATTCGTTTGGTAATAAATTAAGCTAATTTCCCCAAGTCGAGTCTGTTTTGCCTGTGAGTGTAAGTGGTGAGTGATCTCTCCCTGCCCTTACCTTGACCCACGAGCCTTTTGTTATATTTTCTCTCCCCTGTCCAGCTGAGGAGGTGAGTGATAGAGCAGCTTTGGTGGGCACCTGGCCTCTAGCCAGGGTCAACCCACCACGGTGTGGAATAGCCTTGGTACAAACATAGGTTATGCTTATTCCTAATTATCAAGTTTCTTCATGTTATTAAAATAAATACATACTGACTCACTCATGCCTAGTGCAAAAATGCTACTTTTTGGTCAGTCACATACATATAACAGAACAATAAACAGAAAGAATAGAAAAGTTGCATATTTCCATATTACTTTAAGATAAAGCTTGAAGTTTTTGTATTGACATGACAGACTGACTACCTATTTTACCTAAGGGCTTACCTGATAAATACTGGTCTTTTCTCCTTTCAAATGAAGAATGCTACTAAGTCACTGAAGAACCAGCTGTTATCAATGTAAAATAGAAGTACAGTTAAAGAAGAGTTGGTATGCAGGTCTGAAAATGAAAAGGTTATTGTTCCTGATGACATAAAGTTTTAGCTTGCTTGCTTTGAAATTTTCTACTTAATTAGACCAGAGGTGGAGTCCAATAGTTGGTTTTACCTTTCATGCATTAAAATGTGTCTGTACCAGGTCTGAAGGCTTCAACTTTTTACAGTGCAAGTCTTAATAAGTTTTTTCGAGGTCATGAAAAAAGTAGCCAGAGAATAAGCATTTGCTTTTAGACCATACAGAACAAACACCATGTGTCCTGTCCTGTAAACATGCCTTTATAAATATACACATATAGAGCAACAAGACCTCAAATGTTCTACTGTGTTACCTTAAACTACTAGGAGAACCGGCTTGTGACTCCTCTTGAAGTGAAGAGTCTCTTCAAATAAGAAAGCACACTGACTCAGATGCAAGGAGGAACCTTGGGGACGAGAGTGAATCTGTGCAAGTACTTGAACAGCAGAACCTGTAATCCTGAATAAGAACAGGATAGCTCAAGATGGCTGGTATTGGAGAGACACTTCAAAGCTTTTTGTGGGTTAAAATATGCACCTTTCGTAAGGGTCTTTATGGGAGTTTCTTAGTCAAATATTTAAAATCCAATTAAAATAAGTCTAAATTATCTAATTATTGCATTAATAATTATTGTAAGCAGATTTCTTAGTACCAATCTCAGTTTCCCTTGTGTGGTGCTCCTCCTTCTGGCATTCCTCTGGGCCCTGGGGTCAACAGTTTCAGCCTTCCTCAAGAAGACTGGAGGTGGAGAGGTCATGATGAGTTACGAGGGTCTTTCACCAAGAAGCGTGTGAAGTCTCTGTGTGTGTGTCACTTCTGCATGAGAAGTCACTGATGGCAGGATGAACCAGGACTGAACAAGGCATTGCACTTGTGAAGCACTTGCTTTTGGTTGTCCGGTGCTTGCCAGAAAGCAAAAGGCCATGTGGCCAAAACAGCAGACATCTGGGTTTCCCAAGCCCACCAAAAACCTGCTTTGGGAAGTCCCTTCTCCCAGTCCCCCAATGCCTTGCTCACCAGCATTTCTGGAGAGAAGATGTCTACAGCTGAGTCCCATAAAGCCACTGACACTGTATCACCAGCAGCACTATTTAGCTGGGACTTAAGAAATAAGTCTGGGATGAGTATGTTTTCCTCTCATCTTGTACTTTATACTGAGCGATCTGCTTTTCATTTAGAAGCAGAATGAAGCCTTTTTAGTCTCATTTGAATGTCATGTTCACTTATTTTCCTGCCAATTTCTTTTTGTCTCTAATGCCGTTTGTCTGATTGGACTATTTTATAGACTAGAATATTTTATAGTTGCTTAATGTTAGACACTGTGGTTGAGCCCACTTTAAGCTCCTGTGCAGTGCATAGAGCGGCATTGGTTTCCTGGCTGGTGATTTAGAGCAGTAGCTTAATTCAGGTGTTTTGAATTCCCCTCCACAAGGACTTACCTCCCCCTGTAGATAAGGTCCTGGAGCACTGCCACTGCCCAGTCTTCCCAGGGCCTCCCCATACCCTGCCCATGGACCAGGACTCTGTTTCATCCCAGCCTGGGGCCATTAGCCCCTGCCCCAGCGGTGCCATGAAATGTCACAGCCGTGCCCTGCTTGGCCATACACCATGCTGAGCCAGGTCCCACATGCCAGCTGACACCCTATGCACCATGAGACCACCGGCCATAGACAGTTTGGGGGTTCCACCTCTTTGTGATTGAGGTTAACCCATGAAAACACTCATTTCTCCTTCCTGCTCATTATTACTGCAGTTCTCAGGTCATTACACAGTATAACTTTTCATCTCTGAAAGAAAGTTGATATGTTTACAACTATAGCCCATTTGAAAAAAAATTGCCTTAAGTTATGTAATCGAGTGAAGTGTTGGGCCAAGAGGAAAATTGTTTTTTTTTGAAAAAAAAAAAAAATTAATTCTTTGGTAAGTTCTACATCTGGATTTATGAGCAAAAAGTCCCTTCAGTCCACTCTAGAAGGCTTTTTCCATTAACATTGGGATAAATCATAACACTAGCAATCAATTCGGAGTCCTGCAATCTATTGAGAGTTGGTTTCTGCAGCTGTAGTCTGCACTTTGTGTTGATGAACAGGTGTTCGTTTCTTCATTTCCACAGGTCTTTATAATTACTCCAGTGAATTAAATCAGGAATTTTATTATGCATCAAAACTGTAGCGTATTAATAAACAACTATGTTCTAAAAACGAATGTCAGCTTGTAGTGCCATGTTTTACAACTTGTATGGAAAGCCTTTCCAGGTGCTGCAGTTGTACTACTTGAGCCTGTGTATCTCATATGTCCAGTACAAAACACATTCTTGCCTATTCATTCACCTTGATCAGCAACATAGGTTAAATTAATTTTTCTTGTTCTTTGTTCATAGAATAGGATACTCTTGTTTACTGCTGAATTTATCAATTATTTTTTTTCCTCTCCCAACTCTCATTTTCACCAATGGTCTGAAGATTTTGCACATTCTGCCAGAGATATCTGCAAACAAGTTCCTGCATTTTAAAATGTGTACTTATCAGCTAATAATGCTGGTCTAAAAATCAGGTACTTATGCATAGAGGTCTATGTCTTGAGTTTTCTTATTTTGTTTTAGGAAAGTTTGGTTTGTTATCAGAAAAAATATCTTAAAAATTTGTATTTAGATCTTGTTATTTTCTTTGTTCCTTCCATTCCTAAACCAGAAGTACTTAGAAAACTGTGAATTCTTAACTTATTGGCTTTTGGATAAAAGATTTTGAAAATAATTTCATTTTTAATCATTTAATAATTTAAAGCTATAATTTATTTCTAGTTAAGAAGGCAGGCTTGGAAAGAAACTTAGAGCTAAACTTCAAAAATACGTAGCTGAACTATCAATAACTTAGTCTTTTCACATATAAAGCTATTTAAAAGCTAAAAGTACCAGACTATTCCATATTGGTGGAAAATTAAAAGACTATATTACTGAACCTCAATTCCACAGGTATTCTCCACACTGCAATAGGCTGTGCGAAGTTAAATTGACTGAAACACATTAAAAAAAATGAACAGGAGGCAGCTTCAGAAAAGAAGTCTTCCTTTTCAGTCAGTCATTTGGAAAAATGAAACTATTTTTTATTTCGTAAAGCATAAAAAATTAGACTTTTTTGACTCAATTAAAGTTTCTCTTCTTCCCTTCCTCTCCTTTACAGCTATGGTGGGGGTATGGTAGGGAAATATGAAGAAATAGTCAGAGTAAGAAGGAAGATGCAATACTTTAAGCTGGTATAGCTACTGCCTATTTTGATATGAAACTGTAGCTTATATTTGTTGAGTTCCTCCCAAATATGTTAACTCTTCATTCCTCATTTGCCTACTTTCTTGCTCTTGGTTTTCTTTTCCTTTCACACACAAACATGAACATGTGTAATCATTCAAACTCCTGTTTGCCCTTTCAGTCTCAAGGATATCCTATAGTTCATAGAATTTAACTTCTGATCTGCACTCGTTTACAGTTGTATGGACAGTTTTAGGTCAGAGAACAAGAAGTAATTGACCGAAAAAAAGACCATTTTTTAATTTATTTTATTTGACCTATTCCCTTTGGGTAATACTGTAACAGCACATTTTAAGAACACAGTGAAAAGTCTGCAGGCCAAAAGACCTACGCATGACGGCAAATACATTTTATAGCATAACAATACTTAAGCATTTGAGTAGATTACAGCCAATTACATCTTATGTGCTAAAGGATAATTGTATTTTTCTTGAAATCAAAAATAGAATCTCATAGACTTCAGTTGAATTCAACTATATGCTTTGTGAAGCCTACATTTTGGCAGCTCTTCGATTTTTTTTGGAGTCTTTTTTACCTTAACAAGCCAGTCAGGTATTAAGCCCATGTGAACGAAACATTGTTCTTTGGACTATTCCTTTCCAATTAGGAGAATCCCTCATCCTTAACAAATGAATTTCTTATCTGTATTGCTTTCATGTTATCACAACTAAGTGCCAAAGCAGGACGATAATATTTAATAAGAAGTCACATGAGACTGAGGAGAAAAACAAATAGAAAATGTAGTAAGCAGAGCCAGTTTTTCAGCTGTTGTGTACATAAGTGTAGCTCTTCTGAAGCCATACTGACTGAAGTTTTTCTGAACTGAAATACAGTAACAAGAGTTTACATCAGTAGAAAGTACAGCTTTTTTTTTTTTTTTAATTTTGTAGTCTTTCATTTTCATTACAAAAAGCTTTTCTGATTAATTCTGGATTTTTTAAAATGTTGTTTATTAGATTCAAGCTTTTTTTTCTTAAAAAAAAAGCCCCACCTTGGGTTGCTTTCTAAATTACTGCTTTACTGGTTGATTAATATTTCTACAGTAATTTGAGAAAATAAAGAGCTTTATAAGCACCATTAAGAAAGATCGTTTGGTTAGTATAAGTCTCTAGAGTTTAAAACTGAGTGCTGTTTTACACAGAGAATTCTTTAATTTATATCTTATTTCTGTATAGTAATAGAACCTGGACAATTACCTTTCTAAGTTTATAATGAACTTTACAAGAAAATTAAAGATGTACCAATGGAAAAAGTGAGTTAACATTCTCAAAACCATGGTGTAATATTTGTGTGTAGAAAACAAATCCAAAATATAGTCAGTCAGTTGTTTGGATTCAAGGCTATAGTCTATGTGCATCTCCATTACACAGTAAATACAAACCTTTTATTAATGGTTCTGATTTGCATTAGGAACCTTAGGTCTGGAAAAGCTACAACTTCCTACATTTTACTGATATATTTCTTATCGTTCCAGGAACTAAAGCATTTCAGGGAACCTGATAGAGTGGAATTGAGGTGGAATGTACATTACCTTTAAATGGATGGTCTTTGACTCTGAGAATTCAAAATCCAATGGAGATTAGGGCACCAGTCAGCCTAGTGGCTCCAAAACTAACCACTGCACCAATTTGATAGCCTAATTTTTGAAAATATTGGGGGATAACTCAGCTGTCCTCTCAACCAAGACAGGGTGCATATATGATATACTACAAAAATATGGGAGAAGCTGCTATCCATTGAATCCCTATAATGCAAAATATTTTCTTGCAGAACATTTTGGCATATATGGCTGTGTTCTGCCTGTATGTTCATATTTTGTGTGTACAAAGATAGATGTTGTTGTTTACATCTTTCATGGGACAAATTGATGGCACTGGATCACCAACTATCTAGAATTTATTGAAAGATGAGAACACTTCATTCTCTTTTTATGAAACATAGAATGGTATTGGAAGTCCATTGAAAGTAATCCTAGTAATAGTTAACATACCTTAATATCTCTTGAAAAAAGTTATATCAAGTACTTAGAAGTTAAAGCTACACAAATGTAGGTTGGGAATAAAGTATATTTTTTGTTAACAAGAGCAAGACTAATTAAATAAGAACTTTCCAAGGATGAAGTCAGATCTTGTAATCTTTAGCACAGGATTAGATATCTTCCTCCCTGAAAAAATTGCACAGCTCAAATTATTTGCAGGAGTCAATGGATTATTCTTAGAATAGTAGAATTATTGAGGTTGGAAGGGACATCTGCAGATGTTTAGTGCAACTCTCCTGCTAAAACAGGGTCAGCTAGAACACATCGTTCATGACCACATCCAGTCAGAGTTTGAGTATCTCCAAGAATGGAGACTCCCCAAGCTCTACAAGCAATCTGCTTCAGTATTTGAATATATCTACTTATTTTTGAACGTATCTAGTCATGTTTAAGCAGAATTTCTTATATTTCCGTTTGTGGCCATTGCCTCTTGTCTTTGATATGATTGACTCTGACTTCTTTACACCCACCCACACCATTTGGTATTTAATACATCGAAAGATTTGATTATGAGATAAACCAAGCTACCAAAAACCTCCACTTTGGGCTGCTGAAACTGTAGGCTGCTATTTCTTGGGAATTTTGAAAATAATTTGATTCCAAGTGAAACGGACTGAAATCAAGCAGGAAAATAATAAAATCCTCTTGCAAATGGAATTCTAGATCTTTAGCTATGAGCACTGGGTTAAAAAATGCAGCAACTGTAATTTGGTAAATAAAATCTACACATGAGGAACATCTAGAATTTAGGCAAAGATTATTTACAACTACATCTTACTCTTCCGTCTAAAGTATTTCTTCCATTTTCTGTATATTTAATAAAATTCTACATTAATAATATTCTACAAATTTAAATTTTTTGCATTTAATTAGTGTTTGGCAGAGTTCAGCATATTCAGAGGACACAGGGCAATTTTGGAAAATGTTAGATCATATAAATAAAAAAGATGCATGTCCTACTGAATTTTGATTGCATCATACAGAAAGGGTTAATTTATTTTCTTTCCATTGAAAATAAACATTAGTCCCTCCTTGGATCAGAAGGAGAATAGGTTCAAAGACACAGTAACCTGAAACAAGTTCTACAGCCTCTGCAAATGGGTGACACACCGAGACAACTTGGCTTCTCTCATGTGCTGTCCTGATGGTTGAATGAGAATTTCTAAAGCTCTTAGGTTTGGCTCAGTGAATTTGAAAACCTTTTAAAATTATTTTCTAGAAGGTCAGTAGAAATAGATTAAAACCCAGCTGTTTTCTGTTACAAATTTTCCTGTAGTAACACACAGTATTTATAAAGTCTATCAAGTAAAACCGTATCTGTAATATTTACTTCTGTCAACAGATATTTCTTTTTCCATTTTTTCCAATACATATTATATTGTTTCTTAGGTGCAACATAATTTAGATATATGCAGTACAGAGTGTTATCAAATATTCTGAAAATCAAAAGTAAACACTCGAAGAAACACAGGATAAGACTATTTAAATTCAGACATTTTATAATAAGCTAAATGATTTGAAAGGACATGGACCTGTTGGAGCGAGTCCAGAGGAGGGCCATGAAGATGATCAGAGGGCTGGAACACTTCTCCTATGAAGACAGGCTGAGGGAGTTGGGGTTGTTCAGCCTGGAGAAGAGAAGAGAAGGCTCTGGGGAGACCTTATAGCAGCCTTCTAGTACTTGAAGGGGGTCTGCAGGGAAGCAGGAGAAGGACTTTTTACAAGGACATGTAGTGATAGAACAAGGAGTAATGGTTTTAAACTGAAAGAGGGTAGATTTAGATGAGATGTCAGGAAGAAGTTCTTCACTGTGAGGGTGGTGAGACACTGGAACAGGTTGCCCAGAGAGGTTGTGGATGCCCCATCCCTGGAAGTGTTCGAGGCCAGGTTGGATGGGGCTTTGAGCAACCTGGTCCAGTGGAAGGTGTCCCTGCCCATGGCAGGGGGGATGGAACTAGATGATCTTTAATGTCCCTTCCAACCCAAACACTTCTGTGATTCTATGAGTCTAAGAAACTACAGAAGTTAGTGTTATTATTTTTTCTTTTAAGAGGACCATTCTAAGATGCCTTAGAACTTCTAGAGGTAAACATTTATTTTAATTTTCCTTGAAGTATCTGTTAATTTTCAAGTATTTAGCTCAATAACTGAATTCAAACTGACATACTAGGAAACGAGAAAGAATAAATTTTCACTAGTTTTATTTAAAGTTGCTTAGAAGCCCCAAAGAAATCAATTGTTGTGTATATGCACTTTAAATGTCAGCAAATGTGAAATGAAATGAAATGAAATGACATGAAATGAAATGACATGAAATGAAATGAAGTTTTGATGACATCAGGTAAGTCAGCATTTATACATTAGTTTTATTAGAAAATATCCCACTAGACCCATTATATGTTATAGTCTGTCAGCATTTCTATTAGAAACACTGATATTTCACATGCCACAAAAGGTCTCTCTGTCTCAAAGAGTTTTTTTCTTAAACAAATTTTGAAATGCATTGTCAGTTTGCAGGGCTACAAAAAGCTAAATGCATGGGATTTTTCTGTATTCCTCTAGCTAATACTGAACTGTTTTATTTTTCATAATGAGCACTTTTTGGCATCTAGCCTATGCACAGTATAATAATGTTAATAATTTTAAAAAATTAGTAAAATATGATATTCTGAGTGAGAATATGGAATGATGGATGTGTAATGTATGTAGATACTATGCAGAGAGGACCTCATTAAGGTTTATTATGCATTTTTAAATACAATCAAAATAGAATGAAAATATCTTCTTTCTTTTTCCACTATTATTCGTACATTTGTATCTGTTTCTGTGGATTCCTTTATAAAGTTCATAAAAGCAAAGCTTCTTGCCTGTTTTCCTGTCTATTTTATAAGCTACTGGACCTACAAGTAGCTTGTCCCAAAAGAACAAAAATTGCCATGCCTCTTTTCAAGCACTTTCATGCATGTGTGCATGCATGTCCTCCTTAACATTCCTTCATAAAGTATCTTCTTTGAACACTGGAAGGAATAACAGCCATTTTACAAAATCTTTGAGCACAAATCCTAGAACATCCACATCTATAATAATGTTTACAAGAAACTTTAAATGTTGTCTTTTGGGCCAATAAAGACTGTCAATAGATTATCATGGACTCATAAATCAATGTTGCTTGCACTGGTGAGGATTTAAGAGAGACTTAGGACAGGTATCAGATACCCAAAACCAGAAAAAAAACCCCACTTTAATGAAAATATGAAGTAATACTTGTAATCAAACTATCACCTCTGTGTTAAAATTCCTGTCTTAGAATAATTGCAAAGGTGAAAATACTCCAGGCCAAAGAGGGAAGCAAGTGAAAGCATGGACTGCTTTAGGCAGGACTGTTTGACAGGACTAGCTGCAGTACCTTTGTGATTTGTGATGTGTTCTCAGCCCAGCTATTCATTTTTTTAAAAACAAAATTCACACACATCAGGATGTAGAGCATCCACTATCAGTTTCCCCATGAACAGAGATAAAATTAATTCTCTGTTACTCTTTCTTAATTACATGTGGTAACAACTTCTACCAGCAGAAAAATGGAAGGACCTTTTTATGTTGCTTGCCATGATCTGAATCCTTTCAGAGTCACTGCTTTCTATGATATTGTTCCTCTTTATATAAGCATGGACACATTCCTTTTACCTACATGTGTATCATTGCATTTGCTTGTTTATAAATAATTTTGAGTCATACACAGATTCTAAAGTAATAATCTGAAACACCTTTCTCTATTGATTCTGCTTTTATCTATCCAGACAGTAAAATTAGCTTTCAGTTGAGATACAGGGTTGTGGTGCACATGGCATTTTGGAAAAGGGCACTGGCTTCCAAACTTACAAGAACTGTGTGAATCAAAACACCTATTGAGCTATTTGGACAAAGATTGAAGCAAAGCTGTGCTTCTGCAGACAGTAATCAAGGGAAATTAACTAGGCCTGGTTACATGAGAGATCTGGGGATTAGTATTAACAGGTATATTAAAGCCTGCTTTAGTAATCACAGCATGTCATGATACATGGCTTTCTATGTTATTTTATCAACTGGAAGTGTATATGTAAAAGCAGGCATTTTTTTATGCAACAAAATTTCATTCAGAATTTAAGTTAAATTTAGTGTTCTTTAATCCAGTGGCAACATAATCACGGAAAGATTAAACATCTGTTGTAATTACCTACATAGCTCCTATTACTGAGCCAAAATCATGCTTTTATATATCTGCGCTGAAACAAGGAGGTGACAAGAACTATAGACATAGAAAAAATAGAAGTATTGCAATTCAATTTTGAAGTTCCAACTCTCCAAAAGCATCTATAAGAAAAACATTCCTTGCAAACTAGAAGAATGAAATTGAACAGGAAATAGTCCACCTGATTTGAGAAGGAGGGCTGTGTAGAATATCAGGCAACATTCTTCAACATACACCAATTCTCACTGGCAAGACTAATATTTTAAAATTGTAAGGCCTGATTCTCAGGTGAGAAATCAGTGTCCACACAGACTCAGTCATCTGTGTCACTGTACAGATCTAACCCACTGCATACCATGGAAAAATGTCTATTCAGAGATTTGTGGTAAATGAAAGTTTCATTGTATTATGGTAAAACATAATCTTTTTGCTGTACTGTTCTGAAAGATTATATGGTTAGTTTCTTTCACACAGTGTGAGGGAAAAAGTCACCTCAAGAGAGAATGAGGTTATGCAGTACAAACCAGCAGTGGAAGGTTAGGCTACTTCCTCCTCAACTAGGTGGAACAAAATTTATGCACCAGGTGATGGCAGAGATGAAGCTATATACGTAAGATAGATTTATAAGACATGAGATTTAAATATTCACTTGTGCACAAAGGATCAGGTTATCACCTCCCTTCTGTATAAGAGAGATGTAGGGAGATGAAAGAATGTGTTAACAGTGTTGATGAATCATGCCAACTCTGCAGAGCTACAGCTTTGACAGGGAAAGCATGAGGCAGGCTGATGGATCTGCTCACTTGCTCACGCTCCCCTGTGTAATTCATTCCTAATATGAAGAGGAAAAACTGAAGCAAGGCCATTCACAACGGTACTCCTAGGTGTGTACCATGAAATATATCTTAACGGTTTTGTTCCTTTACCAATGCTCTGTACCCCACAGAAGTTCAAGGGACAATCACTGATCTTTCCGCATGTGCTTGTCAGTTCATGTTCCATGTTATTTTTCATCACTGTGTTTCTGACTGTGGTGAATGAAAGTTTCACTGCATATAAGCCAGATAAAGAGAAAGTGGTTCAGGTACTAGGATGAGATTTGAGAGTCCTGCCTTAGTTTCTTGCTCCTATCACAACTTGTGGTATTGAACAAACTGATCAATAATCAGGTCCTCGGTGGAATTTCAGGATAAGGGTTCAGAAATATTGCCTCAACAATATGCAGGGGAGTTCGATGCTTTAAAGTGGATATCATAAAAAACAGACTGCAAATTAGAACTTCCCTAGACAACCTGTAAAAAATGCTGAGGAGAGGGGTTACAGCATCTTAAATCCCCATTGTCTCCAAAGTTTGAGTTATTATTCCTATTTCAGATGGACAAGCTTGAAACTTTTAAATGTTCTTTTATTTTAGAACTGAAAGGAAGATCCTACCCTTTTCCCAGGGCCAGCAAAAAGATCAACATCTTTCTATGCAGCAGCTGAAAGGTTAGAAGCACTCCACCACCACCTGCGTCAGACAAGTCCTGTTTCCTTTTCTCTGTGAAAGGTTCAAAACCCACATCTCCTGCTTCCCTAGACAGTTCCCAACACATCAGATGCTACTCCATGTTAGAGTAATGGGAAATACTAAACACGAAGGATGTGATTGTGTCCCACTGTAGTTCACATTGCTATGGGAAGCATGGTGGAAGGCAGCCTGAACAGCCTCTTCTTGGCTACATAGAGCTCAACGTTTTAAAGCTATCAAAAATAAGTAGTGATTAGGGGGTGTGACAAGAAAGTCAGAGAAGCCTATGTGAAAGTGACTGCTTTCTGAACTCAAATACCTCAAGAATTGCTAATAATGCAGTCTTTCTGAATTACTTTTTACTAAATTTCTTTTTTAATGAAGAGTATACTTTCAGAAAGCTCATTTTTTCCACTCCATAATTCCTAATAACTGAAACTCATTTGAAGAGTTTGCGATCCCTTCTTGTAATTTAGCAGCTTTTTCAGGAAAGGGGAAGTTTCTGTAACTTACTTGATAACTTGAGATGGAACAATCTCATGTAAGGGTTGTAGAGCTCCATTACCTCTGAAGTAAAAATCCTGATGGGATGTAAGTGATGAAGGGAAACATCATTCAGTTCCTCATCTCCTGTCTTATTCTGCCAGAATAAGCTTTTGGGTAAGGTCAGCTGTATACGTTGTGGTGGAGCACAGGGTCTGCAGCATTTCTTCCACCTGATCTTAATCAGGTGTGAAACAATAGGCAATCCTATCCATGCAAGACCACATGGCTACTAATGTATAACACAGAAAACCTTTCTTTTTCAATTTTGTGGAGTTGTTTTTGATAACACACAACTATCAAAGTGACTCCCTTTTCAGTCTTATTGAAAACATTCAAAAGATTTACATTTGCTTAGATTTAAATTGATAATAAACCCTCTTTTTTTTTAAATTGGAATATTTTTATTTGGAAAAGAAAAGGAACAAAATGAATACTATATTTACTTACTACTTATTCTGAAAATAAGTTTATTTTTGAGGTTTTAGCAAAACAAGAAAGATGACTTAAGGGGAGAAAAAGTATGTATTTGCAGTGAATATTTTTAAAATCTGTATAAGAAGACTTGCAGTAATTATAAGTATTTCTAAAAAATGTAAGCTTCTGTTAGTATCTGAATGTGATAACCACTTAAGAGTAACTCTGATGTTAATAAGGATTTCACTGGCTTCACTGAACACTGTAGCAGCTTTTTTTATATCCCATTGTATTGTAGAATGTCTGCCTAAATCAAAGCTCTTTAGTACTTCCACTGTAGTCAATGAAATAACCTCACAGAAAATTGAAAATGGGCATACATGTTTGGTCCTTTTTGAATCAGAGTGAAAAAACCCACACTTTTCAGTTAGTCAGCAAGGTCTCTCCTGGTGATGCACTTCAAGCCTAGAGGTGAAACAATTTGTCTGCATCATGAACTGAGAGATTAGCTAAAGATACTGAACAGTCAATAAGTAATGCAGAGCTGTTTAGAAAATGATTATAGACGGAATCTTATGGGACAAACAAGAGTAGCTTGTAAATTTATATTTATTTTAATTAATGATTACAAAGATCGGTCTGGCTTTACAGTGCCTCTTAAGATTAGCTCAAGCCATGGTAAAGACTCAACCTGGTTATGAATTTTTCCAAAATCTACAAAACTGCTAGAGTAATAAATAAGAAATCTTGCTGCTAAAAATGCTACCTTTTTAAAAATCTCACCAGGAGGGTAAATATGCCGTAATCATAAAACAGCTTGTGTTTTAGCCTGTTCAAAACAACATTGACTAGAGTTGTGTATCTCCAAAATTAGAGCAGAACAACATGGATTGGTAAAAGCAGGAATAGCCTCTTGGATTAAATTCCAGTGGGTGATATATTTAATGTAGTGGTGCAAATTGTTTCAGGTTCTTCCTGGGGCCACACTACAGGCAGGTTTTGTTCTGCTAGCATTTTTAATAAGTAGTGGAGGCATCTTTTTTGAAACCATTCATTACAATGGTACAAATTTATTCTGGTATGTTTCTTTTTTTCCCTAACTAAAAAGATTTCTTCCCCGTGACATAATATCTTTTAGACAGAGTTGAAATATTTCATTTACAAAAAGAATATTCACCTAAATTTGTTACATTCAAATTGTGTCTCTGAAGGTTTATGTTTTCTTCTTCCATCACATTGACAGCTTCTTGGCTTTTGGGGGGTAATAGTACTGTTCTGAAAACTTAAGATTAGGAAGCAGTCACACTTTGGTTATTTGAGAGCCCAAGGGACTCTGAAGATACTTGAGACCATTCTCCTCTATCAGAAATATACATACAGGTGTATACATTACAGTCAAACTCATGGAGATGCATAGCCACTACCACAAAAACTGAATTTTCCTGTGTAGATTATTAGCCCAAATACATGCTGCATGTTCTTTTATTGTTGACCCATTAGTACTGATAAAGTAGAAAAGACATGTGTTGTATGCCTTCATCATTTGGCACTAGGAATTAGCAGAAATGTATTTTTAAAGCAGAACAGTGAATTAAAATAGCAAGATTTCAAAACACATAAAAATAACTATCACCTTCCCTTCTGCTTTTTATTAGAATCTACTGAAAATCAGAAATTAACTGCTGATATAAATTTTGACACTGCCTGCTTTATTATATCTTAATTTATTAGATTCTGCCATATACCATATTTAATTGGAATTTACATGTAATAATTGCCACTCACTTTCTTAGACATAGTTAAAAATGTAAATATCTTTTCATTTGACTAATTAAAATAAATTAGAAAAAAACATTATGCCACACATTGGTATTGGATTATATATCTTGCAGAATCTGTGTGAATTTAATGGCACTACATTTTGACTTACGTGGTAGGACCATGGTGATCCTTTTTTACATATAATACAGTGTAGGTCTTTAGCACTCTCACTTTGTGTAAGCCTAGAAGAGAAACTGCATGGTTTTACTATGTGTATTTTGTTGAAGTTTTTATTATCCATATACTTCTTCATTTGTTAAGTCCTGTTCTCAGTTATGACATAGGATTGGACAGAGGTTAACCTCTGCTAACCTCTAAAAAACCTAAAAATAGTTTTTTGTATAATTAAAGTAATTCCCTTGTATTTGATCTTAATATTTACCTCTCCATTTCATACAACATAAACTAGTTCTCTTGATTTGAAAATGGGTGTCAAACTGACTTGTATATACTTCATCGATCAATATTGATCTGTTTTGTGTTCTCCTGTTTAATCAGCTCTTGAATTCTCTGTTGTATTTTTCTGCCTTTTTATCTTTCTTATAATTTTTACTGCTTTTTTTCCTTACCCTAGAAGATCTGCAGCTGGATGAAGAGGTAACTTTTCTGGCTCAGTTGTCAATGAAACTAAAATTTTTGGAGACAGAAAAATTTAAGAGCGTTTCGTCCATTTCCACAATCTTCTTTAGGCATCTAAAGTTAATCCTTGCTAGATACAGTCTACAAGCTCAAGGAGACTTTTGATCACACTTGTTATGGCTGATACATTAGTATCAATCCATTTTTAATATAGTTACACCACAATTCCGCTTTTTCTGTATGTCCTAACATTTTTCTGTATTACTGTTTTTCTGTTTCCACTGAATGAGCTAGACATACCTTGCAATTGAACTGCTGTGAGATATTAGTGTCTTTTCTTTTTTAAGCTTCATTTAGACTGGAGCTTATTGATATGTATTAGTAATTCACATTATCCCTTCCAGTATGTATTCTTATGCCACTGCTGATAAAAATTTTTGCAGTCAGGCTATTGAATTCCATCGCATATTTATGTCCCTTTCTTATAGTCTCCCACTCAATACTAAACTAAACCATTGTCTTCTCATCTGTAAAGTGTGAGTTTCTTATTTAGTGAATATCGTATTGCATTCATTGTTTCTATTTCTTTTTTTAGGAGCATTGGGTCCCATTTTAGCACGAATTTTAAAAGAAATGCAAATTAATATCATAAGCAATGTGACCACAAAAATGAAAGCTTTAGTGTATTATGTCTCCCTTGGATTTTAGCTAGGTTTGTTACTATCCTTAAAAAGCAAACAGGGCATGCAGACATAGCCAGTTGTAAGTCCATGTGCTGCAGAAAATCTTTCTACTTATTTTTGCTCTTCCACGTATAACACCACTGTCTGCTGACCTGTAGCTTAAATGGAGAAAGTTGCAGATGTTAGGCTTTCATTGCTTGCAAGTAGAGGGACTTATGAGAGCTTCTTAAATAATAAGCTTATTTAATTTCCATTATGTAACTTTAGAGCATTGAGTCAGAAAATTAAATTCCTTTACGTATTAAGTAAAGTGAGGGGGGGAAAAAAAATCATGTTAGTTAGTACTTCTGTTTTTTTGGTGAAAGAGCCTGGAAAAAGTGCTATTAAAAATTGTGGTACAGTTGAAAATTTTGAGTTACTTCACAGAATTCTGGAAAAACTTATGCCTCCTATAAGCTATAAATTCTAGGGAAATATTCTGTAAAGCAGAGTTTGTCCTTAGTTATAAGGGCATAGATAACTAAAATGAGGTGGCTTATTTTCTCATCTAAAACTAGAGAATCTATAAATCCAAAAAACTGCACTACAGATAGAGTCATAAGCAAAAAAAATCCTGGGTTGCCATATCAGACCAGAAAAGACATGACCAACCTGAAAAGAAGAATTTGTTTCATTTTCAAGACTTCAAACACTTCTGAAATCCTTCAAAAATAAAATGCATGCTTTCAAAACAGTTTAATTCAATTTTTTTTAAATAAAGAATCAAAATTAATTGCTTAGAAAACCCATTTGTATTTGTATGGACTGGAATTTCTTCAGTCAGTTCAACCTATTTGCAGCACTTGATTTGTGAAAACATATTCTGGAGAAGAGACTGGAGATTATATGTATTTTTCTGGCTCTGTTTTATTATGCATGATGGAAATGATGCTAAAAGAGCATTCAAAGTTCTAAGACAGTCACTAAAGACAAACACCCAGACCCTGCCAGTTGCAGATGCCTAAAGTTGCCTTGACAAACCTAAATTTTAAATAAGCAATGAAAAAAACCAAACAGCAAGGAACTTTACTCAATATGAGTTAAAAAGACTTCATGTTTGAGAGTCAATTTCATTTTTTTAATGCCAGGAAAATGACTTTTTTTCCTTACACGCCATTATTTCTCACACTTTGGAACTCTACAAAAGTGGAATTTGTTCTTTTTTTCACAGTTTTCAAGGTCATCCAGTGTAGTGAAGAATTCAAAATTTGAATTTGAAACATCTTATTTGTTTTAACTAGTTAAAGGTTAGAGTCTAGAGTTTGGTTAGCCCAACCCCAAATGTCAGTAATTCTCTTCTCTAGTTCTACAATTTTTCTTTCTAAATAACAGTCACTTGCTGTCATGAAAAATGCAACAAAAATCCTGTACTTGCAATTTGGTAGTCTATCCCTAAAATAAACTTTCTGCTTACAGGACACAATGAGATTATTATTTTTGACTTTAAACTCCAATTTCAGATACCCACTTTGATAGCAGGAGTGTTTCCAGATGACAGTGCATGCCTGAGTCTGGAATGAAGACAGATCCTCTGTCTGAACAGGAATTCTGCTAAAATTAAAAATTAAAAAAAAAAGAAAAGAAAAGAAAAAAATGCATAAGGAGACCAAATCTTCCACACATTCAGCTGTGGATTTTCTGTGCAAATTTGCTCAAACACATGCTCAATTATTCATGTTTTTTAAAGGAGACATTTTGATGAATTTCACACTTTAAACTATACTAACATTTTTTGCAATTATATACATTTATCTCTTCTTTTTTTAAAGTGTCCCCTTTGTGCACTTGTCAGAGCAATAGACGAAGCCCACTTTCCCTTCTTCCCTTTCTTTCCTGCAGCACTGATGAAAGAAATAATCATAGATCTAGAAAGGAAGTATTGACTTGAGTAGGACCAGTTTCACACCTTTGTCCCCTAAACCAACAGGAATAGCAAGTTAATATCAATATATAATGAGGGAAAGAAATAACACTGAGAATAGTCTAAGGCAGAAAGAGCCCCCATGTGACAAGAAAAGAGGACTCCCCTGGCCTCTCAGGGTGAGACCCTGTATCCTGGCAGTCACTGTCAGATGCCCCCCCGGCTCCCCCGCTGAGACATGAGGAGTATGTGGGACTGGAGGCAGAGCTGGAGACATGCTGCAGTGCTGCCCTGGGAGCTGTCAGGCCCACCATATCAAGAGAGCAAGAGATGGAGTATACTGTGAGGTGATGGGTATCAATAGTCCTCTTCCATTACCCCCCCAACAGCCCTCGGGAGTGGCCAATAAAGACAAAGATGTTGTTGATGAGAGCAGGGGGCAGGCAAATAGCTAAGAGACCTAAGAAGGGACTAATCAACCTAACGGACTGTGTGAAACCAGAGAAACAAATGGGATATTTGTGTGAGGCTGGAAAACCAAATGAAAGCATTTTTGTTCCTGGTAGAAGGTAGGAGAAAAGATAACAGAAAAGTATTGAAATGTCAATTAGGTTTGAAATACGTGTATAATGCATCCAGGTGAAGATGATGATATACACTATATGTGAATGAGTTAAGTAAATGTGATAGAAACCTTAATGTTTTGGGTCAAAATTCTTTGGGGGAGAATTGTGAGAGAGTTTCTATTGGGGATGTATGTATCTGCTTCTAATTCCCAAGTTTTGATCTAATTACTTCAATAATATCAGACAATAAATATCGAAGTTATGCCATTATGAGAAATTTAAACTTCTGAGATATTTACAAACTACTTGGGTAATTACTTGTTGAAATAGAGAAGATTAGTAAAAGTACTGTTTGTTAGTAAAAGAACTGTGAATTAGGGAAGAAATTAAGGTAGGGTTGGCAACTGAATGTCTTGAAATGAGAGCATGTCTGAAGGACGACATAGTAAATTTCACAAGGACTATAACTCCTGGACATCATTTACCTTTTTCATTTAGACTTTGGCACACAAACTGGAGTTTTTATAGCTAAACTGTGTAGTGGCACAAAATTGGGAAGAACTGTTCATGCAGGAAGGATTACAAAATTATACAGAAAAAACTGAATGCTTTTGGAAAGGGAGAAATAAAATGGGATGGCATTTAGTAATTGAAAGTAAAATGCCTATAGAGATCTTGTACTTGAAGGCTAACAAATGGTTTTTTCCTACAGAATGAAGTATTATTAGGAACAGGAAAAAACCTGTGAATTCTAGCTGACCTCAATGTGCAAAACCAACAAATGTGATCCTACATTTCAGGATCCCCCATATAGACAAATAAGTTACAAAAACCTAACTATCTTTAAGTTGCAGCTTGATAAGTTGAGGAATAAAATATGTGGTATGATTGATTGTTACACTGTGAGACTAGGCTCAGTGATCTGGACAGTTTTTCTGGAACAACAGTTCATTCTTCCAATGTCTTATTTGCTCGATCCTCCTTTCCAGATCTCTGTGCCATGGCCATTGCAGGGGGCAAGGGTTGCTTCAGGTGTGTTTTGTTCGATGACAGTGACTGTCATTGTTTGGTGACACTACTTGGAAAACCCCTAAAACTTTAACCATGTGACAAAGCTGCTTATGACTACATTTGCTGAAATTATTCACTTTGAGAATTTAGTCATATGAAATACAGTGCCCTTATCTTACAACTACCATAAATTATATTTTGCTGCCTTCTAAGGTGAGTATATTTTTCTGAATATATAATACTTCGTAAAGCATCTTCTTATTTTAAATGACACATAGTAGGATGTCCAAAAAAGACTAGGTTAGAGCTTCAGTACAAGTTTGCTGCATAAAGTATCTAGAAGCACAGGTAATGATCTCAAGAGATCTCAGAAAAAAAGAACCTCATTAATGCTCCAGATTTTTTTCAGAAGACAAATACTGTCTAATCAGAAGCAGGCTTTCTGCTGTAAATGTAACATTTCTGCTGTTACTTTAGCTAGAGATATGGATATCTAGTTCACCCACAAAGAATACAATAGAGTGAGATACTTTTAATTACTAATGAGTCAGCAACTGAAAATTAATAAAATTACAAATGGAAATTAATCTATTTTTGTGCTGTCATGGGATGGATTCTCTGGTCCTCAGCTTTAACATGGCTTCTGTGGTGGGTTGACCCTGGCTGGATGCCAGGTGCCCACCAAAGCTGCTCTATCACTCACCTCCTCAGCTGGACAGGGGAGAGAAAATATAAGAAAAGGCTCGTGGGTCAAGGTAAGGGCAGGGAGAGATCACTCACCACTTACACTCACAGGCAAAGCAGATTCGACTTGGGGAAATTAGCTTAATTTACTACCAATCCAATCAGAGTAGGATAATAAGAAATAAAACCAAATCTTAAAACACCTTCCCCCCCACCCCCCCTCCTTCCCAGGCTTAATTTTACTCTGGATTTTTGCTACCTTCTCCCAGTGGTGCAGGGGGACGGGGAATGGCGGTTGGAGTCAGTTCATCACACATTGTCTCTGCTGCTCCTTCCTCTTCAGGGGCAGGACTCATCACACTCTTCCCCTGCTCCAGCATGGGGTCCCTCCCACGGGAGACAGTCCTCCATGAACTTCTCCAACATGAGTCCTTCTCACGGGCTTCAGTCCTTCAGGCACAGACTGCTCCAGCGTGGGTCCCCCACGCAGCGTCACAAGTCCTGCCAGAAAACCTGCTCCAGTGTGGGCTCCTCTCTCCATGGGGCCACAGGTCCTGCCAGGAGCCTGCTCCAGCGCGGGCTTCCCACGGGGTCACAGCCTCCTTCGGGCATCCCCCTGCTCCAGCGTGGGGTCCTCCCCGGGCTGCAGGTGGATATCTGGTCCCCCGTGGACCTCCCTGGGCTGCAGGGGGACAGCCTGCCTCACCATGGTCTTCCCCACAGGCTGCAGGGGAATCTCTGCTCTGGTACCCGGAACACCTCCTTCCCCTCCTTCTGCACTGACCTGGTCTGCAGGGCTGTTGCTCTCACATGTTCTTACTCCTCTCTTTGGCTGCGGTTGGCATTGTGCCTTTTTTTTCCCCTGTCTTAAATCTGTTCTCCCAGAGGTACCACCACCATCGCTGATGGGCTTGACCTTGGCCAGTGGCGGGTCCATCTTGGAGCCAGCTGGCATTGGCTCTGTCGGACATGGGGGAAGCTTCTAGCAGCTTCTCACAGAAGCCATCCCTGTAGCCCTCTCGCTACGGAAACCTTACCACAGAGGTTTCATATACAGTTCAATACAGTTTCATATATACTGTCATGAAAATCTTTCTCTAGAAAGTACACAGATCCTCTCTGAAGCTCTCTAGTAGCTTCTCTGATCTTTGTTCATTCATAAAGATGACTGTAAAAGTTCAAGAGATGCACAGCATCACCAGGTTTGATGTGTCAACTGACTTGCTTCTTGCTTGGTTGGGAATTTAGATTAGACTCTGGATCCTCAGGTGAGCCACAAAAATCAATGATGTGGTCCATCTGGCCCTTTGAATTATTAATAAATAGACTACTTTTTATGATAATACAGAGTTTTAGTACCCAAATCTCACGTTCAAAGTTTTCATTGCATTTGACAGCTAATATACCGACTTGAATTCATGTATTATATGTATAATGTGTAATGTTTAAAGGAAGTTTCTAGATAAACAGCCCTCAGTTTATAAAAATACTTAAAAAAAAAATCATAGGAAAAGAGAGTCTTACCTTGTAAAGCATTTCTGAGTGCATTACTTCTCAGATGATTGAAATCAAATAGTACATTTCTGAAATGTAATTAAAATATTCGTGGTAATGTTATCACACAGACTGTTCTTTTCAACCATTATCATAAATTATAGTGCTATACAACAAGGATTAAAGTGTGCACAGTTCTCTGTTTAAAAAAGAGCATTACAATTATTCTCTATTAAAATTCTAAATAAGTGTTGAAATTCTAAATTTACATATATACTAAGCTAAGAAACAAGGGTGAGGTGTGTGGGTACAGATAAAGAATAAGTTTGTTTTAGTTAATGAGGTTGTAATTCAGACTCCTTAGGCTCTGTTTCTGCAGGGAAAACCACAGAGCTATGTCAGATATTGGTAGATATCCGCAAAAGGATTTTTCTGTCTGAAGAATTACAGATGTGAAGTCCGGTTGATAACCAGTGAGAGCACTGAGCACGTGATATTGCATTTACAGGACATCCCTGCACCACCTCCCAGATGCAGCCATGGTGAGCTGAGGATATGTGTTGTGCAAATCCCAACACGACCTGAATGTCAGTAGGTCCTTCACTGCTCAGCTTGCTCAAAATTTCTGTAGTTCTGGGCCTGAAATCAGTATTTAATTCAGGCCTAGAATGCCCAGAGGATGTGAGGTCTATGTTGATTCGAACTCCAAGATCTTCTAGCCTGGATGGTATCAGCCATGTGGTGGTGGCTTAGGGCAGATGCAACAACCAACAGTGCCTCAGGCATCTGAACTTCAGGCAGGTACAGACTTTGGGGAGCACAGGCATACGCTTCAGCTCAAACACAAGGCTAAAACATAGCCTGGCTGCCCACTGTATCCTCGGCCATGCCTGAAGGTCTAAAGAGTAGGAAATTGTGCCTAAAATACAGTGAATATATAAAGTTAATATCTAAAGAATTTTACTGTCAAAAACATAGACAGTCAGGTCTATGAAGGAGAAACTATAAATTCAGACACCTTTCACATTTTGGGCTTACTATTTAGACTGTGTATGTCTTGTGACTTCTGTATTTGTATAATACTTAGGAAAACAAGGTCCGAACTCATCTGAGACATATAAGCTTTATAAAAATCTATGGGCTTTGGAGCCCCTAACTCTTGGCCTAGTAAGCAGTCCAGCACTTTCCATAAGGAAACAAGCCCTAGACATGCACTGGCAACTCACCTTTGTGAATAAGCAAAAAAGAAAACTCAAACCAAAAACTGGGTGAGTTGACAGGCAGGCTGGAGAAGAGCCACGATAAGCTCTGGCCCCAGTGCCGGAGGAAATGTGCCAGGAATCAAGAGTATGAGCCACACTACGGGGTGCTGCCACTTTTCTGCATAGACATAGCCTTCAGCAATGCAGCCTATTAATAACAGTGATGAACACAGTACAGCCAATGGAATAAGAGACATATCTCCTTGATCAAGCAGTGGGAGAAAACAATACAGAGGAAATACAAAGTATTTATATATTCATGTCATAGTTACGTACACCAGTTAGCAATAAATACATCACTTTAAATATATGTGTGTAGATGTGTGTTTCTGTAGAGATATATACACACATGCATACATACAGCCTCAGTGGTGCTTATCACTATAGTTTGAGCCCCTCATACATATTAATGAATTTAGCCTCAAAATACCCTTGGGAAGTAGAGAATTATTATTATCATATAAAAAGAAGAAATGTAATACATTGTAGCATGAAGTAAAGAGGAAAAAATAATGCTGCAAAAAAACAGTGGAGGTAACCAAAAAGATTTCACAGAGAGGTTAAGATTAAACCCAGAAATCTTTAAAGTGCGGTAATTGAACATTACAAAACAGTAGACCTCTGAAGAAAATAGGAAGGGCAATTTTTGACAGTGTAGGGAGTCATTGCAATGTTTACAGCTGTGTGCATAGCTATTTGTATCTCAGGATTGTCCAGTGTATATAGCTCTCAGTACGTTTTTTTGCAAGAACATTGTGGTGGGTTGACCCTCCTGGATACCAGGTGCCCACCAAAGCCGTTCTATCAATTCCCCCTCCTCAGCTGGACAGGGGAGAGAAAATATAACAAAGGGCTCGTGGGTTGAGATAAGGACAGGAGAGATCATTCACCAGTTACCATCATGGGCAAAACAGACTCAGCTTGGGGAAAATTAACTCAATTTATTACCAATCAACCAGAGTAGGGTAATGAGAAATAAAACCAAATCTTAAAACACCTTCCCTCCACCCCTCCCTTCTTCCCAGGCACAACTTTACCCCTGGATTCTCTACCTACCCTACCCCCAGCAGTGCAGGGGGATGGGGAATGGGGTTTGCGATCATTTCATCACACGTTATATCTGCTGCTTCATCCTTCTCAGGGGGAGGACTCCTCACACTCTTCCCCTGCTCCAGCGTGGGGTCCCTCCCACGGGAGACAGTCCTCCACAAACTTCTCCAATGTGGGTCCCTCCCATAGGCTGCAGTTCTTCATGAACTGCTCCAGCATGGGTCCCTTCCATGGGCTGCAGTCCTTCAGGCACAGACTGCTCCAGCGTGGGTCCCCCACGCAGTGTCACAAGTCCTGCCAGAAAACCTACTCCAGCGTGGGCTCTTCTCTTCATGGGGCTGCAGGTCCTGCCAGGAGCCTGCTCCAGCGCAGGCTTCCCACGGGGTCACAGCCTCCTTTGGGCACCCACCTGCTCCAGTGTGGGGTCCTCCCTGGGCTGCAGGTGGAGCTCTGCTCCACCATGGACCTCCCCGGGCTGCAGGGGACAGCCTGCCTCACCATGGTCTTCCCCACGGGCTGCAAGGGAATCTGCTCCGGCACCTGGAGCACCTCCTCCCCCTCCTTCTTCACTGACCTGGGGGTCTGTAGGGTTGTTTCTCTTACATGTTCTCACTCCTGTCTCTGGCTGCTGTTTCTGTCTATCCCGCAACTTTTTTTCCTTCTTAAAAATGTTCTCCCAGAGGCACTACCACCATCGTTGATGGGCTCGGCCTTGGCCAGCGGCGGGTCCGTCTTAGAGCCTGTTTGCATTGGCTCTGACAGACACAGGGGAAGCTTCCAGCAGCTTCTTACAGAAGCCACCCCTAACCCCCCCGGCTACGCAAACCTTGCCACACAAAGCCAATACACACATATTAAGATTTAAGTATTAGTAGGAAACACATGAATAAATATTTCTAATAATATCAAGCTTATATATTGATTCTTTCACAGCACAAAGATGCTGTAAATCTGGCAACTGGAAGTCTCCTATCTAGATGTTTTCATCTTGCTCAATACCCCAGACACTCCTACACCCTTCCAAAATGTGGCCAGTTTACTTCAAAGTCCAAATCCTTTGAAACTTAGGTTAGTTTAAGAAATAAATAAAAATCCCCAAACAAGACTTATGGTCTTGGGAGATTTTAGAGGTATCTCAAAATATGTGAAATGTTTCACAGTTTTTTCTGGGTGTGAGCATTTCTTTGATTATTTTATATACACATTTCTGTTGAACTTTTCTCTAGTGTGGGGCTTTTCTAGTCCCTGCAGTCCTTTAATAATAAGATTCAAGATACTTCCATTTCTATACTCTTCAGCCCAGTTGTCTGTCAACAAGAACTTGTACAAAAAAACTTTTCCATGCTCGTTGCAGTCCATGTTAGCTCTTCAATTTTCAGTTGCCATCTGGGTCATCTAGGGTGCTATGTAAACCTGTAGTTTTAAGCCTATATCCATACACCTTAAGAGCTTATGGAGATATACTTGCAGAAATACTCCTTTCATACTATTTAGCACATGTATTTCTAAAAAGCTAGTAACTCCATAGAGATTTTTTTGTTGACATTACAGTTGTTTTACTTCTGTTCCCTCCCCAGCATAGAAAGTGGATTTTCAGCTTTCTTATTGTTACATTGTCAAAATTAACAGTAAAAGCCATTTTCATAGAAGTTAACAACTTAAGCATGAGTTGGATTCAGTTTGAACCTGTCACATGCTGTGCCTTTTTCTACTGACTTGCTTTTAGCTTCATGCAGCTTCACTGTGCCATAAGTTTTTGCACATATCCTGTAAAATTGCATATTTAAAAAATGCCAAATAAAATACCTTCTAGTGTCCATGTTATCCAGAGCAGTGGACATGCCCCAGTGAACTTCTTGCTTCTGCAGATGTTTCCAGTTTTGAGAAGGTGGACACCCAGATCCCACCATGAAATTTGGGGAGGCTAAGGTGTGCATCTACAGTTGGCAAGTGTCTCAAGGTTCCGAGTTCAGCCATACTAAGACCAAGTGGTGGAGTGAGAAACTCTTAGGTATGGGTAAAAGTGACAGAATCAATACATGAAAGCAGTTGCAACATTCAAGCATTTTGTGAAACAATGCTTTCAAATCCATACAGACAAACAAAACACACACCCACGTGCACATATGTAGATATCCTTTCTGATAGGTAATCATGATAATTTCTAATTGTATCATTTGAAAATGCACCTCTGTATATATTTCCTGTGTAATTTTACATGTGGCTATATATTAATTTGTGACACCTTACATTGTCCTACTCAATTCTTAATCAGTCAGATATTGCCAGATATCTAGAAAAACCCTCTGTGGACTGAATTTCTGGTAGATTGGCATTCACCTTGACACTTGTCATATACTAAAAGAAAGAGAACGAAAACTTTATACCTTGTGAAATAGAGATTAGAGAGAACAATGATACTGAGGTACTACTGGAAGGACAGAGGTAGTTGTTATTCCAGAGCTGTGAGGATCAAGACTATATTTCCTGCCATATAATTTACTATAATTTGCAAGTCTTTTGTATTTCATACCCATTCTTATTTACAGGTATGCTGATCAGCAGTTTAATTTCTTTCCACTGAACTTTTTATTTTATAGAAGTGAAATATGGTTTCCTGAATCTAGTTCTAGTAGTTTTGGGGGAAAAAAATATTCAGCAAGAAAGGCAGCAAGGGAAATTAGACTGTATGCATAAATTAACTTAATGGTATTTATTTTTACCTACAAAAACATATGTGAAAACTGAAAATATTGGGATAATATTTTCCTGATGTGTGAAAACACATGCATCTAATTCTTGTTAGGAATAATTATTGTAGCATAGGAGTAAGCTCTGTTGCACCATAGCTACTACTACTAGACCGTAAGTCAGTTAGTTTAAAAGTAGCTAAGATAGTGCTATATTACCCTGCAGTCAGAGGCACTTTTTAAGTTGTCTTATGTATCAAGTTCTTTGAACTTATATTTGTAAACTATTTCTGTAGTAGGAAGGACTTTTTCAAGGAACTAACTAGTTCAAGGGACAAGGACAGGCATGCAGGTTTTTCCAGTCCTGGGATCCTGGTTCAAGATACAGAAGTGGTGACTGGCACCTGGCAGACCCAGCTCCTCCTGGGAAATCAATCTGATATATATATATATATTATATATAATATTAAATTGCCTTACTCTCCATACTTGTGCCAGCAGAGACTCTAGAAAGCTGTAAGCTACTAACATCCCATGCAGCTTCTAAATGATTTTTACTTCATTTGGTAAAAAGAGCTGTGACCCATTTAACCATGCCTTAACTTACAGAAATGACAGGTTAGAATTGCTTAGGCAATCTGGGTATTATTTTGAAAAGGCACTTTATTATGTGAAATTGGCTTAGTTACCCTTAACAAAATTTTCTCTGGAAAGTTCTTATATCTGAGCAAATGTAAAATTAACCAATAATTCTAGCCCTTAGCACTGAGCTGTAAAAATGACAAGAGAAGGTCATTATTTAAGTAATATATCTACAGAAATCTGAGCTCGTTACACCCAGTAACAAGCTAAACATGTACTGGCTCAAGCTTTTTCAAATAAATTATATTTCATTATGAAGATAATGTATTTTTACTAGTCCATTCTATGGGACCGGTGCAATTACCTGTTTGAAAAGACCCATAGGAAAATAAGGGTTCCAGATCTGTAGAAAACTACGCTAAGCTACAGATTTTATTTCTTTAATGTTTAAGAACATTTTAAGACAGATTTTGTATATGTGTCTCTCTATATATAAATGTGGAAATTAATTCTTTATCTTAATTTACTCAATCGTCAAAAAAAGTTGTTATTCTTAAGATGAAACCTTAGGCAGATGATAAAAGGGATGGGGGTGTTTTTAAAAAAATTCTAGAATTCAGTCCTTATCTCACTAAGATGTCTGGAGACTCATGCAAAGGTTCAAGTGGAAATTTTGAAAGAGCTTGTCTAGATTCCATGAAGAATAGTATCACTCATTTTATATCTCTTTAAGAAAAGAGGAGGAGAAGGTAGCAGAGCAGTTCTTAACAATGGTGAATATTTACAAGAAATACAATATTAAACTTTTTATGTTTCAGAAAGCTTCTCTGGTTTTGCATTTCATTTTATACCCACACATACATATAAATACACATATACAATACATACCCATCTATAAGTATATATGTGTATGAAAGCACTTCTTTTTATTACAAGTCTTCTTTATACTATTAATATAGGTTCATTAGGTTAGTATATAGGGTTAATTAAAAACCATTGACTTTTGGAGACATGTTTGAGTATTAACAGCTTTAGAATACCTTTTGCTAAACTGTCTCCCTAATAGAGTACTTAATTTGCAATAATAATTCTATTTATTATTTGTTAATATTTACTTTATGCTAAAATTGTTTCATAGTCAATGCTTACCACAGTTAGAAAACGTAAACATATTCACAGATACTTAAAGCTTGTGCATATAACCCTATGTTCTTGAGGCTCCTTGTGAGACTTTTATGAGATTTATGAAAAACAAAAAGGAAAATATTAGTTTTCTCATATTCTGGAGAACTTATTCCGCATTATAACACACTTCTGTTGCTTTATAATCAGTCATTCAGACCTAAGCCGTGAGCAATAGCATTCAAGACTGGACTTCAGCTAAGGAACAAAGGTCAAAAGAGGCATATAAGAGAAGCAGGAATTATAACTTCTTCGTTTATGTTATATTATATATCTAAATATCAGTATCAGCATCCTTTATACCATATTTTCTGAGAACATATTCTTATGCAAACCCTTTTGAGATCCCCTGTGAGGATATTTAACCTCATGATGGCTACTTGCTTCTGATGCTATAATGGTCCTGAACCAGCACTGTATTTTCCCTGTTTAGGGGAACCAGAGAGTTTGCTATCTCTAACCTTTCCTGATCAAATATTGGAAACAGCTCCATTCACTTAAATTCTGAACTACGGGTGTGAACTGGGCATAGATAACTTTGATTAAGCTGATGAACTACACAATTTGTACAGGTAGTGAATATATTTTTAAGAATGTAAGAATGTATGTAATGTGGAATTCAGTTTCTGTAAAGGGTTAAGGAAGTAAATAATACACCAATAAGTTATAAATGTAAATCATGTTTTTAAAGAGGGAAAAAAAAAAAGGAAGGATTTTTTGCCATTAGTTACAGACATTGTTATCTTAATTTTGGAAGCAACATGACTTAAGCATGGCGTTATCTCAGTCTACGAGGCACCCAGCTTTGGCAATGTTAAGTCCTGTGGCTGGGCACTAGATGGAGGTGTACAGAGGGGTTCCCGGAGCCAAGGAAACCCAAGGAAGAGCAGAGAGCCCCAACAGCAGCTGGTAGCTCTCGCAAGAGAGGCTGATGTGGCTTGGGTGGTGTCAGGAGCAACCACAGGAGATTTGAAGAGCCCTGGGGAGTGCTAGCGACCAGGAGCGCTGCGTCCAGGGCCAGCAAACAGGCATTGAGAAGGCAGAGTGGTTCGTGTTGCTGTTCGTGCTGCAGTTTGTTTGAGAAGGGCCATGCAGCCTGCAAGCAGGCTGACAGTCCAGGGAAGTGCTCTAGGTCTCTGCCAGGATGGTGGGCACTCACCTCAGAGTTACAACCAGTGTTTCTATCAAGAAAGCCCCTGAGATATCTGATGCTTCCACCCAGATGGAACTGGTAAGGAAGGAGACTTCAGTATAGATGGTAGGTTGCAACCAGTGCCCTGACCCTTCTCCTGGAGAAAAGGTAAGTACCTGCGAAAGACTTGCACAGGTTGATGACCTGTTGCACCAGGTGGCCCATTTGCAAGAAACAGTTAAAAGGCTGCCCTGTATTAGAGGGGCCAAGACAGAGATAGATAAGTGGTTTCAGAACCATTCTCCTGTGGTGGACACCGCAGAGAATGAGGTACCTTGGACCCTAGTGACCCACAAAAGCAGGACTCTGCTTCAGTCCCCACCCTCCAGCAGTACAACCAAAACCAGACATGAAGCTTTAACAGCTGTAGACACCCACGAGCAAGGTCTGCAAGGAGAAACTGTACCAGCAGCACACAGCGGATACCGCAAAAAGCAGCATTGACTGCTCGTAGTGGGTGACTCTCTGTTAAGGGGCACTGAGGTGCCCGTCTGCCGGCCTGACAGGGAGTCACGAGAGGTGTGCGGCCTTCCCAGAGCTCAGGTCCGAGATGTTGCCGAGAGAGTGCCACGACTTGTCAAGAGCACAGACTGCTATCCACGGCTACTCCTTCACGTGGGCGTGAATGACACCGCAGGCCAGAACCTGGGCAGAACCAAGGACGACTACAAAGCCCTGGGGGTGCAAGTGAAAAGTGTTGGTGCCCAAGTTACCTTTTCTTCCGTGGTACCAGTTAGAGGAAAGGGTGCAGCCAGAAACAGATGTACAATGCAAATCAACTTGTAGCTTTGTGGCTGGTGCCATCGTGAGGGTTTTGGCTTCTATGACAACAGGACATCCTTCGATGACTATAGCCTGTTAGCGAGGGATGGGATCCACCAGTCTTGAAGAGGCAAAGGAGTCTTTGGTGGCAGGCTGGCCAACTTGGTGAGGTGGGCCTTAAACTGAAGGACACGGGGGCGGGGTCCAAAGTGGCAACCCTCATGCCATTGCAACCAACTGGGGGATAAGCCAGGCCAACCAGAGCAGTGACAAGTGTTCCTTAGCTGCCTCCCAAGATGAGAACCAGAAGACCAACCACCTCAAGTGTATGTATACCAATGCACACAGCCTGGGGAACAAACAGGAGGAACTGGAGCTCTGTGCCCAGTCAGGAAGTTACGATATCACAGGAATAACTGAAACATGGTGGGACAACTCGCATGACTGGAGGATTGCGATGGATGGCTATAGGATGTTTTGTAAAGAGAAGCAGGGAAGAAGAGGAGGAGAAGGAGTCGGGCTCTATGTCAAGGAGAGCCTTGAATGCGTAGAAGTCAAGTATGGCGATTGTGGAAGCCCTGTCGAATGTCTCTGGGTCAAGATCAGAGGGGTCATCTCCGAGGGGGACCTTACAGTAGGCATCTGCTACCAACTTCCAAACCAAGACAATAAGGCCAACGAAGCAATATTTGGGTCACTTAAGCAAGCTTTGGGTGAACAGAACCTGGTTCTTATGGGTGACTTGAACTACCCAGACGTTTGTTGGAAGGACAATACAGCAGCTCACATGTCATCCATCAAGTTCCTGGAATGTATAGAGGACTGCTTCCTCATACAAACGTTAGATGTGCCAACCAGGAATGAGGCACTGCTGGACTTGCTACTCACAAACCAAGAAAATCTGCTGTGTCACATCTTGGTCAGTGAGAGCCTTGGCTGCAGTGATCACAATATTGTGGAGTTTGGGATCCTGCTGAGCATGTTGAAGGAAGTACTAAGGCAAAGGTTTTAGATTTTAGAAGAGCAAACTTCAGCTCACTCAGAGCTCAGCTGGGAGGGGTTCTGTGGGAAGCTTCCATGGAGGATAAAGGAGATAGTGAGTGCTGGGAGTTTTTCAAGAACACTCTCCTGGAAGCACAAAACCAGTTCACCCCCTTTAAAGAAAAGGGAAGCAGGTGAAGCAAGAGACCCCCTTGGCTTAACTGCCAGCTTCTGAGTCTGCTTAAAACCAAGAGAGAAGCATACCAGAGATGGACAAGCAGACAAGTACCCACTGAGAACTACAAGGGCATTGCAGTGTGTGCAGAGATGCAGTTAGAAAATCAAAACGTCAACTCGCATTGAAATTGGCCAGAGATGTCAAAAACTACAAGAAAGGGTTCTTCAGGTACATAAACAATAAGCAGAAACAAAAGGAAAATATTGGCCCGCTGTTAAACAGGAGAGGTGATTTAGTCACTAACAATGCTGAAAAGGCAGAAGTTCTCAGCACTTTCTTTACCTCTGTCTTTACCAGCACCGTTGGGCCGAGGCCTTGGGAGCAAAAATCCAGGTTGATACAAACACAGACCCACCGTCAGTGAAAGAAGACTTGGTATGTGAACACTTACAGGAGCTTGAGCCCTACAAATCAATGGGCCCTGACATGACCCACCTGAGGGTGTTGAGAGAGCTGGCTGACGTCGTTGCGAGGCCACTCTCCCTAATCTTTGAGAAGTCATGGAGATCGGGAGACATCCCAGAAGACTGGAAGAAGGCTAACATCACCCCCATCTACAAGAAGGGCTTAAAGGAGGATCCAGGAAATTATAGGCCCATCAGTCTTCAGTCCCTGGGAAAGTTATGGAAAAAATGTTCCTGGGGGCTATCGCAAGTCAAAAGAAACGATTGATTGGGAAAAGCCAGCACGGATTCACCAAGGGCAAATTGTGCTTGACAAACCTGATCTCCTTCTACGACAAAGTAACCTGCTCGGTTGATGTGGGGCGAGCAGTGGACATTGTCTACCGGGATTTCTCCAAGGCTTTTGAAATGGCTTCCCACAGCCTCCTCCTGGAGAAACTGATGCGTTACGGTCTAGACAAGTGGTCTGTGCGGTGGGTGGGGAATACCCCAGGCCACCCCCAGAGGGTGGTGGTAAGTAGCTCCTTTTCAAACTGGCGACCTGTCACAAGTGGGGACCCCCAGGGATCGATACTGGGCCCAACGCTGTTTAATATCTTCATAAGTGATCTGGATGATGGGGTCAAGTGTACCCTGATGAAGTTTGCTGATGATACCAAACTGAGTGGGGCAGTGGACACTTGGGAAGGGAGAGCCACCCTGCAGGAAGACCTGGATAGGCTGGAAGAGCGGGCTAACAAGAACCTTAGGAAGTTCAAGAAGGACAAGTGTTAGGTCTTGCACCTGGGAAAACATAACGCAGGAGTGCAGCACAGGCTGGGAGCTACCTGGCTGGGGAGCAGCTCTGTGGAAAGGGACCTGGGGGTCCTGGTGGACAGCAAGCTCAGCAGCACGCTCAACAGCGTGCTGCTGCGGCAAAGCAAGCCAACAGGATGCTGGGTTGCATCAACAAGGACATCACCAGCAGAGAGAAAGAAGTCATTATCCCACTCTACTCAGCGCTTGTCAGGCCACACCTGCAATACAGTGTTCATTTTGCTCCCTGCTATGCAAAAAGGATGTGGACAGGCTGGAGAGGGTCCAGAGAAGGGCCACAAAGATGAGCAAAGGACTGGGAAGCCTGCCATATGAGGAAAGGCTGAGAGAACTGGGTTTGTTCAGCCTTGAGAAAAGAAGGCTTAGGGGAGACCTTATTGTCATGTTCCAATATTTAAAGGGTGTCTACAAAGAAGTCGGAGACTCCCTTTTTACAAGGTGACACATGGAAAAGATGAGGGGTAATGGGTACAAGTTACCCTGGGGACATTCCGACTGGACACAAAAGGAAAATTTTTCACAATGAAGACAATCAGCCATTGGAACAATCTTTGCAGGGAAGTGGTGGATTCCCCAACATTGGACAATTTTAAGATTCAGACGTACGGGGTGCTGGGCCATCTTGACTAGATCATGTTTTGCCAAGAAAGGTTGGACCAGATGATCCTTGAGGTCCCTTCCAGCCTGGTGTTCTGTGATTCTGTGATTGATTATTGTGGTGGGTTGACCTTGGCTGAACGCCAGATGTCCAACAAGCTGCTCCCCTCCTCAGCAGGTCAGCGGTGGAGATAATAATATGGAAAAAAAAAAGTTATGGGTCAAGATAAAGGCAGTTTAATAAAGCAAAAACAAAGGTCATGAATGGAAGCAAAGGAAAATAAAATTTATTTATTTCCATCAGCAGGTGATGTCCAGCCACTTCCCAAGAAGTAGGGCTTCAGTATGCTTAGTAGTTTCTCTGGAACACAAATATTGTAATAACTAATGCCCTCCGTCCTCCTCCTTTCTCTTTGCTTTTATTGCTGAGCAGATGTCTTATAGTATGAAATATCCCTTTGGTCAGTTTGGGTCAGCTGTCCTGGCTATGTCCCCGCCCAAGATCTTGCCCACCCCCAGCCTACTTGTTGGGGGGGAAATGTTGGAGAGACAGCCTTGATGCTGTGTCAGCACTGCTCAGCAGTAGCCAAAACACTGGTGTGTTATAAACGCCTTTCTAACTACCAATACAAAGCACAGCACTACGAGGGCTGCTATGGGGAAAATTAACTCCATCTCAGCCAGACTCATTATGATCATTCAAATATAAAATGATTGAAATGAAATCCAAATATCTCTATTTGTTAATCAAGTTTCAGAGTTTTCTGTGTAAAGAGATTTTTTTTCCCCACCTACAGTTCAAACTGAACTTAAGGGAAAAAAAAGGGTATTATAAACTTTGAAAAAGCAAAGTTTCATTATTTAGACTGTGGGATATCTATTTCCTACATTTACAAAATGAAAAACTAAAAAAAGCCCAAAATAAATGGGGTACTTGAATTTTGGGTTTGTAAGTAATTTTCATGTCACAACATTAATGTAGTAGCCAGACATAAATCCTGAATTCCTGGCAGCCATTTCCATTTGATAAGTACATCAAAACTATTTCTTCTCTGAAGAGATAAAATAAATAAATAAATTCTAAAAAATTGCAATGGTGTTACTTCATAAAATTAAGGTCTCTGATCAACCTCCTCAATAGCTGAATTATTAATAATGGTTTCAGAGGATATGCACAAGGTGGGCTTTTCCTGGTGCTCAGTGTGGACAAGGTATGCTCTGCCCAGTGCTCATCCCAGGACTGAAGCTGGGGGGTTGTTCCTCTGCAAGCAATTTCCCCCTGTCCCCTATTCCCACCAGCAGGAAGGTGCTTCTCTCCCAGGATGACACTGCCACCAGCTCAGAAGTTGTTTGGTGGGACTGAGAGCCAATGTCACCACTTCTGGTGGACATAGAAATCCCCTGCTTTTGTTGTACCTGCTCCATGCCTGGAGCAATCCCAAAATTGCTCGTCCCCTACCCCTGGCTGCAGTTCAAACACACACCTGTGCCCAGTCCCATCCCATTTCTTATTCCCGGCGGTATTTCTCAGGATGACTCCTTGTGCCATTTTAGGAACTGATGCACTTGGTGGCAGTGGAAAGAAACTCTTTCTCTCCACAAACCAGCTTATCTACTTAGGGCATCCAGCTTACTCTTTAAGATATTAGTATGAACTATGTATAATATCATTCATGGCCTTAAAATAACAATCTTGATAATCCTATTAGATATGAAAAGTAATTCATAAACTATTTTAGATCTATTTAATCTACATCTATTGAGCACTATGAAGCATACATTGCATTTCAGTCTTATGGGTTGTCCTTAAATTGCTCCCTTCAAATATATGCTGTCTGGAATTGTTAACTGCAGATTTGCTACCTCAAGTGACACTGTTTGTATCCAAGGACTAAATGATTATAACATTTTAATCTGGAGATGAATGGTAAATAATGAAAATTGTACTTTTAGTGTAAGCTGTTGGACAGATAATAATTTATGACATAATTCATAAGGCCTGAAGTATTTGTGAATATTTTCATAAACAACCCAAGATGGACTAAAAAGTATGGCTATAAAGCAAGCTGTACTTCACATATTTCCAGAATATTAAAAATTACTCTGTCAACTCTATCACTCTTGTCATCCATTAACGCCCAGTCCATGCTGTTTGGGAAGTGCATATGCACTCCTCCCTACCTTGAGGTACCTTTGACATCTCGCTAAACAGGGCAAAGCTATTGGTAAGGATTTTGAGGGGAAGAAGGACAATACAGCATATTGCTAAAACACTGTAGCCTGCAATGGTCCCTTCTGATTCCTTCTAATGGCAGCTGCAGGGAAAGGAAAGGGTCTGTATATCCATATATGTAGGGTGTCACGTATGACTGACCCCTTCCATAACTTAGTGCAAAGTATCATGTGGTGACATTCCCATCTGCTCTTCATCGTTTTGAGGGAGATATATTCACAACTCATAGAGGCTCTATCCTGAATGAAGGACTGTTCTTGCACTTTTTGTATACAGGAAAGTTTTTTGCATCCTATCTATCAGAATGAATGGAAAAAAGTGTCTTATCTTTAGCAATATATAGAGACGTGTTGATAACTAGTGTGATTTTAATGTACATCACTAACATAATTGATTTTGTATCCTCTTTATATGGGAATGAAAGTAGTAAAAACCCTGCATTTTTTCATATTTGACTAATGATATAACACATTATTAGATATGTCAGTTTTAGCACTAACATGATTTGAAGGTTACTAATGCTTCATGACTTTGGTTTTCTACCTGGGCCTTCATAAAAGATGAAGATATTTCATTCCCACTGGCACATATGAAAGCTTTAATTTATCCATAAAACCTTAAAACACTGAATTCTTACAGATAATAGTTTCCAACTATTTATTGACATTCAATTATTACATAAGAAGAAGATGCTAATATGGTGCATAAGGTCACTAAGTTTACGTAAGAATATTGTTACTTTTTGGAAAGTATAGCAAAAACATATGCATATGAGCAAGTTTAATTTTGTTATGGGGAGGATAAAATTGTCACTAAATAGCCACTGCTATAGCCAGTAATAATCACAAAAAAGATATTCTGCCATTATAATATAGGCTGTGAGGTTATTCCAGGATCATGTATTTGAGATATTTGGGTCAGAGGTGTAAATTAATACAGGGAAAACACAGTAACTTTACAAAATGAAGACAGTGAGATTAATCTTTTCAAAATCTAAATATAAGAGTGTACAATATCTGCTAAAATCTTAAAAGAATTTATATTATATTTGTGATTTAGAAAACCCGAAATATCAAAGGGTGGTATCCAAAGTTCTTCCCTTCTCTATTGGTTTAGAGCTACCCAGATGGGGCAAAAATATTATTAATATGTTTTTAAATCTCTTTCTTTGGGCTACATATTCTTTGCAACATTTTTCAACCAGCTGAGGGCTACAGCTGATGAGATATAATGATGCTGGTCAAGTTAGCAAATAGTTGATATTCTAAAAAACTTTTTATTTTCAATTTGATTTGACTTAGTCACACATTTATTACTGACAGATATCTGATGAGTTGGAGACTCTATTCAAATATCCTTGACACTTAGCTTGTTAGCAAGTCTAATGGCAGTTCTCTAAGCAATGATGAATAAACTATTTGACCTCTTTAGCTGAAGTGGGCAAGACAGGGACATGAGATTGTTGTTCAGGAGTACACAGTTCAATTAAAGAGTCCATCTTGCGCTGAGCCAGGCCCTCCGCACAGTTTAAGACAATATCACATTTGCAGCTGTATAAATTGCCTTCTGAGGACTGCTACACCAGCCAAAACCCTTCTGGGTGTGGGAAGCTGCTGTGAACGCTCCCACTCCAAACTCCTGAAATCCAGTCTCAGCAGTAGAGGGTGAAAAATGTGGGAATCTGGGAACCATTAAATCAGTGCTGCTGCAAAATAATTAGCCTTCAGTGGTCTAATCCTGACTTTTTGTTCCACCAGTCAAGTGTAACAAATCTGTAATAACAGAGTCAATAGGGATAGAGCTCCACTGAACTTAGGCATTTTACTAGCTTATAACTGCTAAAGATGTGCTGTAATAATTGCAGGTGAGGTACATCACCTTGCAAAGACATTTTATCCATCATCGTTTTCCTTCTTTCTGCCTAATTTTGGATAAGCTAGCTACTGCTACATGATTTGTGAAGGATCACTGATATGCTAGCAAATGAAGATGCTATGTGGATTATTTTCATATCAGCTGTTCAATTTCCAGATTAATATTGCTCATTAGGTGGATAAACATAATGAAGTAAATGCAGTATTAATGCTTTGAGGGGATCCACAGTGGGGGTTCAGCAAAGATACCTTATATTTTGGGGAGGGACAGAAGATTGAGTCTTGCTTTCATGACACGTGATATCCTGTATTCCAAAATCTAATCCTTCATTTAAAACTAAGAACAAATCACTCAGTGTTGTAAATCCTATCATTACTGATTTCAGCAAGGGTATCCCAGCTCATAGCTACTGAATTCATAGTCATGAAGTCAACCTTTGTGTTATGTATGGGAGAAGAAAAGGGCTCATTGGTATTTGCCTGAGCAAGCAGTCAGAAGCAGTCACTGCAAGGTGTGAATACTCCCATTCATCTTATTAATGTCATTAACTCTGGATCTCAATTATGCCAGCTGATCTGTTAAATACAGCTATCTCTTTGATGACCAAGCATATGTAGAAACAGAAAAATTACCCTAGCTGATAGCATGGTATTCAGTGCATTAAGGTAAGGAATAATATGTCATAAAGATCTGTACACTTCAGTGCATATTTCATTATATTAGTGATATATTATGCTGACATCCTGAATGACACAAGGCTTATGAGTGAGCCCGGTTGGTTAGAAATGCCAGAAAAAACACCCTTTCCTTTTTTTTCCACTCTACATTTGACACCTGGTGCCAGACACAGTGAGTCACAGGAATTAACTGTCTGCCAAGTTCCAGCTGGTATGTTTCTGCTTCTGTGGCTGCTGAAACTTTTCACTTTTGCGAAAACGTGAAGTGTTTGCGCCAGAGGCTAACCAATAAAGAAAGATTTTGAACCTAAGCATGTCAATCACTCTTTATTGACTTGGCATATTTTTCATCTGACTACCAAATAATATTTATTGTTTTCTGTCTTTGTTCTTTAGTGCATGATGAGAGTGGGAGCAGATCTTATGTTCATTTTTCAGTTTCAAGCATTGGTGTTTTTAATATAATTCATTAATCCAGTCTGGTAGTTTTATTTATTTAATTTTGCTCCACAAAAATATCTGGCAACATATGGATGTATACCTAGGTTTTTTCAACTCTCAATCATTTAATTTGTGAGGTAGATTTCACCCCTAAGAAGACCTGATTGCATGTGGGATGGATGTTTCTCAGAAACAAAGCTGACTAATCAGAAAAAGCAGCAACTTCCAGTGATGTCATTCTCACTATAGACAAAGTAATAATGATTGGAACTGGCTCTTGTAAATTAGTCATAAAATGAGATATTTGATTTCCTTCACCACTGTTGCCACAGAATGTGAAAAACAAAATTGCATTTCTTTCTCATCCTGACTGAGCTTTGTGCCTGCAGCAGAGATGCGTTATAACTTACTTTTCTTATAATCTACAAAATTAATGTGAGGAAGCTGAAGAGACTGGGACTGTGGAGGAGTTGCTTGTTTCTGTTGGTAAATTAATTTTGTAATAGCTTGTTGCTCTGGACAGATCTCTTCTTCATCTGCACAGAAGATTAGAACTTCAGAATTTTTTCACTGTCTTGTGAAATGTCACTGAACAGATGGTGCTTTTCACTGTTTTCTTGATTAGAACCCAATCTGTCAAAGTGCTTACACACATGCTTAACTTAAGCACAGCAGCACTCCCATTTGTATCAGTTTTATAATCAATGTTTTGTAGATTTTGGGTTTTAAATAATCCTACTAGCTGAGGAAAATTTTCCTTAAAATTTAGCACTCAGTTACATGTTAGTTAACTAAAAAACTTATTTAAACCTCTGACTGCAAAGGGGCCATTGTCAGAATCCCTCATTTGTGAATGTACTTCAGTGTGGATGGCTGCATATACCAGCAACAGGTGAACATGATAAAGTAAGTAAGAACTGCATGAAATACAAATTAATAATAACAGCAGTCTCTCCATCAGAAATAATGAAGTTTTAATAGGAGTATATAACTAGATTTTTTAAAAAACCCATAGTGTTTGGGGTTGTATTCTCAGATAACTCTCACCAGCTCACATACACAAAGCCTTAAGTACATCACTTTTAAACAGGACATTTCCTAGCTCTCTTTAGCAGAAGACATTAAGCACTAGAAATCTCTTCCTGCTACAGGATTTGAAGTGGTGATTCCATCATTTGTGAGTATGCAAAGAATGAAAAAGTATTTGTAGTTTCTTTTAAAACTTATGAGAAAAAAGAAATTGCAGCTTGATGGGAAGGTCAGCATCTGAATCCCCTTACCTGAGCCTACAGGTTCTAAGCCATACTTCCTATTTTTTAAGGGCTTGTTCATTGCACCAACCTATAAGCTAACTATCTCTGCTAAACCTGTGCTACTGAACAATTCAATTTAAGGGTGGAGAAAGAAAACATTGTAGTTAGCGTGACTTTTCAGGTAGGACACTGTCATTGTACTTTTCCCAAAAACAATAATATAGATTTCACTAAATGCTTTTGGATGAAATATCATTTTCTGCAGGTGAGCAATGAACAAGCACAAACAGCACACAGTCATCCTTCTATTAGTTTGTGTCATGTGAGATTGCTTTGAATTTTTGCAAATACCATCCTATCTGTTTCTTGAATTTCTGGCTAGAGCAAGCATTCCTTTCTGATGTTTTTGTTCCGTTTGTTTCTTCAGGTTTTGTTGTTTGTTTGTTTGTTTTTTTAATACATCCAAGGCTGCACTCTTAGGACATCATTTGAAACAAACACATTAGGGTATGAAGCCACAGGTCTCACTGTGGAGCAGTAACTTCATGTTATTACATACAAAGACAATGCTCAGCTGAAACATGAAATCAGCTTCTAAAATCAGGAAGGACACATATTCTAACATCTATTTTCATAACAGCTATGAAAATAAACTTTAACTTTACCTCAACCTAACTTTGCCTTAAACCTTTGTCTCATTTTTTTCTTCACCGTAATCACTGTTTTCAGTCTATCATAGTATCTTGGAATTTAAATTGTGTGCTCCAACACTACTTTCCTTTTCTTCAATATATTATTTCTTTTTTCTTCCTTCTGATTACACCACTTGGAAAGAAAAATTGTTTATGATGAAAAAAAATCCATTTACAGCAGTAAGAAACAGTCACAGATCCATCGTTCATGAAAAAACAAAAGTAATGTAGTATTGAAATTATTTTACTTCAGGGCAGAAGATTTATCAGACTATTTCTTTGCATTGGATGCCAGTTCGTTCATTATAATGTATATATTATTTGCTGGATTGTTTCATTACACAAAATTAATTGTCTCTTATCTGGTGTTAGCCAAAACATCATGAAACACTGAATGTACTCATGGCCACAATATATTATAATAGATGTGTGTTCAAATTATGTCTGTGATTTTAACAAAATAAACAGATTTCAGGTGTTCTGTTCCAGGCCCTTCCACAACAGTTATTTCATCATAATCACTTCATTGCCATTTTATCCTTCATGTCATACTCCCTATTTGTTTTTCAATCCATTGTCTGTAGCCATACATTTTGAGTGCAAGCTTGATGAGGTAAGGAATATGCTATTATTGTACTTCTTCGTTACAAGTATAAAGTGCCTAGTACGTTGTAGCTCACATCTCTGCAGAGGTACAAATGAAATATGAACGATTGTTAGATGAAATAACAAAAGCGACTACATGCAGAAAATGTGCAAAAATGCTGTTTTAGTTGCACTAACAGTCATAATTTGAAAAAGCCCAAACTGCTGTTGTTCAGTCCTTATTCTTGAATATGGCATGGTGTAGGATTGTATTTAATGTACACCTAAAAAGGACTTCCGACAGGCACTTAGAATGATGGCACAGGATTTCAAGAAAATGTTCATTTTTTAGTTTTAGTTGCACTAACAGTCATAATTTGAAAAAGCCCAAACTGCTGTTGTTCAGTCCTTATTCTTGAATATGGCATGGTGTAGGATTGTATTTAATGTACACCTAAAAAGGACTTCCGACAGGCACTTAGAATGATGGCACAGGATTTCAAGAAAATGCTGAGGTTTTGACAATTTCTACTAATCAAATCTGACAAACACTGGATCCTATTTTTCCTGGGAGCAGACGTAAATATACTCAAATTCGTTAGCATAAACGATTTTTAATCGTGATTTTTAATAGCCAAATGCTTCAGAAATTTCCTTCCGTTCTTACTCCTTCGAGTTTTTCCATACACTCATGCTACACACTTGAAGAATCCCTGCCTGTTTTTTTCTGAATCAACTCTGTCAGGTGGGTGCTATGTTCATATGCGAACTGTATGTATGTGAAATGTAAAATTCCCTAACATCCATAACTCTGCAGAAAGGAAAACCATAGTAGAAAGTATTCAGCTTAGACTAACTGACCCTATATTTGGATTACATGAGAATTTTTCTGTCAAAAGGGTATGTCTTTACTAAGTACTTACCATCTTCAATGAATGAAAGAATTATGTTAGACGAAGTAGGAATGGATTTTGGTGGTGAATTATCAAGATCTACTTCAGATTTCTCTGCCCAGATTCAGTACGTGCTCCAGGCATGGTAATGTTGAAATTTTTCACTAAAATGACTAAAGTAATTTTACAAATTAACAGAAAGAGTGATTTTTCTCTTAAATTTATTTTCAGAAACATTGAAACTTGTGAAAAGTAATAGTAATGATAATAAAAAATAAAATCAGATGGAATTGTAATGAATAAAATTTCAACAATCAGAAGTTTGCAGCCATTGAGAACAGGAGCTGGCACAGTTTTTTACTTCTCCATCTTGACTGCAGCCAGCATGGACTCTCACTGATTAGATGATGCAGCCCTTTATAGAAGACATTTACTGAGGAATCTTATGCGAGTCATAACAAAACATGACAAAAGACAACAAGTAAATGTGAGCTCACTATTTTCAGTAGGTGCAAGCAAGCCTTGCCCAAAACAGCCAGGTGTCAGCTTTTGGCATAACAAGTAGAGTCCATTTCATTATGATGCTTGCTATGGTTATATAGGTTCTGCTGATGATTGGTTTACCTTAAGAACCCATTTGAGCTCCTGTGAGCCGGAATATAAGGTACTGCTAGCTCATATTGGCCTGAAAAATAGTGTGTAGTCACACCCAGTAAAGAAGTGATTACAGGGAAGAACTTTTTAGAGGATTAGGCCTCAGATTGCCTAGACTTCTTTGCTAGCATCTTGTTCTATGCAGTTTTTAAGTAGCATAAAGCCTTCAGCTTTTTTGCCTGAATAATCTTCTCATCCCTCATCAGAAGAGATTTTTACCAAGTGTCTGAAATAACATAATATCAATACTATGTTTTTTCAATTTTTTTTTTTTTTTCAAATGAGGGCGCCATTAATAAGTATTGTACCTCTCTTTTACACCAATAAAATTTTAGTAAATTCAACAAATGAGTCTTATTTTAACTCATGGGAGGGTAGAATCTGTTGACGTAATTCTCCACAGATACAACCTAATCTTCAACTAGATTAATATAATATCACATTAAAGTTATAATTGTACACATTGTATTTGAATGGTTGGTAAACTAGGCTTTGAGATGGTAAAATGTGAGTGGTGCAATGGAGTCCACATAAAATGAACTGTTGTATCTAACAGGTCAGCTGCCTATGTAGAAAAAGCCAGGACAGACCACAAATCTTAGAAGGGAGGACAAAGTGAGAAAGTTTTACAAATTTAGATTTCTTCAGTAGATTCCAATCTGACCAATTAATATCAGTAGAAAGAAAAACACTTTTAATGGAAGCTGAACTGAAAGTCATACTTTATCCCCAGAGACAAAGCAGACCTCTGTCAAGTATTTCTTCTTTCTACCTGTGCTTAATGATATGCTGATATATTCATACACATGCTTGAAGATCTGGCTAGTGATGAACAGACATGACATCAAGATATGCATTAAGCAAAAGAAAGAAACTTAATGCTCTTTTTCTATGATAAAATTACAAGCATAGAACATGTATATTCAGTTCAATTCTTCCAGACGTGGAAGAATCAAAAATCGACTACAGACCTGCATTGAGAACAGCTAGTGAATAATCTGGAAGAGCATTGAATGCAGTGAGAAACATGGTTAACACAAGGGATTCTGTTAATTTTTATAGTCTTTAAGGTAGCATGTCAGTTACCATTCCACCTCACCAGCCAAAATAATCTTTCCTCACACTAAGGCTCTCTGGGGAAGGGTTAGAATTGCCTAATAGAGTCTTATGACTTAATGATAACTTCATCTGTTTTTAAGGAACACTGTGTTGTCAGATTCCTTCCCTGAAGATGTTTGTGAGTGCTGAACGAGAAAGGAACACCTCTGAGGAGCAGAAGCCTGTAGCTGCCGCTACCTGAAGGCTATAAACTCACTCTCGCATGCACTTCACTGAATCTAAACCTTTCTTCTTGCTAAGAGTTGACAGAACTACTACATCAGAAAATTGCCATGAGGAGATTGTACCATCATTTATGAATAAAATATCTATACTGAGCAACATTTAAAACAGGGTAGCTTAAACCTCCCCCTGCTATTATTTTAGTATGTCATCCTACACTTTCGCCTGAAATATATGTCCTGTAGACAATTATAAATAAAAACTGTCTTATAAATAATGTTTTACAGCTTATTGCAACCAGTAAAGAACAGCACAGAATGTTTTGATGTCTTCCAAAAATGAACTGTGGCACATTAACATGAAATCTATTTTTTTCATTTGCCATTCTAAAAGTTTACACACAGTTCTTTTTTCTCGCCCTTCAGTTAAACCTAAAGATTTTGCATCATTTTTGTTTCTGCTAGAGATTTATCCAGGCATATAGTCATTGTACCATAGCCATCCAAGTAACAGTAAAACACAAATCTGAGCAATATTGACATTTCACTACCCAGTATCTCAGTTATTTTGATATTGACTGTACAAGTGTAACACTGCTTATGAAATGCATTTTTGGTATTTAACAGTAGGCTGTGATTTCTACTTTAATCCATAGTTAATTGATCTACTAATCATGATCCAAAGGTGCAGAAAACATAATGTACTTGTGAGTTACTTCTGTAACTAGAGAAAGCTAAATATACAAAGTAGTAAAAGATATGGTGCTATGATTTTCAACAACTCTAAATGGCTGCATTTTGCTTTGTTTCACAATTATTTTGGAATAATAGAAATATCATAGTGTATATAATCACATACCTACCAGAATATTTTTTGCCCTGAACACCTGCAAGAAAATACTCCTTTGCAGACTTTCTGGGATTTTTTTTACTGAATGGTTTCATTAACATCTTTTGAACAGAATATTTTTAGTAGAATGTTCTAAATGAAAGGATTAGAAAACTCACAGGAAATGAATTCTGATTTTAGAATTTCAAGAAACCAAAACAGAAGTCTGACACAGGATAGACTTTAATCTTCTAATTGTTGAAGGAAAAAAATCCTTAAAAAAGGAAAAACCCTGGTAAGTCATTAATTTACAAATTATCTGCAGATGCAGAATAATTTTTAGAGATTATTTTGATAAAAATTTTAAATAACTAATAAACTTAAAAATTGTCTTGCAAATTCAATTTTCTTTATGACATAATGTTTTCTTTTCTACTGTAAGGCAGTAATGAATTTCCCCCCTCCCCTTAATATAGAAAAACAGAGTTATATGATTTAGTTACCTGATTTTTTTAAATCTTCATGTTAATATTTACAACACATGCAGATATATCAAGGTCACTCTAGCTCTGAAGCTTTCTGCAGTTTTGGGAGATCCACAGCAATTATTATAAGCTTATCCAGTGTCTTCTTTTCCCCTACATGTAACAATTTGTTTCCATTTTTTCTCCATTTCTCTTGCAGATATGGACACTGTATTATGCTCCTGATAAATGTTTCAAAGCATTTAGACATTTTGTGGTTTTGGTTATTTGTTTGACATAAAAAGCCTGAAAATGTGTTCAAAAGCTGGAAGAACAGAAAAAAAAAAAAATAACCAACAGATAGATCTAATTCAAAGGTTACTTTTCAAAGTATGTTGAACTCTTGAATTATCCATCTTCTTTTTTTTTTTTTATTTTTAAATAGTCATGTTTAGATCAATCTTACTTTATCATTGCCAGTTCAGAGGTTTTCCTGTGATCTTCTTTTTTGATATTATTCAAGGCTAGAACCTTTTCAGTATATTTTGGATTTTAGTACCCTTTTTTCCTAAATTGTAAATTATAGCCAAATAGAAGACAAATGCCCTGTGGGCTTTTTATGTGATCATCCTATTGTGTTATGCCTTCAAAGGAGCAATTTGAGAGGTGGCTACTGCTTCATTTACGTGCACAAATCCATATATTGACCCCTTTAAATTATTATACTTTGTAAACTACCAGCAGTTTCTTTCTTGTTCCTCTTTCTACTGCTTCTCTCTGCTGAAGCAAGCCTACTTATCTTCTTAATATCCAGGGTGAAGTTAACAAGCTGCACTTGCATCAGTTAGTCAGGAGAAACAAATTACAAGGTCCCTACAGGGTTCCCAGATATGCCAAGAGAAGTTCAATCCAGTCAGCCTGCAAGTGCTGTTTATTAAGTCCCACAAAACCATCCTCTGCTCTCTACTGCTTTTCTCTTTATGGTGACACCAATAGTCTCCAAGAAGGAATGAGCCTCCATATGTAGGACACTCCACAATCTCAGAGTAAACCAGAGCCTTTGCCCTGGAGATCTCAGAACACAAATCCAGGAAGTATCACCATTATTTTTAGGAAATGATAGAGAACTGAAATGTGGATGAGGCAAGATAAATTTCCTGGGCTGTGCAGGAAGGCTGGCCTGAAACTAAGCCCAATTCATTTTGGTTCTCCAACTAATTTATGAGTTTTATTTTTAAACTGGATCCAGTTTTCCACTGGACCCAATGAATAACCTGTTTATTTGTAGAAAGTTGATCAAGGTAACAGGTGACTGATTATCACTCCTGCAGAGGAAAGAGCTGGGTTTCTGTTGTCGGACAGGCAAACTTCAACTCCTACCTTCCCCGTGAACCCTCCAGCCTCTGGTGTTGCTCTGGCTATCCTGGTGCAGTCTCTTTCTTTCCAGCTCTGGGGAAGTGCCAGTTTTCTATAATAGTGAATATGAAAAGTTAAGAACTCATGTTATTGGTACTAGACCTGAGGCATGGTCAAAGTGGGAGGAGGGGGCACCCAGAACACCCAAGTTTCTCTCTGGCATCCATGGTGTCTTTGCACAGAGAAGATGAAGTTGTCTCCTACCATGTCACATCTCTGAGTGTAGCTGCTACTGCTGTGGAAATACATATTCACAAAAAGAGGGGGCATGCCCTCTTAGTTTTCTTTAGAAGTCAATCTATGGAATATTCATTCTTTTCCACAAAGAAAAACCTTGATAAACAGCCAATGTTTTGCTTTTCTATGCAGTTTCCTTCTTCTTTTTTTTTTCTTTTCTTTCCCTCAAACACAGCATATGGTATACAAGTGTGGGTTTTTAGTTCAATATAAAGTGAAAATGTAAGTTAAACCTTTTCAGAAATCCTCATGCTGCTTTGATTAGAAGATGTTCTTATGGCAAAACAACTTTTATCTTCATAAAAACAAAACCTGAAGTCTTTATGCTGTGCAGGTTGTGATTTTTCCTTATGTTTTAATACGTTGCTCAAGGTTAAAGTGTAGGTCAAGAAACTTAAACCCAATTATTTTTATTGTTGTCTTATGCAAAAAAAATAAAGTTTTTCCCCAAAACAGGAACAAAACAGCTCTGCTGTTTTTATTTTGCCATAATTTGTCTTTTGCGGGATATCACCTCAGGACCATGATAAGATACCCCAGACGAAACCAATCATGTTCTGATGCACTACTGTCCTCTCTCCAAGACCGAAAATTGAACATCATGATATGATCATTAGAGGAATTTTCCATTAATAATTGCTTTATGTCCTGAAGTGAAATAATGTCATTCCTCTTAAAAATATAAACTAATCACTGTTTAAGGTAGCTGTTCTAATACCCGATACAACTAAAAAATATTTTATTTAAAATTTGTAATTTAAAATTTAAATAATAGTAAATTAAATTTTTATAATATAGTTTATTTGAATCAACTTATAAAATATCCTTTTGTGAACTATATATAATATTCATAAGAATTTATCTTGTGCCAGGAAATACTACAGTTTAATGGTAGAGTAAGTGTTTTTTCCAGACAAGTTCCTTCTTATTAGTGATTTTATATTTCTGGACTTTAAATTTTGCTGAATGAGTTGTTGCTTTTTTGTTATGAACAGAATGGTCTAGATGACCTTTTGACTGCTGTACGTGATTCATCAAGCGAAAAGGGTTTTTATCAGATCACTTCTGAATCTCAAAAAAGATTTAAAAAAGACCTTGTTGGAATTGTACATATGGGCTAAATGTGAGAAGGTCTGTGTTTTATCTAATGGCATTCCAGACTTTACAAGGATATGTTTACAGAAATATTTGACTAGACAAATTCTAAGGCAATATGTAAACTTTCTTGAGTATTATAGTTTAGAAAAGAAATTCTGATAGACCACCAAGCTAAGGGAAGCAGATGACAACTTTCTATAACTATAAAATACAGGCATTTGTTTATTTCTATTTAGCATTTCCATTGCAGACTGCATAGTGATGATGTGAATTGGATGGATAGATGTTGACTAATCTGTAAACACTCTAATTGGCTTCTGAAATGTAGCAGAATTGTATGCCAGGGTTTTATCCACAATTAAGTCAAGTTTTATGAACTTAATTCCTCACTATTGTTTGCTGCCAAAATAAAATTATCAAAGCCTTTGCTCATTGACATGCCGCAAACAATTCTGGGGTTGTTTATGAACACTGGTTTGGAATTTTGTGATGAAACAGCCTCTGCTGAAGGGGCTGGCTTGCAGCATCACACTGCATTTTGACAGCATTTTCTTTGGGAAAGTGTCTTAGGTTTGAGATGTAATTTGGAAACGTGAAGAGGCAGAAAGCTGTGCATGCACAGAGAAATGTGTGAGGGCCCTGTGTGTGCCCCCAAAAGAGGTCACCTACCATATCCTGCACTCGACTGACCAGCAATATATTGATTACATTGTAAGTGTATAATTTTACTGAATTTCTCTCATTTTGAGAAGCAAGTGTGAAAGTCTAAAGTCTAAGGAAGTGAAAGATTATGAGAGGTTTCCTTGTACTTTCTCTCTGCTGTACAGAATCACAGTACAGATGCAGACAGTGTCTTTCTCATACTGCTCTATATGCACCTGGTAGTGGGTTTTATTACATCCATTGCAAGATGAACAGCAATCTCCATTCTGATACATGCTTTAAGTTTTGTAGAGGTCTGGTTTTGTTAGTTACATCTCAGTGAGTTACAAAACAATTTGCCCAATGTCCAATGAGATTCGCTTTTAAAATTAAATTTGGTGAGGCAGGCTCCTGGTCAAGCTGATAATATGTTCATAGGTGCAATTACTTAGGTATGACATTTAGTTAAAAATAGTAGGTTTGCATTAATATGGCAACCTAAGACAACTGTAGTGAAATAAGGAGGGAAAAAATTAGGCTTACAAGAGTAGGCATCTGCCTCTTTCAACATCCATCCATCCCTCCTCCAGATCGTTATTGCCATTTTGCCATATGTTCCCTTCTATTTTCTGTTTGCCTTACAAGGATGGCTAGTTTACAGGAGATAAAGTAATCTACAAAGTTTATTTTGAAGAAAACAGCTAAATAATCAAAGGAATTCTATGCTGATTTTGATTTTATTATAAGAAAGTTAAATTGAAGACAAATTGACTTTTATAATAATTTTTGTGTTAGAAGCGCTTTTTTTCAAAGATATCAAGCTTGACAACTATTGCTAAAGATAACACAGAAACTTTGCCATTGATACTCGATAGCCAATTGGTCTGAATAAACACACTGAATGTGCTTCACATATATGTCTTACCTATAGTCATTTATATTCCCAATCTTTTAAATATATTTTAATTCTGTATGCATACTAATATATATATTTATATACATACTTTGGATTATTAATTTTTTTGACAGGAGAAAATATCAGAAACATTATTTAGGTGAAGTAAAGTATATTAATAACATAGACATCTTTCTTTACATTAGCCAAAAAGAAAAAAAAATTGTACGCTAATATGAGTTTAAGGAAAAGGGGAAAGTGCATATGCAATATTCACTTTTTCTGCATTATTTCTTATTACCTATAATGTCCACAGGAAATCTTTTCTACCCAGCATGCTACTTTTGCTTTCTGAAGTAATAGTTTTGTTTATCACTTGCATGAATTTAAATGTGTTGTATTTGAAAAAGTGCAATTCTATGAAAAAAAAGAATATTTCAACACTAATTTTCAATCTTTCTAGACATTTGGCAGCATTTTGCAAGCCTTTTAGGATGATTTGATGTTTTTCCATATTTTTCCATTTTCTTTTTTTTCCCATCTATTGGTTTGTCTTGCCATTTTTTTTTTTTTTTTTTTTCTTCAGCTCCCTATTCTTAGTCTATTCTGTTCCCTGCCTGGACATTAATTTAACTCCTAACAAGTTCCTATTATGTCTTGACTTCTCTAGTTCCTTGTTAAGAGACATCTGAGTGAAGACACTGAAATTTTTAAGTACTAAATGGCAAAGTTTCAAATCTTTTAGGAAAAAATGCCCCCATACTTTTGAACAGACCAAATTTCTTACAGGAAAAATGCTTCTTAAAGTAGTTCTTGCTTATCTTAGAACGCATTATAGCAGCAAGAGCTGGCTAAATACTGCCCTCCCCTCCCCCTGCCCCACGTCTATCATAGAGCTTTTCTGTGTAAGACAAGAGAGAGAGATATTTTTTCATCCTTCCAATGTCCCTTTTGTACAGATCCAGGTATTGCTCTCTGTTGGGATATAGTGGATGATGGATATAAGGCCCCAAAACAAGGAGAGACTGTCTTGAGCTTCCAATTGCACAATGAATTGCTACATTTTTCTCAGACCACCTATCACTTATAAAATAACCTCATCCCTAAAATTTGAGAATTACTTTATTTCAGGTTAGTGTAATGGTCCCTCTTTGAAGAATTCCAGGCTTTTTTGTTCTAAACATAACAAAAGTGGCCACTGATTTTTCAACCTTTTTTTTTCTATTGGCTAAAACATGATTCTTGCTAAAGCGCATTCTAAATCCTTACAAAACTGCACTACATCAAAATCTCCTCTATTATTAAGCTCTGTCTCCCAGTGAGCTGCCTAAAATTAGTATAGATTTATTTGTGAGGCTAATTATCCTTGTAAGGGACTTGTTTGAATTGCAACACCTCTTTATCCCTAACCAGCCTGAAAGAGACAGCTCGATGCTAGAGAGTGGAAGTGTTCAAAGTATGAGTTAATTATACATAGGTCCTGCTCCCTCCCACAAAGCCCATGTCTCTGGTATTTGCTAATTTATGCAGGAACATTAAAGACTTGTATTTTTAAGCTCTGGCTGTGGCTCACCAGAAATCCAGTGCATGGGCACTGGTGCAAATGTAGCTGTTTAGTGCAGCATCTGACCTGTCACTGTGCATGCCCAGTGCTGGCTGTTGAGTCCCTAACTCTGTTTGGATGTTTTATTCAGCTTCTGCAGTAGCATTTTGTTTTACCATAGTACTGTTCTTGGGCAGAATACAAGGATATAGAAATACTCAAGGCAACATTCATTATGGTTAGTATTGCATGGGAAATGAAGCAGCTAATAAAGATTTTCCATATATTATCTAGTGTTGCTGTTTTAATTTTGTATTTTCTAGCAATAGACTTAATTAACCATGGAGGAAGACTGGTTTAGGTGCTCTAGAAGTTAATTTGGTTCTGTGTACTAGTTGGTGCTATACAATGTATATATACTTGTGCACATAAGTATGTCTTGCATACTTTTAATTAATTTTTATACATACTTATGCATATGTCTTATGATGACTAGTTCAGGCAGTACATAATAGCACTCTTTTTCCTATTTTACAGCAAATCTCAGCTTTGTAATTAACATTTGACAGTTCAAGTTATGAAAAATTTGTCTTTAAGTTTTTTAAAATATTTAGTGTGCATACTTAACAAAAACAGTTACAAGCAGTGTAAATATTCATTCAATGTACCAAAAAGTAAAGGCTAGCACATATTTAAGCCAAAGATAACTGATATTTGCATAGAAGATAAACTGAGTATATTGCATAAGTGATTTGGGGGCTTGAGTTCTGTGGAAGGTTAATGAAAGTGCCATGGAGAATCCCATCTTCCAGATATCACTGATCATTGCAGGGCTGCTTAAATAGCATGTGAATTTTAAAGTTAATGAAAATAAACAGAAACTAGGAGCAAATTGGAGAAGAACAAAAGAACATCTTGTATATTTCAGTAGTTATGTGGATTTAGAGATGATAAATGAAGTAGGAGTAGGCTGAGGGAAATGCTAACACTCAAGGGCTTCAGGAGGATATGAATTATGGTCCTAAAGGTGCCAGTTTTCAGTGTCCTGTTCATAACTGCTACTTGATGGGGCAAACTGAAGCATGGCAGTTTATAGAGCAGCCAGCACTCTCCTCCCTGTGCTTACAAGAATGACAAAGTACTTCTTCTCCCAGATGGCCACATCTCTTACTGGTCTTCTTCTGTGCACCTTTGAACCTGATGGAATTATGCCTTCTTTTTTTTTTTTTTTTCATTTTTCAAAAAACCCACCTCCTTGCTTTGAATTTTATGTTAACTTTACAGGTACCCCCAAAAAACATCTAACTTGAAGCCAGCTTGTAGTCTTTTGTCTGTTATGATTTCTTTGCTTGCTTCTCTTTCTTACTCTTTTGAAGATTTTCAACCGTAACAAGGAAGCTTTACCATTCCATCCTGTAGCTCTTCCAGTCCCTTAAAGGTTAGGACCCTTGGAATGGCTTTCTCCATTTAAATAAACAAGAGAACACGTTTGGGATATTTGTACTTTTAGCATAGCTGTTTTCAAAAGTAATAGTTAAATAAACTCTCTAAATGTGAATTCTTGTAACCATAAAATATTGTCTATATTAATAGAAAACAATTCTCTCTTGATTTTGAAATACAAGTAAAAAATATACCAGATGTACATTTTACTTATTGTATAAGGGAACAAACATGGATTTAAATCACTTCGTACATTATAAGATAGAACTCTGAATCATGTTATATCTGTGTTTGTAATTAGAGGACAGAACAGAGGGTGGAGTCTTAGTTTAAAGCTATATGTCTATTAAGTAACGCATGCTGCCAAGTAATTGTTCTAAATCACGAAATGTCCATTCACCATTTTTTTATAAGAAACTGGCAGTCTGAGAGACAGCTACTTCTTGGGGAGAGTTTAACCAAAAAAAAAAAGAAGTAAACAAGGCATTTTGACAATAGGTTGCTAATAAAATCCAAAATTAGGAATAGTAACTATTTTTCATAAAACAAACACAAAATTAGTAAATCAAGATTTTTCTTAGATACAAACAGAACTCTTGCATGGTCTGGGCAGTGAGAAAATACAAAATATGTACATCTTCATTTTAAATAGACATACTCGTGCATGTGAGCAATGTTAATAAGTTCTAAGAATGTTTTTATAACACTGATCTGTGAAAACATAGCCTTTTATTTCCTTGAGACTCATATTGAGACTCCAAAAGATTGCATGCAATTTTTACATTTTCTATAACTTTCTCTTGCACCTATATTTGCATCTAAGACTGCTGGATGTTTTCCTGCTTTAGGAACAGTTCTCAGCACAATTTTCTCCTCATAATTTGAAGTCATCATCATAGTGGCTGAAGAGAAGAGACGGAGAGGTGTTGATGGTAGTCAGGTGTAGAAGGTACACTTAATTTCATCCTTTTTATCAGATTATCTTTTGCAGACCGTACACAGACTGTACACAGCTAAGTACGCTGCAGTAAGCCATTGTCAGGCACATAATCAACGAGATGTAACATGTTCAAGTGTTTTCTTCACTCTTCAAGATCATCAAAGAAGTTTTTTATAGAAACTTTGCTAGGGTTTTCGGGAAAGATTAATCTATTTTCATCTATTGTTTCTAGTGTTAACAAATATATGCTCTCTGACAGAGCCAGATTTTTTATTTTGTTTTTATTTTTCCTAGGAAAATAACATGTAGATTTTTCTTGAAAAAACAAACAAACAAATAAAAAAACCACAGAAAAAGCTGTTTAAAACTACCTGACATTTAAAATCTTTTTAGAATATGTTAATGAAGTTAAAATGAACACCTTAGATCTTTAAATTCAAATTAATAAAAGCTTGTTATGTCATAAGCTTCAAAATGGTTTTATTGCTTTTGACAGTACAATTCAGAATGTGATTGCACTCTCTTATTTCTAAATATTCTCATCTACAATGAGCTCTGAAGATTATAGTTTCACAGATGATCTTGAATGTTATCCAGGTAAAGTGGCTGGTAAAAAGCGGTTATGCCCAAAAGAAAGCTTGCTCAGTCAGGGACAAGGAATACATTAGATACTGGTGTTAATTTACTATAGTTCATGATTCTTGTTATTCAGCAAGACCTCAGATCCTAGATTGAAATTTGCTTGTCATTTTTAATCCAGCTTGGCAGACAGCCTTTTCTTACTTGATGACATATTTTTGTTTCCTAGGACTCCTGCTTTATTCATGTGCAGGGGGGGGATGAATAAGACAAATGGAAGAAAAAAGAATGTTTATGTTTAAACTCTGGATTGCAGCCTTTGATAGATGAGCTGTTTTCCCAGATCCGACAGACTTCCAACCAAGCTAAAAATTGTAAAACAATTGTATCTCTAGTACTTAAAAGATGTTTGCCTCTGATTCTCCAAATTTAACTTAAGACACCTTTAATTCTGAATATAGATAGTTCTCTCCTGAGTGTTTATATATAATATATCTCCTATTAGTACTTTTTTCATAAAAGTGCAACTATAAAATGATATCCCATTGCTCTCTTACAAAAACCCTAAAATACCCTTGAGAAAATCACAAAGCAGAATTGTAGAAACAATTGTAACACATCTTCAAAAGAAGATAAAATGTCTATAAACGCTTGAAACAGCAGAAGCAGCCAGATTCTTGCTAATGTGTTTAAAAATAGCAAATTAAAGCCTTTCATGGCTTTTAATATGCATTTTTCTTTCCTATTCTTGCAGTCCAACATTTGTCAGAGAGATAAAAACTCTGATTAGGAGTAAGTGTGCATTTGAAATGCTAGCTTTCCCACATAATTATGCTTAAAATTTTCATTATTATGAATACCTGAGAGAAGAAAATTTACTAAAACCAGGATGATGTTTAGGCTGAAGACTGTCACTAGAAATTTAGTTGTGATCTTGGATCAGATCTTAAAATAGAAGCTAAATTCCTACTACAAGATTCAGCAGAATTGCAGATTCTCAATTCTTAAACTGCTGTTAAAAACCTATTGATTGCCGTTCACTTAATCCTGGAAATAAACGACTCATAAGATATCTTCAGGTATGACCTAGCTTTTTTGAAGACCAAGAACTAACTCAGACTGGGGTTAGGTATCAGCAAAAAACCACTGTCCAGATATATCTAGCAAACGAAACATCAAGAAGGGGTTTTTGAGTGTACACATTCTTGCCTTGAGCTCTTAAACACAAAAGATCCTTTGTAGTCAAGCCTTTGGCCAAAAGAGAAAACCTGATTGAAACAAACATATTTAAGTACCCTAAAGTAGATAATATATTCTTTCTAAAGCACAGCTCAATAAGAAAAAATTTACAACTGGAACCTGATCTTCTATGTAAGGCAAAAGGACAAACAGAAATTTTAATATTTTAGAGGTTTTTTTGAGTAGAAAATCAATACATTAAGTCTCCAAACCTCTGTGGCCAAGTTTTCCCAAGTAATAAACACCAATTTTTTTCCTACTCTGCAATGCAGATACACACAGATACATGTATTATTCCTACAGTAAGAACCACCTCTGAGGTCTTCGAGAAATTTTCAAAGTATTAAATGCTGTGGTGTGTTGACCCTGGCTGGACACCAGGTGCCCACCAAAGCTGTTCTATCACTCCCCCCCCTGCCTCAGCTGGACAGGGGAGAGAAAATATAACAAAGGGCTTGTGGGTCGAGATAAGGACAGGAGAGATCATCACCAGTTACCGTCACGGGCAAAACAGACTCTACTGGGGGAAATTAGTTTCATTTATTACCAATCAAATCAGAGTAGGGTAATGAGAAATAAAACCAAATCTTAAAACACCTTCCCTCCACCCCTCCCTTCTTCCCAGGCTCAGCTTCAGGCCCGGATTCTCTACCTCCCCCCGAAGCGGCACAGGGGGACGGGGAATGGGGGTTGGGGTCAGCTCATCACACGTTGTCTCTGCTGCTCCTTCCTCCTCAGGGGCAGGACTCATCACGCTCTTCCCCTGCTCCACTGTGGGGTCCCTCCCACGGGAGACAGTCCTCCATGAACTTCTCCAATGGGGGTCCTTCCCATGGGCTGCAGTTCTTCACGAACTGCTCCAGCGTGGGTCCCTCCCACATGCTGCAGTCCTTCAGGCACAGACTGCTCCAGCGTGGGTCCACCACACCATCACAAGTCCTGCCAGCAAACCTGCTCCAGCGTGGGCTCCTCTCTGCACAGGGCCACAGGTCCTGCCAGGAGCCTGCTCCAGCACGGGGTTCCCACGGGGTCACAGCCTCCTTCGGGCATCCCCCTGCTCCAGTGTGGGGTCCTCCCTGGGCTGCAGGTGGATATCTGGTCCCCCGTGGACCTCCCTGGGCTGCAGGGGGACAGCCTGCCTCACCATGGTCTTCCCCACGGGCTGCAAGGGAATCTGTGCTCCGGCGCCTGGAGCACCTCCTCCCCCTCCTTCTTCACTGACCTGGGGGTCTGCAGGGTTGTTTCTCCTACATGTTCTCACTCCTCTCTCTGACTGCCATTTCTGTGTGCTCTGCAACTTTTTTTTCCTTATTAAATGTGTTATCCCACAGGCGCTACCACTGTCGCTGATGGGCTCGGCCTTGGCCAGTGGCGGGTCTGTCTTAGAGCTGGCTGGAATTGGCTCTGTCGGACATGGGGGAAGCTTCCAGCAGCTTCTCACAGAAGCCACCCCTGTAATCTCCCCCTCTACCAAAACCTTGCCACACAAAGCCAATACAAATGCACAGACCACTGTCTTGGAAAGAATTTGGATCCTTAGCTGTTCTTAGCCTCTTTCTTTGAAATTTCATACTGCTACAAATTAAATACTTATCTATTTCCATAATTTTAAAAAAAATCCTATAACAAAAATGGCACTGTAGAGTTGGACTGAAAGTTAAAGGCCTGTTTACCTTTCTCTTCCCCTCCCTGCAGGAAAGGACTTCTTTTGGAACAGATGGGGTGTTGAGTGTTTTCGCACCTGAGATTCCCTGTCACCAGCATAAATATGCAGGGAATTATGCACATCATTTACTATGCATCTCATTTCCCTAAGCTGTGTTCAGCTGGACCCTGTACTCTCTGCCCTTCACTTTCATGGACAATAAAATCTTGTACATATGCTGGGGAGAAAAGGTTTAACCTGTAGAAAAAACCAAACCCCTTGATCTATCAATGCAGATAATTCATCTTAAGCATTTCTAATTCAAAGAACACCTTCCTTGAAAACTTTGTGTCCGAGGTGATTGTATCTGTCTTGCTTAACCCCACACTAGGAACACTTAGGAAAATAAATCACTTTATAATGAACAGTGTCCCTGCTTATATTTAAACAAATACTTGGCTAAATCTCTCTTTCAATATCTATTCTGTCACTGAGGTCGCATGCCATTAAATCCCTTGAGGGTAGTAGGCATTGCTGCATACTGTCACCAGTAAGCCAGAAGCCTGAAATTGTCATGTTGCCAGTATAACCTCTAGGAAGGTGATTTGATTTTTGCATTCCCTTGGAGTAACTGCTGTCCTTGATATCGATTACTGAGGAAAGACATTTCCTGCCTGACATAACAAAATCATGTATGATCATTTCATTCCTTCCAGAGTTCATGCTCAGTGATAAGTGAACTTGCTTTGAAAGACCAACAGGTTAAACAGTGACAACATTAAGATGGATCATTGCCCTGCTGTTCTGTGTCTATTGCCCTGACTAGAGATTTCTAAAACTTTTTCAGTACTGTTTTTTTTTCACTAAAACATTTAATTTCGTTTTGCTTCTATTTCTGTTTACAAGTTAGCAAAGGCTAAACCTATATCATTAAGTACCTTGCATGTATAAAAGGTAGATTACTTGTCAGACCAAAGAAAAGACTTTTCAGTGCATAAACTCTTCTTTTTTTGCCATTGCATCCATGTCATCTGTTAGTATTACTACTTTATACATGATTTTACAGACTTTAATGCTCTTCCTATCTGTCAAAAAGTACACATGGCTGGTCTAAAAAAAACCCCCCAATTTATTTTGATTTTCTGAAGTGCATAAACATGAATACCTGTCCTGGTTTCAACTGGGATAGAGTTAATTGTCTTCCTAGTAGCTGGTATAGTGCTATGTTTTTGAGTTCAGCATGAGAAGAATGTTGATAACACTGATGTTTTCAGTTGTTGCTAAGTAGTGTTTAGTCTAAAGTCACGGATTTTTCAGCTTCTGATGCCCAGCCAGCAAGAAGGCTGGAGGGGCACAAGAACTTGGGAGGGGACACAGCCAGGGCAGCTGACCCAAACTGGCCAGTGAGGTATTCCATACCATAGCATGTCATGCCCAGTATATAAACTGGGAGGAGTGGGGACAGGGGGTGTTGCTGCTTGGGGACTAACTGGGCATCGATCAGCAGGTGGGGAGCAATTGCATTGTGCATCACTTGTATATTCCAATCCTTTTATTTTTACTATTGTCATTTCATTAGTGTTATCATTATCATTATTAGTTTCTTCTTTTCTGTTCTATTAAACCGTTCTTATCTCAACCCACGAGTTTTACTTCTTTTCCTGATTTTCTCCCCCATTCCACTGGGTGGGGGAGGGGGAAGTGAGTGAACATCTCTGGTGCTTAGCTGCTGGCTGGAGTTAAACCACAATACCTGAGGTTCAAACTCAGATCAAACTTGTTCTGTCTCCTGCAGATGTTTTTTTGCACTAGCTCCCACTTACTTATATTGTCTTTTTAAAAATTAATAGCAAAGCTCCCATTTGCTTCAACACATTTATAGTTTACCCATTGAGGTTAATGGGACCACTAAATTATGCAGATATTTTTCTGACATTTAAGATTCTGAAGGATCTTTATTTGAATCCAAAGCCATAACCTTTGATTTTCAGCCTATGAAGTCCTTTCGGCAAACTGCTTTTGAAAAAGAAGATAAAAAGGGCTTACAACTCCGAAAATGTCTGCATGAGTCCAAAACATTATATTTATTTATACTTACAGGTGTATTTGTTTTTACTCTGAATGGGTTTTTGTAGTTTGTTGCCACAAGTTCTTTGCAGGAATAAGAAATTCCTTTTCTAAAAGCTAGGTTCATCAGATGTCAGAAGCAATTGGAAGCAGTATGTCCCTCTTAAAGAAAACTCCTTGAGGAATAGAGTGAAAGAAATGTTTGTAGCATCTACATCTGTTGTAGAAAAATATTGTATAGGAACATAAAAACATAGATCCATGAATAAATATTCTGAGTAAGACTGTTCTCAACCTCAGCCTGACTCTAAACAATGGGGAAAGTAGCACCTGGCACTCCCTGTGAGGAAACAGCTTGATATACATGACTTTTGTCATCAATTACACTCATTGTCTTTACAACAAGGTACTTAAAAGGATTGCTCTTGTTACTGAGTTGCTTGACTGAGAGGAAACTGTAGTGGCTTAAACTCAGGGCTATACATCAGTAAAATGACTGTACAGAACTATTATACTCTGTTTTTACCAGACAGCACCTGAAGTGGTGCAGGGAAGTCATGAGGACAAATCATACAGTTCACAGTACAATCTTGTACTTTCAGCTACAGGTTCAGCACTACCATCATTCATTATCCGCAGTTGTCATGGCTATTATTGCATTATCAAACAGATATTTACTTTTTTGGTTTTTTCCTTGCAGCTGTGTCAAGATTTTTATCAGACATCCAATCCCTACTAAACAAGTATTTTCAAGCCTACAATCTTCAAGGGATGTTACTGTCACAGAACAAAGCTGTTTATCCTCCAAGTTCACAACAAAAGTAGTGTTACTCACCTTTTTGATACTCAAACACCAGTGAATTTTTGTGTTTCCCCCAGCATGGGATCTAATAGTAAATGCAATAAATATTAAGTAAGATTTTTTTAATCTCATTTGGCCATGTTAATGAACTATTGTGGCTCCCTTTCTTTTTGTTTCATCCCTAGGGATAGCAGAACAACAGCAATGTGAGGCATAACAGTAAGCCTGGCTGAAATAGATGTGAAATCACTGATTAAAAAGTAATTCTATTGTGTGCACATCCTGGAAGAACATGACATTAATTAATAGCCTACCTAATCAATGAGAGATAAGTAATCAGGATCACAATTACCTTTTCCTTGCATACCTGGACAGTGCTGTGTTATAATACAAATAAGTAACAATAATAATTAATAATAGTAAAATTTTGTTCTAATTCTGGTCTCATAAACATTACTAGTATTTCCATGAATAACTTTGTTGCGCATTGGTGAGATTTTCTAAAAAGTCGAGAAAATCCCATCTTGTACAAACCATGTAATTCACATTGTATTGAGATGGGGGGGGCTAGAAATTTTAGGAGAAATATATCAGCATGGTTACTTATTTTAGATATAGGTAAGGGTTTAATGATTATCTAACTTGTAATAGAGTTTTAATGGCAATAGACATAGTTCAAAGGGATAAGGGACAATGATTAATGTGTATGTTGTTGTAACCAACTGAAGCAAGGGATAGTTCCTGATGAGAAGCAGGAGTCGACCCCAAGAACCAGTCAAGATTGGCCAGGCGATTTGCACAAAAGCCAAAGGGCGACTGAGACTGCACAGGAGCAAGAGGTAAAGAGTTCATCTCGAGGAAGACATACAGCCTTCATCTTTATGACCACCACAAGGAGGCATTGCACAGACTCAGTTAGGAGGGACTTAGGGAAATGACTTCTTGGAACTAGTTTTAATATGAAGCGGGGATAGGACATGCATATGTATAGGCGTCTTGGGAAATCTTATGTATATGTAACACTTGACTGTTTAAATTTGAAATAAGTTGCCGCGTCAGGTGCGCACGACTTTGGTGGGACTACCCCCATGCTGCCCAGTGCTGAATAAACATACCTACTTTACAGTCTCACTGATTGTAGAGTCTGTTTCCGCACGTCAGTATGATTTGCTTGGTATTTTCAGAGATAAAGAAGCTTTCCAAGCAGAGGTATTCTGCAGAAGTGCATTCACTCACTGAAGTTCTGTGTCCCTCATGTTTTTTCCTTTTGAAAGTCCCAGGCCACCAAACTGGCTGTGTAAAGCAAATGGAAGGTGGGAGCTCTTTTAAGTAACACAATCATGTTGTAAATTTTCAGTTTCAGATTTGTATCACTTCCTTCTTCCTACCAAATAGCTGATTCAAAAATGTGACTTCTGAACTTTGCCTGATTCTTAGGTACAAAATGCACTGAATAACTTACACATTTTTGACTGAGGGCAGAGGGCAAGTGCTTATACTACTTTGATCTTTTGACTCTCCCATCCTTGAGGCCTTCTATGATAGCAGGAAGGGATGCCCAAAACAGTCTTTTCTAACTTATTATACTCAGTCCCAGCCCTGCCAAGGAATACACACTCATAGCCTGAGAAATACAGAACACATTGTTTTGTTCAGTGCACATGTTGATTAATACAGATGTGCCTCTTCACCATTAGCCATAATCTACCGGTCTGCTACTGCCAGATTTTCTGCAAAGATGCTCTATAATTTCTGTGTCAACATCACAAAAACTTGTGTTCCTTGGCAGTGAATTACGTGACATAATCCAATCAATGGGTGACATCATTTTATGCCTGTCTGCCAATGTGTCATAGCTCAGATGTGTGTTTACCTCTGAAGGGCTTAGAAGTAAAAGACTCTTCCTCTCTCCAGCATCCCTTAAATATTAGCCTCTGTCCAAAGCTAAGAACGCCAAACTACCATAGCTAGTTTACAGATTTTTCAGGAATGTGTCTGAAGGTCTAAGGCTCAGGTGAACAGAAGTCTGTAGCAACATATGCAGATGTTGAAAAATGATCTGTGATTTGATAATAAAAAAGAAGCACTTGTTCATGTTAATGGGAGTTTTTCATGTAATATTTGTTAAGTAACAATTTGTTTCTGAAATATTCAGTTATTAGCTATTGGGTAGTCATTATTTCTGTTGTCTGGAGGCAGAAACCTAATTTATAGTGAAATTTTATTAAAGGGAAGCCACTACATAAACCAGGTAGGTTAATGTTTTTTTTTCTGTTCCTAGGCATGTGACTCAACATATCAAAAACCAGAAAATATTTGGGAGTGGGGAAATAAATTTTAGCACTTTTACATGGGTAATAAGTATTGTTTCTTTTCTGTACTTCTGAATAGTGATTAATATGTGTGGTAAGGCCATGCCCTTTTTCTTACAGACTTTGGACTCCTGAACTACACTATGGTGCCTTCACTCATTGGTTACAATTTAAGGTATGAAGTATTCCATTGGTCAGAAAAAAATTGTATATTTTCTCCAATTTTGCAGTTAGAAGCCTGATCTGATTTAGGAGCCACCAAAGTTTTAGAGTGTCTGGAGAGATATGTGGGTTTTGCACAAAGCTGCAAAGATCAGTGTGAGAAATAGCAATGTGAAGTGCCAAAGTTTGGGAACAACTTCTTCCTGCCCAAACAATAAGCCACCTATAAGAACTTTCTTATAGCTTAGGGCAACCCCAGAACACCACCATTGTTGCACAGATAAGACTTAAAAAATTGTCCATTTTATTCTAAACACTGCAGAAAGGAAAAACAGGAGAAATAAACAGTGAAATACTGCTGTGTGCCAAAAAGAGACATGCTGAATTTTGTGCCAAAAAAGATTGCTTTGCTTGGATTTTTCTTTTTTCTTTCAAGCATCGCAGGGATTGCACCAGCTAATTAAGACTCCTCCCCTTAAGCTTAATTGATCTTTGCAACTTTTTATTTTCTTTTTCAAGAAGTAATAGGTCACCAGCTAGCACTTCCATAAATCTCAGAGTTCTAGTTTTTGCAGTCATCCCAAATCTGTTTACTACTAATCTTCAAAAAAGAAAAAAAAAAAAAAAAGAAAGAGAAGAAAAAACTAGAGCCCTTTAATGACTACTGTCCAAATTCAAACTGATTGAAACTGAAGGAATTATTTTTTATGTTACATCAGCTAGATGTGGTCAAATAACTGCTTTTATGATGTTTTTTGGGGATCACAATTGTACAAGAAAACCCAAAAGTATATGGAGGACTTTTTATGTTATCTTTGTATTCAAACTGTTCCTATGTAATTTTTTCTATACATATCATCTATATGCAGACTATGACAAATCTTTTGAAGAGCTACAGGTTCAGAACATTAAATCATCCTATGCCTAAAACCCCAGCGAGGCTTGTAACTATAGGAACTTCAAAGATTTCTCATGATCTAAAAGGTGATTTCAGCAGATGAAACCAACAAAAAAAGTTTTTTCTTGTTTTCAGAAGTGCAGCTCAGCACTTAAGCATTAGTCAACAAGTAGAATAACATATGATTAACATGAAGAAATTTTAAAATGACATTTTGGTTTCTAAAAATGGTCAGACATCTCTTTTAATAGTAGAAGTTATGGGATTTTTTGTTTATAAATAGAAAGAACATTATTTTGGTTAGTGAATTCTGTTTCCTGAAATATTATCAACTTAATTTTTTTGTTATAAAATGTGCCTTGTCTGTGAAATCTTTCAATTAAATTTAAAAAATTTTTAAAAATTTAAAAAATTTAAATTACAACTGTTATTCTTTCAAATTTGAAAGCTACTTGTATCAAAGAGTTCTAAGATTTCTCTTGTCAAGTCTCTGGTCCTGATGTATAGGCAGAACATGTATTTTCATACTAGAAAAAATCCAAACAATTTTTACCTGTGCAGGTCATGTGAAAGCTGGTCTTTAAACGGCTCCCACAAAAGCCGCGAAACATAAATTAAAGATGTATAAACACTATGCAAATTCAAATTTGTGAAAAAAATGACAGGCTTGGTCATAAAGGTGAGAAAGATAGATAATCTAGTTCACATATATATTATCACATCACTGAATAATCTATTAAATCTTTATTTTTTTTCTGTTCTTTGAATCTTTCTTCATTTTTCTGGGGCAAGCACGTTTGTTTAGGCTGCCTTTTCTGGTTCCCTGTTTAACTTCAGCTTAACTTTGCATTTCTAAAGTGATCTTTGCTGTGATATGTCAAAATCTGGGTCATCATCGTAACTGCAGGAGTCTATGCGAATTCCTGCCCCTCTACTTGAGGCAAACTGGGAGTCCTGATCCAGATAAGCAGCCAATGTAAATCAAGCTCAGACCAGGCTTTAATCGAGAAGCCAGGAAGTGTTACACTTAGTAATGAATAACAGCTGTTCTTACTCATACTGTGGTACAACTTGGGCATTTGGTGGACTCTTTGTGGAGTATAAAAGTCACCTTACAAGCCTTAATTTTACTTTTAGGAATCAACCCTGTATCCTACTGTGGTGTAGACATCTACAAGTATATAAATCTTCACAGATGTGTCTTTTAGCCTTTATGGTCACCTCAAGTTATGCAAGCCAAACTTGTCTTTATCAGGTCTAAATCTATAATTCTTTCTAAGCTAACTGTGCCCAAGACCTAACAACCAAGCTGAGGACATCTACAACAGCTGTGTCAATTCAGTCCCAGTTTTTCCCCAATCTCAGTGAATTCACTGACAGCCAAAGTTGCTCAAAACCACTACATAAAATAGTGACAAATAAAGCAAATTATTAAGTATGTCAAAGTGTTTGCCATATCCTGTAAAAGAACTGCACCAGTTGTATGAAAATAAAGAGTCAAACTTCTCACTATCCTTCAGATGCCCACCAGACTTTCGTTCTCCTCAGCTATATCTTTTACATGGAGTCACTACATAGAAACTACTTGATCCCATCAGTGCAACTGCTGGTTATCCCCCTGCTTCATTCATTCATTGCCAGGTGTCTGGTCTTCTTGAATACATCATCCATTCTGCTGGCAAAGGACATTATATGCAAGATTTGTTGCTTTCTCTGATTCAGTCTCCTGCTTCTGGCTGCATTGACAGAGCATGTTATCCATGTGGTACTTCAGATCGCTGTTAGCTTGCATATCAAGAGACAGATCAACATAATGAAACCCTGCAACTTAGTTGAAGTTTGCTATTAATACCTGTGGGTCGGGATTTCACCTCCTGAGACAAAAAGCCCTTTTGGTCATAGGATACACAACAGCTAGATTGAAAGTTAGATTTTGAATTTATGTTCTGTGCTTATACTCCAAGGTTTGATAGATTTTTATATTTTAAAATAAAGTCTTATAAAGAAATGAAATTGAAACACAAAAATACATATTTCAAAACAATGCCAGAAGAGCCATTTAAAGTGCATAAAATCAGATTGTGCCTCTTTCTGAAATTACTCTTTATATATATATATTTTCTCACAATAGTAACATTATGTATTTGCTAGAGCAGACATGGTGTACATAGTTTAAGTCAGAATTTATTTTTGTAAATTAAACTCAAAATTTGGTAGTTTTATGTCTCCCTGTGTCTGTCTTGAAAATGATATAAAGCCATTCTTAGTATCCAATAATGAGAAAAAATGGTTCTGTTTCGTAGACTGCTTAATCACACAGTATCTGAATGTGTATTGGATGGCAGATAACAGGTAATATTTAGCGATGCTTTAGTTCTTTATGGAAGGTAGAGCTGAATGATATGATATCCTACGATATAATAGGAAGCTCACATAAAAGGATAGCACCGCAGAAACATTGCAAATGTGTAGCTTTAATGTGTTATGGTACGAATACTCCCCTTTCTATTACCAGCAGCATAAGAATGTAAGATTACCCCCTGCAACCCAAAACTTTTGGCTGAGTGAACTGTTTCTGAAGAATTACATGTAATACAGAAAAAAATCAGATTTAGCAAATAGTGGCAATTTGAATATTCAATACATTAACATCGTAACCTGTGAAGGGTATAATGCCAGGAGATAGGCTTAAGATCTGAACGCCACGGTGCTGTGAAAAAAGGAGATGAAGAAAGTGGAGAAGAATTGTTTATTCATGCATGAAGGGGTGATAGTGACTCAGACTTCTGACATGCTCTATTTTCAGGTCCAGTTTCTAATCCCAGAAGAACTGCAAAACTGCAAGCTGAAGAAAACCTGCTACTCAGCTTGTGTGCATAAGGAGATTTTAATTTTTCATGGACTTACAGGAATAGCAGATACATCTAAAATTAAGAAACTGTCCCTTGGACTCTTTCGAAGACACACTTGTAACTACTGCTACATATGTAGGGGTTCTGCAGATTCCTGGAGTTTATTTGCCTAGTCTTAAAATCACTGTTAGTAGCTAACTTAACTAAACAAAATGCATTCTTATTAATTTTCCCTGCTATCCCCCCAATCTGTTTAACATCTTAGCAGAATTAATGTCATGTGTTTATCCAGCAACTAGAATCTGTATGGCTATTGACTTAACAGTATCTTCTATGAAAGACTGGTGCAAAAATAAATACTTACTAAAGCAAATATTAAAGTATATTTATAGTAGCCACTGTAAAATCTAATTAGCAGCCAAGTTAGGCTCTTGTTGAGCAAAACGTCATGCTGCACATCAAGAATGAGAAGTCCTATATGAAACACCTGAACTGTTACAGTAAGAAGCCAAAGGTTAAAATTCACCAGAAGGAGAAGGCTGTAATCCTAACAGGGTGGTTTACAGCAGCCCCATGGTAGGCAGGTGTCACTGATGACACTGGGGCTATGACCACAGCTCCCTGCCCGCCCAGTCACTGGCCAGGGACCTTCAAGGAGGAATTAAAGTAGGAAAGTGATGGCTATGCCTATTTACTTTTCTCTATCAGCTATATGTGGGAATACTTGGAAATGAACTCTTTTGCCTCCAGTCACACCTGTGTTGTGACTGACTCTCTGAGGTGTCTTTTAAAATATATTTAATATGCAAGTGATGATGTACAAATGTAGCCCAAATGTGTAACCTGAAAACTGAAAAGTAAGGGGGGCGAAAATATATTCTGTTGATATATGACAGAGAGGACATAGATGTTTGCAGAATTTTGAAACCATTAGGCTTAGGATCTGCAATGATCTTTTTGGATGATCCTGCATAAATGCATCTTTCCATCTCTTCTGTAGATATGGGATATCGTTGCACCAATGATTTATATGACTATTTAGTGGGAGGGAGAAAAAAGGCACATTGGCTATCTGTCAAAAGTATTCTAAGAAACAAAAAAACCAAACCCAAAACCACAAACATTTTCATCCTTCCACTTTTGTTGTTGTTTTCACTGAAGACCTGCAGAGCTCCATTGAGTTAATATAATTTTATCAGTCCAATTTAAAAATGGAAGCCATTCCTCAGTCTAGATTTAGTTGCCTGTCTCATTTATTTTGAGGTGATGAGAAAAGGCGGCTGTTGCTGCCCTTGTGGCCAGGAGTAACAGCTGGTATTTTCTCCTCTTGAAAGGATTGCCAAGGACAGAAATACATGGAGCTCTAGTGGCGCAAAAGACTCAGAAATCTGTCTGAGCAGCTGTCACTGCGATGAACATAGTGCAAATATGCAAAATGTTACTTTGGGTTGCCAAAATCTTCCATGGTTTTGGCACGTCTTAGCTGTAAAACTGGATGTTCTGTGGATGGTGATGGTAATAGCAATGTCAGGCACCTCTCTGCAGTAAATACGAAGACTCAAGGTCTTTTGTTGCATGTTTACTAGAGATGCTGCCAATGGGGTGGCAGAGGCGAGACAGACATCAGTATGCTTCGGTGACTTCATGTATGGATTGTTCTTTAATTTAATTTAGTTTCACAGTCAATCAAATATGAAGTAACCAGTTAGCATTTTTAACAGTAAGGTGGCAAGAAAGAGATGTGCTAAGGAGCAAGTCTTCAGCTCCAGAAAGAGACAAAGAACTCAGAAGAGAGGTTTAGGAAAAGAGGAGGGGAAAGGCAAGAAAATCTGTGGTTTGCACAGTTGTTGTGTGTTTCTATATAAAATAAGTTAATATTTGGAAATGTGCCACTCTAGAAACAGGGATTCTTTTTTCTTTCAATTTCATGTGAGTACAGCTTTCATAAAGAAAATTCCTTGCAAAATCGTGACACCTAAAGTTTTGCTATTATCCTTAATAGGATAATATTCCCTTAAGTGCATTGCAGGCAACTCATTCAGTTTGGATAATCCATTTTAGAGTGGGAAAGTATTACTTCTGCCTTGTCCTCTACCTCACATGCTGAAATGGAAGGGACAATCTCATGTGATTGTTTCATAACAGTCTGCTTCATCTTGTTGGGACTAGAGCAATCATTTCAAGGTCCTGGTAATAGAGTAGCTAATGCATGGCCCAGATGGATTTCTCTGCTACAGGACATGAACTAAATATCAATTACTTTTTATTTTTGAAGTCCATGTCATTAGTCACCAACTAATATTCGAACTCCATTGACAGGTGGTCTGTGTGGGAAAGCTTTGCACATTTTCCTTTTTGACTGCTGTGTACCAGGTTTACCCAAAGGCATACAAAAGGAAGAGAAACTTCTAGGACACACATCCTTTTTAAAATGCAGTTGTTGGACAAAGTACAATTCATTATTATTAGGCACCTAAGCACAATGGGACACAAAACAAAATATAAAGTACATCCATTAAAATAAGAATCCAGAAGAAAAACAAATACTAAAGAGTTTGCTTTGGTTTTTGTTTGAATATAACTAATTAAAAATAAGAAGGTAAAGAGGCACTAGATTCTAGCAACAGTTATATAAAATTATATTCTTTACTCCATATTGTTCTGGAGACAAGAAAGAACAATACCACCAACAACAAAAAGTGAGATATACACTGCAGGAATATCGAGAAGGAATAATAAAGTGAACCTGATATTGTGAGAGAAACTCTCTAATGGTCCAGGACTGGCACCATTGTCTGGGAAATGTACAGCAACAGTAAAACCAAATAAACAAAAGGTAATGATGCATAAGGAACAGGGTGGGGAAAACAGCAGAAAATATAATGTCACAAGATGAATCAGTGACTTTCCCTCATCTGGAATATCATCTGGATACATCAGAAAAGAGTAAGCCGTCCAGAGGAAGATGACTAGAATGACTTAATACACAAAAACACTTTTCTGAAGAGAGATTGAAAAGATATGGCTGGTTCATTTTAAAGAGAACATAAAGAGAGATACAATAAAAGTATATTCCAGTAATTTGCATAAGAACTACAGTACAGAGGATCAAACAGCATCATATCAGTTGTCATCACTTTTCCAATTTTCCATTTCAGGGAAAAAGCATCACTGAAAACAGATACAATACAGAGGTCATATTCTTTATATTTCAAAAGAAAACTTACCATAAAGACAAACAATTTGCTGATGCTTTAGCAGGAAGATACTTTTACATAGGGAAGTGTAAAGATGGTTTTATGCCTATATGGCACAAAGCTTGGAGGTGGAAACCGCCCCAAAATAATTGTCACAATTGCAAAGCCACACAGTCATACCACCAGATGCAAGAACAAATGTCAATATGTGTCAGTGAGGATAAAGTAAAAACTGATGAATATCAAACAAGTCATAGGATCATTGGTTTTGATTTTGCAATGAATTTTGCTGTAATCATGGGCAAGTGAGCTACTACAATGTTTTTAAAGCTGTTCTGATTTTTAATGTTGTTCTTAAAGTACGAAAATTTAGAAATTTATTTTTGTAAACAGTTTGTGCTACTGTTTCCTTATCATTTAAATGGAGATATAAATCTTTCCAGCAGGACTGTTTAGGAGGCTTACAGAATTTGCAAAATGTTCTATGAAACCTGAACAGAAGTGGTGTGCAAAATTAAAAAGTTCTATTATCCTAATAGGATTTTTGTAAACACACATAGAAAAGCTATATAGTTTCATCTGGTTTCTAAAACTTTAGCAGGTTTGGCTTGTCCTCCCAAGAAATCTGCCTGAAATATTCTGCATTCACAGACTTTCAATAAAATGGGCAATATATAACCCCACAGAGATCTTCTATCTCTCTCAATAATGCACATACGATGCATTAGTGTAATGAGAATTAAGCTCTTCTCACAGCCAGACTCTACTTTTTGTTCTCTACTTTCCATTTTTGAGAGACATTTTCAGTTTGCATCTCATTACAAATCTTACAACAAATTGCTGTGCTGAAAACCAAAAACAATCATTAAAAACAAATTTGTCCTCAAAAGACAATGGTCCATATTACCTATTTTGAGGACATAATTTGTTTTTAATGTGCACTTGAAAGAGTGAGAGTTGTTTTGTTTTTGTATGTATAAGTGTATGACTTTTTTTTCACATTGGTAATGATGTTACCAGATTTCAATTAAAATTTAATTTTCAAGTCCTTGGTATAAAGAGTCTTGCATAAATTTAAGCTCTCTTTATGTAAACCAGACTACCATAAAGAAATAAAGTGTTTGCCTTTAACCACTTATAAAGGATAACTTTCAGGCCATTGGCCTACCTGAAATTAAGTCTTTAACTTTCTCAAGTACTGCTTAATGTACTACATATTCTTCTTCCCCTTCCCTGCTTCTTTTCTCAGCATATTTTAATTTTTACATGCTATTATAATTTTGCATTATACAAAGTCTACCCCTCTTTTTTCATTTCTAGAATAGAAAAAACATGGTTGACTGCAATACCTGATGGCTATTAACTACTCCCAAGAAGGTCTCCTATACCTACAAATTGGAAAAATGACTAAGAAGAATTAAGAATTTGGAGATTTTCCCCTAGTCTCCAGAAAATAAGAACAATAATAATCTTGGGGCATGGCAAAGGTTACTCCAAGTGGCAAAATGTCAAGTTGTGAATAAGGACAGAGATATATCTTAAGAGGATAATGAAATATGGAGGGAGTGAGGAAAGTGCTCCTACTGGAAAAAACAGTTATGGTTATTTTAAGTGTGATGTCCGATAAGTGCATTATGCACACAAGTAATCAGGGACCTGCGTTCTCAGACCACATGCTAGAAGAATGTGTTGCTAAGACATCTTGTAGAAGCAACTCATAGTCATACATCTGAAAAAAGGTTTAATATTTTGAGTTTTATTAAACACATTTGATGAGCAGGTATGATGAACACACCCTCTAAGTGATAAATAACCATTTGTCTTTCTGAGAAAAGGCCTATTGGGTGTCATTTTTAAAACATGCTCAGAAATTCATTTGACCTACAAAAACGTGGGAATTCACCAGATGATGTAAAAAAGCTTGTCTGTCCATAATTTCTATGACCTTAAAATCAGTTTCATTCATTTTTAGAGCTTTGTTACTGTTCTGAAATTAAGTAAATCATACTCTAGCCAACACAAATTTTACATGGAAACTAAAACTGAATGTCATATGTAAGGCCAAGAAAGAAAGACAAGACAGCTAATTAGTAACCACAGGGAAAACATGGTAAAATATACAAGACAGAAGACTCTGACTTAAGAAATTCAAATGAGATAAAAAACTTTACAACGGAAATATTGACTGAGGGTATAAGGCAAATAAAAACAAATGTTCAGTAGAGTTCATGGCAGAAACTACAGAATTTCTATCCAATGCCAAAGCAAAGTAAGAATTCCTTAAGCAGCAGTAAGTTGGAAAAATATTGTTCAAAGAAAGGAAAAACACTGGATGGGAAATTTTCTCATTATCTGTTTACTAAATGTGAACAGAATACGATAAAATGTGGGAGCCTTGATTTTATTTCTTTTTTTGCTTTTATTCTTTTACATTGCTCTTACTACACAGCTGAAGGAGAAGAGCTTTGAATATGTATCAGGAAAAAGGGAGGAGGGGAAGCCCTTGTAAACCCTACTAACATTAATTATTCAACACATGGTCATATTTATTGCAATAATTATCTCCTGTGCTTACAGGCCATGTGTGTCTTATGCCTTGATATTATTTCTGGAACCTAAAAATCAGAAATATCTTGTCTGGATTTTTGCCTTTTTGAACAAGATTATGCAATTTCCCACAATCACTAAAATGGATGATGAACGCACTCTTTACTTAAATATGCTAAATAGATGGAATTATCATAAAGGCATTAACTTTGTCTTTTGGAAATATAAAAAGCTGTTGGAAAAGTCATGTTTTAGTGAGCTACTTGATATTCAGGCTCCTGGTGTAGTCAATTTAACTAGAATATTTTACTTTGTTGGCAAAAAACTGGAATATTTCCACCTTAACATTCTTCCCGCTTTCTGTAAGATGATTACAGGTCACAGCTTTATTTGCACTGGTGGTGGTTTGAATTCTAATATTTTTATATTTGGCAGAAAAAGGTGATTATGGAATAGGCTAGAGATATAGAAATTTGAACTCAATTTCTCTTTTGTCTTTCCTAGTAAATAGCATAGGTACTTATTGAATGAGTGATTTATTTTTTATTCCACACACATCTTTGTTTTATATCTTCCTGACAAAAATGTGGTGTTTCATACAATTGCAAGTGAAGAGTTATGACATGACTGTCATATCATTTACTAAGCAGAGATGGGAGATAAGTTCATTAAATCATGAGCAGTTATTGCTGAATATTTGGAGGGATGAAACAGCCTTCTTCTTCTTCTTCTTCTTCTTCTTCTTCTTCTTCTTCTTCTTCTTCTTCCTTTTCTTCTTATTCTATTTTTTTTCCCAATATATTTCCCATTCATATGGTATTGAAATTCTTCATTTATATGAAAGTCTAACCATAGATCTATAAAGTGAACCCACCTTATCCCATGTCTGTAAAAGAGAGTGAAAGCATCTGACCATTAACTTTTAGGTTCTCTGCAATCAGTTACTTTCCATTCTTATTCTCACAATTATTTCAGGAACACTTTGGAAGGAAGCTTAAGTGCACTAATGAAAGTTTGCCATTCCAGGAAAGTCTAAGGAAAATGGAATACCTACTTTGAGATGTGTCTTTATTAAAAAGGCACGCATTTATATTGTTATAAACATGCGCTAACACTGAGCAGCGTCTCATTGTTAGATGGCTGAAAGCAACTGGAAATTTGTCATTAAGTGCTGGTCCTTTCCCACTTGGGCAGCAGCACAAAGGTATTGGTCTATCAGATCCTTTACATGGAGTCTACCGTAATGTTTCTCACAGTTAAGCAATAGTTTTTTTGAGGAGGTTCTTATCTAACAATACACAGCAGAAAAAATGTAGGTAAGTAGTTGACAGTCAGAGTTAGGCTGTGTACTTTGTGCAGTTTTAAATCCTCAGCCAGGGGCATGAAAGGCCACACCACCTCAGCAGCTGAAAAGCCTCAATGTACTACCTCCTGTCCCCAACTCCTTTCAGCTATTTGCCACAGTAAAGAGGAAGAATTGATTTCAATATTTTCCTGGTTGACTGTACATGATTAAAGCATAGTGACTTGAATTTTTTTTAAAAAATATGGTTTTTAAGTATTTAAATGCTCAACTCTGATACCAGCCAAAACTACTAAAAGCAATACAGAGAGACAGTTCTGTATGAGCAGTGTTTGTATGAAAGCAGAATTAACCCTTAAGAATTCCATTGTTTGGCTTCATCAGCTCTAGTGAGTCTGGAAAGAGGGATGTAACATTTTTCACTACACAAATCTCCCTTTAAAGGTACTAACTAAACTCAGTGTCTTGTGCCATTTATTTTAATAATATTTATTTTTTAATGAAAAATTTAAAATTAAATTGAAAAACAATCAATAAAGCCACTTTATTTTGTGAGCTTTTTCCTAGAACAAAAGAAACATTCTAAAATGCACAGATTTGTAGGTTTGTTACTTTAAAGGAATACCAAATAGTTAAAGAAAAGTCAATGAAATGTGCTCAAAAGTAATAAACTTTGCAAAGATGTTACAGCAGGTGTACTACCGATAAGCTACAGCTTAAAGTCTTAAAAGGTCATTTGCAATTCATACAGAAACCTATATCTGTGCTGCATGTACTTTAAAAGGTTGTGTGCAACAGAGCAGAAAAAGAAATTATTTTAATCTGCTAAATATTGTTCTGATACAACCTTCTGAGACAAAAATGTTAATTTAGAACCTGCGGCATTCAGAACGTTCTGTTCTTGCAATTATTTGCCTATTTTACATGGTCATGTGACAGTCTATTTAAAATACATATTATCATCAACAATAGTCTTTTATGGTAGAGGAAAGTCCTATAGAAAAACCAGGTAATTTGAATTTCTAATGAAAATGTCTGCAGAGATACGTTCTACTATTCTGTTGAAAATGAGTGCACTTTAAGCAAACTAATATACTGCTCTTTTTCAGAGAGTCAATGGATGCAAAAGTCATAAATATCTAGATAATAATGTGAGAAAATTATTTGGACACCCTAAACTAGAGTCATTGCAGAGTGAGAGAGAGAGGCAGAAATAGAGCCTGAAGTCATGCAAGAGCTGGTCCCGCTCCCAGCATGAAACCATCCAGCTTCCAAACTGTGGTTATTGATGCAGTGGCATCTGAGTTGTAAGATGCCATTCTGGCAGCTTATAATAGCAGAATGGAAAACAGATTCCTTTCCACCATAAATGTTTCCTTTACTGGGATGTGAGACTAGCAGTGGTAGAAAGATTTTGTGCTGGCTCTCCACGCCATAATTTGCCATTAAGAAATGTAATCTTAAGTAGACAGCTAGGCTTTGTTCAGCTGCTTTAGCAGTGGGTAGAAATTTCCTGTTAGAAGATGCAAACTACTAAAATGTTGCTTAAATTAAAAAAAAAAACAAAACTGTCATACACCAGCAAGTTTTAAAGAATGAAAATTTGCAACCTCAGCGAAAATGCATGTCATATTTATTTTAATATAATGTGGTTTCATCACTTTTTAATTGAATTATACTTACCTAATACTTGACAAGTAAGACTCCTTATTTTATAGGAAACCATTTCACAATGCAAGAAGTCTTAAGTGATTGACTAATTGAAGGAGCTTTCTGAATGTCAAGCATTATGCAAATGAAACTGCTAGCCTATTTAACCTGCTCTTCTAATGTAATTTTGTGAACTGTGTCCACAGAGTGTAGTAAAGTATGCTGAGTAACTGCGGTAATACAAAGAATAAGATTTCTGCAATGAGCATTCTTTTGTTCTTTCTTCTACTTTTAGTGTTTGATACATTATCTTTGAAAGTCATTAAAAAAAGCAGTGTTCTACACCAGTTTGAAAACTGTATTTACAATTTTAGTTTATTCAGTGGAATTTCTCTTTATACAAAGGAAACTATCCTATAAAACTTACAAATGTGTGAATCTGATCATGTTGCTATTTCAGTAGCATTAAAATTCCCACTTGGACTCCCTGCAATCTGGACCACTAAGGATTGTGTCGTGTCTTTCTGTCATTTTTCACAAGTCTGCCTTTCAGCTAAGAGCTCTCTACACTTTGTTCATAAATATATATTGTACTACATGGACTGCTGAGAGCAGATGAGTGTCCAAGGTGGAGTCAGGTACTCCAGAACCTTTCCTGGCAGATGCCTTTAACTTGGTTTTAAGAATTTCCATTAGCAGGGGTTTTATGGCACCTCCCCAGACAACTCATTTCAGTGCTGTACTAGACTTTCAGTCACAACATTCTTCTCTTAGTGACTTTGGCTGTAACTTACCTCCATTTCTACTTGTTTTATCCCTGGTGAAAAGGGGGAAGAGTTTGAAAGCCATTACCCCATTTATCTTCAGTCTTCAGCAGGAAAAAAACACTAATTCTTGCAGCTGTGTTTTTCAGGTCTCTTTTTTTGCTCTCTTCTACATGTCCTGTAGCTGGTCCCCAAGCGGACCTGCCTTCATTTGATCACTGTGAGATGGATGCAGAGCAGTGTGAAACCTCACAGCTTCAGCACCAGTGGATATTGGCAAGTTCAGGCAAGTGAGTCCCAACTGGACATTGCCTCCTTAGAAACAGAGACATCTAATATTCTGTATATCCTGTGTTGGGGAACTTATGTGCTCAAATACAATGCACTAGATGGAGTCCTACCACCATAAGCCAATCTGTAAGATGTGGCACGAGCCAAGTCCTTATATACACTTGCACCAGCACCAATCACATCAGCATTGACATCAGGCACATCAGCCTGGTGTTGCGTTCATCCCCCAGCATTCTCTGCTGACAAAAGGTGGTCCCTGAGTATTCACATGGCATGGTTGACTGCTACAAGAAAACACAATGGCATTTCTTATCTCACCAACAAACTTCACTGTCTTTCAGGGAGTTGTTCTGTTCCTGGCATCCCTGCTTCCAGCCAGTTTAAGCCCTTCTGCAGTCAGACCTTCTTGCCATCCATGCCAGATCACTCTTGGTCATGAATTACCACTGCTGAGTGGTTACAGTTTGAATTTTCCCTCCACCAGGCAAAGAACGACTCCAAATCCACAGTGTTATGGAGAAGCCTTTTGTGAAAAGTAAAACTGAAATATTGCAGAACGTCTACCATTTAACAATAAAGTAACAAACTCATTCTTTGCTATGTCTATTTTTCAGTTGCATGTTTAATCCAATTATTCATGTTCGCAAGTATACATTCATAAAGTGTGCCCTTGAGAAGTAGTTTATTAATATTATAATCACAGGTTAATTACATTACATAAGATTTCCTTTCTAAGTGGGGCCCTAATTTTAAGACCCTAGATCTTTCTTTTTAAAGGTACTTACAGGAGTGGCCTGTTTTTTTCTAAAATGTTAAGTATTTGGTTGTTTCCAGCAGTTCAGGAAAGAATTTAAGAGTTTAAGTGCTCATTTATTAAAAAAAAAAAAAAAAAAAAAAAAAAAAAAGCCTGCTGTGGCTATAAAAGCAGTAAATGCCTGATTATTCAGCTATAAAAGGCAGCTACAGCTCCCATTGCCTTTAACTAGAGTGGAATATTTTCTGCACCTTAAAAAGTCAGACTCTAATGTATGTCCAGGACATTTTACTTCATGAAATCAGTAGGCAGCCACAGGATATCAGCATCTGAAATCCAGCTTTCTCTGTACAGTCTAAGCCTTCTCTGTCTGGTTGACTCAAGCTTTGATTTACATGACTTAATGTGACAAAATCAATAATTTTATTGCCCTTTTTACCTAATTGTCTACAAAGATCAATACCTTCTCCCATCCCTTATATCCCCCAGGTTTTGGCCACATTTCTCAGGAGTTCTTTTCTCTGAACGCCTCTGTTCACCTCTGAACATACGTGTAAGGGAAAACCTGAAGATTTGTATTCCTGTGACTCCAATATAGTCATCTGTTTAGTCTCAGCAAGGTTAACATGTGAAAGTTGAATCATAAAGGAGCTGAAGCTTAAATTGTACACATACACAAAATTCATGTAAACACAATATACTCATTACCAACCCATAATCAGCAGTCACAAAAGGGTTTTTTTGACACAAGTAACATGTAGGTCTAAAGTTTGTCCTTCTCCTTGTTCCCGTGTCAATGTAATACAATACAGTAATGAGATTACTTCTCCCTCTGTAAACATTTAAGGGAATAAATTTGCTTTTACAAATGTTCTAAATTTCTTTGGCTCCAGAATATTCAGCATCAAATGTTGAAGATAACTTTAAATTGAATTTCCAGTTTACAATGAAATATAAAAAGATTTGTGGACTTGGAACAGAGACAATACAGTCCTTAATTGTAAAAGGATAAGCTATCCAGTAAGGTAACATTTTCTGGCAGGTTTCTTTCACATGAATTTCTGGAGAAAGAAAATCCTGAAACCACCACAAAACTCTGCTCCATAGGAGGTGACTCCTTACCCAGATTCTTAGAGGTGTGGGTGGGAAATATTTGGGAAGAGAAGAACATGCTGCTTCTGCCAAGAGGAGTGTAAGATTTATGCTGTCGCACTGAAGCACAGAAATTTCTTTTAAATGATGGTAATGTCTTGAAGAACAAAACCCAATGGTATGAAAAGCTATTCTCATCAAATATTCTTCCTACCTTTTCACTGCCATGAAGTCATATTTTAGTGTTGAAAACATGATAAGACTAGCCCTTAAATGAAAACGTATTGAGAGGTATACACATATTAACAGGAACTAAAAATTTTCCTGTCTAAATTAAAAATATTGAAAGCTGAAACCACATGGTTTATGATGGAAAGTGTTACACCATATTAAACACCAAAAAGCTACTGCTTCAACATCATGAACTTTTGGTCATTTATTTATTACAGACTGAAATGGAATAATCTAATACTTGTTAATATTCAAATTTGGTGAAGAGTTACTTCATTTGTCGAGGTTACCTCTCCTAAAATCTGTTTCTCATTCCAGTGTTTGTAGCAACCTATCCAGCAGACTTGTTTGAACTATTAAACAATAAGACTTTGCAGTAAAAATTAAACTGCCTAATGTGCTAGCACTCAGCACTTCAGGAAGCAGTTTGTATGTTAATATTTTGGAATTGTCATATCTTTCAGCTGCACTGAGAAGAATGAACTGCAATCTCGTGCTGGATTTCAGAGTATCCATTAGAGACTCATTAAGTATTACACCATTTTCTTTTAGCAGCAGTCTGGTGTGTGACCACCCAGTTCTTCAAATACTAAAGACCAATAGTAATACAAGAAATTTTTAATCTCTTTTTTTGTATGGGAGACTGACATACGGATAACAATCAATCATTTCTTTAAATGGGTGTAAAAACGTGATATGCATCAAGATGAATTGATTTAAACTAGTAACTCAAAGTATTCTGGTGCACTGCTGTACGAAGGGAACTGGATTTATAAGTGAGCTAAGGATGGACCTTTGCTCTTTGCAGGGTCTGACATTCAGAACCAATAAAGCTGATGGCAGTTGTGCCTTAGGCAGAAAAAAGTTCCACTTCCAAGGGAAGTCCTCTGCATGAAGAGATTAAGCAGAAGAGGAGGGATGCAATGAGTGAACAGTGGAGTTCAATTTATTTTATATAGAAACTAGCTATGTTTTAAAATTTCAGTTTATCATTACTTTACTCTTCTCTTTTTTTTTTTTCTTTCCGAGGGGGTGGCAGAGAGAGGGGAATAAAGGGAACTTGTCTTTTACTCATCTATATTTTATTTTTAATTTCTGCTTTTTTTTTGTAGTAGCTTGTTATTGAATGAGAGTTGAAAGTAATTTCCTTCTAACCATATTGATGTTTTCTGGCTGACAAGAACATACTTAAAGGAGATATCAAAATAACTTAGGCGACACAAATTTGAGTAGTAATTTCTGTGGGTCATTAGTGGATTAATATATAATCCACTGAGCACTGTGTGTAATTGTTGCTATTTGTAACAAATTATGCTTTAGACTATGTTGCCTACATATTATTTAAACTATATGCAGGTATTTATAGTAGCTGCATATGCAGATGACTATTTCCAAACAATGTGTGAACAAGAATTATGAATAATTATTTACTGATGTTTCATCTACTCCCCAAAATTTCCCAATGATATGGTGTCTATTTTGTGAAAAACTGCTCAGTTCCTTTTATTTCTGATCCTGACTCATTTGACATTAGTAGTGCAGAACAGGAATAACAGTCTAATGATACAAACCCCACTGATTTCACTGTGAACCTGCAGTTAAACGCAGCATATGATTCAGATTAGTAGTAATTATTAAGATTTAGTGATCTTTAAGTGATTCTGAGGAATACACTCATTTTGGTTTAAAAAGAATAAGAACAAAAGAGAGTGCTCTGGTTTGACAATATGAAGTTGATAAGGAAAAAAAAAAACCTGGACAAAGCTGCTTTCACACTACCATTACTGGTTGCCATAACTATCAAAAGAGAGTACATCATAACCGTGAAGATGAAGGAAGAACTGCTAACCAAAATAAAACGTTGGAACCCTCTTTCCACAAGATAAAGATGAATCTAAAGAAAAAAGAAGAAAGGTGTCATCTTTCCATTATATGTATGACATTTAGAAATATGCACAAAATCAGGCAAAACCAATCTTGTTTATGGTAAACACCTAAGTTAATGAGAGATAAAATAAACCCCTATATAAATGTATATACATGCTTATATATATGGTCACACATGGACTATTTGGGTAGGCTTATTCCCTGGGGAATCTTTCTGGTCCTCAGTCTTACTGGAAGACAGCTGACCCTTCTCAGTTTTTTAGTATTTTAATACTATGGAGAATTTCATATGATTTTATATTGTCTTTTACAGGAACTTGAAAGTCATGGAAAATTTGCTTTCAAAGCAAATTGCCTGTAGCTGTTCAATATTTACCTGTTGTACCTGCCAGGTTAAGGTGGTGTTAAGGCCTCAAGCTCTAGCGCTGTTAATTATTGAAGCAGATGATACATTAAAAGTATGGCTTAAAGAAAGCTGGTAATTGATTGTGATGAACACATTACTTTAATGCTGGTCTTTGCATGAGAATTCAAAATATGCAGTAACTACAACTTAGTTAAATGTTCAATGAATATCATATTAATTACACCACATAGTTCTTCAGTATCATAAAACTTGAATGCTCACATGCATTTGAAAGACAAGTCTCAATGTCCTCACATTCTTTTATTTCCCAACATGTGATTTTTTTCCCCATCTTTGGGCACTTTCATTCCCTCTCTCAGCCAAGGGACTTTCTTCAACACTTGGTAGTACTAAGGGGTTCTGGACCTTGTTACCCATTTTATTTTTGGTTTTGATGTTTGGTGCAATTATGGGGTAAAGCTGCAAAGTGAGAGATGACTGGATGCAGCTGACGAAATAACATTTTGTCATGCAGTGTCAGCTGATAAACATATGCCACAAAACTTTGCTTTTAGGGATAAAAAAATATTCTGAAATATGAATTATTTTCTATGTTTAAATAGTTTAAGCATTCCACACTGCTATCGCTCAGACTTGCCTGTTGGTCACCTAATGCACTGTTCAATCTCAGCACAGCTTGCCTTTCTTGGTAAACAGGGAGAAATAGCGAAATGTCATTAAGAAAAATTTGTGTCACAAGTGTATTATTCAGCCTTGAACCTCCCCCTGCTCCAAGTTTCAGATTTTGGTCCACAGAAGCAATGAAAAAAGATTCACAAGAAGTTCTTATCTTGACCCAAGTAATTTGCTTGATGTGACACAAAATGCAATCAACTTTAATACATAACTTGAAAGGTCAGCTTGAAGGATTAGAGCAGTTTGATTGTGAAGTGTGCCCAGAAATCATGATCTGAAAGAGGATGATGAATTTCTTCAAATTATTACTGGAGCAATAAAAAGCACAAGGTTGAAATGTTCGAAAATTAGGTGTGCTCACATAATTTCCAACTCATTGGTTTCCCATCTAGAAAGGGAGAAAATGGCCTGGGGAATTCTTTGAGGATGTGAATCATGAAAAACCCGCATCTAAAGGCTGCTATAGGTTCAGGTCTCTGCAGAAATGGTTGTTAAAGTCCCCTGAGGAAATCCAAAGGCAGCTGTAGCGCTGCAGGATATGCTTTTGGCTGGCAGGAAAAGTTCATCCAAGTTGGTGAATTCCCACACAAACTGAACTTTTCTCTTCCCCTGGATGCTTGTGCAGTCTTTGGTGCTGTGATGCAGGGCAATGGAGGACTCTTGAGAATATGGCACTAGTAGAGCATCCTTTCTATTCAGTATAAAGCGTGAAGCTGGGAAACGCTTACTGGCCGCAGTGAGAAGCAATTCTCTTGATGGCTGTCTGCAAAACATTCATCTCTTCAAGGCAGAGGAAGGAAGTCAAATGACCCATTAGCAGAATCGTCTCATAATTTCTTTTTAACATTTTATAACTACTTGATTCTGTCTAAAACCAGCACTGCCTGTCTTGGATCTAAATATAAAAATGTCAGAGACGACACTGATGAGTATTGGCCAAAACCCTGTCCTATTTTCAATCTAATTTGATCTTCTGCAAAAATTTTATGGTTCAAATATCTAGTTATGTTTTCTTAAAACCTCAAAAGTGAAAGGTTAATTTTAATAAGAATGTATTCTCTTTAATGAGAATATTTATCTATGTATTTTTTGCACCTACTATAATAGTGACATTTTTTTTCCTGCTTATACCAGCAGGTTCTGCAATAGAAGTCATGCTATGGATCTTCCAAAACTGCAATGAAAGTCTGATGTTGAGAGTCTCACTACAACTCATTTTACCACAAAGAGAAGGTGAGCTACATGATGTTCTTTTTTTTTTTTTTTCAGATATGAAGTAGCTGTACACCAAGCTAAAACTATGGTAGCTCTTCTCTCCTACACATTTGCAACAGACTTGAAAAATTAAATAGGTGAAGCAAGGAAAAGAAACTCTTGCAGAAATTAAGATAAGATTAAATTTTCCTTTCAGACTGTGTGAATATTTTGTTCTCACTGGGGCTTCTTATCTGATGCTTAGCATTACAGTTTAACCTCAACATTGCTGACAGATGAAAGCAGCCAGGTGAGGAGTCATGTTCAGCCAACTGCTTCCCTGAACAAAATATTTTGGGGTACTGTTAGACACAATTCACAAACAAGAGAGAGAAATTTTACCACTATCCATTCAGTCAATAATCTGACAAAGAGGGTGAAAAAATACTTGTGCCCTATGCATAATCTTGTTTACAACCAATTGAATAGAATTCATTTCCCAGAAAGTGAGGGGCAGTAATATTTCCTTTCATCCTCCAAAGTACCCCTAGTAACAGTTAAAGTTAATAACTGTAAGCTAATAGCCGTACTTCTTGAAAAATTGTGTCCCTAGCAGGTTGACAGGGCACATTCAATGTACAGAGCGAGGAACCCGAAGTGTAATACTTAGCCTTTGTAAACAGGAAGAATAATTTGTCTACTTGTAGTGATTATTATCAAATACCATGATATGTTTCAGATACTGAAACTGATTTTCTGATGAAATAGTTTCAGCTAATGGCTAATGATATGTATCTGATGAACTGTGAAGACTTTGTAAGTCCTTTGGATTTCCAAAAGCAAATACATGAAATCAGCAGATTCTATTACCACGGACTAAAGGATTACCCAGGAAGGAAAAAAAAAAAAATGCAAATAACTAATCTGCTAGGAAGTAAGACAAAAATAGTAACTTCCTGCTATGTCTACCATCCATAGAGCTGTGGAATTTCAAATGAACTTATGTTAATGAACATAAGGCTCAACTGAGAGAGACTTGAGTTAAAAATCTTGGGGCTGCCATTCACAATGAAAAAAATGAATCTGAACAAAGAGGCAAATTGTGTTATACGTCAGAATAGCAAAATTCTTTCTTTGCTTTTACAGTATAACAATACGGAGCTTCCTTAGCACCAGTCAATCTGTCAAACAGCTCAAGGTCACATGTAATATGGAATAGATGTCATTTTTTTTAAAGCAACAGAATTTTGAGCATGGTACAATCACAGCTCTTGGAAATATGATCTATGATGTAGAAACTGCAAGCCTGAAGAACCTTGTGCTTTTATAAGTCTTAGACTTACCTGTCAGCTAGAGAAAAGGAGAAAAGGAAAATTCAATAATGGTCACACACTTATCAAATGCATGCATGCTTTTAATTTTGAAGAAGAACCAGAGATACAGGATATTTGAACTTAGAGTGAAAGATTACTCTATGTGCTAGTTATGCTATTAAGTTGCAAGAACTGCATAGAAATTTCCAGATGTCTTTGGTTTACACAGGTATGTTTTGTATCAGAATAGCTGTTTTCAACTTTTTGATTGGCAGACCACTGCAACTTAGAGTGGAAGTACAAGCAGACCTCTGTCTGCTGAAGTTAAATCAAGGGAAAGTAATATGAACAACTTTGTCAAAAATCACAACAGCTTAGACTTTTCACAGGAATAAAAATCCACACATAATGGTGGAAATCAAGCAAGACATTAGAAATTGAAAATTGCCCTTATTGTTAAAAACAGGCATTTAACATCACCTGCCTTTCCCTGGTGGATTGAATTGCTTTGCTTAGTTCTTGCACATCATGTATGCCCTTCACCTGTCTTTTTCTGCTTATCCTAGGATATCCCATCCTTTCACTTAACTACTGCAATTTAGCAGTAAGTAGTTTTCACTCAGTTCCCCCTTTCCCTCACTTCTTCCTTTCAGGTTCTTTTAAGAAACAGGCTTATGGGACCTGTGTACAAGTGCCAAAGATTAGAAAATGGTGTGAGAGCTTGTGCATATTGCCTATTTGCCCTATGAAAGTACATCATGTTCAAAGACCCTGACTTGCTAGGCTTATACGGAGACACAAAACATGTAAGGTGACTAAAAATCTACCTAGTATGTATTTGCAGTCAACCATAGCTTATCATCTGTGTAAGGCAAAACTGCTCTATATCCATACCATTCCAGCCTTGAGATGATGGTTCTCTTCACCACTCTTGCAACCTGGTGCAAGTGCAGTAGAAGATCCAAAGAAGTCTAAAAAGATGCTAGTGGCTGGTGGTTCAGTGGCTGAATAAATACGGCAATTGAATATGGCTGTCTGCAAAAAGTCTAAATTTAATCTTCTTATGTGTTTGACATTACAAGAACATTCTTGTTAGGATGTTGCTTTTATAAATATAAAAATTTCTTTAAAACGTATTCATGACATTTGTCTGTATGATTGCAACATTCATCTAGCTCAGTGTACAGAGGTTTATGTGTAAAAAATATGTCTGTGTCACAGACATTTACTTCTGCAGGAGTTAATTATGTGGCATGTGTAGTTCTGAAGATTATGTTATTGAATTGCATGTTTTGTGTGTTTAAACTTGATTTAGTTAGATTTACAGGTGTTTATGTTCCATATATTGAACAAAATCTGTCAAAATATATGCACTATATATCCCTTTACAGACAAAAAAAAATAATTTTCATTAATAACATATCTATCTGGTCGTTATCAAGAAAGTTGCATGGACTCTTACAGCTATGTTTACTATATACATGTGATATAGTTTATACCTTATTTATAGAATTCAGAATCTCAATGTCTGTCTCTTATCCTTTCCTTCTCAGGACATTTCTTTTTATTTGTTATTTCTACTTCTTTATCTCTTATAGTAATTACTAGATCCTGAAAAGGACAGGTCGTATGGTAAAAAGCTGTTTATAAACCTTAAATAGATCTAATTAAGTATTGGCAAATAGGTGTCACCTAATTTAGAACTTTGAACTGTAAGTGTTAAAAAATAAAAGTGAAGTTTTTGTTAGTCTCTTACCTAGTCACAAAAGGTGGAAATACAAAATGTTAGGTAAGTGAAAATAAAATGCCAAAAAAAGGGAACAACAACAACAAAAAGAGAACAAAGGAATGAGAACAGACTTTTAAGTTATCATATAAAAATTAATCTAATCTAACATTCCATGCAAATGATCCCTTACGGATATTCTGTCTTTTGCCTTTGTCCTTTCAGCCACAATATTTGCTCTTTGACCTGAAAGCAGTACTACCTTGATGCCTACAGATCATGGAAGATCTCTGGGAATCCAGAGCCATATATATGACGACATTTGGCTCTCTACATTGACTCTGCTCCCAATTAACCTCCAACCCAGCTTCACGTGGAGCCACTGAGTAATCAAGATTTCCATCGAAGCTGCAACCCTCATGAAACATGACAGGGGAGATAAGATCCGTATGTCTAGTTAATAAGGTTAAGTCCACACAGGCTTCTCCAAATAGTTTCCCACATATTCTTATATGTAAAAATCATGTTCTTCCTCAGCTTCAGTTCATGCCTTTAGGTTCTGCTTTTATATCCCAAGGGATTTCTCAGGGCCAGAGGGACAATAACACTCCATGAGTGAGGACAACCTGTGTATACACAAAGATGCTCTCTCAAATGAAAGAAGATCTACTAATAGTGATAAATCATATGGGGAGAATTTCCACTGAATTTAATTCCATTCATCTTACTTAGTGCTGATTTAGTTTCTTCATCCTAGTTTTAGTTATTTGTTTTTATCAATGAATAGCGGTAGCAGGGGTTGAAGAACAGTAGCCTTTCTTCAGGTAAAGGTGCTTAAATCCTCCCATAAGAATCTTTTTTTGGGGTATAAACATGGTGTGGCTGTGGAGGAGGAGAGGATGTGCTTGAGACCTGAAACAGTAGTTTTAAATTAAGTTGAAAAGAAGTAATTCACTAAATTAGAAGGAATCCAGACCTTTAACTTCTCAAAACAAAAAGACCTAATGCTAGTCTATCAAATAAAAACTTTCCCACACAATCCTTTAAAAGAAAGTGACCCACTTTTCACAGAATGGAGTGGTATATGTGTTCAAGCCTTCTGTAGACCACTTTGTAAATTCCAAGTGGGAGTAAGGAGAATCTCCTAGACATGAGTACAGACACCCACCTTTCTGCTCTGCTGAAAACTAGGCAATAAGAAATGTCTTCCAAGTGTAATTTCCAGAGAGGGTGTCAAAGAGTGTGGCAGAGCATGTGAAGAACTCTTAGATTTCTCTCCACATAATTTTGGACAAAGACATAGGTGCCTATGCTATGAAACACAATTGCAGTAAATCTGGGAGTGAGACCTACTTTACATGAGCTAAACAGATGGCCAGCATATGTAGGTATTAGTTTTACAAGGCAGACATAATAATTGTTTGGACGTCAGGAACATTGGAGCCTGTGGACGTGATGCTCCGCTGAGGTGATTGAGCAGGGTGCCCATTGCATTGGGCTTCTCAGTATTATAGACTGCTCCAATTTCTGCATTTTCAAACCCCAGAAAGATAACAGGGAGGGCTAAAGCAGAGGCTTTCAACACTTCCTTCCTCTGCTAGAAACCACCCTCCTGATACCTCTGCAGGAGCCTCAGCATTTCCTTAGCCAGCCATTTCAGCAGTTGATCACTAATAGATGCCACTCTGAGGTACCTAGCTCCACCTTGTTAACTCTTGCTATACAAAGAGTCAGCAACCCAAATTAATTCTGAATCTCTGTTGTACCCATTTTCTATATCATAGAACCTGACTCCTGAGGCGTTTCTTCCTCTTGTAGTTGGCTGCCCAGTCTGCTGTTTAGATGTTACTTTCAAGCTAGTACCTAATTTCCAAATAATTTATTGCTGTACAGAGTATCTTTTTTCTTAGAAGGCATTATGTTATAGAAAAGTTTGCTGCTTTTTTTAGACTTAATTCCCTATAATGTCTGTGACTGTATTTATTGATGCTTGAAGACCAACAATTCTGAGTTTAGTTTAACAAGATTAAAGCAGTATTAATTCAGTCTCCAGAAACAAGTGTTCTCATATAGTCACACGATTCCAGACTGCAAAATTTTAGAGAAATGATAGTAATTTTTGTGAAAGATACAGAAATAGAACGCTTTGTGTTAGTGGTAAGAATGGCTGTTTTGTTTGCAAGATACTGTAATTTTAATTCATTTTATAACAGCTGTATATAAGTTAAAAAGAAAAAAAAAGTTTTATTAAGAACATATATTTATTTATGACTTCCTTTTCTCATAGGATAAGGAAACATTCAAACAGCAAGAAAAGACAATAGAAGTCCAGAGAGATAATGTAGTGCAGGATTGTAATGCTCAACAATATTCTAGCAATGAACAGAGAAAAAACCAACACCCTTCAAAAGACTTACGAAGGGACATTTCCTGTTTATGCAAATTAGGATCATGTAAGGAATGATCAAACTAGCTTTCCTACAGAGTGCCAATTTGTTAAATGGAACAGATTGAAAATAACAGGGCATTTCACATGGGTATAGGGCATGCAGACCTTTTCCAAGCTAAACGGGATCACAAACAGTAATTTGAAAATAGCATGTCATATATTTTGTCACCCTGGCGTATACACACATAAGCAAGGTAGTGGGTGTGTTAACCTCATGTAAAAGCTCTCAATTTTCCTGCTTAATACAGACTATTTTATATTGCTAGAAAAAAGAGGTCTTTATTTCCAAGCACCAGAAAAGTTGTCACATAATTTGGAAAGCTTGCAGCACTTTGTAATGATGCCAATTTGGTAGAAAAAGAATAAATTGCACCATGTGTTATTTACAAAAATAATTCCAACTACGTCTGGATTCTTTTCTGAACCAGGTTTAGTGCCTCAGGAAAATAACTGAAGTAAAATCAAATTGACTATGTAAAATTTATCAGAGAGAAATGTTCTTTATAAATGAAAAAGTTCTGAATCTTCATCCTCCAGAGAGAGTAGCTTGCTGCAGTCATCTACCAGCTGGAAGGGGCTCTTTGTTGAAAGACTCACAGTAGGGTGCAAAGAAAACCATGCCTACTCCCTGTGTCCTTTGAGCTGTTTCCTATGATGTATTTTGATTAACAGGGCAAAGATATGACACATCAAGCAAATGTTGCTAACACTGAGCTTGTCAGTTACTCTTTTTGGTTTTACTTTCTGTTTGCAGAAAAGCATTTTTTAATTGCTCGTACACCTTTGAGCATAGCGAGAAATCTCTCTGTGTCCAGTCCCCAAACCGTTGATGAGTTTCTGTATAACTCTCCTCTTCTCTTTTCCACTGTGAGGATAAGCCGCCCATGTGTCCTCACCCTGGGGTCAAGCACTTTGTTCAGAGTTGGCAGAAATTTGCAGCCTCATTATGGCCACACCCTATGGCCAACTGTTTGGTATCCAAGAGGGTTTCTACCATCTCAGAAACTGTCTCTGCTCTCCCACAAAAGAAGTACTCAGAAGATGAGCTCTTGCTGTAAATCTATTCCTTCAAAAAGTATTACTCGGGGAGTAAGCAGAGCCTTATACAGGGCCACAACAGCCTGTGAACTCTGATTTCTTCCTCTTTGATTCTTAAAATGTGCATTTTCAGGCAATGACAAAGAAGATGAATAGAAAAAAGTTCTAAACTAATAAAATGGCTGAATAAAAATGGGTCACTGAAAGTATTCAAACAATAGAAATTTGTGGTCTTTTACAGGGTCACTGTGGCCCATGTTCTATACGGTGCTGAGAGAAAGGTGTGGGGTAGGGATAGTTCTTTTGTGGGCCCAATATGAGTTTGTGAAACTGAGTAGAAGGCCTTTGTTAGGAGCAGTGGTCTTTAGGAAACATGTAGGGCATTTGATGAACCTGTTCTCACTAAATCAGTAGGATTGTTCTGAGCTTTTGTCCTAACCTTTAACTGAACCAGAGCCTGAAAACTTACAAAACCACAGAAATTATACACATAGATGGACAGAAAGGCTCTGTGAGCCTTTAAAGTAGCTCCTTTGGGACTAGCTAGGCTCACATGACCTAGTCAAAGTGTCAGGCACAGCACCAGCAATCCTGGGGCCTAGACACCTGGATGATGACTATGCATACTGGGGTTGTTTCATGTACTGGGAAGCTGAGGGCTTTCCTTTAGGAGCAGCTGAGCTTCCTTCTCCATTGGTGTCTCTGCAACTAGCTGCCAACGAACATGGCTTGGCAGCTCTGGAGCTGGGTAAGGAGTCTCTTACAGCAGTGTGGGTTCTGCCAGTTTCCCAGAGCCTCCTGCTCCTCAGCCTTTGCTGGATGGGTATCTTGGTTAGCCCAGGACTGCTGCTAGCCCTCTTGAACATCCTGGGGGAGCCTTTTGACAACAGCCACAACAACCCTGTTCCCTTCCCCCTCCTCTCCTGGAAATGCCACCTTGTCCTGAGATGCTGCTTCTTCCTCTCCAGAGGAACCTTGCACAGCAAACTCTACTCTGCCTGCACAAAGGTAGGATCAATGGGTGAGGGCAACTGCCACCATGTTCCCTCCTGCGGTGAAATCACAGACTATCCCATGTGGAGATACCAGAGGCAGAAGCCCAAAAGCCAAACAAGAAGCTGACTCAGTAGTGTGCATCTGTCTGAAACTCTCTACAGTAAGTGTAGGTCTGTCATGCTTCCTCTAAAACAGTTGTTGCTCTAGTTCAGGATCACCACCTTCATGATGTCAGGTTTTATAAAGCATTCCCATGAAACACAAGAGAACCACCACCAGCAGCAACAACCTTAAAAATTTCCTGATGCTGCTATCAACACATTCCCCTGCCTAAAATCTTCTAGTTCTCTCACAGTAGAGATTAGTGAATGGTGTTACCTTTTGGGTCTTCAGGCAGCATCTCTGAATCTTTGCTTTCTGCAAAGGGATGAAGGGATAATGCAGGGATAACTAATGCCAGTGCATAAGGGTAAGGTTAGAAGGAGGAAAAGGAAAAATAAAGGACCAATAATCCATTTATCTTTCAATAAGGGACATAAGGGCTTCTGAAAAGCAGGGCAGCAATAGAGGTAGAATAAGAAAAGAAGACCAGAAGCCTAGATGGAAGATGAAGAAGCAGGAGAAAGCTGCAAGAGCAATTTAAATGCTCATAGTAACTAGTGGCGAGGGAGATGTACACAACATTTGAGCCTTCATGTTGCATGAGAACAATTGCAGGATGACATGGGAGATTTGGATGAGACTCTTCTGTTGGTTCATGCTGTTGGATATATACTGGAGGGCATAGCTGTCTTAAGACTAACATGTCAAGCTGTAAGCAGCGTCTCCACTAAACACTTGATGAGCTTCTGGAGCAAAGCTGTTGGCTGAGTACCTTCCAAAATGAACACTGTTCACATGCACTAAACACTGAGGCCCAAAACACCATTTAATGAATGGAATCAGTAAGATGACTTGTTTAAAGTTGCACTGCTGCTCTAAAACAAACCTAACTAGTAGAAACAGTCAAATAAGACTAATGCTATTTCAATCTATGATTTTTTTGTTGAGAAATACAAAACTTCCTTCCTCACTTCATTCATCTGTTATTCACTACATTACACCCTTGGGCACAGTCTATTATTAAAGTTATGGGAATGCATGATGACCTTCTATCTCACATGACACTTCCTACAGAGATGTCCAGCCTCATGAGAAATGAATGTGAAAAGAGGTAAAAAAAAATCTAGGAGATGACATTTCAGACCTTCCAGATTGAGAAGATTGGAGTGGGGGAGAGAAAAACCCTGTTACCTCTGCACAACACGAGCATTTGTGAGTTTTGATCAAAGTAATTTTCCTCATTCAAATTAGAATTTTGTGGGCATCTGATGTACAGAGGATTACCTATGCGCTCAAGCCTGTTCAGCTTTCTGTCTGCAAGTGAAGTGCATGATGAGCCGTCTTGAATAACTGTGAAAAGAGATAAAACTTTATTACCTCACATCTAAAGTTAGTTAGGAAAGTGTCATATCAAACACAGAGGAAGACCAAAGTTAACGAGCTGCTTTCAGTGTGACAGGTTTCTTTGGAAGAAGCTGTGTTTCCACAGTGATACCATTGAAGAAAAACTATCACAGAATCAGTGAGAGGCTCCATAATTAATACGGCGCAAGAGCACAATGCCGCTTAATGTAACATCACAATTCTGAATTTAGACAGGGTCAGCATGGGCCTTCATATAAAGACTCATTCACCATTCCTGGAAAATCAGAAGTTATCAGTCTCATCAGAACCTGAAATGATACACACATGGAATTACTTCATTATTAGGCAGTTAGGAAAGCAATGCTTTGTTATTGTTTGTGGCTACACTCTGCCCTTTCAATTACTTTAAGATTAATTGCATTGATGCATTTGTTTGGTACACCAAGTTGGAACAAGACACCTATAGCAGTTGGCCAAATATTCAGCACAAAAGTAAGGCTTAAAGGCATCCCAAATGTTAAAATGGATTGAAGTTATAGTTTGTATACTCCAAGCAAGCAGGAGGGGAGACAAGTTTGGTTGAGAAACTGCTTTGAAACAGCAAGTGCTTTATTTGCTGTTTTATTTCGTCTTATATGCTGATGTCTGCACCCAATCGTTTTAGTAGACTGAACAGTTATTCAGAGAATAACAGATTTCCTGAAGGAAAGAAGCAGCATATTAAAACCATTAATTAAAGAGATGTTCTTTTCAAGTCTAGAAATAGCAGCCTTTTCATTATACATATGTGAAATAAAGTAATAAAAAGAGACTGCAAGCCTGAATGCTCAAAGATGCAAAACCTTATTGTTTCACCCACAGAAAATGAAGGAATAACTTGTGTTCTCTCCATTTCACACCTTTTACCACCGTAATACCAGCTTGAAGTCTGAAGAGGTAAGTCTAAAGAGGTAACTGAAGAGGTAATTCTAAAGAAGTAACTCAGGCTTTAATATTGAATTAACTTTGTGTGGACTCATTCAAAAAGGATTTTAACTCCAGGTACATCTGAGAAGACAGAAGTTCTGAAGAGTTTCAGAAAATGGCTTGAATAAAAAGTTAAAGATTTGGCTTAAATACTGTGGTATTTTCTGTAACATGAGCAAGGACAATTAGAAATATTCTGTGTACACATTAAATAGCATATCTGAGATCTAAAGACATTAGCAAGATCCACCTATGGAGATATTACATCAATAAAAAGATGAAAAAAAGTAATTGTAAAACCACCCAAGCAAAACATATTTTAAACCTTTCATAAGATATCGAAGAGGTATGAAAACAAGATTGTTCCCTTCCTAGTCCTAGTCTTAAATTTCTCAAACACTCTTCCTATTTCTGTAAATAAACAGCAAACAGAAATGAACAAATGTATTACATAGAGGCAACAAGCCTCTAATTCAGAAGACATTAAGAATAGTAACACACAAGTATTGGTGGCATACTGGAACAGTGACAAAATCAAATTCATGGGCTACTTATTTTATAGGTAGCTTGTGACTTAACATTAGGAAACGTAAATTAAAGGTCAGAAAACTGAAACCCTTTACTGTGACCTGACATTTAAAACCTTCTCTCCAGCACTTTCTCTTCAGTTTAGAAGTTGGGGCAGAGCCTTGCAAAAAACCTGTGGTTTTGACACAGCACTTCTCTTCTCCTGAAATATCTGCTACTAAAATTATAAAAACTCAAATTCTGATATTGTTGAAGTTAGGAGCTGCATTGTGTGTGTCACAGGCAGTCTCCAAATGACTAACTGTATCTTTGGAATTGATGCTGGAAACTTTTTTACCTTGTTCTTATCTTGACCTGATTGAGAAAAAAACCAAACTAAACAAACTTACCTGAATCCTTTCCTTTCTGAATGTCTCTGCTTACAACAAATTCTTGGCTTTGTACAAGAAGTTTGCCTGACTGACATCAATGAATCTAAAGGCTCAGATCCTGAAAAAGAGATCTGAATAGGACCCCTGTAGTCAAAGGTAAAATCCGCAGACCTTGTGTTCAAATAAAACATAATCTTTTAACTACTGAATTCTGAAGATTAGTTTACTAATGTAATGAAAAATTGGCTTTGGGTAAATCTAGAAACATGCCCAATTTGATATTTACTGTGCTGAAAGTCTTAAATAGGCATTAAATATTTCTTTCCCTGAACTGTTTTTTGAAGTTCTTAGTTTTTTCCAGGGATTGATTGCACATATTAAACTTTAATAGAAGGTAAGATTTAATCAAAACCCCTAAACTGTTTTAGAGAAAAGAAAGTTAAGTGTGAAGTAAAGCTTTATATACTTCCATGTTCTGTTGGAAGAGTTTAATGTTGTCAGGCATTTCTTTAGAGCCCAACAAAAGGAATTCTTATTAAAAAGATTTGGAAAGTATTTTATACATTGTGAATTTTCAAATAAACCTAAATTTATTACATACAGTACTTGAGAATAATAACTAACATTTAATAAAGGCAGTGCTATATTACTTTATTTTTTAGATAGCAGCATAATGAAATTTATAACCATCTTTACCTTAATAAAATGCATAGGTAAAAAACTTAATCCAAGACTTTCAAGGTGTAAGGGATTATTCGTTATTTCGTGATGATGAAAAAGTTCTTCTCCCCCTTCCCTCGAACACCCATACTCCTCAAGTCCCTTTTCCCCTTCCCTACACACTACCACTTCTTTTATTCTGGACTCTCAATTAAGAAACATGAAACTCATGCATTAAATATTTGATAGTATTCCACAGTATTGCTTTAACATTCTTTAACATCTTTATCATTTAAAAATAATAATAATAATAAAAAAATTTGTAGAAATTTCAAAAATGGTGCAAATCAGCATTGCAATAAAACATAGAACAGTTACATTAGAAAACACCTCTCTTTCTGGGAAAAAAAAATCAAAGTTGCATCCTCAAAGAATTTAATTGTTTTCTGATTATAAATAATTCTTATCAGCTATGGCCTATCATTTCAAAACAATTCCTACTTATAATAACGACATCATACATGACTACATTTTCTTATGAAACTATAACTGAAATTATAATTTCAGAATAAAGGCTCTTAATTCAGTCATTTTTGTCATTCAGCATTAATAGTAATGTAAACATATTTTATGTTTATTGACACAAGTAAGTATTAAATAGGAGATGTAATTTTTTATTAGCTAACTGTAGACTTTAAGGCATGCAGAGTGGTTTCTGTAAAAATAGTTCCATATTCATTTTACATAAGTCTATTAAATTATGAATAGAAATTCATTACATCAGTCTAACAATCTGTATAAGTAATTCTGCTGTGCATATGTAATACTGTGTTAAACTACTACTAACTAATTCCTTGTAGTTTATAAGGTTTGAACAGGCTGCAGCAGACTTTGCACAATAAAAGTCTGGGAGATTTCTATTCCCTTTTCCAGCTACTGTTGTCAGAAACGTTATGACAGCAACCTTTTTTGTAGCATTTATTCTTCTAGCTTCATCCAGGACATAGTGGGGTACAGTCAGAAGAACAGAGACAGAGGAAAAATGCTGTCTGAACTCAGACATAAATACAATGTAGATGAATTTTTCAAAATGCTTGCTTTGATTTAAACCTTAGCCATGGAGATACAAAGAAGACAAATTATATTTCTTAACACTACTTCCTTTCTTAGTCTGGATTCTAGTGAAAGGAACAATAACATATTTACTTCAGTGTAAGCAGCATTTTGTCCAAATTATAACAAAATCGAATAAATACTTACATATGCTTTCCCTCACCAGACTTTCAACCATTTTTTTCTGAACTGCTTGACTTGCTTAAACAAACAAAGCAAGGCAAATGGTTGTGTTTGCAGACCTAATCCTATTGCAATCAGTGTCAAAGCTAAAAACAGTTCAGAAACATGACCACCAGAAAATGGTTTAGCCTTGGAAGTTGATACAAAACTGAAATCTATGAGGTTTCCAGTGATATGGACCACATTTCACTGAACCTTCAAGAATGCACAGACTCTGTAAGCAGACTTTGGGTGAAGGCAGGAGAAGCCAGCTCTAGACCACATGGTGTCCTTAGAACTTTGGTCTCTTTGGATGGTGGAAGGGGTAAAAGATCCTGTAACTCAGTGTAAACCATCCTAGCCCTAAATCTAGTTTAGTTTGGCCAGAATCAAGAAATACCTTCCTTGGTCCTCCTCCCTCTTCACTTTATTATCCCCTCTTTTTGTCTTGCATGGACATTTTCAAGGTTTCACAAATGGTGATTTGTCTTCATCTTCAATTATTCATGCAGCATTTGTATTCGCGCTCTGTCCACTTTCTTCCCCAAGAAGACATTTGACCAATCTCCAGCTTTTTACTACCTACATTTTCCTTAATTTTACTATTCCTCTGAACACTGTTCCTCAATACCCAAATGCACATTTCCCTGTGGCATACACAATTATAGAAGGTTCAGGCCTATCCATTTACTGGCTTAATTGATCAGAAATGCAAATTACTCTGATAAAAATTCAGTGCCTACTTTGTTTCCTGCTGACTTATTCATGAAGTCACTATTCTTTTCCATTATATACTATGCACAGCTATCTTACACTCGTATCATCTATTTAAGAGGATTTTTGCTCAGCAAGTATAACTATCATTGAGTTATAGAATGATATGATGACATTTTGAAATACAAGCATATCTTGAAACAGATTGGTTTGCAAAAACTCCAGAAAAAATGATTGCTTGGGATCCTTTAGTGTTATTTTGTAACAGAAATAATTAAAAATCATAATTTTTTGATGGGGGTAACTGATCCAGGGCTTTTCTAGCTATGAATGAGAAAGTGCACACAGACCTACCTTCCAGAAAGAGAGGAGATTTCTTTATTGGTAAAAGTGAACAGAGTAGTTTATTTATATATTCTCTTTGATAGTGAAAGTATGAATTCAGATTTGGCCAAACAGGATCCTGATGTTCAGATTTTTTTAAAAAAAGTCTACATTGATTATTCACCTGCAACCAGAACTGGGAGAGTTGAAGTCTACTCTACTCCACCCTGCTTTGCCAGAAAAAGGTTACTTGAGTCTGTTTCTGACCAAAGTTCCTTCTGACTGAGACAGAAACTGCGAGAGTACTCCTACGCTTGGAGGAAACAGCTAAGTCAACACACAATTATACACAGTCAACAGGGTTAAAAGATGGTAAAAGTTTTGAGCCAAAAGCTCTTATTTGACTTGATAAGCCTAGAGGATAGCATTGTATGAGATTACTCAAGTGACACTAAAGTGACTTTCATAGTGAATGAACTGAAAAAGTTTCATATAAGGGTAAAAATACTTGTGAATTTTAAATATATTTATTTTAAGTATTCTAGAGTACACCTATGCTTATTTGAATTTCGTCCATAGGTTTTGGAGTAGTTCCATCAGACTCTTCGCAAAAAATATGAACCCCTTGAAGGTGAATGTGCTATATCCAGGCTGGCAAACAGACGTAACCTATTATATTATTCATACATCTGACAACTCCCTAGGTTCTGGTCAGCTTGACTTTCGTTGCTGGTATTTACTCTGCATGCTTTGACAGATCTAGTGATGCAGAATGAACACACTTTCTCCTGTATAGAACATAAACAGGAAACAATCTTAACTGGCAAGCTTTTCAGTGTAAGGAACTGGAGATTAAAATTTTAGTCAAATCCCAAGCAACTCATTCACAAACTTAAGAATGTGATCATCACTCATCTTTCAGCTGCTGTAGTATGAAAAGCACAAACTTAGTTTCTTCCACCTGCAATTACTGAAAACTGTAGCTCATAGATGCTTGAAAGTTTGAAGTGAGCACACAGAAATGAAAAGTTAAAATGCACAAATCAAAGCATCCTCTCATTCTCTCACTCAGGAAATCATTATAAGCACTAGACATATTTCCATGCACTTGCAAAATAGGAACATTGAATTTGTCACTGTCACTCACTCATACCCTCACACATATGCAAATTTTAGTAGTCGTTCTATTCAGTTTCCTTAGCTCAGAGTTTGAAGACCCAGTCTCCTTTCTTAGTGTGATACTACAGATTAAGATCAGGATGGGAAAAAGCAGAACTGCAAAGTTAGTATGAACTCACTCTTCTTGCTCTTTGAAGTTCTTAATCCTTATTCTGATTTTAAAATACATTGATTAAATTGTCAGACTTTTCTGAGAGGGACTGAAATGTGAGGAACCCCTCCTGCATAAATGGAGGCAACAATTTCCATTAGAAGGCCATGTATTCACAGGTGAGAATGAGGTAGAAAATCAGATTTGTTTGATTTCCTATGGCATACAGAGGTACTACAGGCTATTTTTTTTCCTGGATGAGCCCTCTTTACCTTCAGAAATCTTCTCTGAGTAGAATCTGAAATCTTCAGTTATTTACCCAAGACTTCTCTATGTTACAAAATTTACCAATTACTCCAGGCAAATCCCAGATACGTCTAGTGCTACAATATGCACTATTATCATATGTGCTGTGTTAATAATCACAAGCTCCATAGGGGCATCGTGTTCAGCTTGCCTCTGATTTAATGCAAGTGCTTTGTACTGACTCAGTGTAAAGTTGATGTGTGCAGTACAACTCAACTAAAGTAAATGTGAAGATCATCTGAGCTGTGCATGTATTTCTGGCTCAAAAAATGCTGAGACCCCTAACACCAGCAGTTGAAATCACAAAATGCCACAAAACTTAAGTGAAGTTCAAAAGATGTAAACCAGGATCAAGATGCATTGCATTTTACTTGCTAAATTACACACAATTAAAATGCTGTATTTTCTTAATCTGTAGCAAAACGCCTCAAATCTCAAAGACAAAGGAACCCTTTCTAAACCAAGAATGAATGCAGAATCAAATATACTTGTCTGCAGTCTCAGGTGAAGAAATGGAACCGGGTTTCTGCATATTTCTGAGACAATGGGAAAGTTGTTTTAAACAGGAAGGTTTTAAACATTTGGGAGGCAAAGCATCTTTCTAGGATTTTACCTTGTTATTTGTGTCTAGTTCTAAATATGGCTTTCATATAATTAAATGCTCTTTATATACAAAAGTCTTATTGAAGTACAGTAAAATAGAATGCTTAAAACTAGGCTTGTCTTTGCAGATTGAGATCAGAGAGACAGGAAAAAAGAATGTTTTTTTCAGAGCTTCATTTTTAGATGCTGACCTTAGATGTTATTGTATACCTTGGATAAAGATTGCTTGTGAGCCCAAGAAGCACTGCTTAAATAAAGCTATAGATTCAGAATAGCTTCAGTAACTGTTAAAAACCATAAAAACTTTTACAATGCAATTTGTCACTGCAATTGTCATCACAGATGGGCATACAGTAGGAAAATATTAGAGCTGCAATTGAAATAGAAAGGTTGCTAACCAGTCATGTCTTCAGAGATATATTTGAAAACACGTAAATACAAATATTCAACTATCTAAAATTGTAAAGCATTTGGCTTTGAGGGGGGAAATCTGAAGATAAAGCACATTCGTCAATGTACAAGCAAACAAAGGCTTTATATTTACAGTTCATGTAGCCTACTTCCATCTCCTTACTTAAGTATATAGAGGCTTATTAAAAAGATACAGCTTATATGCATTGTAGGAACAATATGAATATGTTCTCTGCAAGTGTGTTCAAGCAGTGTTACCTAAACATATCACAAACGTATGACACCATCAAAGCCAGACATTTAACTGGTTATTCTGAGATGACAGAGTATGCATAAGACAGTCATATTATTTTTAACATTCAGAAAAGGAAAGAAAAATAGAAGAAATATTCCAGAAGCTACCACACTCTGTAATGCATGTTCATAAGAGTATTCCCATATAAACCACCTTCAGATTTGAAGTCCCTCTCAAACAAGAATGTGTTGTGAAGTCCTTTCTTTTTGCGGAGTTAACTGCTGTAAATTCAACAGAAACGAGAGCAGGCCAATCTCCACCATCACTGCTCTGCAGTAAGGCTTTCAACAACTAGAATGATTCATACTCCTGTATTGTTTCACATTTCTTTTGCACCAACTGTGCAGGAAATAAGTTGAGGCTCTTCTCTAATAATAAACTTCTATAAACCAATTTTTACAAGTATTCCACTTAACAAAAACCCCACCACCTTTATAACACTGAATTGCCATGAGCACCAGAGTAATAATAAACTAACTGGTGAAGGCGTTGTGCAGAAATCAAAGCTGAGCATCAGCAAGGTGTTCACAGCTAAAAATAAGTTTAAACAGAGATTAGATTCTTTTTTTTTCTGCTTGATATTAACCCTTAAGATGCAGAGTTTTCTTTGAAGCTATCTCTTTGCACTATTGTTGTGAAAGCCCACAACTGAATCCTGAAACTCATAAAAGGAAATTAAAAAAAAAAAAAAAAAAGAAAAGGAATAGAAACATAGTAATTTTTACCATGTTAGGCATGGTAAAACCACAAAACCATAACCCATAAAACCAATCAACAGAGATGCATAAATACATGTTCCAGCTGTATATGTGCGTTATTGACAGTCACACACAGTATGTGTGCAACGTTCTTGTATTTCTTTGGAAATCTCTTATCCACACCACTATAGATCTGTATTAAAGCTCCCAAAGGCAAAAAATGATATTGCAAAATGGTGTTGTAAAAACACATGCAAACATGTGTTTTTAGAATGCCTTAATTATTGCATTAAGTTACAATTTCAGCTTCTGAACTTAAAATGACTATGTTAGAATCTGAATTTGGAGAATGTCAGCATTTCTATAAAGATCTCATCCTCCTTCAGTCCAGCCTCAGAGAGGATCTTTACTGGATAAATTTAACAGACTAACCCAACCTAAAAGATCAACACAGTTTTCAGTTCTCCTGATTCTTTTTCCAGACAAGGACAAAATCTTCCTTAATACAGATATGCTGCAGAGTTGTTCAGCTATAATTACACCACAGGGGTTAGAATAGTGGGTGTTCCCGAAAAGGTATTAAAAGAGAGGTGATGTGAATACATGCTTTCATCCAAGTCAAGGTTGAATAGAAATTGCAGCCTGAAATGGAATGGCAACCTGAAGGTTGTTGTAACCATCTTTGTGGATATATACATATCTTACCTAATAGGAGATAATTACTACTGAATATATTCTCTTTAAAATTACAGTAAAAAAGGAAGAATTTATCAACATATTAGAAAAAATGATTTTGACGAAGTTCCATTCACAGCCAAATCTGACGACTGTACAATGGTATTGAGAAACATATGGAATAGCACTTCTCTAAAATTTCCTTCTTAGAGTCTCCAAAGCACTGTAGCAGCATCTCCATTTGAATGTACATAAAATTGTGCAAGAATAATAGCATGTTTGCCTATGTTTTTGATAGTCTTATTTTAACAAACTTACTAACAAAGTAATTCAAAAGCTTGTGCTTGGGAGGCAAGAGTAAAGTTTAAGGTTAGGTGTAAGCAGATAAAAATCAACACTTAGTATTAGTTGTTAGGTGGAAGTTTACAGTAAGTATGTGTCTTGGAAGGAAATGACCTATTTTAGTCACTTTGACACAGACAGTTTTAGAAATACCATTACATGAAATTATTATCCTCAAATACTAAATTTTTACCCTAAGTATATTCTTGTGACTTTATCTATTCAACTCAGAATTCCAGAACTTCTTACCTGGTAGTTTACACAGAACATGTGACCTCCTGTGCAGCAGCAGCATTTCGACAAAGTAGCTCTGCTACATACATCTGGAGGAAGTATTTAACTACAGTCCCCACCCCTATCCTCATCTTACGAACAAGTTAGGAATTAACTTGTATTGCTACTTCATTTTGAATTGATTGAAAATGATTTTTTTTTAGGGTGTGGGAATCTTTGGCAAACCCTCTCTTCTGCTTTCTCCTGTTTTGGGGGAAAGACTTTTAGTTGTGCACATGCCAACAGACCTTTCTAACCCTTTCTCAGGATGTCCCAATACAACACACAGAGACTATGTCTTCCTTTGTCCAATGCATTGAAACCAAGGCTCTACTACTATGAATATGCCTCTTCTATGGGCCAGAAGCTGCAAAAGAAACCAAGAAGAACGACTAACAGCAAACAATTTTACCTGTGCCTTCATCCAAGGCATTTATCTGAGCTTATACTATGGAGTATTGTATATTTTAGGGCATGTCTGACAAACAACACAAATTATCCTGCTAGCTGCCTCTTCTCCCTTTGCCTTAGCAAAGCTCAGCATTCACATACAGGATGGGGAAAGGGACTACAAAAAAACAGCAATTAGGTGCTGCTAGAACAGTTAATCCCTTCCTCAAGGAAACAGAAGGCTCTAGTGAAATTTTTTCCCTCCATTGTTATTTTTCATGGGAAGGGTAAAAGCAAAACCAGAAAACAGTAGCAAAGGTATATGTTCTCAAACTGCACAAACAGATTTTACTCCAAGAGAAATAACTAGACTGGAAACTCACCTTCCAAGGATTTCTGAAACTGTGCATAGGTTTTCATATTTTTCAGAAAAAAAACCCAAAACATCCTTCTCCACAACTATTCATCTAAACTTCAAGCCTTCAAATGCTCACTTCGTAAAACATGTAACACTATCCAAATACCCCCATATCCTTTTTCTACAGACGTTTCCTCAAATTTTCCTTAGAAACTTTCATTCTCTCTGGGTGACAATGTGTTTTGAGTGTGGGGTGATTTTTCACGTTCAGCAAAGCCTGCAAGCAAGTCAATTCCCCAGCTACACCACAATCTCTTTATATAAGAGGCATCTAATTAGGTAAAAATGCCACTAAACTGCCTCCCTTAAAGAACCAGTTAACACTTAAAATTGTCATCTTTCAAAAAATTAAGAAATTATGAAATTGTAGTAGTTTGGTGTTAAGTAAGTAGAGAAGTGTGTTTTCTGAATGATCTCCATTTGGACATGTACACGAAGTTTGTCTTCTGGGGGCAAATAATTTAAACAGAAGGAAAATATGTTATCATATTATGGGATCTGCCTTCTACCCTGTTTAGAAGGCATCATGGTTCAGAGTAAGAACACTTTTTTAGACCACTGTTACCTTAAAGCTAACAGGAGGTAAAAGTGAGGGGAGGAGCGAGCACTGAGACTCTGTTGAGAAATCAGTGGAGTAATAAATAAAAAAAGTGATGTTAGAAGTTTCAATACACTCTGATCCTGTTTCCCATTTGATGCAAGGATCTTAATTTAAATCTTGTTTGGAAACTTTGTACCTTTACTATTCTGTACTTTTGTAATAAAATTATGGTTATCAAATTGTAAAATGCTGCATGGCAGATATGGGAACGATTAATCTAATATTGTTATATACCTTCTCTTTTTTTTTTTTGTTATCCTATGTTTTGTAGATTTCTATAGTTACTTAAATCTTTCATGCAGGCCAAAATTTCCTATTGATTTTGCAATAGCTTCTATATTTGCAGGAGAATCAATCAAGCAAACAAATAAGTAAAGTAGTTCTGTTGTGAAAGTACAAAAACACTGAAGCAAGTAGAAGGAGACTCTTTTACTCAGAAGTACAAAATTAGCAGTCACTTCTGAAAATTTGGCCTTCCTTGTTCTTTTGTTCATGTACTGATACTCTTTCCCACCTTCTTTACAGCATTCACATGCTGTGTGTATCTGTAAAAGAAAATGAAATAAAATGAAACAAGTGCTTGCACATAGGTCCAATCTCATATTTCCATCCAAAGTGTTGCTTTCTGCCTTGCTGTGTTTGTTTGGATCTTGGCAACAGAATGAATTTCCCATGAGCTTGAAGGAATAGTTTTTCATAGAATGTTCAATTTCAAGCATAGACCCTGAATTGTTTTTGGTTTAGCTTTCACTGAAGGGTGCCCATGATGTGGCAGAAACAGCAGTCTCATGTGCTAAACCCAACAAGCACCACGAGGCTTGTTTGGAGAGTTCAAATCTCTGACGAACAGCTGGCTGTTTCTCTGGAGAGCATTTCTATCACCTGTTCTCATCAGCAATAGTCTGCTTATCAGGTTCAATGCCAGTTTCTCCTCCAAAATTTGAACTGATGATTTCAAACACACACAGTTATTGCCTCAGGTTATGGTCATGAATCTTGCTTAATCAATAACCTGTAGTTCTCCCAGGGGTTCCTGTAGGGTCTCAGCAGCAAAGCTTACAGTATTTGAAGGCCAAGTTTTGAAAACTGAGCTTTACGGGGGGGGGGGGGGGGCGGGGGGGGAAGAAAGAAAAAAGGGAATATGAAAAATATGGCATATTGAGTAATACATGGATAAAACTACTTTATAGACTGCTTTGCTTGATCAAGCAAATCCATCAATATGGATTTTAATTAACAGGAATATCAAGCAAGCCAAATTGGAACTGAAGGAAACCACAGATTGCAGTCACAAATCTGTTTGCACTGTTCTTAGTGTGCTGGGTACTTTTACCTGTCATTGTGACTCATGACAAAATCCAGACAGTGATCATTGCTCTTGAAAATTATGGCTCTTGTACCTTAATTCTAAACAGGCTGGAAATAAACAAAATTAGGAATCATAATGTTTGTGAACAAAGCATTCCTAATGATAGGGTTTGCATTTCTCTTTGCAGCAAGTTCTCATTGTTTAAATATGCATTTTTATTTTTCACTCCCTGGATGTGAATTTTCTTATTTGTTTTTTATAATTAAATGCTAGACTCTCAAGCTCTATTTGTCTGTTTACACAGATGGAGTACGGCATGTTAACAGGAAATCTCTTCAGGGATTTCTGTGCTGCTTCTATAAAGAAAGGGCAAAAAAAATTAGTAATCTCTCCGCTTATAAATGACCCTGCATTTACTCTCCAGATTAATTAATGACAATTTGAAATAAAAGGGCATTTATAGTGCTGTCCTGCCTTCATAAACATTGTGTGCTATGCTATGACATATTGCTGCATTTTCTACATACTTTTCTAACATTAGCATAATTTTCTAACTAAGCCTTATCACTTTGATTTGTACTATTTGTACGATAACAACTCTTTGTACAAAATACATATATGAAGCATTGGTATTTTCAAAATCAGAAAGAATGAAGAAAGCATTTTTCTTTACATGGAGACTGTCATCTTTCACTTCAGTGGAAAGAAGGTGCACATTAAATTCCTGGATGATAGACTAATATAAGGTCAAAAAAATTGATTCTGAGGTCAGTTTCAGGATTACTAAAGACATGAACCTCAAGTAGACTCAGCACTTTTTTTGTTAATAAGCATCATTTACTCTATGTTTATTTCTTTTTGATAGATGATAGTTTATAAATAGAAGTATAATAAAACTAAGCTTTTAAATTATGTTGATGCCTTAAGGCACTTCACAGAGCATACTCATTTTAAGTGTACCTTCAAGTCAAAATATCAATAATTAGCTAATAAAATCTATCAGTATTATTCCATATAAGTTTTGAATCAATATTGTTATTTTACTGAAGCTTTAGCTAGGCTCCAACTACTCCAAGTAGCTGAAGTCTAACACTCTAAGTCTGGAAATGAAAACTTCACAAGCTGAAATTTTCTCTATCTGCTAGATTACAGAGAAACTTATAACCAGCTGTAATGTTGAAATGATCTGACCTTTTAAGAAAACCAAAACTAAACCAAAGCCAAACCCAAAACTCACCAACATTTTCCTGAAATGTAGTAATAGTATCTGGAATTCTAGCTGTAGTTCCCAGGAGAAACTGCAGTAAATCTAGAGTTTTGTTCAGAACTTCAGCACAAAGATTTGGGATGCCATTTCTTTCTACAGTGCATTGTCAATATTCTGGGACTTTCTGCATGGAGATTTTTTTGTTTTGTTTTGTGAGCTTTTGCTGAATTTTCATTACAAAGGCATTTAGAGAAGCTTTGGATATGCAGTTCAAGTTTTCTGAAGTTTCAAAGTGAAAATGATTTTTTTTCTTTCATCCTTACTGAAGTTTCAACTCCTTCAATCTTTTGGAAAGACACATAAAAATAGAAGAGATTTAAGATAGTGTAAGTTTTACACTAACCCAGATGTTAATTTTTTCTTTATTCAACCATCCTTAGTCAGAATTCTTGTTGTTGCTGATGGTGAATACATAAAAATCATTATCAACAGCATCTGTGATGGTAGCCTTGTGGATTTTCTGCCAGAGCTAGCTAACGATGGGGTTTTTACAAAGGTTTGATATTACAGGTCACAGGCGAAGAGAAACCAAAGTAATAGATAATTCCATATGCCTCAGTTTGGTTGACCAATCTGAGAAACATAAAAGGCACCCAACAGTGTCAAAACCCTATAAAAATAAAGCTTAAATGCTTTGTTCTAAATCATTTTCATATGGAACAGGAAGAAAAGGAGATTTCAAAATACGAAAGCCCTTTGGCATTCCAATTCAACTTTACCCAGAAAGACCTAGTAATTTAGATGCCTGGACAGGGGTTAGGGACCTGTCATGGCCCTGACAGCACTTGCTCTGGGGATTTGAGTGCCTCTGTCTAAGAAGCAGCCATGAAACCTTGGATCTGACTGCTGTGAAAAAACTGTATGAGGAAGAGCTGGGGGAGGACTTTGTAAGCACTGACCCTGACCCTAGCCATGGACTTCACTACCTGGTTCAACCTTGGCCTTGTTTTGTTACTCACTTGTCTGGTGGCCATGGGGACAGTGGCTGACCCCTGTTCCCATTGCTGGACCAAATCCTGACTTTCACTAACTGACTTGACTTGTTGGCTTGATCTGGACCTACCTCACTGCTGTAGGCTTGTCTGGTGATCTGGACTCTTGGCTGAGTTTATCCATTTATCCTTGCTAAACCTGCCCTGCTCTTCTTGCTCAGATCCTGTGGGACTGTCCCCTTCACCTCAGCCTCCAGTTTGCCTTCTCTCTCTGGTGGAGCCCGCTTCTGCTGTTCCCTGTTTAGGACAAGCTTGATAAGATTTTAATTTTTACATAAAAATATATATACTTTTTTGTAGATAAAACATTTTGAGAAGAATGAGGGGAAAATATAAATATTTTGTCAAGTCTATATAATCTTTCTTTTTATCTGGCAGAATGACAATGAGTCCATTATTGAGTTTCTTGCCACTTTCTGCAGAGCATTTGGTACTGCCCACTGACAGCTCTAGGCAAGCTGAAGATGGGCTTTGGAGGTGATTCACTATGGTTTGTGTTATTCCCACCTCTTGCTCCTAGCAAATAGTCACCAAGAAGCTAGGGTGTCCGGAGCACTTTCATGCATCTTTAGTGCCAGACACAAGAATTTTTAAAACACCACATAAAATGAGGTACCACTCCCAGAACCTTAAATGATGAAACAGAAAACCTGAAATTCTGGTCCCTTTGGACTAAATGTAGCCTTACTATTGATATCCAGTATGTCCAAATTCCCAAAAGTCTGTGTTCAATCACCTTCTCCCCTGTAAGAAGAAGGTAAGAAATGTCATTCTGGCGTTGACAAAACTATGAGGGGATTTGCTTGACTTCTGCTAAAAAGCCCTTGTTTGGTTTCAGCTGAAATGGTGCATGGGCAGAGGGCAAACTGGTGAATGGAAAATAGCTCACAAAGCCGCTGTTGGATGTCTCTGCTGACTGGTACACATTGATGTCTTGAACATGAAGCAAGGAAGTTAGGAAGTTAGGAAGTATCAATGCCAGTCACTAACTAGAACAAGATGCTGTCCCCAGCAAATGGGTACAGATGGCAAAATACTTATTTTGCAAATAACATTGAGCATATTAAGAGTTATAGCTTCAGATGAGCTGGAAGAGCTTGTCAAATGCCAAGCTTCATGTAGTCTGTGAAGTAAGGCTTCTGAAATACCAACAGTTAGCTTCCACTGCCTCATAGTTTGTCCACCTAATTTCAAATCCTGGTCTTGGCATGGAGTGGCTGATGTAAGTCAATACTTTGTCAGTTAGATGGCATTTGTTCAATTCAAATGACACCCATCAAGCTGACTTTTGTTCTAAAGCTCTGAGAGGTTAATTGAATGGATATGAAGAATAAGCCAGGCTAAAATTGTCTCTGCTCTAACTCAGAAGTACTAAGCCTCTGGACTTAATTTAAGACTCCTCTCTTTTGTGCATTAGACTGAATCATGTAGACTGTTTAAAGGAGAAAATGTTAATAAAAGACAGCTTAATTTTTAAATTTGCATATGGTAGGGAATTTCAGTACAGCAGAGTTTAGTGGGTTTTGTACCTATCAGGGAGACGAAGGCTTTTCCCATCTAGTATATTTATGCACTATGTAAGGGAAAGTGTGACATGATCTAATTTTTTTTTTTTTTAATTTGCAGGTTTGCTTATGACCTTCAAAAATGAATTCACAGACAACTTACTGTCAGTTTGGCGGGGATCTATGGTGACCTTCATTTTAATTTCAATAGCAACACATTGCAGACTTCTGTTTTAGATGCAAATTAATTAAGGGTATAGTCATTGTATGCTGAATTCAGTAGGTAATTATGAGATAATTTGGAACATTTCTGTAAAGTATTATGCTTAGTTTTGTGAAACAGCAGTCTGTGTTGGAATAAATAAGCAAAGCTAAATCTACTAAGAATTTTTTTTTTCCCTCTGCATTACCAAATAAAGTTAAGTTTCTCTCTAAATTGGAGCAGGCTTGAGATAAAGACAATATAAGTAGACAGTGTAAAGTGTCTTGTCAAAGAAAAATATTGCCTTAGTTGGAAAATATGCTCAGATGATTTTGCAGGGAGTAAGGTTGTAATCTTACCCAAGATTGCTTCATGTTTACTGTAAGAACCTTTCTGATTGATTGCATTTCAGCAGTTTTTGTTTTTAGGGAATTTCAAATTACTTTTGTTTCTAAGATGACAGGGAGTATACCTTTCTGCAGTAGTTATTCTAAGCTGCAGAAGTATGCATCAATTTTTTTCTTCCCCTACTGACACCAAAAAGATTGTGTGCAGCTTATGTGTTTCATGACAATAAAAATTCAAAATTCCGTTTATAAGGTTTCCTGTAGTTTGCTTTATCTGTGGAATTTCTATAATGTAAAGAAAATCATCATATAGCTTTATTCTTTATGTTTGTTTTATTTTGCATATTTTTCAGTAAGCAGTCCTGAATATTTCTGCTTCTCTGGAAGTAAAACTAAAGGTATTTCTTCAAATCTACACTTTTATAAATTTGAAGTTAACATTCAACTCACTGGTCAAATGTATTTATATGTCTTCAACACTCATTGCTACTGAGATTATTTGCAATTTTATTTGCCTGCCCTTGAATTGTATCTTCTCTTCCAAATTTCCCATCTTTATCTCTCTGAAATATACTGAACATCCAAGTGATGAATTGGCAAGATGAGACATTGCTAATGGGAAAAATGCAGTGGAGAGCTTTTCTTCCTCACCACTTTTTTCTGTGAATGTTAACATGGCATTCCACTTCATTTTCCACATCTGAGTACATGAGACATATGAACCAAACAAGTGAAAATTATTACTATTGCTAGTATTCACTGAGATATTCCATCATCTTTGTCCCATCTCTAATGAACATTCGTTTACACCCTGAAATCTCAACAAAAAGTCAACAACAAATGAAAATCCTCTTGGGATGTTCAGTGGCTACCATGAAATATATTTCATATATATTCAAATATATTACAGTATTGACTGTAAATGCTGTACTTTTAAAGGACAACTAGTATTCTTTTAAATCTGCTTAGGAATATCAACATAGAAAATACATCAGACTTGCAAGTTAAAATTTCTAAACTAGGCATTTGCCTATTTTGTCATGCAGTCTCTTCAATTTATATCCAGCTCCATTGTAATGAAATTAAGGTTCCTGATCTCTCAACCACCTTTCGAAATCTGCTTCAGAATTTTACTTTCTGGATATCATTTTGTTTTAAATTGATAGTGACGCAACTTTATACTGTGTTTTAAAATGTTTCTGAAAGGTGTATTTTAAACAGTCTCACCTTAACTTGTTTTAGTTGCTTTAGATTTCTCATTTATTGATAACAACGTAAACGGTGAAGATCTGAAAGACTGTAAAATAAAAGTAATGAAGTTCTTAATTAAGTTTTTGGTGTCTGGTATTCCTACAGAGGCTACTTCATTACTTACAGTTTAGAGCTTAAAAACACTAAATGTAGAGGGTTGGAAGATTTTTTCTGGACCATCATGTTTAACTTGTGACCTCAGATTCATCCATCTTAAGAATCGTGCTTATAAATGTCAAGCTCTGTCTTAAAACCAGTAGCATTTCTTTCCACTCTTGCTTTGCCAAAGCTACTAAAATATTTTCTCTAATGTTAGAAACTTCCTTTGAAATAAATTAATTGACAGCTTACATTTGATATTGTTTTAACATTAACATTGAAAGACAGGAAATTAGGGTTCTGGGGTACTAGTGTGAGGAATTCTGCTTCAAAATACATATATTGTGAGCATTCATACTTATAACAAGATTAGGTGACTAGACCACTTCTGAGTACTTGAGTACTGAGTATAGTGTATTATTAGGTAGCTTAAAAAAAAAAAAAATTTAAACCTTTCATATTACAGTTAGTTTCCATATTCAGATAATGTAGATACTACTGTACAGATAAAACAATGCAGTCTACAGAAATGTGTGCGTTAAGGATTTCTGTTATGATATAAATCAAATGGTTTTCTTGGAGTGACACCTCTGAGACAGGACTGGTGATGACAAGATGCATCAGTTCACAACACTGTTATACTGTTTTGAATCCACTAATAAAAAATGTTCACTAATATTCTGATATATTGATTGCCTGAAAGTACCTTACATACTCATAGTAGATGCCTGACTAATTAGCTGAAGTAAACATTTACAGAATTAATCCAGAATCAAAAGTGAAGACTTCATTATTAGACATGGCAACCTATTTGTTGAAACTTACTTATAAAAGTGTAAATACAACATAAAATAGAATCTGGGAAGAAAATTATTTTTATAAAATTTTAAGAAGTTGCCATTTCAAAATTTAGAATTTTCAGTTTTTACTTCTACCCAAAATTTCTAGCAGCAACATTATACGCACAGAGAAACACCTGAAGTCCCCACGTGCAGGGATCTACCTGAAGGCATTCTTAACATTGGGCATTGAAGTCTGTAGGGGTTATGTAGGAACTTAAATTAGAAAAAGAAAAAGTATTTTTTTTTCAACTAGTAAAAATTAATTCAATAAAAATAACTTCTCACACGCAAATTAATGTTTATGTTTTTCAAATTAAAGGAAAGTGTAAATCTTCATCACAATAAATATTATCATGAATTGTGTTCAGTTAAGCCTCAACATTTTTTAGTAGGATATAGGTATGAGCTTTATTTTTTGAGCTTATCATAAAAATTACTGAAAACATAATCCATAAGAACTGTTTTGTAAAAGCAAAACAACAACCCCTCCAGTTTTTTGCAAAATGATAATACAAATTATCACAAAAAATAATGACAAAGCACATGAAAAACTTCAACGTTTACTACTCTTAGTTTTAAAATAATAAGTCCAAAGAGAGCAATTGCTAACTCTAACTCTGTTTCTACATAAATGTGAAATGAGAAATTTCACATTTTGATACATTATGCTGTTTGTAAAAAAAAAAAAAAAGGAAAAAAAAAGAAAAGGACTGGATTTGTTTTTCAAATCTGTGCAGCAACACAAAACATCCATAACAAACTGTCTTTCAAGGAGGAATTTGCAAGTTATTTTTTATAATTGATGATTTTACAGTATCAGTGTATCTTATGATGTCAGAATAATGCACTGCTGAAAGCAAACCAAAGAATGCTAAATATTTTGATGCTACTTTTAAAAATATTAAGAAATTGGAAACCTAACATGATGAAGAATGAAAATCAGTATTTTACCTAGTTAACTTTATTATCTTTATTATAACTGGTGAAAGTATCTTAATAAAATAAATATTTCTAAATCATTTAGAAACACCCACCTTTCTAGGTACTACTGTATCTGTATTTTCACATTTCTAAAATAATAATTTGGATCTCCAAAACATACCCATTTTTAGAAAAAAAATTCCTACACTCACTACTTTCTAAGTTACCAAGAGAGGTCCTTGTTTTATTCTTTTTCTGTAATGGGTTGTATAAAATTCGCTGTTCTTCTTAGGTAACATGCTTATCTTCCACACAGTTCAATACTCCAGAAAGTCTGAGTAAAATTCCCAAGTAAATCAAGATATTTCATCTTGATGATACTTTTTACCACCCTACCACTATTATGCTTTTAGTAAAGTATGGTTCAGTCTAACTTTGCAATGTTGCATTTGATCATAACTTTTACTTTATGACCTAAGAAACCTGCCTAAATCCAGTCTATATAAAACTGTTCAGGTGATGGGACGAGGAAAGGTAATAGGTCTCTTTTTCATTTTCCTTTTTCTTTTTATATTCCATCAGGCCTTACAGAAGCCTAGTTAGGAGCAAGGCAGAAAGAAAAGCTCTGGATTAATGATGTCTTTGATATTTCTTGATGTTCTAAGTAAGTCATCAAATTAATATTATGGAAAAAAGTGCTCGAAGCAGTGAAAGAAGTAAATATTCTGCACTAATCCCAAATGATGCTGAGCAAAATTTTGGAAAAGAAATATACATGAAATGGCAATTTCTATCTGATTTTGTATAAGAGAATAGTGGTGGGGCAAGGCTGAACAGTTACTTATAATATCAGGCTTTCAAAACAGGTTGTGTTACCTTTTCCCAAAAGTCAAATCTCACTTACTGCTGATCATGATATTATTTCTATCTCACGTAAGACTTCTGTTTAATGTAAATGTGTTAGATTCTGGTTCTAATTTTTTGATAAAAATGCATTTCCACTGGGAAGATTAAAGAGTTCTGCTCTCATGTTTGAATATTACGTTCAGAGTCGAGGGACTGTGTTGGTCCTATCTGTAACCTGTTCTTTATTTAAAGAGAAATTCTGGCTGTCTGAAGTCATGCTTTAGATCACTATAGCACTGCAGCAACATTGATTTGCACTTCTAGATGAAAAATGAAAGACTGGATGTCAACATTATACAGCATAATTATGCTGATGCTTCAGCTGAGTTTCAGCACACGTCCTGTGGGGGTTAGAGTATCAGAAGTCTGAATAGAGTTGGGTTGAAAAATAGAATGGCTGGTCCCTTTCATTATGAACTTAATTCCCGATCCTTGTCTTCTGAATATACTGAATCTAATTTAGTTTTTAGTTAACATCAGTGGTAATTGCTTACAGAGACTGGATATCATGGAACCATAGGAGTTCAGCAATGACAGGAGAGAAAATATTAATGCTTAATTTTTTTCTGAACATTTCTGTTGGAGAGGCCTCTCTTTGATGGAGAGGCCTGTGGCATAGACAAAGGACGTTGGACCCTGTCAGAGGCACAGAGATCTCTTGGGTCCTTTGCTCAAAAAGGTAAAAAAAAAAAAAAAAGAAAAGTCCAAATGCTTCCAGATAAATATGAAGAGTGATTTTCTATGATGTGATTTCTCTTCAACCTTATAAATGTGGCTAAAAGTTAAGCAATGTTTCTTCTCGTCTACTTCAGGAGCTAATAAAATATTGTGGCACTCCTGACTTTCCTCACCACAATCAAAAGACCATGATGCATCAATATGTTCCTTCAAATAGTGCACAGAATTCATTTTCCCTCTGAGACCATTCATGAAACACCATTACTCCTTCATGCAATTCAGTGTATGCATTGACAAGATCAAGGTAAAAATATAGAAGAAAAAATACATATTTATTATTTAAACTAATTCCAGACATAGCTGTTAAAAGATACTTGAAAAAATTCACTTCTCTTCTAAAAGAACTTGCCAGGTCCACAAGTGACAAATGCAGTCTTACCTTAGTCTGAAGTATGTAGAAACTTACCCTTGACTCAAAAAATATTGAACAATGCTTTCAGTTTCTTATTATTTTGCAGTATAACTCCGTAAGTTACTAGAAGCTCCCAGTAGGCATATCTTTCCTTGGTATGAAACTATCAAATTTCATTCAGGTCCCAGTCTGCTATTTTTAAAAAGATTACATATTTTAATGGGAGAGTGTGAGCAATATCTAATGCTTCCAGCTTTGCCAATAGTTGGAGAATGACAGAACAGAAACCAAGTTGGAAATCTTGTTTTTAATTTCCATTTTTTCATCCTGTTTTGTTAACAGTTTTGGTTCAGTCACCAAACTAAAAAAATCAAATTAATTACAATTATATTTGGAATATTCATTTCGCAAGAAATGCTGAAAAAGTGAAAGTAATTGAAAGACAATTTGAATAGAACATTCTGCTGAAGGAAAAGTCTGAAATAATCAGAAAATTCAATGTGAAATTCTGAGCTTCAAATCTTCTGGCTGTGACAGAGAATCTGCAGCTCACAGAGTCTTGGTCTTCATACTCCAAAAGCCCATGCTGAGCCAGGACTTGGAGACTTAACAGTTAGAGTTTCTAGTGTTTCCACATTTTCAGGGTTGTGGCCTAGGACAGTCTAAATGTTGAAAGCTTATTTGTTTTGCTTGATGCTACCAGAATTCTTTTCATCTTTATTTGCTCTGAGAGGATGCATAAAATAAAAGCCAAGATAAATGATCTACATAAGTAATTAAATGAAAATTCAAGAGATATATAGGTCAAAATGTCTTCATTGATCTACTGAATTTTCCTCCCAGTTTGTCCCGAATGAAAGGGTAATATAGCTATCATAAAAGAATTTTTGTTAAAATGTTAAAATATGTTAAAAACATACTATCACCACCTCTGACATACGGAGCTTTTTGTTTATCTATTTGAAAGATCAGCTACTAATTGGAAAGAATTCCTTTGGACAATTACTCGTATATTGAAAAATGCATCTATAAAATATCGAAGGAAAATTCTCATGCTTTTCCATTTCATACTGATGAATCAGGGTTTAGAAAACAGACCACAGTTCATTCACTTTATATTTCAGAAAGATGTATAAACATTTATTATCTTTAATGGTTTAAGTGTCATCTCTGTTTTGAATACCTTATATTAAGGAGAAAAAAAAAAAAAGAGTGCACATTTTATGATCTGCCAACAGTGTAATGGAATATATTATTTCTCAGATCCTAAGCAGGACAGAAGAATGAATAGGAAAGAAAAACAGATTCAAAATTGTGGCTGCATTTCAGCAACTACTATAAATACTCCTATGACTACAGCAAGGGCCAGAATGTTATCTCTGGACCCCATATTAGTGTGGAAAAACAAGAGGAACAGGAAAGTCTCAAAAGAATTTGAAGGTCATTAGTGTGGAAGAGAACAAAGCTTTGAAATGATCAGAGGACACAGAAACTAAAATCACAAGGCTGTGAGTTAGCACCTGGTGAGCAATAGCCAAAGTAATTCCGTGCATAAAGAAAATAAATCTTATCATTAGCAAGTGATTTTGCTATTTTCAGGTTTCAGTATGTGTTAATGAATTTATTTGAAAGTCGAGCTGAAAATCATGTTCCAGTATGATTTTCAGGTCAGGTATCTGTCAACAAAAGCTGAACATGGAGAGATACAGTAGAAGATGGTTTGAGATTGTCCTTATTAAACATGTCTGTTGCAGAAAAGTCTAAACTCTAAACAAAAAAAAGTCCTCATCGCAGTCAGCCCTGCGTTAACCCAGATCTGTGCCTGAAGAAGCTGACAAAACAGATTTGGCATAATAATGTATAACATTATGGCATTTCTTTTTATCTGTTGGAGTTCCCACTTTGCTTTTTCTGGATGGTCATAAAGCATAGCTGGTGCATATTCTACTGTGTCTCCATCATACTAGGATAGAGTTAGACACTAGGGTTAGACACTATTGGATCCTCTGCCCAAATCTAGTGCCCTTTTGGAAAGAGTCACTGTATAAATCCCTCCCCACCTTTGTTAGAAAGTGATCTGTAAGTCCATTGTGTAGCTTTTCAAAAGTCTAATCCTCACTCTGAGATGGAGAATTGAGGACCTAGTGTAGTGAAGGAAACAACACAGTCTTTGTAAAAAATGTAAGGGGGGGAAGAACGTGACCTATTATAGTGAAAACAGGCTCTGAGGTTGAAATGTATAATGCCATTACAGGCAGAATTGCATTTTTGTCTTTCTGTTGGGGATAAACTGAGGGATCATTCCTGGAAAACACACTTCTCAAAAAGACAGAAACTAGCAAACTGAAAACCAGCAAAATGTCAAAGAAATAGCTCAGTTTCAGGAATGGAAGGTACCTGCTTCTACCTTCCCCATATCAAAATGAGAAAAAATGAACAGTTGTGAATATTGTATCTGCACCTAGGAGAGAAGACATATTCACACTGTCACTCATACACAGGAGGAATTCCTGAGTCTCCTACAGCTACCAGCAGAGCTTTTTTTCCTCCATTATGTCCATTATGCTTCAAAAAAAAGCTGTTTTCAGAAGGTGACGTCAGTGACACAGGACATGTGTAACTGAAAGAAAGAAATGTAACTCTCATTCCATCTCTGCTGCTCGTAATAATGGCTGTGTGTCGTGGTTTAACCCCAGCCAGCAACTAAGCACCACGCAGCTGCTCACTCACTCCCCCCCCACCCAGTGGGATGGGGGAGAAAATCGGGAAAAGGAGTAAAACTCCTGGGTTGAGATAAGAACGGTTTAATAAAACAGAAAAGAAGACACTAATAATGATAACACTAATAAAATGACAACAGCAATAATGAAAGGATTGGAATATACAAATGATGCGCAGTGCAATTGCTCACCACCCGCTGACCGACACCCAGCTAGTCTCCCAGCGGCGATTCCCCGCCCCCACTTCCCAGTTCCTGTACTAGATGGGACGTCACACGGTATGGAATACCCTGTTGGCCAGTTTGGGTCAGGTGCCCTGGCTGTGTCCTGTGCCAACTTCTTGTGCCCCTCCAGCTTTCTCGCTGGCTGGGCATGAGAAGCTGGAAAATCCTTGACTTTGGTCTAAACACTACTGAGCAACAACTGAAAACATCAATGTTATCAACATTCTTCGCATACTGAACTCAAAACATAGCACTGTACCAGCTACTAGGAAGACAGTTAACTCTATCCCAGTGGAAACCAGGACACTGTGATATTGAAGGGATGAACAGTATGTTTTATCATAGCTCTATCAGCACATTAAATATGAGATAACAAGTTCTGTTTCTTTTATTTTACCCATTAAGTTGTCTTACATCAATAACTATTTAAAAATTTCTAAATGTGTGTAGTTTTGCAACTTAAAGTATCGCTAAGAGGCATGGCAAAACCCTAGGTTCTTCTTTTAACTATTTGCACACACACACACATGCATTTTATTCCTATAATAACTAACTATTCATAGTAATTTAGTGACTTTTTTACTTTCTATGTAATAGTTTCAGTGATTTAATCATTCATTATAGCTCTAGAAAAGGATAGTCACATCTCATGGCAAGCAGATCTAAGTTTATGACATGCTAAAGGTCACTGAACAATTATTGGGGTTACTAATTGACTTTAATTTTTTATAGGTCTGTCAAAAAGTTGTAATGTATATACAGCATGCATGCTTTATAGAAATGATTTAGCTATTGGATCACTTTCAAAGGCCTTAAAGAAAACACTGTCTAGACAAAGAGAGGTGATCGGCTATAAAATGTTTCTGTAAGATTATGGTTCACTGTGAGCTTTAATGAGATGCTTTCTACACAGTATTACAACCAAATGAAAAGCAAAGTAATGGCATGGGTTGCTGTCACCTGTAGTAGGGGCAGGGTTTAACACATTTTACACTTATTTCACCCTTTTATTTGTGTTTTCTGTCTTAAAATAAATTGGAACTGAGCCAAGTACATTTGACATTGTAACTGCAGTGCACTACAAATAATAGTAAATAGATAAAATATACAGTAAAATAGGAAAAATGTATTCTTTTAGTCTCAGAATTGCTTTTAAAATTTCTTGTTCGTTTGTCTTCTGTTCTTGATATTTTATGAAGGCTTCAAAAGAAAGGGAAAGGATCTCTATTTACATCTCTAGTGATCCTGCAAAATCGACTGGTAATGTAACACAATGATACTGCAGCTATAAGCACTCTTATGCCATTTCAACGTGTGTCACTTACTGCTTTCATTACAGCAGATAATAGGATGAAATCAAAAAGGTCCAGATTACAATACTGTTATGCAAATGGAATAACACTTTATTCAAAAAGTTGTTCATCTTCCTTCAGGGCGATTATTCATACAACACAGTGCTTATTAAATGGAGTTGCTGCCATTTAGCTCTGTTCTACTTAGGTTCATATCCTCGAAGATATATACACCCATAACTCCCGATTTCAGTGTGATTAGGGGGATTTAGATACAATTCCAGTGGTACCTAAATACCCTTGTGAATCTCTCTTAGTTAATTTAAAGGAGTCTTAAAGTCTCAAAACCCACAAATTCATATTATGCTCACCCAAATTCCTCTCAATTCACCTGAAAGTTCTGGAATTACATATGGTAGAATAATGGTAGAATAATTTCAACTAACCCCAAAGTCACCAGCCATTATGCTCAGACTAATGTTCTTATTACATTAACACAACAACACTCTTTGTTTAAAAAGAAAGAAAAAAGAAGGAGAAAAGGCAGTTATGAGTTCTTCATGTTATGATGTAGGTCATCTTATGGTGCAGAACATGTATGTGTAGATGACTTTGTGTTCAACATCAGTAATTTACCTGGCCTCCGAAAATCAGGATTTTAGATTTTACAGGCACTGAAGCTGAAATTTTATTTCAACCCCATAATCTATGGTTTCAAACCAGTATCCAAGAGAGTAGGAATCTTTAATTATTTCTAAAAGTATAGTGTGTATAAACATCTGCAGTTATTGCTCGTTTTAGTGCTTTTTTCCAAGATTACAGTTCACAAGTAAGAGTTTTCAATTACCTAGTATTCTAATGCAACATTTGTGTAATTATAATACTGAGATGTCAAAGCTGAATGTAACTGCACTTGAGTAACTTGGATCTGTTATAGGCAGCAAAGAAAAATAGAAGAGGCAGCTTTAATTAAAAATTATGATCTTCAAATGAGTTCAGTATTATCATTTGATCCATGTGGTCTATCAAAATTTATGGAGATTTGAAAGATGAGTTCTATTTAAAAAGAGATGGAAAATAACAAAAATCTATGTATGTATCTGTTACGAATTTTTTGTTTCAATTTTATCTTCTGTTCAGTGCTAATTGAAAAATGATATATCTTACCCAGCTTGTGTTTTTATCATATCAAATTTTCTGATGACATGTAACCATCCTCTGTAGGCAGTCATAACATCACAACCAAAAAAGGGTGTAAGCAGTCTGTGTTTAGAGACTTGTCTGCAATGTCTGAGGCTGTGAATCTCTCCATTGAACAATAGAGCACTGAGTGAAAAAGACAGAAATTTGAATTTCTTTTCCAACACAACCTCCAAAGTTCACCCATAATTTAAGCCTTGAGTTTTGTTCCCTCCCCTGCCTAAAGACCTTTGTATTCACCATTCCTCCTTTCTGGAGGAAGGTCCCAAATCCCATCTTATAAAAAGTTCTTGGGTGGTATTTAAAGGTATACTTGCTTTCTCTTTTTGAAGAAGTTCGACATACGATGCATAGTAATTTTGAGAGATAGCAAATGAGAGAGTGAGTACAATTCTGAAGTGATTAGGCCACTTTCCTGCTTCAAAAAATATTGTGGCTTGTGATATCATACTTCCATGGAAAGTTGAGCCCCTTTGGCCAGAACCATGAGGATGCTGTGCCCCCGTAGCCTTAGCTTGGTGACTAATGAGTTCCCAGTAATCTGGAAGGTAATGGACCCAAGTTTCTTCAAAAGAGGTGGTGAAGGGAGAATAAAAAAAATGGGTGTTTATCACCTGCTGGGGGAATGCACTGGAGATGAAGAACCCAAAGCATTAGCTACCTTCTGGCAACCTACAAGGTCAAGCTCTACCTTTCCGTGAGCTGCTCAGCACTGCCATGGCTATCAGGACTTCAGTGTCTGGGGCATTTTACTGGTCAAACTGAGAACTAACACAGTCTTCTAACACTCACTGGAAACTGGAACAAAAAGCTTAGAGAAATATTGGATTCAGATCTAGGATCATTTGGGAATACAAATGTTTTTCTGAGTCTGGTTCTGCTGTTTCTTAGAAGGGCTGTGAGCAATAAGGATTACAGCAGTGGCTTTTGTTGCTGTTGTTAATTGTTGTTTTACCCCTTGCTGTTACTTGAAAACCAAATGGTGACCATATATATATATATCTGATCTTTAACATGTACACTTGCCATACCTCACAAAATTTGAATCGTATCAATCATGTAAAATTATCCAATTTTAGCTTCAGTTCTTGAAACTTTTCATGTTAGAGTCACTGATCCAAACTAAGAATGTCCACTCTGAATTTCACATGAGGGTTTGTTTGGTTTTTTTAGGTTAAGGATTATTGTGACATTTTTTTAGAGTTTGAGGAGAACCTAATCTGAAGACTAATGAACTAGTAAATACTGTTCAGTTCAAATACATCTAAGGATATAGCTTTGCTGCTTATAAAGCTTCTCCATGTATGCAGTATGCTTTGGTATATCAATATGTACGAAATGTGGCTGGTACATTAATAATGCATTTTCTGTTTATTCAGATATTGAGGACCAAGAGTCCAACAGCAGCTATAAATATCTGAAATTCAAACTGTCTGCAGTCACTGCTGCATTTTTTTTTTTTTTGCATAAGCCTAAGAACCCTTAATAAGTTCATCTTTAAAAGGTATTACATGGTGACACAGCAATTTCCTTGTGACTTTTCTTCTGCTTAGCTTTCTAGACCAGTATGTTTGATGTTTCATAATACTGTTGCAAAATATGAAGTTATATTATAAGTTTTATTATAAAATATTATGCTTTGAAGAGAAAGAGATGAAACTTGAAAGCATTTGGAGTACTTTACTATCTTCTACACCTACTGAACAGATTACAGAATTTTGGATTTGTTGTATTTTCTTTTTTAAAATAAAGAAAAGTTAGAGAGAAATGCAAAAATCTATCCTCTTTGGAAATGTAGTCTTAGTCCATGTTAATATCCCCTTCCATTTTCTCTTTAAATTTTCCAAAAGCTGGAAACAGTGCAAGTAAGGATCTACATTTTGAAAGCTTTTTAAAAAGTAATTCCTGAATGATTATAAGTCTTTAACTGTAAATAGAAAAGTAGTTTATTTATCACAAGATTGCTGTCAATTTCATATTTACCTCTGCCTTTAGAATATTCTAAAAGTAACATGGACAGCCCATGCAATTTCATTCAGGTCATAAACCAATGGTTTTTTCTGTGATGTTTACTGGAATAATGAATACTTTCGGAAGGTCAAAATTTATGTATGAGGAGTAGTGAGTCTGATTTCTTTACACCGTGCCACCCATGCTCTAACATGGGTACAGGAAGAAATATTTCATTGTTCTTTGGGTCTGTTGTTTAGCTGGATGTGTCTAAAAGTGTTGTTCCACAGACTCATTTCAATCTCTTGAACGTGACTTTGTCTGGACTCTATCAGAAGGAAAAGTACATTGAATCTTGCTTTCTATGGCCTGGAAACCTACAAACATGATTTGGAAACAAAACATGTCAGGGTCAGCCCAGGGTTAGATGGGAGGACCAGATGCATGAAGTGCACTTTGGATTGTACAAGCCCAACACCCTCTGACATAAGCTAAATTTGAAACTGGCCAATTAATTTAAAATTCCAACTTTGCCTAAACAACCAAGGCTTTATAAAAAGTTTTAAAGGTCTTTTTCTTGCCCTGAGGTGGTAGGAAATGTTAAGAGCTTGACTTTTTTGCTCTATAGAATTGAATAGGTTTTTTTGTGTAAAGTTCTATGGTCTTGTAGAGAATAACTTGAGAACAGGCTAATCTGCATTACATGACTGAGTATTCCAGAAAAACAGAGCCAAGCGCTAGTAGGAGGGTTGAAAACTTAAACTTTCAAATAGTTTTATCTTTATCTGCCAAAAAAAAAAAAAAAAGGCACACTACTAAATTCATAGATATGTATAAATAATGCTACCCCTCAAAAATGTCTTTCATAGTGTAAGAAAGAAACATGAAACAAAACTTTTCCCCACAGTGAATTTCAATTTTGCAGAAGCTATATTTTCAGAAAATAAAACTTTGACAGAAAATCCCAGTCAGCTCCAATCTGCAAGTAAAAGTTTAACTCAGTGGGTTCAACATAAGAATAAAAAACCAAAATGGGTTCTGAAAATAAATGAGTCAAGACAAGGTTCTTGATGTGTGTATTGAAGGTATTAAAGATTCTGCACTTTTTAAATTATACTGTTTGATAAATTCACTCATTCTGATCTGACAGAATTGCTTCTGGACTGCAGTAGTTACTGGAACCTTCTGTCATGGACTGCCATGTGGCACATTTGAAGAGCAACGTACATCAGGAGATGTGAGGATGAAGTGGGAGCAGTTGATGAGCGACACTGCCTCGGAGGAAGCAGTTTGTGATATGGAAAGGGAAAACCCACCACTGTCTACAGTATGACAAATGGTGCTGCTTGGCAGGCGAAACACCTGATTTTCAGGAAAGGAGATATAAATATATAGACATAAGTAACTTCTGAAGGAGGTGGGGTAATTGGTAATAAGAATTGGCATCTGTAGCATAGTGTAAATGGCCTCCTATTAAGGCTAGTCCATTACCAGTAGTATGACAATTTTAAAAGTCAAATTCATACTAATCATAGAGCATTTCACATTTTGATGTAATATGTTTGATATTCTGTTCAATTTTTAACTTTAATTTAGATTTTCAATCTATTTTCCAAGGAAGACCTCATTTAGGAAGTGAGCATAGACTGGTTCTGAAGTAGAAGCTGACATTTCTAAAATAGAAGAGGGACCATTTCAAAACCTTTGTTTCAAAATTTCCTCTAGACTTTTTTTTCAATTATAAAAATACAGTTATTGAAAATGATCAAAATCAAAACAAAACTCTAAAATACAAATGAACCAAAAATATTTGTACCAATGTAATACATGTAATGAATATTCAATGGTAGCTCTTTGAGTAGGTATTTTTTGATATGGGGCTGCTTTTAAAGATATGTTGCTATTTTCACTTCTTGAAATCTGCAGATTAATGTTTCTTGCCTGATTGAGCCAACACTAAAAAATACAAGCTAACAGGAACGTAAGCTTTTAGATTTTTATTTAGTTGTGATCTACACATACAAGAGAATCAATCTGTGAACTCTTAATGCATCGTATCCATTTAATCCCAACTTTGTTTTCCTCCTCCATGGAGAAAATATATTAAAGGCTACTTAAATTCAATTCTGAAGGTCTAAGAGTATTTCCAAAGTAGAGAAAATGCCATTTGCCTTCAGAAGAATTTGAGATGCATTGTTATGGAGCTAGATCAAGCACATAGGTAAGCACAACATACTCTGTTCAGAGGATTTTTGTCATGGGAACATCCAATACCCTCCCTGCTTTCCTGTTCACCCAGAGAAAGGGGTTCTGCCCTGCGCCGCACAAGGGCAGGTCCTCATGACAATCCCTCCTAGCTCAGTGAAGCTCCCAGTGGGGTGAAGACCTAGGCCTGTTGTGGCACAGGATAGGACTGTGTTGTGTTCAGATAGGACTGTTCAAGTGGGATGAGGCAAAGCCCAAGCTCAGGTAGTAGAGGGGCCAGCTGCTCCCAAAGGACTGGGGAGCCAAGGGTGACAGGGTCTTTCTTTGTTCTTACTCTTCCCTTGTTCTTACCCTTCCTCTCTAAGCATCATCTACCTGCTTCTGCCAAGGACAATGGGAAAGACAGACTTTTGCTTTGACTCCACAAAGCTAATTTTCCAGCTATAGTGTAGGTCTCTTCTGTATTAAAACTTACTAAAAAAAATTCTGGCTGAGCAAATATCTAGTTTGGTTATACTGGCAGCAAGAAAGAATAAACATATGATGCACAATATTACAGTCTTGTTAAGTTTGTTAACTTCTGTTTGCATTCACAGTTTATTCTTGTGATCTGACATCAGACATTTAAAAAGTCTAGAACTGGGTCTGATAAATGAAAAAATCAATATGTGGTTTGCTGCTTTTCTGCATATGAGAAATATATTTCAGCTGATTAATTTATAACATTAATGAGACAATTTCTGGATGACTACAGGAAAAGGGGATGATTTGCATTTTTATTTACCTGACAGGTTGCAGTCTTTGTCCTCTTCAAATAGGTTTCCCACTTCCCCTTAATTAAACACCTAGCTAATAACCAAGATAGAATCACATATACTAGGCCAATGTCTTATTGAAATGTGGGGAGCTTACCACCACTACCACCACCACCACCCCCCCCAGACCCCAGAAGGTAAGTTTGAGACATAGTATATGTTTGACAGCCTGTTTATTAAAAATTATTAAAATGCTCTGTAAATATTCTTAATAAAAAATGAAGTCAGTGAAAGGTGTTACTAGGGCAGCTCAAAAAAATGATCACCTTAATCAGATCCTGATCATCTTAATCAACATTAATAACTATAAGCAAGTTAGTCACTGTTACTACTGATGATACAAGAACTGAGGTAGGTTTAGATACCTTAAAGACACAAGCTCACCTTTAGAAATTACGTTGTATTTCTTAATTTCTCTGATGTTTTCTGCCAAATAATGCAAAATATTTAATTTTTTTGCTTAATAATTTAAAAGAAAATATTCTGCTCTGAGTAGGTTTTAACTCAGAAATGTATTTTCTAAAAAAATTTTAAATGGGAACCCATTATATGCATATTCATATACTGGGGTAAACTGTGAACTGTAATGTAGCATTTTAAAGTTAGTTAATTAGTAGCTTAAATAAAAGTTTTTCTAATGTGGAAGTGGAAAAGTGGAAGTAGCAAAAATTCTCTTTGTTTGTAAGTACACTACAGTTTCTCTTGTTAATTTTTAAGACAATAATATTTTGACACTTTCACAATAAAGAAATTACATCTACATCTATTCTTTTAAATTTAAAGAGACAATTTTTTGCTTTTAAATTATTCTGGTCTTTTCTTTGAAGTGTAAATGAATTAGATATTTACTTAAGGAATCTAAATAAATACAGGCTGCTGTGGTATGTGGGTATTTGGAGGCTAGTTTCATTAGGTAGTTAGGATTGCTGTGTATCTCACTTGTAATGTAATATTATATTTTCCTTGTGTCATTTTTTCCTCCATATTAATAGACTTTTTTTTCTTCAGGTCCTAGAACATAAGGTTAAAGTCTAGCTTCAGTCACACAGAGGCAGCAATAACGTAAGTAGTGATAATTATCTTACAAAAATGGTCATCAAATGTAAATGAAGACACTTTGCTAATAACTGGATTTAAAAATCTAACTCCATGTCAGCGGAATACTATAGTGTTTCAGTTCAATGTGAAATATAGGATTGTGGAATGATTGCTGGAAGTGACTTATTGATATGTCCTGCCCCCTGCCTTAAGGGAAGGTGAACCTCTAGGGTGGAATGCAATGGTGTCATGGTTTAACCCCAGCCAGCAGCTAAGCACCACACAGGCGCTCACTCAATTCCCCCCCACCCAGTGGGACGGGGAAGAGAATCAGGAAATAGAAGTAAAACTTGTGGGTCGAGTTAAGAGTAGTTTAACAGAACAGAAAAAAAGAAACTAATAATGATAACACTAATAAAACGACAATAGTAATAATAAAAGGATTGGAATATACAAATGATGCACAGTGCAATTGCTCACCACCCACCAACTGATGCCCAGTTAGTCCCTGAGTGGCGATCCCCCCGCCACCAGTCCCCCCAGTTTATATACAAGACATGACATCACATGGTATGGAATACCCCGTTGGCCAGTTTGGGTCAGCTGTCCTGGCTGTGTCCCCTCCCAACTTCTTGTGCCCCTCCAGCCTTTTTGCTGGCTGGGCAACTGAAGCTGAAAACCTCTTGACTTAGTCTAAACACTACTTAGCAACAACTGAAAACATCAGTGTGTTAGCAACATTCTTCTCATACTGAACCCAAAACATAGCACTATACCAGCTACTGGGAAGACAATTAACTCTATCCCAACTGAAACCAGGACAAGTGGATATGCAAGAAATCTGTTCCATAATAATTCCATAAGCAACGTAACCTGCAACCTTAGATGTTAGCAGCTCCAGGGGAGCTTGGTATGCTGACTCCAAGACAAACATGGAGGGTGGAGCAGAGTGGAGACACCGTGGCCAGGCTCTGTGATACCACTGCAGGGATGGGGAACTGGAACTATTGGAACAAGAATGGAAGGTCCCTGCATTGAATCCACTGAAGCAAGGAGGTGAAATAATGTCAACACTATGGTCTTCTGATTTATATCATAAGTGCCCGGTTCTGGAGTAGTGACACACTAAATCATGTTCTCTAGGTGAACTTTGCTCATTATAATCTCATTATAATACCAAAACACACCTCCATCCCCAACACTACCCACCTCCAAGGTGCAACCGCCCCTCACTGAGCATGTGCTCTGAATTTTCTCTAGCATATACCTTTAAAAGCAAAGTGAGAGAACTTTATACCAATCAAAGTAAAGGTATGTATGACTAGAGTCACTCAAGCTCCACCTGAAAAATAAGAAAATATAAAAGGCCCAAAGAGAGGAGGAATGTCAGGGAAGACACCATCACAGGCAAGTTGGGAGGACATCTCTGTCTTCTGGGATCAGCCGACGGGCTGAGCCTCTCTTCCCCCCCATAGGGATGCCCATTGGGTAAGATTCGAACACTCAGTCATACCAAGTGCTTCCCCGGGAAACTTAGAAATCTCTATAGAGTTTTTCCATGAATTAATGTGCTTGCAGTCCACTGTATTATTATTTGCACGTGCTTTGCAGACAGTGTATTTATCACCTGCAATCCAAAAGAACCTGTACTGTTGCTTTAATAAACTGCCCTGCTCATTAATCTAGTCATAAGAGTTCGTTAACGCAATCAAACTCCCTAACTCTGGTAATTCTCATGTATTGAACATGGCTAAGCTGAGAGTGCAGTACGCTATTAGTGCATCTGTCATCTGATAATTCAACATATTGAATGTGACCCAACTTATAACGTTGAATTGGACATCACTCAGAAACTAAACTTAGCCGCCCCCAGCCCCTCTGACATCTGAGGATAAGCTGGAATGCAAGGGGGGTTATTTTCTGCCAAACTTCTTTACCCTTTTAATGCAACAAGGTTACATATCTTTAGCTCCATATTTTTAATTAGATTACTTAGTCAAATGCAACTACAATGCCAAGGATATATCACATGTTCAGATATATAAATTATGAAGGTTAACTTTAAAAAATACAGAAAAAAGTCTCAAGATGTGTCACATCTGGGTTTTTTTCTTCATTTTAATTTAACAAATATTAGTTTCTGAGATCAGTATCAGCTTTTATTTTCTTATCTTACTTTAATAGTGTTCCACCCAAATAGAAGAGAAAGAGTTCATTAATTTATTTCCAATAATTTTGAAGCAGTATCAGATATTTTACATTTAAATTAGATATTTTTCAAGGAACTGTTTTTCACAAAGGAAAGGTCATACATCTAGAGAGAAAAGGAAATCTGAAAAATGTATAAGAAGATAAATACCTTCCCCAATACACATTTTTATAAAAATCTATATATCTCAGATATTATACGGATTATCAACTGTAAGGAAAGAAACTGAGTTGGAGATTTCAAAGTCTCATGACTGAGTGGCAAAAAATCTAAGGATTCTGTAGCTGCCTTTTATTTTTGAGATGAAAATTGCCTGAAGAACATTACACTCTCTTCCACTCATTTTTTGGTCTTAAATTTGACATATGTGGTATGTACTTACAGTGTGATTTCTTCCTATTTATAATTTGCTCATGTGTCTGCAGCTGAATTTCTGAAGTGAGCCCAGATCAACTGGAAATGAGTCTATTTATAAGAAGAGTAAGTTTAGCCTTCAAAATCTATGCTGTATGATGAGACCAAAAAATGAGTTTCATAGAGTCATTAGGAGTAACTTTTCCAATAATCTGTTATGACTCAATATTTATTTGGCCAGTGATACACTAAATAAAGCAATGTAAACACATTAATAAAAGAACTGACTGTAAAATAATCTGTAGATTTCATATCACATCTAAAAGTTGAAAAAAAACCCCACTGGTATCTCGTTCAACAGTCAAATTTTAACTCCTATCTTTGGATAGAAATTATAGTAACTTAAATGATTTGCCAACAATTTTTCCAAAAGAAAGGCTATTAATTTTTTTTTTTTCTTTCAATGGGAGCAACTAGAACTATATTAATACTTTTGGAGTACTTGCATATTGAGATCCCCCTCACACTTCCATTATGAAGAGAATATATGTGTTATTTTTACAGTGTACCAGCTAGTCTATTAACCTACAGGATTGAATACAATTTATGAAGGCAATTAAAAAAAATATTATAAAGAGGATTTTGTTTTCTGAGTGTTAGCCTAGTTCACTAATTTTGTATTGGGGTAAAGAGAAAACCTAAATCATTATCTTTCAGACTTTGGAGATTTAGCAATACAGGTAATAATTTCCTGGTCATTTGCTCTGGGATTTGTCCTATCCCAGAACAGTCAGATTTCATTTTTATGAGTGACTAATAGAAAAATCTATGACCAGTGTATTTTTGTCTGTATGATATCTAAATCTATTTAACTACAATATTGCTGAATTTGCAGCAAGACTGTAAGCAATCCAGTGTCTGATTTATGAATTCCTTAGCTAATCACATTGCTTGGAAAATCAGTAGAGATAGATCAGTTAGATATGTCTGTGGCTGACATAGTAACCTGTGTTTAAATCATTAGAACATTCATTGACGATGATGGAAACAGTTATGCACAATCCTGTTTTGTCTGACTTGGCTTATAAACTTGAAGCTTGGCCTTCCACAACCTCACTGATGACTATGCATTACCAATTATTCATCACTTTCTGGGGTTTCACTGTTGTTTGCTTGTGTATATAAAAAACAACAGGAGAACTAAAAGAGATTCAGCTCAAAATGGACAACTTTACTGTCAGAAAATATATTTGAAATATGGGGATGAATTTCAAGTGCCTTCTGAAGAACAAGGATTTGGATCATCATCTCTCATACTCAAAATACAGGTTCTCACTATTGGGATAAGAAAAAATCTTCCTCTGGTTTTCATGAAAAAAGAAAGATTCTGGATGTGTAGTCATAGCGAACATGGAAGACATCATGTCATATTATGACTCCTGACAGATGTAAAACCATTTCAAAGATGTCTCTAGAAGAAAAGTTCTAATTTTAAATTGCCTAATTTCCACTAAATTCTTCATGGCTTATGAGAGTCACGTATTGCTATGGGGAATACCAGTATGCCCTCACTTTATATGCCTTCCTTATTAGATTATATAACTACCTTTATTTTTTTAGGTATTATCAACAAGGTATGGTAGGCCAGTACTGGCCATCGGTTTGCTATTGAGTCCCAGTTATGTCTTGTTTTGAAGAAGAAACTGTTTGGTGTCAGGGCTGTGAATGCACCCATATGTCTTAACTGCCCGTGACCTTTGGGTCTGAACAAGTTTTCCTCACAGTAATGATGTTTCTATTTCTTCTCTCCAAATTATTTAACTGCTGGCTCAGTCATTTTGAAGATCATTTTACCTTTTCTGAAAAATGTTTAAATGTGAGAGAAATAATTCTTCACTAAGATTTTCTCTTGTCACATTTTTTTTTACATTTATAACATGACAATTAATCTGTTAAAAGTTTGTGCAGAGAAAATTATTTAAGATGTTTCAAACAAAATTGTTTAAAAAACCAACTCATTCTAAGGCCATAGCTGGCATCCTGAGAAATGCTGACACTGCAACGATGTATTTAAAATTGCTTTCTAGATCCACCGAAATGAGGCAGATCCAGCAGTTCATTGTATTTTATAACATCCAGAAGAGTTAAAGAGAATCTATGTCGCCTATACTTACCATATAATATCCACCTACACTCTGGTCTCAGTCAAATTGTACTGGAAAGGATTACTATAAAGACATAAAATAAAGGGAATTTTGCATCTAGAGCAAACACTTATGACAAACAAATATCATTGTGCTTGAAGGCACAAGCAGTTACTGCCACAGTCTGCATGCATTTTTACTAAAGAAATGTTCTTACACTGTGAATGCTGCAGCGAGTGATGATAGATCATAGCGAACACTTATGCACTTCTTCACACTCTTACATCAGACATTGTCACAGACATGCTGCAGTCCTGAAGCATTTCTGAATATAAAACATGAAAAAACTCCAACTTGAAGCTCTTCCCAGCTGTTTAGGTACATAAGCCTTATCCTACACATGTCCTTGAGCATCATCTTTTTCAAATTTAGGAAGAGTCAATGTCCAACTGGATAATATGTCTGCAGTTTCTCATCTACAATAGAACGATCAGTTTCAATTGGACTCTATGTATCAAATTCCTGCAACAAGCTAAACCCCCTTCTCAATACAACTAAAAAACCCTTTTAATCTTTTAATTTATTGGGTTTACACGGCAAGGTTTCAGTAGTAGGGGGACTACAGAGGTGGCTTCTGTGAGAAACTGCTAGAAGCTTCCCCCATGTCCGACAGCGCCAATACCAGCCGGCTCCAGGATGGACCTGCTGCTGGCCAAGGCCGAGCCCATCAGCGACAGTGGTAGCGCCTCTGGGAGAACAGATTTAAGACAGGGGAAAAAGAACTCCATGGCAGCAACTGCAGCCGGAGAGAGGAGAAAGAATATGTGAGAGCAACAACCCTGCAGACCCCCAGGTGAGTGAAGAAGGAGGAGGAGGAGATGCTCCGGGCGCCGGAGCAGAGATTCCCCTGCAGCCTGTGGGGAAGACCATGGTGAGGCAGGCTGTCCCCCTGCAGCCCAGGGAGGTCCACAGGGGAGCAGATCTCCACCTGCGGCCTGGGAAGGACCCCACACCGGAGCAGGGGGATGCCCGAAGGAGGCTGTGACCCCATGGGAAGCCCGCGCTGGAGCAGGCTCCTGGTGGGAGTTGTGACCCCATGGAGAGAAGACCCCACGCTGGAGCAGGTTTGCTGGCAGGACTTGTGATGCTGCGGTGGACCCACGCTGGAGTAGTCTGTGCCTGAATGACTGCAGCATGTGGGAGGGACCCACGCTGGAGCAGTTCGTGAAGAACTGCAGCCCATGGGAAGGACCCACATTGGAGAAGTTCATGGAGAGTCACTGTCTCCCATGGGAGGGACCCCACGGTGGAGCAGGGGAAGAGTGTGATGAGTCCTGCCCCTGAGGAGAAAGGAGCAGCAGAGACGTGTGATGAACTGACCCCAGCTCCCATTCCCCGTCCCCCTGTGCTGCTGGCGAGGAGGAGGTGGAGAAATTGGGAGTGGAGTTGAGCGTGGGAAGGATGGAGATGTGGGCGGAAGGTGTTTTGAGATTTGGTTTTATTTCTCATTACCCTACTCTAGTTGACTGGCAGTAAATTAACTTAATTTTCCCTAAGTCGAGTCTGTTTTGCCAGTGATGGTAATTGGTTGAGTGATCTCTCCCTGTCGTTACCTAGACCCACGAGCCTTTTGTTATATCTTCTCTCCCCTGTCTAGCTGAGGAGGTGCGTGATAGAGCAGCTTTGGTGGGCACCTGGCATCCAGCCAGGGTCAACCCACCACAGTCCTTTTTGGCACCCAATATGATGTCCAGCATCAAAACTGGATATACATATTCATATGGATAACTGAATCTTAGCAGTACCTTTGGAACTGGACCACTAAAATAGGGCTTAGGGGGGGATTGTTAGATCTGCCTTATAACATATTTTTAAATATGAATGTGACAATTGCACATACTAACATAATTAGATATCAAATGTGAAATTTCTCCCTCTTCCATCACATAGAGAAAGATTTTTTCAGGGCACGAGAGAGTAACTTTCTTGGAAAAAATACTACCTCCTCCTTTAAAAATAATTCAAATAGCTAACTGAAAACTTCAATAAGTGATATTTTGAAATTATGGTTAAAGCATTCTTAAAGTAAAATTTTCTAGAGGAACTTAAGTTTTGATGAAAAAATAAAGCTGTTACATGTCAACTTTATTCCTCTGCCATACTGGAAAATCTATGTGTAGCATAATTTACAGAGATAAGTATAAGCCTGAACATTTATTTTTTTTGCAGAGAACATCTTTTTCCCATGGAAAATAGTATTTACCTCTGCTATTTGAAAACACAGCAGCACTGCCCCTTCCTGAAATGGAAAAGTAATGATGGCTGGCTGCAGTCATTACTGCACATTAACAGAAGGTTATGACACAGGCATTGCTCAAATACAGTAACTGTATAAAGAGGAGATATGTTTTCAGTTTCAAATCCCTTTCACAAGATGTTGTTTCTGTAAAAAACAGAACTCAGAATAGGGGAAAAACAGACTTAGATATTTGGATTTAGAGACAACTGACATTCTATTGCCTAGAGTTCAGTAAATCATTCTAGCTAGCTCTGAGCTTGAAAGGGGTATGCAAAATTTGGTGTGAGAATAATTCCCAATAGAGAGTCGATTTGATTTGTTTTGTATTGTTTGTTTTTTCCCAAGCAGAATTATTCTTATGAATCTATAGGCAATTATATTTAAAAAAACCCCAAACCTTTTTATTCAATTGAACCAGTTTTCCCTGAATAAATATTGTTGTAAACTTGTACCCAATGTTTGTAGGGTTTCAGACAAGACATTCTGAAAATGATTATTGATTTTGTGTATGTGACTTAAATAGAGATATGATCATTTCTCATCATCTGAGTTTTTACATCTATTGCAAAAGCCTAAATGGGATATGAGAGGTGGATAGGTCTTGAGCTGGGTCCTCCATGTAGAAGTAAATTTTATTTGCAGCTTAAAAACAAGAACTTGCTCCACTCCAGTTTGTTTATATTGATGGATAATATTAGTGTTTTTTATGACCCTTGAAAACACAATGCTTTCCCATCCTCAGCTAGATACATTCATGAGTAATGGCACAAAGGAGATCATGCTCTAGATCTTCACTCTATGTCATGCTTGTACAGTTACAAAAATATTTGAAATATGTGAGGAAAGTACTATTGTAGCACTGAAGAAACTAGTGGTTTTTTTTCTTAAGTCAAGAAATAGGACAATAAGTGTCTAAAAGAATAGGAAGGAATATACTCATGTGTATGTCGTGTATACACAGACATAATGTGTAAAAAATAATGGAAAGAAGAGGTTAATTCAGCTACAGTGTGTATGTATGAGAAAGAAAGACTACTGAGCCATAATAAAATCTTTTAATCTTTATTTAACAATAAGTCTTGCTATCACAAACAGTTGGGGAAAAATGTTTTGTCAGCAATGTACAGATAATTATAGAGAGAGTTGCTTTTAGCTAATAATCTACATAGATCATTGAAATTGCAGGTACGTATTGTGTCTTCTAACTGGAAGACATGTTGGTCTTTTTGTGGATAGGAGTACCTTCATTTATTTTAGCTTTTTGTTTAAAATCCTTAAATATCATTAAATTCATATTTCAAAATAAAATCATGTCAATGTGAACCCTAAGTTTTATTTTAAAAATATTAAAACAAGATATTATGACAAACAAACAGCTTTGAAATTTCAAGTACTGTCACTCAAAAAATCCATATCCAAATTTGTATTTTTCTACCATAAATCTTAATTATGGTGCAGCAAAATAATACTTCAAAAAAGGTTTCAGCTACTTCTTTCTGGTCAATTCTAATCAATACAAAAATTCTTGCTGTAATTGCTGAGATGCAAGAAGAACTTTGGAAGTTAAGTAAGTGTATTCTTATTTGCTTTTTTAATGGTAGCAGCACAGCTGCTGTGCTAGGGTTTCAGTGCTGCTTGTTATGTTAGCTAACCTCAGCTCTTGCATGCTTATGCAGAAGCTAAAGATTGTGCCACGATGCTTCCCTATGATTAATACCACAGTTATAAGAGGATGGTAACTTCTCTTCATTATGGCTAGAAACCGGGGGGATTTGCTTTGGACCGTACAAAAATGGAAAGATGATAACCTCTCATGCTGTGCAAGAAGCAATCAGGTAAAGTTAAAGGGCTGGATGAAACTCCATCTTGATTCAGACTGAGTCATGATTACATTTAAAAATATTTAAGTTAAAAAGAATCCACAAAAATTGACATCTCACTTTCACAGAAGAATCAGAAGTAGTACAAAAGTTATCTCAGAAACAAGAGAGGTAGTCTAAAATAGATTTATCTGTGTTTCTGTTATCAGTTTTCAAATGAAAAAGCATCGGAATAATAAAGGTACAAAGGGAGGAAGTAGGTTTTCATTTCAGTAAAGGTTTCCATCCATTTCTATAGGTTAATGGAACAACATGGTGATCTCTCAGATGAGGAAGGTAGTCACAGGAGGAATTCTGTTCTCATCGCCATCAAAAACTCTAGAGGGCTAATCAACATTGTTTCAAATATTGTAAACATTTTCCTAGACTCTCATAAAAATATAAAACCACTGCTTAATGGGCCGTCTATAGAAAAAACAGAAGGAACAGAGCTCTGAACTCTCTGTAAAAGTTGCTTCCCATTACTCCATTCTTTCTGTGAGGACTAGTAGCTGGCTCTCAGTACAGGTATGACTGCTGCCATTGTGTATACTTTATAAAATAGGCAGCAGATAGCCTCTTCACTTGTTCCAGACAAACAGTTCCCATCCATTTTAACAGCAGAGTGACTGATCTTTTCACAGGAAAACTGTTTTCAGGTGAGGTCAAATGCAAGAAAACTTGTCAAAACTTTTCATGTAATGATAATAAAAAATATAAAAAAAAGAAAATATGATAAACCGGAAAATACTTTGCTGAGTAAACACATTACTGAATTAAAATGACTTAGAATTCCTTTTTTTGTGGAGCCCCATTTACTCACAGAATTTTACATTTCTCCTCAAATCGTACCTTCCACCCTTTGCTGGAATGCTGGATCACTGATGTTCTGATCCACTTCTTCTGCATTTTTTTTCTCTCCTTGCTTCTTGGAATCCTCTCTAGTGTGTGATATATTTCTGGAAATAATAAAAAAAATCCTTAAAATTAAAAACCTGTTGGTACTTGAGTGTTATGGATGCTATCCATTATTCTCTTCCTAATCTTAAAAGTATGTGGAAGCTTTGTTCACAAATATTAAATTTATTGCTGTTGCCAACATCCACACCTGACAATGAGGTATGGCTAATAGTATAAGATCTCTCTGTATAAAATCATAACCCATAAATTCTCAAGCATGATATGCAGATGTTTTTATTCTATAAAATCCCAGCAGAGGGCCACAGACTCTCTAAAGGCATACCATTTAATCCTGTTAACTACACTGAGTAAGGCAGGAGCGTTGCCTATTCTGCAGTCTTGGGGGAGTGTCAGAACAGGTATTTGCCACATCACTTTCTTCTGAATGACTACATCTGAATGAAAAATCCTTTATGCCTTAACACCAGCAAAGGGAAAAATAAAGAAGTCCAAGAAGGCCAGGACACTCAATCACCTAACTGTATGCAAAAGTAAGACTTTGCTGAAGGGAAGCAATGCAGCCTGGTTTCCAAGTCATAGAAAGCCACCTGACATCTTTAAGTGTACTGCCTGAGGTGGGGAGCAATAAAGAATACGTGTTAAAGCCAATGTTTTCAGCAGTATTTCTTGAATAAATGTTTATAATATCTTTTTTTTCTTTTTTTTTCCTTTCTTTTTTTTTTCCCCCAGAAAGGAAAGTACACCTCAGTTTAATCAGACAATATTATCTGGAGAGCGTAATGTGTTTTCCTGCTGTTAAAATATTCAAGTACTTTTCAAATTCTGTATAGAAGTTCTATGCTTTTTTTTGCAGTTACAATTGTGAAATAATAAACAGATGTTTTCTGTGTTGAATCTCTTTAAGTAAATTGTTTTAAATGTCAAACCATGTTGTTTTACATTTGGATGCTCACATTTTTCACCCATACAGCCAAAATAAAATGTGAATTCAAAGCCTGAGACTTAATCAAACAGACTTGATAAAGAAATGTATTTTCAAGATAATTTGTTCATTAATTGAGAATAGTGACTATCATAAATTAACCATTTCTTCAAGGTTAATTAGAACAGGTTAATTGGTTGTAAGGCTATATACTCTAACTGGAGGGTCTCTGCTATGATTCACTTCAAAAATCCAATAACCAGCTTGACTTTTACCAGTAGAAAATGCCCTTTCTGTCTTTGATTCTGCTTTACCTATTTGTAAACAACAACTTTTCTAATTTTACTTAATGCCCCATCTTCAGTCCCAGCAGATTCTTTACTGTGATTAATTTCAACCCTCAGACAGTTCACTTCTTCCTCTGCTTCTGTCTCTGAGGAGCTTATTACTGATTTCTCTAAAAAGAAAAATTGACAAAATGTAATATTAAGTCTTTTCCCATCAATATGCACAGCCACCTCCTCATGTCTTCTTTTTTTCAGCCGCTATTGCACTTTTCTTATCTTTCAACACCAATGAAGTATTTGTCATTTATGCTTTTTTTAATCTTTTCACTTACACCAACCCTTTTCTGAATCATTTTATCACTGATTTAGATGAAGTATTATGAAGTTACATCGTTTCTGTTTCTAGGTATAGAGGCAAAATAGTAACTTCTTGACACCTTCTATATACCTGTACACCTATGGAAGTCTGACTCATAAACAGAACAGAAACAGAATAGCCTTATTGTCCTTGTCTCCAAGATGCTCCACAAGAGTGTTTTGATATAACACACCCACTCTTTAGCTCCCTAATATTGTTATTGCTGGGTAATTAACAATGTCATCTAGCAGTCTAATAGTACAAGTGCATGTTCTGTGTATTTCTTTCATTGACTGTCCTGCAGCAGACCACCTTTTTCATTTTCTGAAGTGCTACAAAGTCTTGGAGTCGTAAGAGCATCGACACAAGTTTGATGGATCCTAGAGCTGAGCAGTTCTCTTGTGTATTTTACTGCTGAGGAATATCCTGCACATCCATCAGTGTTTAATGAGGCAGATTGCTGAAACTCTTATTTATAGTTGCCTCAGGAATTGATTTTTTGCAGCCCTCTTAAGAAGGTTATTTTTCTCATTAATACTGCTTCTATAGTTCAGCTGCTCTTTTTCTGATCCCCATGTCTCTGCATACTTAAGGAAGAAACATATTACTCCATTTTGACCACTCTTCATCAGCTTTTCATACAACAGGCTCATTAGCAAGATATACTCTTAGTTTAGTTTAGGCTTCAGTTTGATTTTCTAACCACTTATCCTTCTAAATCCCCAGGAAATCTCTTTGCTGACTGCTTTCACCAATAATCATGTCTTGAATATTCTCCATTTATAAAACATAGATCTTCTGGCATAAGTAAAGAACTTTCTACAATTATGCTACCATTCTTTGAAAATATCCTTCCATCACATTGTAATCTTGAAAATCCATACTCAGCAAACACTAGAAACTGCAGTGAGGAAAAGAAAAAATACTTAGTTCATAGACTTACAAAGCAAGTTACTTTGACATATTTTTGCACTCTCAATTTTAAACAAAGATTTCCCTATGAACAGTTGGTCTGTAGTGTTTTACCTTTGACTGCCTTCACCTTGTCACTCTTAAATTCTTTATCTGGTTTCCAAAATATTGCATAGACATTCCAGATAAATATCCCCTCTGTCCATGAGGATTTGCACTTGAAAAAATCCATGGAAATAAATGAATTTTCAGTGACAGAGTTCAATCAATTCACATGGAGCTGGCATATCCTTTATCCAAAGGTAGGTATGTGCACAGATATGCATGTGTAAGCTAGTGAATAAACACCAAACTTAGGAGGAGGTATTAAGATTCTGCTTCAACCACTAATTTGTTCCCAATATTAGAATTGTTCCTCTGAATACTCAACTTCAGTTAAATCAAAAACTTTAGTTAAAGTTTCATTTTAAAAGTTTAGTGCTTTGTGAAGTCATACACTCCCTATGAAATTCTACTATAGCTCCAATTAGTCCTTAAACGTAGTGAGTATTCCACAAATCGGGGGAAGGATTATGCCATTTTTTGTAGGGTAGAGCCATTCCTTTCTTTATCGTACTTGTGCAGCATAGGTGCTCCAGTTGTTGGCTCTCTCACACAAAAGGGTAACTGAGGCCACAAAAGGGATGCAGTTCAGTACTAAAATCAAAAGTGTATTAGTGAAGGACAGGGTCCCCTTATGCAGTAATTAAGGTTTACACTTTTCTATTTTGCTTAATAGATTCTGTTCCATTTTTTAAACTTTCCCAATCCTCCCCCATCTAGGGAAGGCTGGGAGCTACCAAAAGGTGGACCTTATAGCCTGTAAGCCTTAGGTCTTCTTGTTCTAGAAGGAAAGAAACTCTATCCATACAGTTGCAGTAAAGACCACTTTACCAACCACAAAAGTTAACAAACTACACACTGCTATGAAATAATGAGTATTTTGAGCCTTTTAAGACCTGAAATAACGTTTGCTGAATGATCAAGGCAGGAGTGCTTATGCTGCTATCCACCTCTGCTGCATATTTGAGCCACAAGCTGCTAAACAGCAGAACATGAGACCAGCTCAAATGTTTCAGCAGGAACATGATGCTTTCCTGAAAGCCCTTATAATGTATTTTTTAACCCTGTGCACTGAACTATGAATCATGGCAACTGTGACAGAAGAACAACTTCTAGCCTGCACAATCTGCTAAAGGCTTGTGACCTCCAGGAAAAGGTAGACTGAATAATTATCAATAGTAATATCTTGAGTTTCCAGAGTCAGACACAGCCCAGTAATCACCAGGCCATGAGTAATGACTACCCTGTAGGTCGGGGCCCAGACCCTTAAGACCCATGGCCAGGCACAGGCATGAGCTGGAGACATGCACTTCTGAACAGTAGCTTAGGCAGGGTCTGAAGCCCTGGGACTGATCTTCAGTGGTAATCCTGGGCCCCTGAGCAGTAGGTGGTGGGTTAAGGCCCCAGGTGAGGTCTACTAGTCCTGGCACAGCTCAGGGTCCTGGCATAGCTCATACCTCACAGCAATTAAGATACTTGCAAGGAAAAACACATATAATTAGTGCAACTCTGTGGTATTTTGTGGTAGGATACCTCTGGTCCCTCCTTAAATCAAACCACAGAAACACAATGATCATGTGCTTTTCATGCTGTAGTGAGGGAGGTTCCTCTTGGTCTTGTACGTAGTGTGATAATTTGTCCCAGTGCAAACCTAAGCTAGTTTAATTTGATAGATTTTTCTCATGTACTCTACTAACTATAAAAAAGACAACTCTTAAGCAAACATGCTTGCTTGATGAGGCAGGTTGAAATAAGAGGGCTTAAAAATAAATTTTCTTCTATGCCTTGATCTTGGGCAGTGTGTCATATTTTAGTGCACTAACTTCAAGCAGTTTTCTGAGTGGCAAATCCTCAATATATTGTGCCAACATCTCTAGGAAACTCCTCTTTCAGTTACTTCTTACACTTGATAGTAGAGCTATGTCTGGCTGCTAGCAATGGCTTGCTTCTCAGTGTTATACACATGAAGATTAGACCCAAAGAAAAAAAAAAAGTGCGCTAATGGCCATTATTGCTATGCCTCTGTAAGCAAAAAAGATGCAACTTGTTTTTACGAGTAAGCAAAACTGTTTTCTTATTTGAGGTACCTTGATGCAGTTGGAAAACAACCTCCATTGGTCTTAAGACAGACTGTTCATGTCAGAACCATTGTCTCTGGATAGCATAGAACCTAAAAGGTAATTTTATTTTGTTTTTGCTTTGCTTTCCTTTGTGCAATTTGTTTACTCTTAGTCAGAAAATTCAGTAGCTCTGCTGAAGTGAAAAGATTGTGTGGTTTATAATCTTAAGACTTCAGAAGCTCCTCAGATGTTAACATATCTCTGACTTCCAAGCCTCTGAGTGTTCATGTATCACTTATGAAATCACATAGATACTGCTTCATTCTGATGATTTTTTTCTCCCAGGCTTTATCATATTTCTCATTTGTTTCATATTCACATAAACAAGGCTCTTATGAATCTATCTTAAATGATTTTCAAGAAGATTTATACTGCTCATTTGTATTTCCATATCAATGCTGATACAAGGTAATTTGCCAGAGGTAAACAGAAAGGGTATGTAATAGACTGTTCCTAATTATTACAGACAAACAAAGTGTATAGAAAGAACAAAGAATAAATGAAAATGATGAAAAAGGACTGGCAGAATTCATTTAAACCTACTTATATTTTTTCTCAACAATAATACTAATCTTCCATTAGGAAAGCTCTAGGTGTGGGTAAATGTATATATAATAATTTTCCTATTATCTTTCTCATTATTTCAGCAGGAATTTGTCCCATTGCAATATCATGAACATTTTTAGCTCTGTCTTCTCCTCACCTTTTAGGGATAACATGTAGGCTAAAAAGTAAACAATTTAGCAGCTTTGTGATAATCTATGGGTTTCTAAACCTTTTTAGGATTACCCTCAAATCAAAGACTACTGCAAAATTAAACATCACAGGCTCATGTCCAATTTTCCTATTGTGTATGACATGCTCTGGGACTTTGAATCTGGTTTGCATAATCATAGAGGTAGGAAATGCATTATTTTAATGTGTTTTAAGACTAGAGTTGTCTGGAGAATAAGGCATACTCTACTGGCGAAGCAAAGGTGGCAGGGAAAAAGTACTCCCAGAGCTCCGATACTATCTACAAAAAAGGTGTTAACAGGCCCTTCTGAAACCATATGAGCCACAGTAAGATAACAGGATTAATGAAGAGAACAAAAACTTCACGCCATCAATCAAATCAATGGCCTCATGTTCAGAATCTCATTCAGATCTCTGCTATGTTGTACAGCTGCAGAAAACACAGATAAAAAAAGAAGTTTTAGGTATTCCTGTTAGGTTCACTTCAAATGTATGCATAAATTTAATGAAGGTAAAAAAGGCCTTTGCATACAGAATGCTCCAGTGATTCAATTACCTATGAAAAGTGTGTGTATTGGGTTTACATGGCAACATTTTGGTAGCAGGGGGCCATACAGGGGTGGCTTCTGTGAGAAGCTGCTGGAAGCTTCCCCCATGTCCGACAGAGCCAATGCCAGAAGGCTCTAAGACAGACCCACTGCTGGCCAAAGCTGAACCCCTCAGCGATGGTAGCAGCGCCTCTGGGAGAACACATTTAAGAAGGGGGAACCCCCCCCCCCCCGAGAACAACAGCAGCAGAGAGAGGGGTGAGAACATGTGAGAGCAACAACTCTGCAGACCCCCAGGTCAGCGAAGAAGGAGGGGAGGAGGTGCTCCAGGCGCTGGAGCAGAGATTCCCCTGCAGCCTGTGGGGAAGACCATGGTGAGGCAGGCTGTCCTCCTGCAGCCCAGGGAGGTCCACGGGGGAGCAGATCTCCACCTGCAGCCTGGGAAGGACCCCACACTGGAGCAGGGGGATGCCCAAAGGAGGCTGTGACCCCATGGGAAGCCCGCGCTGGAGCAGGCTCCTGGTGGGAGTTGTGACCCCATGGAGAGAAGACCCCACGCTGGAGCAGGTTTGCTGGCAGGACTTGTGATGCACTGGTGGACCCACGCTGGAGCAGTCTGTGCCTGAATGACTGCAGCATGTGGGAGGGACCCACGCTGGAGCAGTTCGTGAAGAACTGCAGCCCGTGGGAAGGACCCACATTAGAGAAGTTCATGGAGGACTGTGTCCCGTGGGAGGGACCCCACGGTGGAGCAGGGGAAGAGTGTGATGAGTCCTGCCCCTGAGGACAAAGGAGCAGCAGAGACAACGTGTGATGAACTGACCCCAACCCTCATTCCCCGTCCTCCTGTGCTGCTGGCGGGGAGGAGGTAGAGAAAAATCAGGAGTGGAGTTGAGCATGGGAAGGATGGAGATGTGGGCAGTAGGTGTTTTAAAATTTGGTTTTATTTCTCATCCTACTCTGATTTGATTGGTAATAAATGAAACTAATTTCCCCCAGTCGAGTCTGTTTTGCCCGTGACAGTAATTGGTGAGTGATCTCTCCCTGTCCTTACCTCGACCCACAAGCCTTTTCTTACATTTTCTCTCCCCTATCTAGCTGAGGAGGTGAGTGATAGAGCAGCTTTGGTGGGTACTGGACTACAGCCAGTACCTATTTTACCTAAGGGCTTACCTGATAAATACTGGTCTTTTCTCCTTTCAAATGAAGAATGCTACTAAGTCACTGAAGAACCAGCTGTTATCAATGTAAAATAGAAGTACAGTTAAAGAAGAGTTGGTATGCAGGTCTGAAAATGAAAAGGTTATTGTTCCTGATGACATAAAGTTTTAGCTTGCTTGCTTTGAAATTTTCTACTTAATTAGACCAGAGGTGGAGGAGTCCAATAGTTGGTTCTACCTTTCATGCATTAAAATGTGTCTGTACCAGGTCTGAAGGCTTCAACTTTTTACAGTGCAAGTCTTAATAAGTTTTTTCGAGGTCATGAAAAAAGTAGCCAGAGAATAAGCATTTGCTTTTAGACCATACAGAACAAACACCATGTGTCCTGTCCTGTAAACATGCCTTTATAAATATACACATATAGAGCAACAAGACCTCAAATGTTCTACTGTGTTACCTTAAACTACTAGGAGAACCGGCTTGTGACTCCTCTTGAAGTGAAGAGTCTCTTCAAGTAAGAAAGCACACTGACTCAGATGCAAGGAGGAACCTTGGGGACGAGAGTGAATCTGTGCAAGTACTTGAACAGCAGAACCTGTAATCCTGAATAAGAACAGGATAGCTCAAGATAGCTGGTATTGGAGAGACACTTCAAAGCTTTTTGTGGGTTAAAATATGCACCTTTCGTAAGGGCCTTTATGGGAGTTTCTTAGTCAAATATTTAAAATCCAATTAAAATAAGTCTAAATTATCTAATTATTACATTAATAATATAGTTAAATTTATTGTAAGCAGATTTCTTAGTACCAATCTCAGTTTCCCTCGTGTGGTGCTCCTCCTTCTGGCATTTCTCTGGGCCCTGGGGTCAACAGTTTCAGCCTTCCTCAAGAAGACTGGAGGTGGAGAAGTCATGATAAGTTATGAGGGTCTTTCACCAGGAAGCATGTGAAGTCTGTGTGTGTGTGTGTGTGTGTGTCTGTGTATGCGTGCATGTGTGTGTTTCTACATGTGTAGGTATGTGTATTCCCAGCTGAAGTCTGAAAATGGCTCAATATTGTTCCCAAATCTCAGTTGCTATAAAGACCTTTCTGTTATGCAGTACCTGCCAAGGTTTGCCTTGTGGTATTCAGAGAGCCCAAGCTAAACCAAGTTAAGTGATAAAGAATTTTCTTGTAATTGAGTGGCATCACAGTCCAAAGCAGATCAGGCCAAGGCAGGTCTTGAGACCCTGCACTATGTCTTCTATAATGGTATAAAATCTTAATGCAGTCTAAATAAATTATTTTACTTATTTGAAAGACAGTCTCCAATGCTTCCATTGACTAAATGATGGAAGTGTATTGATTCTTTAAAAGATATCAGTTCATCAGGTACTCTGCCGTTTAAAACCTGTGTATTTGTGATACTGTGATGTTCTATGTGAATAAGCAATAATTTATGCAAAAGTCTTCAGAATGTCAATGAGACAAAACTGAGTATTTTGCTGGGATGTTCCCTTCCCCTCTGCTCATCTTTGGAAATGGAATACAGTAGTGCTTGAGCTTTTATTATGTATTGACTTCTTCATGCACTTCTCTTTCTTGTTAAGTAATAAAAATGACTGAATAATGAAGGTTAATTCTGATTTGCAGGTTTGTAGTTTTACTTAACTGAGTTTCTTATACATTTTGCATCTTACTGTGAAAGCTATTGATATAATCAAATTCAGTGTTGTTACTTGGAAGGAACATGCATTTAGTCACAAATGTGATGGTTATGGACTTTTTTTTTTTCCATTCGCACACTTTTGAGATTCTTTTCTTCAAGCTAATGAAATCCATGTTGCTACATATGTGAAGCTATTTCTCTGCTACAGACAAATAAGCCAGCTTGCTGAAAAGTACTAGAAAAAATCTACTTTAAAGATGGACAATATGCCTACACCATTTCATTTCACAAGTCTCAATGGATGTGATAATGAACAATACTATTTTGATACTGGCACAGTTCCAGTCTTGGTCACCCATCTTGGATGCTCCATTGTGCCCCTACCATCACCCTCCTCAGCAAAACTAGGAAAGTGCTTTTAGTGTGACTCTCGTACTCCGAAAGGGCTGCTGGCAGACCATGCTTCACCTCTCCAGCAGGTACTAAACGAGAAAACAATTACTTGAAGTGTCACTGGACACCTGTGGATTCAGAGACGAGGTTGTGCTGGAGTGGATGTTATGTGTTAGAGGAGATAAAGGAGTAAGAAGGAATTTCAGCCTGTGTTGTAGGACAAAGCTTCATTGTGGAAAGCCCCAGCACCTGACACAGTAAGTAACCTATTCTCCAGAAGGTAAATTTCAATATTATATTTATTTTCATATGAAGATTTTGCAAGTGATGACTGATTTAAGATTTATTTTTTTTAATAACTTGTGATGTAGTTGCTGTAATTGAGAACTGCAAATAGTAAGAGCAGTACCTTGGACCTGTAAGCCCTCTGTTTTTGTGCCCTGGATGTGGTAAAGTTAGGGTAAGTGTTCTGCTGCTGGCTCAGAGTTTGGGTGTGGTTCTTGCAACTCAAATTAGTGATTCATGGTATGATTGGCTTCAATTTTGAACTCCTATGGTGGAAGAACTCTATGGGACCCTCTGAGTTGCTGATGATAAACATGGTAAGATATATACTTTGAGGTTCTTGTCTCTGTACTGTTGCCTTGAAGAAGGGCTAAGTAATGTCACGCTTGGGTGCTATAGTTGATAGATGCCTTAGCCTTAATTACTCCTCTCCCTATCCTTAAAAAAGAGGGTTTCAGAAGAAGGCTTAGATATTTACCTTGCAATCAGTCAAGGCTTTCAGAACTGAAGAATGTTTGCTGGGCCTCTTCATGTACTTCAGAAGCTAGAGCACACATTTTTGGAGGATCTGGGTGTGAACGCTTGCATGTAGTGCTTATGACTTTGGTGCCAAATGCTTCTAGCAAAATAAAGCATAGTTAATAGTTCTTCTCCCCCTCTATTTCCTCTCTCCAAATACTCAATGTCTGGATATCTCCTGAGTATTCCCGTTTTCACTGTTTTAATGGCACGGTTTGGTAAAGAAACTGAATTTCTGCGTTAGAGAAAGACACTGGCAATGTATTTCACGCAGACTGATCTAGCAAGCCTCTTTAAAAGGATCCCTACTTGCCTATTACACTGTTAATGAAATGTGCAACAATCATCAGGCAGGACAATTGCAAAAGCAAGGAGGTTGCTGAAATGAATAAAGATTTTTATGATGGTGTTTCTTGAACATTTGTAACACCATTTCTGACTAGTTATAAATGCTATAGGCCAAAACTTGAAGGAAGAATAAAAATCAAACTGATGTATGCTTGAAACAGTCGTCTTATGTAACTTGGGCTTGAACCAAAGAAGTGCAGTTTTCCTAATAACCACTTACAATATTTAAGTAGAATTTATCTGAACACAGTAGTACACATCTTGGCATGAGAAATCTCACTGCTGTGTTAAGCCTTATATTAGTAGCCTTGGCACATTTAATAAAATCCTTCCATAAACTGGGAACAAAGCTGTTCTGGAGATGGCTCCAAATTAGCTCTGCCAGGCTGTAATGCTGCTGTATTAAGGATACTGATACTTGGCACAAAGTAAACTGAAAAAAGAAATGTTAAGCTAAAGAAAGTTTATTATATTGATGCAGTGTGAGGGAACCATAAAGGCAAATCTTAATTCCTGCTTTATTGATCTTTTAAGGAACTTACAGAATGTATCGCTTTTCCTGGTATATATTTACCTCAATAGTCATAGGCTTCTGAGGGAGTATGCTGATTTTCTAGGGTGCACTGTGGTATCTTGCCATTTGTTCTACACTTAGGGAGGCTAAAATAGAGGACAGAATTCTGACCGTCTGTAAAAATAGCTGGGATTCATCAAACCCAGATCAGTATGAAAGTTCAAACTTTAATCCAGCACTAAAAATAAAAAAAACCCCCAACAACACAGAATTCCATGATGAATCAGCTCTTTGCTGAAACATTAGCCTTCACCCACTTCCAAAGTAAATGTGCAACCCTTGCCATGTTATCTGCTTGAAAGGAGAAGTGCAGATTGAAAAGAAGGGCAGAAAGTGTTGTAATAGGCAATATATGTGCCCACTGTACAGGAAGAGCCATTTTCACAGTAAGACATAAAATCTGTAGAATCCTGACAATTGGTTTTGCTTTTGCATTTTATGGGAACTGATTTAAGTAGCTCATTTCTCTCTTTAAGGCCTCTCTTAATTTGCTGCTGGAACTTTGCCAGTAAGTTATTTCATCCTGTTTTAGTCTTACTTTTGCTAACTCTCTTTGTACGGTGAGATGGGTGGGAGTTTCTTTTTCAGCCTTCACAGAAGTGAAAAGTCTGTCAAGTATATTGTACCTCTGCCCCAGGCACCAAAAGGTCTTTGAAGGTTTGACCCTTAGGCCCTGTCCCATTCCCCCAGCTTTAGCCATCTAGTCTAAGATACCTGTACAATCAGTGAAAACCTGTCAGGTTGATTCATCTAGAGGTTAGTGCACTAAATAGATGGGATAAACTGCTCTGGAATGTGTATGCATTTGTTTCTCCAGACTATAGAGGGATTCATACATACCACTTCTTTTAATTCTGCTGAAAACAGTTTTTTAGCCATTCCAGTCCTGAATATATTTTTGAGTAGGGCAAATGAGAACAAGTAGCATGCTGATTGAAGGACTACTTGTTCAAGGGTCTCACGGGATAAGTGTCCTAACTGCAGGATCTGTCTCTTCTGAGCTGATACTTCTCTGAGACATACATAACAAAGTTCATTAGAAAGGTGGTTTACCATCTTATTGGCTATTGAATCTGAAATTTATTTTCCCAAAGATCTCATTAATACATGCGGTGAAAAGATCCCTAAAGCCACTGGACTTTAGTCTATACCTTGGAACTTCATAAATAACGCAAGAAGAATTGAATTTTGGATTCTGATAACATAATGGTCATAGAAGTTGCTTCAAAACATTAACTTTTCCTTTAACTAAATATGGACTAAAGACACCTCTTGAACTTGAAAACAAAAGTGAATTTTCTTGCACAGTATTTTTTTAGGCTATTAAACAGGCATAAATCCTGTAAATATTTTAATATTCTTAAGATATGTCCTTCAAGGAAACAAATTAATTAATGGTTCTAGACACTATGTCTCTGGGTGAATGGGAAGAGATTTGCTTTCATGTGTAACAAAATGAAAAATATTGATTCTCCAAAGCCATAGTACTATGACAAAGGTCTGATGCTGACCCCTTTTAGTTTGATGTAGCCCATCTCTTTGAAACTGTTATGTTCTGTCAGCAACTGCTTATAAAAAAAGACTATACTGAGTTACAATACTCAATAGAGGGATGCCATTAGTGTTTACAGGGGCAGGGTCAATTTGCACTTCAGTACCTCAGACTTTAAATAGTCTAAACTCTTTTTAATGGTTTTTTTCCTCTTTGCTGGAAAGGGAAGTTGAGTCCAGGGTCTGTCACCTCAGAATTTACATTTTTACTATGAACATTGTCAGGATAGTTTATATTGTGTTATTAATTGTGTTTAGAGTTGATTCTAAGGCAAAAGGAAAGTGAAAACATTCATTTATGTAGATGTACAGGTCCCAAGTGGCACTATTGCTGAAATATTGTTTCAAACTTTGGACAAATGCGTTGCTAATCCTCCAACATTTTTGCATGTGGTCCTGACTCTAAAGTGGTCGCATGAAAGACTGTTCCTCCTGATGCTGTGCATGGTTGCATCCGTGCAGACAGTGCCTGTTTTCTACTTCCTTATGACTTGCAGGTGGTGTGTTCCCTTTGCCAAGAGGGCTTTTCTAGCAACAGCTGTAGCATGTTGAGAGCGTTAAGGTCTGACATTGAGTTTACTGTTTATTATCTATGCATCATTCTTTAATAGAATCAGGCTCTTTAGCCTTTCTTTTTCACCAGTATTTTTCATCTTTTTTTTTTCTTCCCTGGAAAATCTTCTAGAAACCAATTCCATTGCTATGTCTCACTTTTGCTATTGATTAGGAAATCTGGAATCCAGACACAGAAAGAAACAGACCTCTGGCTTCCCTGACTGTTTCTGCTGTATGGCGCGAGGAGGCTATACTCTTTTCGAACATTGCCTTGTGTTCGGCTTTAGCAATAGAGGCCAGTGTATCACTGGACATTAGTGTGAGGCCAAGATGTATGCAAGTTATAGCTATAGCTAGTCTTGCAGAGCTCTGTCTCTGGCAATTGAAAACATTTTTCACCTGTCTATTATTCCATGCAGTTGAGTAAACCCTGTTATTCAAGGTCTGTTTACTCCTGTACTGGCTATGTATATCTACTGATGTGGAAGCTGGCCATATTGGTGATGAAGTTAGCACCAGCTAATGCTGGTGATGAAGTTAGCCTTGAAATCAATAAATTTAGGCCTTAAACTCAACTTTTTGAGTACAAGTTATCAGGGCTTTATTGTCCAAGCATCTTCTCCAGTTCCAGCTCACACTGCCTTGTGCAGCTGCCAGAGGGCTACTTCACTTGGAAGTTTTCTGGCTAAAGATGTCCTGACTCCTGGGTTTGTCAGATAAAGGTGATCTGTTCCTATTTGATTTAAGTGTGGGTTTTATTAAGTATAGGTTTTAACACTATTCCATGGTAGTTTAGGAAACCAGCTTCCACCAATAACAAAATTGGCATTTATTGTTTCTGAAAGTAAGTTACACACAGAAAAGCTTAGTCTTGCAGGTTAACTGAGTTTGAGACATATTAGCACATTGGCTCTAATACACTATGAAAGATGTGGTTCATAATTTTTAGGTTATTTTGGTGCTTGTCCTATTTATTTTAAGTTTCCTTTAGTTAGGTAACAGCAATTTTTCTGAAAAAATGGACCAATAGGATTAAAAAGTGACAAATGTGGCTGAATATAGTGTAACGAGTACCATGTTCCCATTGACTGATGGGAGATCAATATTTTCAGATTTTTCTGCAGTGATTACCTAGGAAACCCAGGCTTAGAGCAGATTAGAAACCTTTGCTAATCTTTCTCTTCAGTGATACTTGTATAACTGCTAACTTTAAAAATCAGTATTTTTCTAACTTTTTTTCTTGCATGACTGCACTTTTGTTTTTTGCATTCATTTGGAAAACTGTTTAAAAGTGAGATTCATTTTCTGTCTTTGAATTTTGATATTTATAAAATGCATATAAACTATTACATAATTGTGCTGTTAGTAACCTGCTGTTGTGAAGATTTTAACACCTACTTGATAAGAAGTGCTAAACAACAGCAAGATGTTTTTCTAGCAACAAAGTTTAATGCTTTACAGTACTGACTTAAACACCGCAACTTCTTGAGCCATACGAAACAACCACACCTGTGTAATTGGTTGTCTGTGCATGAATGACTAACGGCTAAGTCTGTTTCCTCAACTGAGGGAAGCTCAAGAAAACCCACTGCAGTATACAACTTCTGTTGAGGAACACTACTGTAACTTGTAATTTCACTGGTGAAATGTCATTTGACTGTAGAGATTAAATTTTGTACTTTAATTTAGGAGAAAGTTTGCTTTTCTGCAAAGGCTAATGCTATCTAGATGGTTGCCCCAGAAATAACCTGAGCTGCTGCCAGGGACAATTTTGTTTCATTTGAAGCCAGAAGGCAGCTGTAGGCTTTGCTCTTAGTCTAACCTTCCAAACAGGTATGAAAGCTGGTCAATCATGCAGCGAGTAAAATGATATAGGTGCATGTTTTCTTTCCCCTGAGTCTCTAGCTTGTATGTTGAACCCAGTATTTATCTTGATTTTTCTGTTAATCATGTCAACTCTGCTCCTCAGTTTTGGTGACTGGCAAATCTTTTGTGACATCTACAATTAGAGTTCCTCCTTTTTTCTAGCTTTCACATTTTGCATTTCATAGTCCTTCTTCAAAGGTTAGTTTCTTTATATTATTAGGGAAATACAGGAAAAAAGTGTTTGGGATTAGATCCATTAAAGGTCTTAAGTTTATAATGTAGGACATAGGCAAGTTTGAAATACCTTAATTCAAAATCACAATCACAAATCTTCTGTTTATCTGCCACCTCCTTTGTCAGTTTTCTAAGTAGTTCATGACCAACTTGTGTTTTCTAACCTTGGTCTGCAAGCCTTGCCCCAGCTCCTCAGCCTTTGGAGTGCAAAGTAGGGAAGGAAAAAGGAGTTTTTAATCCTGTCTCTCCTACCCCTAGGCAAAAACTGCTGATGAAAGAATTCTTCTTTCCTCTGACAAAACTGGGCCACTGTGTAGAAAGTTGTAACATTTTTTTTGTTCCCTATACTATGAACAATTTATGTGACTCCAGCCAAGTATTTAAGGCCTGGCAGGTAAGAAAAGATTCAGAAGAGTCTTTTATTCCTGTGGCTATGTGTGCTTTCTCCAGTGGTTTGTGAATAAAAAGAAAGCTGAGAACGTGGGGAGCAGGGAGCCTGACCCATGCCCATGTCTTCTGACTTGAGTATTTTTAACCAGTTAGTTATTTTCCTCTTGGCTGCGTAGTAGTCCAGGTCCATGAGAAACTTACTGACTACAATTGAGTGACAATACTCTTCTGAAAGTGCACAGGTTAATGCAGGCTCTCTGTTGGCTCCCTGGCTCCCTGGAAGACAGCTCTGACAAAAGGACTTTAACAAAAGCAACAAAAAATTACTAATTTTTCCTTATTAATGAAACTACCTGAATGCTGCTGTGCAAGATCAAGCACCTCAGTGCTTGCTCTGGGAGCTCTGCTGGCTTCCAGACTAGTAGAACTGAAGCTTAAAGAAACCTGCGTGTTTTGTTCTTTAAGCTGGGGCATATAGGTCCATGCATGGGTCCTCTTCATCTAGAGCTGGCTAAGCAAGATTTATGGGGGAATTCACCTTCTCTTTAAATTCTATTATAGGTACTGTTTCAGTGTTTTTGTCTCTATGCAGCCTGGACTATTTGTGTGCACAGGTTCATTTGCTTTCTTTATATACTTTGGATGTTATTGCATCTGCTACAGATCATACAATACACTTTTTTTCCTTTCCCCTTCAGTAGTAGTTAAAGTCATTCAGACACTGGGTTTCCTAGGCTTATATTATTTCTAAACATTTTCAGATTTCCATGATTACACATCTTTTCCAGGTTTATCTTTCCTGTGGAAGCCTTACAAGACTGATTTGGACTTCAGATAATGTCACACTCCTCCACATATTAAAAGTTCAACTTTCTGAACATTTTTTCCACCTGCACATTGAAGGCCTGGTTTCTGCAAAGCTTAGACTTTTCCAGTTGTCTACAAATCTGACTGCAGAAGAGACAGATGAAGCATTAAAAATGAGGCTTAAAACTCTCTGTGGAACTGAAATGGGTTGAGCACAGTGTAGCACTCATGATCATGTTTTAATATTCCTATAGACACCTGTTACTATCGGTATAGATGATACATCTCACATCATTAATCCTATTCTGAAACTCCATTAAAGTCCATATGAGGTAGTTCTATACTGGCTCAACCAATTCCAAAAGTACCAAATCATTAAAAATTTTATTATTTCCAGGCAGATTGACACTGTTGTGATTAAGATTTCTTTAGTGATAAAATTCCTTGTAACGGATGGAAATTAAAACCCTTCTCTCGCAAGAGTAGAACATTAAAAATAGAGAGCTATAGTAAAAGGTTCCAAGAATTAAGTAAATCCCAGAAAGTTAAAACTGGAGAGCAGCCCTATATGAATATCTTTATCTTTTCTTTGATAGGGCATTGACTTAATTGAGGTCTTAACGTGTCTGAATCGGAGTTATTTTCATAGTGCTGTTGTGCATGTGTTTGCAAATACATATTGCACTTCACTGTAACTCTAAGAGTACTGTAAGAGACCATACTGGCTTCTGCAGCATCAATGTCTTTCCATTTGCCTAATGCAGGCTATAAAAAGAAAAGGAATTCAGAGCATGTGACTGGTATTTTAATATAACCTAACGTCTGTAGTCTTAAATAACATAACTTATACATATGTATATGTATATACAAATATAAAAATGTAAGTTCAGATTACATACTTTACTGATGTTGGCTATATAGCCTACTTGTGTTACCTTAAGCATATTAAACGATTATATAAACCAATGTTTTCACTTATTTAACAGGAGATAGTGACATTTATGATTTCTAAGAAAGCAAGCTGCAATTTTCATTACAACTTAAAATGTGGCTTACAGAAAGGATTTTGAGAGCTTTGGTCAGATAAGTTTGAGGGTTGTAATGGAAGAGATTTATGGCAATGATACAGCAATGATACTGTAAAGGCAGAGCAATGATACTACAAAGACAGAGTACTACTGCTGCATTTTGAAAAGGAACTGTAAAATATTGCTATACTGGTAGTATAGAACCATTTTAGTATGTTAATTTTAATGATGTCAGCTTTACTGCACTGGAATATTAAGAGAAACTATTGTCTGATGACTTCTCATTCAACTGTTATTAGTTAGTGGCTGATGTTTCCAAACTATATCCATGTGAAAAAGGGAATGACTTGCTGTTTTTAAAATAGTGCATGAGCTCCTGGAATCACTTTTGTGAAATGTTCTCCATAGCTGATCTAATTAACTACCAAGGCCAGAGTTTATTACCGTTAATTATATCACTACAGCTCATGAAACATACCTGTGGGTAATTCCATCATGGTTTCAAGTAGTAGCAGACTCCTTGAAGATCAATATTCTGTTTATATGTCTGATTTTCTGCTGCTGGGTATGCATGATTAATTAACCTTTGTATCACATAATTTAATTTAGTGGATTTAAAACAGGACAATTTTGGGTTATGGGGAATAGACAGCAGTTTCACAGTTCAGAGGATGTCATTAGTAGAATTCAATTAATATATTAAAATTGGTAAGTAATAGCAAGGAGTCTGCCCTGGCTGAGCAACTTGCCCACTCTTAACACTTGAAAGATGAGAATTCTAAAAGTGTTAATTGATAATTTCAGAATAATTCCAAATCTGTATCTGTATACAACAAAGGCTATGGCATATCAGACACACCTGAGGGATCTTTCTCCCCACCTCAAAAGGTGGAAACAACATTGCATCTACAGGTAACCATGCAGGCTTTTATTTGAATTGACTTTACATTAAAATAATTCTGCTAAGTGAGGAAGTGCTAGTATAGGTTTGGTGTTTTTTTCATGTATTAACATTGGAGAACTATTCTGCTTCCACAGCAAAGGTGTTGAAGCAGTTCTGTGCTACAAATACAACTGGATATGGCTTACAGTAAGAATACTTTTGTGACTGCTTAGCTGCATAACACTTACCGTGTGGTTAATTAATGCCTGGGGCTGCAGCCATCTAGAAGCACCAGTATGTTTCGGGCAAATGTGCTTCAAGAAATTTTGACAGTTAGGAGTCACAAACTGAAAGAGTCAAAGTAAATTAAACTGCTTAAAATTCTGCTTGGAAAAGAGAGGGAGTAGGAGACTCCAGTTCCACAAGGGAAGGACCTGGCTAGAGGAAAAGGATAATTTTATATATCCATGAAAACATTTGTGTTATGAAGACAAAAATTCACACAGGGAGGAAGGTATAAAAAACATATGCATTTTTCTTCCTGGAAAGAAAGTTCACTTCTGCTATTGTACTTTGAAACTTTCTCAGGGCCAGCTACAGCTGGGTGTTTAGATATACTGTATTATCACCATACAGATTTGTTAGAGAGCATTTTTTCCAAAGCCTAAATACAGAAATAATTCAGTGTTACCTTCTTTAACAGCTGCTGATCAATCAGGTATTACCTGCTGTTCTGTACAAAACTATCATCAGAAAAAACAGAATGAAAATAGATTTCTTTTTTTTTTTCCCACATTAAGCTGAGTTGTGGACAACAAATGGTATTTTGTTCAGAGACCTAATGCAAAGAACAAGCTTTTGGTGTACTCAAATCTACTGAGACAATATCTGAGTATATTCAAATTCTTTCTGAGTATATTTTATTGAGTATCCTCAGATATAAGCATACTCAAATCTACTGACAAGAATACTACTGGGAATTACACAGTTTAGAACATTTTGAAATTTATTTTTTAGTTTGAAATTGGTTAAGTTGAATTCTTTTCCCCCTACACCCTTACCATCCTCCCATTTTAGGGTAAAAGAAGAAAATAATTCTCAAATACTTCTGACTTGGAACTCTTTAGAAGCCAATTGTGAACAGTTATCTTATTCTGCTTGTCACATGTGAAAATTGTAGTGGCTGAACTGTGTACAAAGGCATTAACCAAATGAAAATCTTTCTGTATTCTGGTACTATTTCTGATTATTTTTTTTTAAATCCTGAGCTCTTGTATAGCTTTTTCATAATCCTTCCATTATGAACTGATTCTTAGTGAATTAATTTTCAGGAAAGCTGTGTGAAGCTTTCCTCTCTCTCTTCCCTTTCCACCCCCATCTTCATGTTAAATGCCAAAGAAGAAATGTCCTCACTGTGGTCAACTTAAGATGTGCAGAAACACAATTCACAGTATTAAAATACTACTAAAGCAATCTGAGATGTGGCCAGAAGTAGTACTAGTGTCAGCAAAGCCTTTTCCCACAATCAAAAGTGAATCCAGTGTTTGATTATGTACTCTAGTGCGGATCCCACAAATGACTGTGGATCAAGGATGGATTTTTCTGTCAAACATCACTCGTACAACTACAATGTTGCCATGGACTTGTGCTATGAGTTTTTTAAGAAGAAATAGTTTACCAAAAACTTTATGTCCAAGTGCAGTACTATCTAATCTTCCCTTATGGCTTATTAGCACTCCAAAGTCTTCAAAATGTTTCAGAAACTGTGCTGAAGATACATAATGTTTTACTGCACCTTGCATAGTCTATGACCTGATGAACTTCAGGAATGAGATAATCCTTCTCTTACAAGTGTAGTGATGGTTGTGATTGTGGGGTTTATTTTGACTGCATTAACTGCCTTTTTATGATCTTCCAAAGATGACAAAATATTCTGAGTTTTACTTTGCTTTCTAATTTTACAGTGCAGTTTAGTTTAAATGTGATGTTTCCCAAAGAAAAATAATTAAGAGGAGAAATTTAAAAAAATCACTGCTCACAGAATTTCTAAACAGAATAGCATTATTCAATGTCAATTCAGAGGTGTATAATCATTAGCTGGAAGGATGAGTTTGTAGTTGAACCTGTACTGGAAACAAATTTAGATTCCCCTGTTTTTGTAAAACTCAAATCATTTTAACATTTTTGAAATGTATATGTTTGTCAGCTAAATAGAACAGCTTCAAAAGATATCTGGATTATGGGACTGACTGACAAGCTGAAAAACTTGAGAAGGTTGACAGAAAATTGAAAATCCAAAAGGGAAGGCTGGTTAGATTATTGAAAACTCCAAAAAGCTCACTTAGGTCAGCATGAATTAAGATCTGTTGAGCACTCTGAATCAATGTAGTAAGGGCTGTTAACAAAACCACAAAATTAAAATGTTTAAAAACGGTAAGTCTTCTGAAGTCAGATAAAAATCAATGTGTATGATCAACTTCATTTTAAAACAGGAAGGGAAGGGGATGGAGGGAGAAGCAGCAAACCTGTTGCTTCAGAGTTCTGTTCTGACTTCATAAAAGTGCTGTAAGGATCAACTTGATATCAACTTATCTAAGATGTTTTCACTTGATGAAATTCCACACTCCAAGAAATATTGGAGACTGTACTGTAGCAGATGGCATGTGTCTGTCCACTGTCTATTGGGATCTCTCCAGCTATGCCATGTGGGGTTTTGACTACTTGAAACTGCTACTGAAGAACGTGTGTGATAACAGACAGCCCTATCCTGGCTAAGCTGAGAGAATTTCAGTTAAAAGAAACCACTTTAACTTCATTCTAAAACAACTTGCAGTGATGCCATAGCCAAAGTGACTCATAGCCAAATTTGACACTGATTAAACAATGAAACTCACTGCCAACATCAATGGAAAATTCCCTGTCCATACTACTTGACCCAAAGCCTCACATTTAGCTCAGCTGTCATCAGAAAGAGATGAAAATGTGAGGGTTGCCTCCAAGGAAATAAATCAGCAACCCATCTCGTCTTATAGATGTCATATACATGCTGGCAGAGTTATGATGCCTGCAGCCGGTGGTCAAATCTTGGTCTTCATTGCAATCTACAGAAGCTACTCTCTGTCTTAATAGATGACTGTTTAATTAAATGGATAAAACAAAATGTGAGGAAGTAAGATAGCTGTGTGGTTACAGCCAACAGTAGCAGTCAAGAGATTTGTGGTCTCCTGACACCTCTTCTACAGTTTTCTGGTCCTGCACAGCATTTTAAAGAAGTCAAGGCATGTAGGCTGAAAAGAGAAAGATTAAATATTACTTGGCTCAGGTTTGCCACAAAGTGAATTTAATCTGGGGAGTGCAGTGGTACTTTTCAACTTTTGGCTATCATCAGGCTATATTTTAAAAATATGGATTTAATAAAGCTACTAAAGTATTGATGCTTCTTCCATAGTCTTCCTGTGCTTGCTCTTCAGCTTTGTAAAAGCATTTAACCTAAACATTTATAGCATAAAGCTAAAGGCAGCATTATTTCAAATGCTGTTCTTCTGAAAGCGTAATGCTCAAGCTTAAATTGTTGATGATGATAAAAACTTCCTCTGTAACTGAAACTCAGCACTGTAACTCAATGAAGCAAATACTCTCCCTGACTTCCAGGTAGAAGGTTGGAAATTGAGGCACGGGAAAGAGATTAATTTAATCTGATGACTGTGATATTAAACTAATTTCAAACTTACCTACTGAATTCTGCTACTGCTCTGACTAGGTTTAAATAAATCATATCAATTACTTTATACAACAATGTCTATACAACTAATTAGAAGATGATATAGTACATTGCATGTAAAATAGTTCAACACAGTTGCAGGATGGTTTTAAAATTGTTGTGTCTAATCCTGATGTTAGGTTTCTGGAACATCTGAGTTTTATAATTATATGCTTCTATTGACCCTGAAGGAAGATAAGGGTTCCCCCATCCTACCAGTAGTTTAATTAAAAAAAAAGTAGAGGTTTTAATTCAGCATCATTGTCTGTATGGATTAACCTTCCAAATAAAAGTATGACTGTGTGTAATGTGGGAGCCTCTCTGGTGACAAAGACACACAAAACACCAGAAGCAGCCCAAGAGTTGAATGCATGTTAAGTGCATGCTGCTGTTTTCCTAATTTGTTTATAGTGTTGTGTAGCTTAGTTTTCACATGTTTTGGACAGTTTTATGAATCTCCCTAAGTCTCAAAAATTAACGGTGAGGTGGCAAAGTGTCTGGAGTTGAGTGCCAAAAGGGAGGTACCAAAAGATATGAGAAGCATATAGCAAAACCCACCCAACCAAAAGCCCTAATGTTTCAGGCTAGGAAGAAATACAGAATCATAGAATCATTTAGGTCAGAAAAGACCTTTAAGACCATCAAGTCCAACCGTAAACCTAACACTCCCAAGTCTACCACTGAACCATGTCCCAAAGTACCACATCTACACGTTTTTTAAATACCTCCAGGGATGGTGACTGTCGTGGTTTAACCCCAGCCAACAGCTAAGCACAGCGCAGCCGCTCACTCACTTTGCCCCCACCCAGCGGGATAAGGGAGAGAATTGGGAATAGAAGTAAAACTTGTGGGTTGAGGTAAGAACAGTTTAATAGAACAGAAAAGAAGAAACAAATAATGATAATGATAACACTAATAAAATGACAATAGTAATAATAAAAGGACTGGAATATGAAAGTGATGCGCAATGCAATTGCTCACCACCCGCCGATCGACGCCCAGCTAGTCCCCGAGCCATGATCCCCCCACCCCCACTCCCCCCAGTTTATATAGTAGACATGACATCACACGGTATGGAATATTCCTTTGGCCAGTTTGGGTCAGGTGCCCTGGCTGTGTCCTGTGCCAGCTTCCTGTGCCCCGCCAGCTTTCTCACTGGCTGGGCATCAGAAGCTGAAAAATCTTTGACTTTAGACTAAACATTACTTAGCAACAACTGAAAACAGCAGTGTTATCAACATTCTTCTCATACCTAACTCAAAAACATAGCACTTTACCAGCTACTAGGAAGACAATTAACTGAAACCAGGACGGTAACTCAACCACTTCCCTGTGTAGCCTCTTCCTATGCTTGATAGCCCTTTCGGTGAAGAAATTTTTCCTAATATCCAACCTAAACCTCCCCTGGCACAATTTGAGGCCATTTCCTCTCATCCTATCACTTGTTACGTGGGAGAAGAGACTGACTCCCACCTCCCTACAACCTCCTTTCAGGTAGTTGTAGAGAGTGATAAGGTCTCCCCTCAGCTTCCTTTTCTCCAGACTAAACAGTCCCAGTTGCCTCAGCCGCTCCTCATAAGACTTGTGCTCCAGGCCCTTCACCAGCTTCATTGCCCTTCTCTGGACACGCTCCAGCACCTCAATGTCTGTCTTGTAGTGAGGGGCCCAAAACTGAACGCGGTATTCGAGGTGCAGCCTCACCAGTGCCGAATACAGGGGGACGATCACTTCCCTGCTCCCGCTGGCCACACTATTTCTGATACAATCCAGGATGCTATTGGCCTTCTTGGCCACCTGGGCACACTGCTGGCTCATATTCAGATGGCTGTCAACCAACACACCCAGGTCCTTTTCTGCCAGGCATCTCTCCAGACATTTTTCCCCAAGCCTGTAGCGCTGGATGGGGTTGTTGTGACCCAAGTGCAGGACCTGGCACTTGGCCTTGTTGAACCTCATACAACTGGCCTCAGCCCATCAGTCCAGCTGGTCCAGATCTCTCCAGAGCCTCAAGCAGATCAACACTTCTGTCCAACTTGATGTCATCTGCAAACTTACTGAGGGTGCACTTGATGCCCTTGTCCAGATCACTGGTAAAGATACTAAACAGAACTGGCCCCAATACTGAGCCCAGGGGAACACCAGTTGTGACCGGCCACCAACTGGATTTAACTCCAGTCACCACCACTCTTTGGGCCCAGCGATCCAGCCAGTTTTTTACCCAGAGAAGAGTACACCCATCCAAGCCATGGGCATCCAGTTTTTCCAGAAGACTGCTGGGGGAAATGGTGTCAAAAGCTTTACTAAAGTCTAGGTAGACAACATCCACAGGCTTTCCCTCATCCACTAAGTACGTCACCTTGCCATAGAAGGAGATCAGGTTAGTCAAGCAGGACCCGCCTTTCATAAACCCATACTGACTGGGCCCGATCACCTGGTTGTCCTGTATGTTCCATGTGATGGCATTCAGGATGATCTGTTCCATAACCTTCTCTGTCACCAAGGTCAGACAGACAGGCCTGTAGTTCCCAAGATTCTCCTTCTGGTTGTTCTTGTAGATGGGTGTCACATTTGCTAACTTCCAGTCAACTGGGACCTCCCCAGTTAGCCAGGACTGCTGATAAATGACTGAAAGTGCTTTGGAGAGCACTTCTGTCAGCAACCTCAGTACCCTTGGGTGGATCCCATCCAGACCCATACACCTGAGCATGTCTCAGTGGTGTAGCAGGTTGCTAACCATTTCCCCCTGGATTATGGGGGCTTCATTTTGTTCCCTATCCCTGTCTTCCAGCTCAGGGGGCTGGGTACCCTGAGAAAACTGGTCTTACTATTAATGATTGAGACAAAGAAGGCATTAAGAACCTCGACCTTTTCCTCATCCTTTGTCACTGTGTTTCCCCCCACATCCAATAAAGGATGGAGATTGTCCTTAGCCCTCCTTTTGTTTCTAATGTATTTATAGAAACCTTTTTTATTGTCTTTTATGGCAGTAGCCAGATTAAGTTCCAGTTGGGCTTTGGTGCTTCTAATTTACTCCCTGCATAACCTCATGACATCCTTGTAGTCCTTCTGAGTGGACTGCCCCTTCTTCCAAAGGTCATAAACACTCCTTTTTTTCCTGAGTTCCAGTCAAAACTCTCTGTTCAGACAGGCTCATCTTCTTCCCCACCAGCTCGTCTTTCGGCACATGGGGATGGCCTGCTCCTGTGCCTTTAAGATTTCCTTCTTGAAAAATGTCTAGCCTTTCTGGACTGCTTTGCCCTTCAGGACTGCCTCCCAAGGGACTCTGTCAGCCAGGCTCCTTAACAGGCCAAAGTCTGCCCTCTAGAAGTCCAAGGCAGCAGTTCTGCTGACCCCCCTTCTTACTTCTCTAAGAATCGAAAACTCTATCATTTCATGATCGCTATGCCCAAGACAGTCTCCAACCATCACATCACTCACAAGTCCTTCTCTGTTCACAAACAACAGGTCTAGACGGGCACCTTCCCTATTTGGCTCCCTAACCTGCTGTGTCAGGAAGTTCTCTTCCACACACTCCAAGAACCTCCTTGACTATTTCGTCTCCACTGTATTGTATTTCCTGCAGACATCTGGTAAGTTGAAGTCCCCCACAAGGACAAGGGCTGGCGATCATGAGACTTCTCCCAGCTGCCTATAGAATATTTCATCTGTCTCTTCATTCTGGTTGGGTGGTCTATAACAGGCTCCTGCCATGATGTCTGCTGTGCTGTCTTTCCCCCTGATTCTTAACCATAAACTGTCTACCCTTTTATAGCCACCAAGCTCTAGACAGTCAAAACACTCCCTAACATACAGGGCTGCCCCACCACCTCTCCTTCCTTGCCTACCCCTTCTGAAGGGCCATCCATTGCAGCACTCCAGTTGTGTGAGTCATCCCGCCATGTTTCTGTGATTGCAACTATATCATAGTTTTCCAGCTGCACAATGGCTTCCAGCTCCTCCTGTTTGTTGCCCATACTGTGTGCATTGGTGTAGATGCACTTCAGTTGGGCTATTGATCCCACCACCTTTTTGGGGGGAGAAGCCCTAGTTCCTATGTGACCATTCTCAGGCACTTCTGTGGTTTCTAACACATAAATACCTATTGTGTCTTTGCTACCATGTGGATCTCCACCCCCTACCTCCACTGAGATGGCAGACCAAAGGACCTTGCTAGCACGTTGTCCCTCAAACACTGGCTTGCTGCCCTCAGGCTTATCTCTAGCAAGCCTGGTTTTATCCCTTTCCCCTTTCAAACCTAGTTAAAGCTCTTTCAGTGAGCTCTGCTAACTCCTGCATAAAGATCCTTTTCCTGCTCTGAGACAGGTGTACCCCACCTGTCACCAGCAGGCCTGGTATTGTGTAGACCGACCCATGATCAAAAAAACCCCAAATTCTGCCAGTGACGCCAGGCTCAGAGCCAGGTATTGATCTGCTGGCTCTTCCTGTTTCTTTCCTCATTGTTCCTTGCAACTGGATGAGAGAAGATGTGATGTGAGGAAGATATGATGTGAGGGAGACAAATTTCTTAAATAAAAACAATCAGAAAAAGCTTTTATATGTTAATGCAATGCAGAAATCATTCAGTGAACCTGAAAGAGAATGCTTACAAGAAATACTACATTTACCTGAAAGCAAGATGAGAGTTATTCCGCATCTTAAATAGTTTAACTTAGAAAAATAGAGATTATCTGAAATTGAGGGTCATCATCCTTTCGGGCTGATGTGGTATAACTGGATCTTAAATAAAACATAATACCATGTATCTTTTCAAGGTTTTTCTTGTCATGGGGATGCACAACAATGACACATAGTTAAGCAGAGCATTTTGTTGGTAAACTCATGCAGTGCTTCACTGTGTTCATTTTTCGTTAATTAGGAACTAATTTAAATCTATTAGTTAAAGAATTCATTTGGAAAATTGTGACCCCTTTCTGTGCTTGTAATGACCGTTTTTCAACAAAGAGTTGGTATCAAAATCTTGAAGTCAGCAACCGCTGTTACCTTACATGAAAACAAAAAAATGCAACTCCCCTTACACTTCCTACGAAGCGACGAGTCCCTCTTTATTGAGATTTATGGAGACTGAAAACATCCAATGGACAATATCACTCTTTCCTTTTGGGAATGTTATTCAGGGCTCTTTGTTAAGAAATGTTTACAACCTGCAAATCGATTTGCTTCTCCTAAAACATGATCCTACACACCTGCATTCCAGAAATTGTGTTCAAAATCTAACGGCAGCTACTTATCTCATACATTAGCATTAAACGCATGATACTGAAATCTGTAGCAAAATTACATTTACTTGCATTAATTCATGTGCAAAAATTTACTTCACTGGTCAGTGGAGTACATCCTGGTTAAACACAGCACGTGCCTCAGCCAGCTGCCCTGTTTTTATGTCTCACTAAACTATTTGCATGTAAGATTTTGCAGTCCTTCTGTGCATCACATACTTGGAGAAGTACTGTGGTTCTCTAGAGCCCATTTTTGCTTTTTTTCCTGTTATAGATGTAGTCAGTATGATATTTTAAAGATGCTATTTTAACATGTCGTGTATATTTCTCACTGTTGCTTGCTAATACTTATACAACTGCTTTACAGGCTGAGCCAAGTGATGCTGTTCTCCAACGGCAAAGCATTCTGCTAGTGCAGAACATGGTGTCACTTGCAGCTGTCCAGAAGGTCTCCCACACAGCGGAGTAGAGGCTGGTATGCTGTATTATAATTTGGTATTTCACTGTAAAGCATCTTTGGTAGATTTTGTGTATTGAAGTGTAGAAATAGCTGTAGAGATTAGATTAACCAGTAAACTATATACAATATATTGCACAAAATACTCTATAGCTAAATTATAAATAGTACTAACTTTCAAATCTTACTGTGAATCAAGGCTGGATCACAGTGCTACTTCAACTGCTGAATAAAAATGCATATTTTATTGACTGCTTTCGACATATATAAAACTGTAACTCTATATACAAGTCTATTTCCATGGAAATGATATGCCATAGTGCTATTTGCAAATCAGATGACATAGTTTATTAGCATAGGATAATTAATTACAGTTTTAAAACCTGTTAATGGTCACTAACCTAATAATTATTTTTTAAGCTTCAAGGGCACGTCATATTTTGTGCCAATACTTGTACAATCCTCCTTAGACAAACGTATGTGGAAGTGGAAGATAGCTAAAAGTTTTTAGGAAAGAGCACTGAATTATCCATAAACATAGAGGCTACTTTAAAATAAAATGAATTCTAGATGGGGCATAGAGTGCTGGAACATGTAAACATCTTTAAATGCTTCCAACAGTGTTACAGATCAGTAGTTCCACAAAGTATTAAGTCTGTTCTTTGCTTTTTATAAATAAAAGTGCATTTTATTTTCACTTATAAAGAAAATAGCACTTTATAGTCTGTTTGGGGCTGTATAGCCTAAATGCAGGCACATCCATTAGACTATGAGTTACATGCAGGAATGGCCATTTGTGTGCAGTTTTATAACACAAGTTCATAATTAAAAAAAAATTTCACACATTAGTCACGCACAGTTGTACATAGATGTCGTTATTTTTACCTATTTTGATGGTTTGGTATAGGACATAGAATAATTCAGGGGAGAAAACTTGAGGGTTCAGGTTTTTTTAATGTGAGATCTGACTGGACTTCCATGTACCCTATGGACTTTTTTCCTACAAACAGGTTATTCCACGTCCACCCAGTAAGTATGATAGAGGTGAAGGCACAGCAGCTGGAAGAATACTAACTTTTGGTCACCACTTCCCCAAGATATATTTAATTGGTGGTAATTCTAACTTTCCTGATTTTTTTTTTACTGTTTTTATTTCTATCTTTAAAAAAAAGTTAAAGAAGTGTTACAAATATTAAATAATTGGTTTGTGCCATTTCCTTATGAACAGATTCTGTTTCCACCTGCCCAGTGTCTTAGAAAGCCATCAGAGCAGGGTTTATCCCATGCTGTCTGACAGCACCTGACACAACAGGACCTCTAAGTATGTTGTGATTGTAAGGTTTTGTAGGGCTCGATAAGTTTCAGTGGGATGGATGTTTCAGAAATTAGTTATGAAACAATTCCCCAAACAGGTGTTATCATAGTTTTTACTATTAGATCTAAATACCTGTGTTCATGTGTAACTTATATTCCAAATGCAAGGTATGAATACTGAGCATGCACTAAGTTTGCAGGCCTACATGCCTGAGCTACAAAGACTTAGGTGAAAGGATATCTAGTTTGCAGTGTCAAACCCAATTGTTTTCTTTCTTGTTCTTTCTCCAGCGTTGGAAAACTTCATAACATTCAGGCATAACAGAGCCTTCAGGCTCAGGAGATTGGTCTTATTAAAAACACAGGGTGGGAAGGAGAAAGTACACTTTGCTCTTGACATTAGCCACTCAGAATGGTGAAAACCTTTTCATAAATAATTTGTCTAAAAAAAGAGACAAGTGTAATTTTAACTGATTTCTTACATTTTTAACCGTTACAGTTAAAAAAGAGTAAATGTGAAGATCTAATTTTTGTACAATGATCTAAATGTTTGGATTGTATAAATGGATTGTTCTGAATTTAAAGTGACTTTATTTTTGAATCAGTCTAAAGTGACTTTAAGAGGATAGCTCTTCTGAGGATCTGTCATGTTGTTTAGAAAGCATCTGAATACTTCAACTTTGAAACCCTTTATTTAGATCTTTTAAAGTTGTTGCTACATAGTAAGGTGGTCACACAGTAAAGTGTAAATTTTAAATTTTCTCTTGGAAAGTTAAGACTGATGCCAATGAGCTGGGAATACCTGAGAAGATCAGTTTGTATATTCAAAGAAAAAGAATTTATAACCACTGCTGAAGTGACATAACGGTGAAAGCACCAGATCCCAAGAATGTGAGTAGAAGAAATTCCACAGTTATTGCATATAATCTATCTTTCATCAGGTAACATATTATAGAAAAAAGTATTTTCATAAATATTGTGGGGAAAACTATATAAACAGCAGATAATCATAGCAGAAGGATGCCTGTACTCAAAATACACACCGTGGTTGTAGACAACAGACTAAATTAATGTTTACTGCATACAAAAATGTGGACAAAGCTGTTTAAGGGTAAGTGCATAGATGTGGGGATAATTCTATGTTATAAAGGAGTACATATAAGAACAAATTTTTTGGCTGAGGAGGATTCTTACATTGTGTCAGGGATCATGCTGGCCACAAGGGTGTGATGAAACTATCCCTTCTTTGTAGCAGGCCAGAAGCATGGATGGGGGCAAGAGTCATCACTCAAATGAATGCATTAAAAAGTACAAACTGTTAAAGGCTATCATTCCACTAAAGTTCATGTGGATCAGTTAAGTTAATAAAGTGCAGTAAATCAATAACGTAATGCTGTGGCAATTAAGAAAAATTATATGGAACTCTATGAGTAGGAAGACACAGGATTAATGAATTACTTGTGCTGATGTTGCATTAATTTTGGTTCATATGCATTTTTGTGCTGGAAATAGACTAAAATCTAGCAGAATAGTAAAACAGAGTGGCTATTCTTAGTTCATATATTTTTCCTTTTTCTCTGAAGCACTGGAAATTTCTTTCAGGCTTATGCCTACAGGTCTACGTTAAGAAGTTAGGGGGTATAGCCTATAGTAAGATAATGATGATGCTATTGCTGTGAATGATAAATTCAAATATTTTATGAATCCTGCCAGCAAGTTCAGGGCTAAAATTGTGTCTATCATCTGAATTGTTTATCAGTTGAATTTCTGGGTGATCCTGGTGCACGAGAGGGATACATGAGGAGGTCTCGAGGATTATTCTGAACTGAATGGTTATTACAGAGTTTACTGAAATGGAGGGACCAGATTAGTACCATATTTCCATGAAAAGAATGAGGACTTCTTTTTGAACCTGGATGACCTTTTTTTTGACTGTCCTGAGAAAATGTATCTATTTTATTTTAGATAGTAGGCAAGTCATGTTTTTGCTCCAAGGTGAATGTTAAGAAAAAGTCAGTATGAGAATAATTAGGAAAATTATAATCTGATAAGCATCATTAAATACTTTTATGATAACATCTGAGATAGCTTTAGGGTATAATTAAATCAGTAATGTTACAAAGCAAATGTAGGAAGTAAACAGCCCTAAGAGCATTCTTTCCAATTGAACAGAATAATTTTTATGATTGCAAGCCTTTAAAGTTTTTCTAGCTTTGTTGCTTTCCTGAATAATTGCAACTTCCATAATTTTTACTTCAGTTTATTAGCACTGTTCTTCACTGAGGTGGAATAAAGTAAGGAAGAAAGTAGGTGAACTGAAATATACACTTATGTCTCTGACTTCAGTTGAAAGGAAATACATAAACATTTAGCATTTGGTAATTTGGGAAAAAAAAAATGTTGGTCTTTATCAACTTTATGTGGGAGATTTGTGCCTACAATTTTTTTTTTTTTTTCCTTTCCAAACATGCCACATAGATTTTCTGGGGAAAAAAAAAAGGGAAGAAAAAGAAAAAGGTTTTTGGTAGTATGAGGTACATATGAGGTCTATGTATAAAATAGGTGTGATATTATTTTTACCAAGATGTGGCTAGGAGGAAACGCTTTTAATAAGGTATATTAATTATGATTTCTTATTAAATTAAATCTTTTTCCAAAGACCTCTTGGTTATTAAATACATTTTCTTTATCCAATAGAAATGGTTAATTTTAATTTCATTTTAAAAATGTCAAGTACATTCTGTAAGAAAGTCTTATGAAATCTACACTAGTTAATGAAGTTACTCCAGTTACCCTTCAAGTTACATCATAGATAAAGGGGTAGATTTTGAACTATAAATGGATATTGCATGGCATGACTCGGCAGTGTTACTGACATATTTCAAAACTATAGATAAATCAAAGATTTAACTATTGTGTCTAACTGAATGCACTCCCAACACATGATGCCAGGGGAGGTTTATAAGGCTTATTTGATCCTTTGATTGTATCTAACAGTGAAGTCATCAAAGGACTACAAAGGCAGCCTTTTTATGCTTGTAACGAAGCATACTCTTCTCCCTTTAGCAAAGCAGTCAATAGGAACTCCATGAAGGATAACATTTCATCTGTTGTATATATGAAAGATTGAAACTTTTCTCCATGAAAAGTTCAGTAGTGCATGTCAGGGGAACTAGAAGAATACTATAACTTTCTGTAAACATTTTCATCTCCTCACTCTCCATGGATAAACATCTGCAAAGCAGTTCCCTAATATTAAAAGAAGGGGCTAGCTTAGACAAAGATGCTGGCTTTGGAAGTAGTGCCAAATATGTGTGGTTAGAAGACTGTGGTAAGCTCCACTTTCATGACCTTTGAATGCTTTTTGGAGATCACCCAGTCTTTAAATGAAAATACTAAATGTCTTTAGACACTTGGTTACATTTTGTTGACGATCCCAAAAGACCATGACAGTGAATTTTCAATAAAAGTTTTAGCATAAATATTTATATTCTTCAGAATTCTAACATTTTCTAAAATTGTCCTTAGAATAATGCTTTCATAGTGTACTTGGGGGAACACTCAGCCACATCTTGGTTTTGTCAGTTCTGGGAGAAGTCTTTTTTTCTCAGGAATATTGTTTTCTCCTGAATACCTCACTTGCTCACCATCAATAGCAGCTTTATGGAAACAAACTTCTGACCTGTACATGTTGTAGTTTGCTAATGATGAGGAGGTAAAATGATTCTAATGGGATGGGTGAACTATTATGGTAATTTTTTCATGGTAGTGCATGTGTGCCCAACTGGAAAAAAAATTCCCAAATATTTTTTCACAATTTACACTATTATCAGATTGCAAATGTATAAATACACAAACAATTGATTAAGCAGGTTTTCATGGGCATCTGTGTGTTCAATAACTACTGAAATCACAATACCTAGTTCATATGCATTTTAACACCTTATAGGATGCTTATATAGTCTTTCTTAAATAGTTGCTTGATATGTGTCTCTTTTGTACGTCTATTTTCAGTTAAGAAATTTTCTCGTAAAACTGAGATTTAGCCATGTACTTTAATATATACTTTATAAAGTATATACTTTAATGTAAAAGAAATAGCAAAATTCTTGATCAGCTGGTCTCAAAAAAACTGTAAATGAAATCAGTTCTTATTTATGAAGAATATTTATAAATATTTGAGAATGTTTTGCTAAAGTCACAGCATAATGATTGGAAGTGGGAGCTTCTTAGCATAGCATGAGAACAAAATAGTCACACAAAGTTCTTGACAGCTTCTTGTAAAGAGCAGTCTATCTTATTCATAAAATTAAAAAGAACCTGAAACTCCAGTCCATTTGAAAGAGAGACTACATGTATATGCTGATGTTAAAGTGTCATGGACTACCATGGTTCTAGAAATAATTTTGTGTTTTGTTAACTTGAACATTTTCTCTTTAAGTGTTCAGGATTAAATGATGCTAAAATGGATGTGGCATCTGCACACTTTGACTATTAGTCATTTAATAAGTTTATAGTTATTAGGAAAAAAAGAGATAATACTTAATTACTTTTTCCCCATCCTCTTAGCAGTGTTCATGAAAATAAATTAGGTCTTTAAAGACGGTGTTATCAACAAGCTCTGTGGCTCTCCGATTACAAGTAGGGCATGTAAAGTTCTAATTAAAAAAGCCAAATAGTGGAAGTCATAACAGGTTAAAAATCTTAAAACTTTTCCTTAGTTTAAAATTTTTATCAAGTTCCTTTAGGGTTGGAGTTCTCCATTGTTCTTGCTTTAATTGCCCTAATTTCTTTAAATTATATTTCTATATAGAGGTAGCAATACTTAATACTGCCTGGGCACCTATTTTAAGTACATTTTTATTTTACTGGGTTATTTTGCTGGCAGGTTTTACATGTTTATGTTGATCAACTGTTGTAAGAAAAATATCTTTTCACCATAAAGACAGTGAAGCATAGAAACAGGTTCTCCAGAAATTGCGTGACCTCCATGCTTGGAGGTTTCCGAGATCCAACTGGGTAGTAACCTGAGCAACCTGGTCTGATATCAGGCTGGGTCCTGCTCTGAGCAGGAGGTTGGAAAAGAAATGTATTGAGGTGCCTTCCAGCCTGAATTGTCCAATTTATGGGGTGAAATCTTGATACTGAAATCATGGCCTAAGTTTGGGCAACAGATTTCCACCACAGATCGGCTGCTGCAGCCTTCCTGAAGACCTTGTTGGTCTGCCTGTGCTCTGCTGCTGGGTACTCCCAGGACACTCCTGGGGCCAGGGTGGTCCATGCCCCATGCTTCCCCTGAAAGGCAGCAGTTTTTCAGTCTAACGGTAATATCTTTTCTATGGAAAAACTCTCTTAAGTTATAAATTTTGGCCGTGTCTACAGACTGTTGTAATGAATATTTCAGAAGTGCTTTGAGGAAGCTTTACTTATCTATGGAGACAAATAACTGTTACCCTCATCAAAAGTACCCTACCTGAATAAGGTGAAAAAGATAATAAAATATATTTTAAAGGCAATTACTGAAACTAATTTGTTTTCTGTTAGCGTTATTGTAAGCAGTCCTTGGCTGCCTTTAGGAAGTCCTGTAAGATTTGCCAAAGCAATGCATAGTAATTTTCTGCAGAAAAATCATTACTTTAAAAGTAAAATATGAAGCATATAGGGAGAGAGATGAGGAAAATAGAATGAAGGACTAACTTTCTGGTAAAAAATGTATTTCATGATGCAACTACTTCCTGAAAAATAACATTGCTGTACTTCAATTTTGTAAAGAAGTTAGCTATCATTATTTTAACATCTTGCATTAGAACTAAGGACAAGTAAATTATGCACCATAAATGAAATGAAGTTCGGACCCTAAACAAAGCATTGTTAACAGAGCAGAGCCTACTGCCCTGTGGTATGTTGCTACAGATCAATTTATATTCAAATAGGGGTTTAAATTAAACATATTAAGACACTATTTGTATTTGTTAAATATCAATAAATTATTGAATAAGTTCTGATGAGCTTAATAAGGAGCAACACTGAAACTAACACACTTTAATTAACTCCAAACTATAAACAAAAACATTTATAACAGATTCTTTTTAAGACAATAAATATTTATGAGAGTGAGACAAGGGGAGTCAAAAGAATCTCAGTAGACATAATAAAGGGGGATGAGAGACGATGTTTAGTGCTGACATTGTTGAAATTAGCTGAGACAAAGACAGTCTTTGATAAGAAGAGCTGGTCCCAAGGACCAGCCAATGAGGTAGAGACAGTTCCTCATAAGAAGCAGGAGCAGGCCCCAAGAGCCAGCTAAGACTGGTCTTGTGGCTTGGGTGAATACCAAGAAACCACTGAGCCTGCACAAGAAAAAAGGTTACTAGCGGTGACAAAGAGGAGTCATCTATCTTCATCTCTGCGACCACCAGACGACCACCATAAAGAGGCACTGCACAAGCACAGTTGAGAGGAGACTATGGAAATGACCTCTCAGAGCTAATTTTAATACGAAGCGGGGATAGGTCATGCATATGTATAGGCATATTGTGAATATGTAACACTTGACTGTATAAACTTGAGACAAACTGCTGAGTCGGGTGCACACAACTTTGGTGGGACTACCCCCCGTGCTGCCCAGCGCTGAATGAACATACCTACTTTACAATCTCACTGATTGTGGAGTCTGTTTTCCGCACGTCAAGAGTATTTTGAACACTAGCACTTGAAATAAGTCAGATATGAAGCATATGGTTTTTAAAAGGTGCTTACTCCTACATATGGATGCTAAAGGAAGTCTTATAAAATCACAAAAACCTTGATTTTGGGGATCTGACTATGTTTTTCATTGAGTTAAGTAAGAAGGTAAAGTATGGTGTCAAGTGCCAGTTGAAGTGAGCTGTATGGAAAAAGTTTGCAACCTTATTTCACCAGCATTCCAAGCGTGTCAATTTTTGGTACATGCTAATCTTTTTCTCCTTTTTTTTTTTTTTTTTCATTTAGGGCAGAATTCTTTCGGTAATAGCAAAAGTGAGGAGATACTGCTGAAGTCTGGCCATTTCAAGTGGGAAAAAAGAGTTACCATCAACTGTTCAAATTATTGCAAAGTTGTTCCCTGTGACCCAAACTGGAAAAGAATATTTGGTGATGATAAAAGGAAATACACAGACTTTGTGTTCATTTAACTGTACAGAGGAAACCAAAACAAAAGAAATCAGACCTTCGCTGTGCTGTTTTTAACACAACACTGTGCAAGAAAGTTGAAGTTCCTAAGTGAAGTGTGGTCATCTTTCACGCTAACAAAATGACTAGTAGTAAGAATTAATGAAGACAGGTTTCCTCCAGATTTGTCTCAAGGCTGCTTTATTTTAGTAACTAAAAAAGTGCAGGCTGTGATCAAATCTTTTTCCATGGTTCAGTAATTTATAAGATCTTCCTACCTCACCTGCCCCCAGCAGAGTGTGGATCAAAGAATCATAGAATGGTTTGGGTTGGAAGGGACCTTAAAAGATCATCTAGTCCAACTCCCCTGCCATGGGCAGGGACAACTTTCACTAGACCAGGTTGCTCAAAGCCCAGCCAAATCTGCCTTGAACACTGCCAATGACAGAGCATCCACAACTTCTCTGGGCAACCTGTTGCAGTGTCTCACCACTCACATCATCAAAAATTTAATCCTTATGTCCAATCTAAATCTACCCGCTTTCAGTTTAAAACAATTGCCCCTTGTCCTGTCACTACAGGCCCTGGTAAAAATTCTCTCTCCACCTTTCTTGTAAGCCCCCTTTGAGTATTGAAAGGCCACAATAAGATCTTCCCCGAGCCTTCTCTTCTCCAGGCTGCACAGCCTCAACTCACTCTGGCTTTCCTCATAGGAGAGCTGTTCCAGCCCTCTGACCATTCTTGTGTCCCTCCTCTGGACCCTCTCCAACAGGTCCATGTCTTTCTTGTGCTGGGGACCCCAGAGCTGGACGCAGTACCCCAGGTAGGGTCTCATGAGAGCAGAGTAGAGGGGCAGAATCACCTCCTTCGACCTGCTGGCCACACTGCTTTTGATGCAGCCCAGGATACGGCTGGCTTTTGGAGCTGGAAGCGCACACTGCTGGCTCATGTCCAATTTCTCCTCCTCTGGTTCTCCAAGTCTGTCCCTGCAGGGCTGCTCTCAATCCCTTCATCCCCCAGCCTGTGTTGGTACCAGGGGTTGCCCCGGCCCAAGTGCAGGACCTTGCACTTGGCCTTGCTGAACCTCGTGAGTTTCACGTGGGCCCACTCCTCCAGCCTGTCAAGGTCACTCTGGATGGCATCCCGTCCTTCTAGTGAATCACCTGCACCACTCTGCTTGGTGTCATCTGTAAACTTGCTGAGGGTGCACTCAATCCCACTGTCTGTGTCATTGACGAAGATACTAAATAGTACTGGTCCCAGTATGGACCCTTGAGGGACACCTCTCATTACTGAACATTGAGCCATTGGCTGTAACTCTTTGGATGCTGCCATCCAGCCAGTTCCCTATTGTGAGGACTGAAAGAGTTAATGTCGCAACCATTGGGGGGGGGGGGCAAGTTCTGCTTAACGATGAACTCTGCATAACAAGAAACCCTGCACAGCAAGGAACCCTAGTTGAGAAGAAGCAGATCAGCGCCCATCAGCAACAGGAGGGGAAGGGTGTGCCGGAGGGTGCACAGCTCCCTGTTCTGATGATAATGCTTTTCTGATGTGCTGAGCAGGGCAGATCACCATGCATGGCCAAAAATCACGTCTGCAGGGAAGAGGAAGTTACTCCCCAAACGACCTCCCAAGCCCATGAACCCATTTCCCAAAGGCTCACAAACTGCTCATGACACCTAACTGGCCTAATATATTTGAGTGCCCACCCAAAGGAGAAGCAAGGATGATAAAAGGACACAAACTGAAGCCCCACATGCACATGCCCTCCAGTACTGGACCCCTCAGCTGACTGGACCAACATTGGACCCAGGACTTGTGAAATCTTTCTCTACTCTCTCTCCTTCTTTTTTTCTGTAATCCCTACACCTCATCCCTTTAGACATAAACCATTGATTAAGTCTGGGACTAAGAGTGGATCCAGCCACCCCTGGGCTCATCACTGAGAAGGAGTCTAGAAAGCAAGGGGGTCTGCTCTGACCCTTGTGACTCAACTGAAGGGGTCTCCTTATTGTCTTTCCTGAACTGATCCCAAAATAAGCAAGGCCTGTAGTATATGTTTGGTTAGCGCGTGTTACACAGTTTACTGACATAGTTTCATGCCAATTCTTGTTGCGAGTGAATAAAAGTTGAGTTTTGTGAATTAAAGGATCCCTGGCGTTGTTTCACCTTAATTGTGACCTGGGATTCGGCAAACCTGAGTCATTATCCTGAGAAATTGGGATGTGACACCTATTCCTCTAACAGTCCATCCATCAAACCCATGCTTCTCCAATATAACAACAAGAATGCTGTGGGGAGCGTATAAAAGGCCTTACAGAAGTCCGTGTAGATGACATCTGTAGCTCTTCCCTTGTTCACTGATGCAGTCCCTCCATCGTAGAAGGCCACTCGATTAGCCAGGCATGATTTGCCCTTGGCAAAGCCATGTTAGCTGTCTCTGAGCACCTTCCTGTCTCCCATATGTTTTGAAATATGTTCCAGGAGGATCTGTTCTATAATCTTACAGGGCACAGAGGTAAGGCTGACTGGTTGCTAGTTCCCAGGGTTCTCCTTTTTACCCTTTTTAAAAATGGGTGTGTTATTTCCCTCTTTCTAGTCACTGGTGACTTTGCCTAACTGCCAAGACTTTTCAAATATGATGGAGAGTGGCTTACAACTGCTCAGCCAATTCCCTCAGGACACTGGAATGCATCTCACTGAGTCCCATAGACCTGTGTATGTTCAGTTTCCCCAGGTGATCTCAAACCTGATTTTCACTTACAGTAGGAGGGATGTTGTGATACTTTATTCTTTGAGTTTATGCTGCTGTGATTGGGATATTTAAATTGTCTTTGTTTTCTACCTGGGTAGGGTAATTGGTTATTTTTCATAAATTTTGCCTGACGATTTAAAAATTATTGAAGAGGGGAAAATAATAAAAGTGTTGGGTCTTCATTCACCTAGGTTAGGCATTTAACTGTACTTGGTTCCCTCTTAAGAAGTCCTTATGAAATAAGGATATTGGTTAGCTGTGAAAGCCCAAAGAGGTAGGTGGTTTTTGCCTTAGCCAAGGTAACAATCTACATGTTCAGGGCTGCGTCTAACACAGAATTATTTTTTTTTACTACTATTCACTGAAAAGATTTGGAGTAGGGTTAAGTCTGAATGATGCTCTTTTAGGCTGTACTTAGGACAGAAATGGAAATGCAGTGTCCAGTGTCTGTAAGGCTGAGCTGAATCCAGTTGTCTTGGTGAAAGCTAAGTTATATAGAGAAAATGTGATTGTTGTTGCTTTTGCCTTTTCAGTAAAAAAAAGTTCCAAGTGCATTTTGTGAGGGATTTGATCCTGCCAGTTGATTCAAGGTGTTCTTAGCCTACCAGGTTTAATTCACTATGATGCAGGGAAAGGGTAACGTTTAATTTGTGCATCCTCAGTTTTCTAGGTGGGGAGACTCAGTGTATCCTTTAGCATAGTTTTAGATACTTCAGGAACGTTAATAGACACAAAAGCATCTTTTGTGTTTAAACTGAGTGAAGGTTCCATGGATTCCACTTCTGGACTTGCGGAAAAGTGAGGTGACCTAAGTTTGTCAGTTCTTTTTAAAATTTAAATAATTCAAAGGTGTGTGGTGTGGAGGAGAAAGCATGTCAAATATTAAGTGAAATAAATAGCTTAACTGGTAAAGGCAAGGAAGTGCCTGAAGGTGTATATGCATTAGCCTAACTTTACATTTTTATTTATAACTTTACATCCTTTTTTTGTAACTTTGTCTTCATTATTTTACATATTGTTTTGAGAATTTGTACTTTTTGAATCTTATACGTATAATTTAAAGGCCATTTCAATTAAGTGAGGGTCATCCTAATCGTGTTCAGGACTGAAATAATATTTAGTAGACTGTTTTTCATCTAGTGTTAATAGAAAGATTACATTAAATAAATAGGGCTACAGGATAAAAATTCAAGTAGTGCAATTCTGTTAATTTTTTTTTTTCAATAGCTGATGAAACAAAATTGTTTAGAACATACAAGTGAATAATCTTCCTCTTTCCTCTTGATGGTAGAAAAGAGATGGCCTCAGTAGCAGGTAGAAAGCTGTAGTTCTACTTGTTAAATAACCCGTCTTTTGCCCACATCTTTTTCCTGGGATCTGCAGCATAGTAGGATATAACTCTTTACTTTTTATTTTGTAAAAGCCATATTTGATGTTCTTGTCACAAAGTCTGAACATCGTGAATGCGATGCATTTCACATATTCCTGAAGGGTATTGTTTTTTAAAAAAAATCAACTGCTGAATAATAAAAGTTCTCTTTCTGAAAAATGATCACTGTTTGTCATAATTAATTTTTCTGATTAAAATGAACATGATCTGAATATTCATGATACTCATTTGACAAAGTGCACCTAAAACCATGTTGTTCTAAGCTGTGATAGATTATCTTTATTAATTGCTCAAAGGTAATTAGAATTGATATATGTAGAAATAGGCTCATACACTCTCTAGCTGTTATAATGAAAGAAGTGTGTCTTTTTTTTTAAGCATAATTGAACAGGAGTAAAATAAATTAAAGACTTAATCACTCTGATATCCAGCTCTGCCTGTTGCCTTGTAACTTGAAAACCTTAAGAATCTCAAAATTAATTTATTAGGCATTTGACAGAATCCTTTCTGGGAGCAAGAACTCTTCCACAGCATGTGGTATTAGACTGCTTTGACTATGATGATTTGCAGTTGAATGGAATTAGATTACCTATAATGCTGATCATTTATTTTCTTGTAGTAATAAGGTGACTTCTGCATGCCCTGCTTCTGTAGATGTCAGCTATATCTCAGGTTGTAACATCTCTGCAGTCTCCAGGTCTCTACTCATCAGCCCTGAAACTTGGCTTTAGGTCTGTTCTCTTTAGCTGTCTGTATACTACACTGAGTCTAAAAGCTGCTGCTTTGAAATGAAGAGAGGAGAAGAAAAAAAAGGTATTAGGAAACAAAAGGTGTTACACAGTAAACTATAAATTAACAGATGTCATCTGCCCAGTGAAGTTTTGATTCCTTTTTCCTCCACCAAGTGTTGAAATCAAGTTTTTCCTTGTCCTGAATTGCTCCTTGCCAAGTGTATGGTGTCCTGCTGCAATATGCTTTCATTCACTCCTCTCAACACTCTTCTATACTATGTACAGAAACAAAGTTATGCCAAAAAGTCGTGCCAGAACAGAAATGAGTCAGATTAGAGGGATCACTTTCTTCATACTGATGACTGATACTTTGTATGCAGTAGAACAGCTTCACTGGTAATGAATTCAGAATACCACTATGACTTCTAGTAGTTAAAGAATAGGTGAGAGCTTGGTTCAAGTCTTTTTCCTGAAATGGACAGAGTAAATTTGAAACTATTATTTCCTTAGTGACTCTTCTACACCCCGAGCTATGGCTGAAAGCTGATAATACTAATGCTGTTACTTTGTGCACATAGCTTTCTTAGTTTATGTTGGTTGAGGTTTTTTTAGTGTTTTCGGTTTTGGGGGTTTGGGGTTTTTTTTAATGTCCTAAAAACATCTTAAATGGGATAGAACTTTTACATGGAAAAAAACCTCCTTATTTTGTGAAGGACAACAAGAAATCATTCTTTCAATGTACCTTTCTTTCCATATTTTCATTGTAGCATTTCTATGTCGTATACTTCTAGTGTTCATATTCTAATGTAGTATTTTTCACTTTCATCAAGCAGTTATTTGCACAATCTAGATGTTATGGGTTTTGCATAGAACAAAAAAATGATAATAAAATGTAACTAGAACTGAAGCTATGTTCTGAAATTATCATGTACCCTTTAGAGAAAACATCTGCTCAGGAGAGAAAAGCATTTGGTTAGAGGAAGACCTGATTGCTGAGAGAACCCTGGAACCCTGACCTCCTTCAGAAAGAGGAGGTTGTCCTCAAGTTCTGTGCCACTTTCAGTCTGGACCTCCAAATCATACAGTAGCCATCACGCGTATCAGTGTCTCAGAATAACTTTAAATTTAGCAGTGGTTAGCTGGAAAAAACTTCTGATTGTTTGTCTTTCGTACTTCTTGCAGGAAATAACACAGGTTATGATAGTGAGAGTGCAGGAGTGTGGAACAATATATTTTCTTTTTATGTCTTTTAAGATCTCTTCATGTAGCTTTGTGGAACAGCTTTTGAAAATACACAGTTAAAAATTTCATCAATAAAAATATATTTTCCCTGTTATACTTACTAATTTTTTTTCCCTATAATCTTATGTGTGTGTTCTAAACACTTTGGAAAGAGCTCTACCATACAAGGCAAAACTGCCCAGCTTAATTTACAAAATTTACCTCCTGGTTCTTACATGTTATAAAAAAAGTGATGGAGCAAAAGCACTGGATGTTTTGTCAAACTTTCAAATTGAGGAGATGCAAGCCATGCAACCAATTGACCTTGGCCTGCTTTCAAGCAAGGATAACTGTCACAAAAAAATATAACCCAGCATGCTGTACAGCTCTATATACAGACTCAAGAATGGAATCCAGGTTGCTCATGATCAAAAAATGAAATTTCCAAATTAATAAATCAGATCTTATGTCCTGTAAAGGAGATTTATTGATATCAGAAGAGGTGCATGATTTTTAAGCATCCAAATTTGTATTTTAAACTGTCTTCTGCATTTAAGTTTTAATTTCTGTTGTCCTTTGTAAGCACAGTGAAGCAACCAGCCTACCAGCTATTTTTCCTGTCCTTACAAGAAAGATAAAGGAAAGGCTCTCCATGGGTCCATCTTTCTTGACATATACTGTTAAAATAATAGCACTTGACTCAGTATGCCAGATCATTCTTCCTTGCTTGAGGGTGACTTGTGTACAATTTAATATTATGAAGAGATACTTCACCTAATTGGAAATGAGCTAACTAGGGAGTCAGAAGCAGTACAGTTCTACATTCATGGCACTGCACGTGTGCTAATTAGCTATCCTGAAACACGTAACATTAGCTCAAGCATAATGCTATGTTAAAGCAACTGCACTATTTGCAGGATATAAGGCAATGTTTCTGTGCTGTGCTGCGTAGCTTTACTGTTGACGCTGCTTTTTTTTTTTTGAGGACTGCCTTGTACCACAAGAAGAGAGTTGGGATTATTTTTTTTTCCTTTTTCATACTCTAATCTTTTTCAGATTTCAATTTAAGGACTAACATAGTAGTGGCTTCAGGTTGAAATTTAGTGAGGCTAGACATTAAAAGATTTTGAAAGCTAAAATTTCAATTTTGAAATCCTGAAATTTTAATTTTGAAAATCTAAATCTCAACTTTTTGTTCTTCACTAAAGCAGTAAATATCTGAAATTAAGAAAAGTATTGTTTTTGGGTGTACTTCTATCATCCATTTTCTTTTTGTTATGTTAACTTAAAAATTTAATTCATGCTCTTCTCCCACTTTTAAACATTAGCTGCTCAGATACTAGCAACTTTTTCATTTGAATTCTATGTTGAAAAAGTAGTTTCCATCCACCTTGAAACATAACTGTCTATATTTAGAGATGTTTAAGATTGAGAAGTACTATGAACAAGTGGATAAAGCACAGCGCATCATCTGGTTAGTGGGAGATCTTTATAGTTTTTTCAAGTGTGTTCAGAAAGGGCTTTTGGGAATATTTTATGGGAAAGGAGGGAATGCCAGTAGTGACTTAGTAGAGGGTGTCTGCCAAGTTGTCCATAACTTAAATCTCAGGAACTCCTTTGCAAGATGTTTCTTAGTTTGAATTACTTGGCCTGGCAGGGAGGTTAGATTAGGGGGTCTTCCTGTGAACACACGCAGTCTGTCCAGCTTGTGTGGGGCATGGTTCCTTTCTATTGACCTAGGTTAACTTGTCAGAAGGTGGTAACTTGGGTTAACAGAGACGTGAAGGCACACTGTCAGAGTACAAGCTCCTTTGCTAAAGAGTTGACTCCATATGAAATGGCAACTGACCTATGAATACAAGAAAAGAAGTGCCTATATTGATGAGAATAGTAGTATGGCTCTTGATGATTATGTTTGGATGTCGTGGTTTAACCCCAGACAGCAACTAAGCACCACGCAGCCGCTCACTCACTGTGAGGCCACTCACATCACCAGTGAGATGGGGGAGAAAATCGGGAAAAGAAGCAAAAACCTATGGGTTGAGATAAGAACGGTTTAATAGAACAGAAAAGAAGAAACTAATAATGATAATGATAACACTAATAAAATGACAACAGCAATAATGAAAGGATTGGAATGTACAAATGATGCGCAGTGCAATTGCTCACCACCCGCCGACCGACACCCAGTTAGTCTCCCAGCGGCGATTCCCTGCCCCCCAGCCCCCAGTTTCTATACTAGATGTGATGTCACACGGTATGGAATACCCTGTTGGCCAGTTTGGGTCAGGTGCCCTGGCTGTGTCCTGTGCCAACTTCTTGTGCCCCTCCAGCTTTCTCGCTGGCTGGGCATGAGAAGCTGAAAAATCCTTGACTTTAGACTAAACACTACTTAGCAACAACTGAAAACATCAGTGTTATCAACATTCTTCGCATACTGAACTCAAAACATAGCACCGTACCAGCTACTAGGAAGACAACTTTATCCCAGCTGAAACCAAGACATTGGATTAAATGCACTATTATCACTAAAACAAAACTATTTGTTCATCTGAAATGTCTTCAGTAGCAAGTTAGTTTAACAAATAAATTTGTGGAGCTTGACTGATTGATAACAAGTTGATTTACATGAAGGGTTAATGAGAATGCAGAATGACAAAAAGGATTCTACTATTCTAAGATAAAAAATAGGGATTATGTACTCTTGAGTGTAGTAGTTTATTCTTGCATCCAAATTTATTAAGATACCAAGTGACTTGAAATGCTAGGTTACTGGTAGTAGTAAATGGTAAATCTAGATGAGGTAAAAGTTGATTCCGTTTAAATTAAATTTTAAGTTAAAACCAAGTCTAAATGTCTTCATTCCACAAGGACAAAATTGGCTAAAATAAGGGAAATAGTGTCAAAATAAGTGTGATTGAGAAGTTCAAGGAGATGCTTAGTAGCTTTCTCCCAGAGAATTTTCTGTAACTTTTAGGGATATCCATCTCAGTTAAAGAAGTGAAATTTAGGAATTTGTTAAAGAACTGATCAATGAAGAAAACTACCTATCTCTACCATTTACTGACAGAAACACTTGAAGTAGGAATTGTCAGAAGTAAAATCATTAATTGTAGATATGAGGCATCTTATTAAGAGAAAAACAATAGAGGAAAAATTATTAAAGTTACAAAAAAAGTCTTTAAATAGAACATAGAAATAGTTATTATAACTCATAAAAATAAATGGCCTCTATTTTCAATACAGTGATGGACAAGGGGTCAACATTGGTATGTATAATGCAAAGCTGTACATGAGAATTGTCAGAACCATGAAAAACACATTTCCTCAAAATCTTCACTGAAAGTGACTATTATGTTCTGCTTTGAGCTTTTTAATAAGGGCAGAGGATGAAACTTTCTTTTCCCCCAGATTGTGTAGTTTGCATAAAACATATATAGTCATTTTCTATTGTCCATCAGAAAGTCTGTACAGAATTTTCTTCCAATTGTTACTTTACTTCAAGCAAGACTTCACTTCCCTGTTCATTTTTCTGCATTAGCAAGATTTCCAGAATCTTTATTTACACAGAAGGCTTTTTCAGGACAAATGTGCTCTGCTAAAATTAGAGGGTGTCACTGGGTTGTTTGGTGTTTTGGGTAGGGTTTTTTTTTTTACTATTTCAACAGTTTTCATATCTGACTAGTTAAAAAAAGTCTGAAAGCTTGCTGGACATATGAGGACCATGTATTAGCATCTCTTGAAAAATGAATTCCATTTAAGAAAAGTACTTGTAAGTTTTTTCCTTACACCTCCCTCCCCCCATCTTGCAAGTGACAGAACAGTTCATAGCAGCTATAATTACAAAATGCTAATTCATTAAATAGCTTAAGCATCAACTGTAATTAAAACTTAAGTTAAAATATTAAAATCAGAACATATTCAATTGAACAGAAATTGCCCTTAGGAAAAAAAAAAACCAAAACCAAACAAACCAACAAACCAAAAAATCCCTAACCAAATAACAGCCAAACAAACATACAAGCTCTAAAAGAAGAAAAGACCTCACGAGGTGGTTGGTTGGTTGGTTGGTTGGTTGGCTTTTTGAGGGGGGAGGTTGATTCCCATAAATGTTCTAAGTATGATAACTAACCAGCTGTCGTGGTTTCAGCCCAGCCGGTAACAAAGGACCACGCAGCCGCTCGCTCACTCCTCCCACCCCCGTCCGGTGGGATAGGGAGGAGACGGAGGAGAGAAAAGAAAAAAAACCCGGAACCTCGAGGGTTGAGACAAGGGCAGTTTACTGGGACAACAGAAAAAAAAGGTTACAACAACAACAACGGTACTAATGAAAGAATATACAAAAAGAGTGATGCACAGTGCAACTGCCCACCACCCAGAACCCGACGCTCCGCCACCGAAAGTCGAGAGCCCTCCCCCTGGCCCACTCCCCATTTATATACTGAGCATGATGGCACATGGTATGGAATAGCTCCTTGGCTAGTTCAGGTCGGCTGCCCCGGCTATGCCCCCCCCCCCTCCCAGGTTCCTGTAAAAATTAACTCTATCCCAGCTGAACCCAGGAGACCAGCCTACATTAATGCGTTCCCAGTTCTGTGGCAGGAGCTGCTGTATTCATCTGCTTACATGCACTGGTCTCTTTATGTGTATGTGTGTATATGTGTGTGTATATTTTTATATATATGTATCTTTACACACACATATACCTATACACATATGTGTGTGTATGTATGTACTTTGTCCTAGAAAAAATAATATCCCTGAAATGATGCAAAGAATTACTGCTACATTAACTCTTTGGTATGAATGTGGTCCTGCTATGGTAGCATTCAGTGACTGATGCAAAATGCTGTCATGTCAATACTGTCTCATTTTCAATATTGATAAGAAGGATCATCTTTTACAATATTGATCCTGACTGAACCAAAGACTTCCCCCAAACTTTATGATCCTGTTAGAATGTCTTAGTTTTATATCACCGGAAAATTACTGTTATGGCTCTTTAGCTCATGAAACACATTATCATTCTCCAAATACTGAAAGAACACCCTTGTGCTGTTCTTAACAATTTAAACTGGATTGCTCGGCATTTTAGTATATTGCCATGAAGAAAACAAAACCTGAATAATACACGCACAATTTGGAAACACAGCTTTTTCCTTATTTATAGGAAGAACATCTTCTGAGGCAGCAGAGAAGACTCCATGTAATGAAAAAGCTTCCTCTATTTGGAAGGGAGCTGAATTCATCTAGATCACAAGAAAAGCTGAACTGGATCAGATAGAAGTTCATTTAGCCCCATTAGCTAAGCTGGTAAAAGCAGAATTACAGTGCTTTGCTGACTGTCACACTTGAACTTCATTTTTTCACTACTTACATCCCAACACTTTGATTGCTTTTTCTTCTTAAATTGACTCCAAAATGAAATAAGTCTTCAAGGGGTATTTTCAGCCTTCATTGAAACTGATTTTCTTCCTGTAGAAATCATACGTCACTTTGGTTAGCAGACTGGTTCCTTATAACTGTGACTGAGTGAACAGACAGACTGAGAGACCATAAGAAATAAACACCTCTAGTTGTTATTAATTTGTTCACCTCTGTTTTGCTTTCATTAGTTGCCTCTCTGTGTTTGCAAACAATAGATATGAAGCCTAATAGAAATGTGCATATATTAAATGCTAATGTTATCCTCTTAAGACTACTCACTCTTCTTTCTAGGAGACAACAGTATGTGTATTTGAATCATTTCATTTTAGTGTTTTTGATAAAGCTGTTCCTGGGAAAAAAATTCTGTAACTCATTAAATATGTCCATATTTAATTTATAATTTCTTAAATTAAAAGCCTATAATTAAATCCACAGGTTTGTACCTTCAGAAAATTTATGCTGACTTATACTTACAGTATTTAAGATGAAAATATTATTTACAGTGGTATATTTATATATTATGTGAATTGAGAAAAGTTTCATGAAACAATGTAAATTAGTTGTCTACCCTGACAAACTTTTAAAACTAAGATTTGGCTAAGCTGGTTTACAAGTGTTATTGATAAGTTGCACTCAATTGCTTGAATTTGTTGGAAAAAAAGAAATGCATTAAATAAAGTCAGGAATTTACTTTTAAGATTTTAATTGGATTAACAAACTAATTAAATAATTATCATTATTCCACTTATAACGATATTGATGCTCCAGATTATGTACAATTAAAATTATTATACCCATATTTACTATTATCCACACCTTCCAGTTGTTTCATGCTCACCCACTCACTGCCCTTCTAAGGTCATTGGCATCAGATGGAGGATTTTGGGGAGTGTGGTGTGTTGCCATCGTGCTGAGGTTGTTGCCAGAAGGGTTTGATGTTCATGGTCCTTCCCTCCTCACTGTAGGTTCTGCTTTAGGTCATTTTCATATATTTGCTGCCACAGACTATACCTTGCTCTTTCTTCACAGGTTTGCAGTTCCACTTTTCATCCAAATTTACTATACTTGGTGTGTTTTATGTTTGCTCATTACTTGTTTTCCATAAAACTTGTTTCAACCAGCTTCTAAGGTTTCATCGCTCTGAGCAGTATTTGAACACATGAGAATTGTTTATAGCCCTTGTCCTCCTGCATCAATCCATGCTTACACTTTTTAGGCTTCTGCCATCATCCTATGCCTGTAGTCATTGTAGTTTTAATTAATTTATTATTTACAGATACACATTGTGCTACACTGTACTGCTGTAGACAGTTAAACAAAAGCTGAAACAAGGTAAAGATAAAATAACATTGGATAGATGCTTTTACTAACTAAAGCAAGTCTCTAGGCAGGTGAGATCTGTCCAATTAAAGCCTGACACACCTTGGGGTGTATGCCAAGCCTGTGGCCTGTTACAAGCAATGGCAAGACCATGTTTACTGGACCATGAGGCTTCAAATGGTCACATAATATGGATATAACTCTATACATTTTCTCATGTGGATTTTTTTGTCTTACATTATTATTCATAGAAAGTTACATTTGAGCAAATATTTATCCAATATTCTTTGTTGGTGCAGTTTTTCATGCTTTTTCTCCTCTAGGAGACAATTCTATTGTGTTAAAAGAGGAACCTTGCAGATCTGTCTCTTTACAAAGGAAGTCATTCATGAAACAGTGCTTCTCAAACAGTGGATGAGAAATGGTGTGTTCACCTAAACAGAAATACTTTTGCAAAGGGATATCATGCTTATCTGAACAAAATCTGCATCTGGATTTGTAAGATTATCAAACCAAAATGCAGATTTAATGAAATAGCAAAGGTTTTATATTCATATAGTACTGTAGTCTGCAGATTCCAAAGGCATTAGGATATTGCAAGTTTTATGCCTGTAGTTTCTATACAGAAATGAGGATAGCAAATGGGAATTTTGTGTGGATTTCTCAAAGAAATTAATGTTCATGACAAGATGCAGCATCTGAGCATGCACTGTGGTCAATCTTTGTTACTATTTTATTTAGCAATAACCTGAAGTTTGTGAGAATCCTAAGTATTCTTGAGGTGATGATCATATACTACAAAAAACTTGGATGTAAAATATTTCTTGCTTTTTTTTTCCTACCAGACTAATAGATCAATTTATGTGACAGTATAAGTAAATCTCTGTATTGCTCCATGTTACTGATAAAAGATGCCAGCGAATTTGTTTAAATCTCGATTCTTTCAGCAATTCTGCAGCTGCTTTAGTTTGAAATGCCATGTGCAATCAACAAAGCATATATTTATCTATGAACTCAAGTTCCATCTAATTATCTACCAGCCCATTTTGAATAGTGAAAAGGAAGCTATTTCTATGCTTGAAAAGAATTGATTTATGCTTTCAGTTTAATTATTTCAAACCAGCTATGATTCTGCAGGCTCTATGTGTGTGTGTGCAAGCGTGTGTGTGCAAGCATGTGTGTGTGTCTAGTACAAATGAACAGATCTTTAAATGTTGCATCTTAGCCATCTGAAATAGTATTCTTTTTCCAACTACAAAACCAACCTATTCTAGTAACTAACATAACACTGAGTTTTACAATGTACAGAGTTTTTCTTGCATAAATGATAATAACACATTAAAAAGTCAGTTCAGTATTAAACTGTAGCAAAATTTTTACTAAGACCAAATAAAATTGTCACTGCAAATATCTGTGGCTCCAGCAGTGCTTTATAAGGTAAAGCATCTGTAAAGTTATTGAAAATATTAGTGATTTAGGACACATTACAAACACTTACCTCTTATTTCTCTAAATCTCTTATACTCCTTGAGTTCTGGTTTTGGGGTTTTTTTTGGCTCTTGTCTGTTTCTACAGAAAACCTATTATGACACAAATGTAGATTTCCTTACAGTAAGAACCTGTCAAATGCAAATAATGTCATGCTCTATTTTGCTATATATAATATAGAAGTCATTGATTCATCACACTATAGGCTTTATTTCTGACCTTCCAGGAGATTTCCAATGTTTCCTAGGAATCCAGTATAACTGAGGAATGGGAAAGTCCTGATGACAACAGTTGTGGGGTTTTTGGTTGGTGGGATTTGGAGGGGGAGGAGTGGTGTTTTGGCTGGGTTTTTTTTAAGCCTTTGCTGTTTTGTTTGGTGTTGTATTTATTTTTAAAAAAGATTAAGGTTGTTGGAAAAAGTTAAAACTGGTTTGAAGCATATCAAGATACGTGGTTAAGAACTTTGATGGTTTTTTTAGTATCTTTCAAGGGAGATCAAAATGAAAGAGGCAAAAATAGCATTCTTCCTATTTCTCATTATACTAAATGGATGTATAGGACTGCAATTACTTCTCAAGGAGATTTATTTTAAATGACACTAATGACTTTGTACTTGTAACTCATATAATTAGAATAACTCCTGTTATTCTCTGTAAAGTGCTTTTCTTTCTTTTTGTTGTGGTCTTGCACCACATCTGTAGCTGATTTTGATTCCTCAGAGGATGGCAGTTCTCTACGTCACCTGGTCTCCTATGCTGCAGGTACCAAAGAAAGAAAAACTTCAGACATTCTTTTTTTTCCAGTTTTTGGCCTGTCAGAATTTAAATATAAGTAAATAGCTAAACAGCAGCCTGCTTCATTATAATGCCTATTATAATACACAAAGCAAGCTGTATGTATTGACATTCATATTGTGTAGGCCTTCATAGTTGAATAGCATTATTCAACTGAAACAGCAGTAGTTTAGTAACAATCTGACCTGATAATGACAGAAGTCTCTGGTATCTAATGTGCTTTAAGTTTAAATTTGAATCTGTGACCCCCAAAAAGCAGCATAATGGGTCTGTATAGCATAGCAACTACTGAAACCTATGTCAACATACTGTTGTGGTGCAGATGTCCTACTGTCACCATCATATCAAGCTAGGATGTAGAAGCTCACAGCTATTCTTGTGATAATTTTGTTTGTACATTAGTTTTCTGCTAAAAAAAGAATATTGTTTTAACGACTTATGCATTGTCTGTCTTCAGCCTAATAAGGCTGAAAGACAGTGTTGATCAGATCAGCGTTTTCCATCACATGAGTGGATATTAAAATTGCTGGTGCCTCAGCAAGTCAATGCAATAACCCATGATATAAACATACTGCTTGTTGCTAAGATTTTGAACCAAAGGGTTTGATTTTGTAATGTTACCGTGACAGATAGGCTTTTGCCCTGATACATATCAGTAAAGCTAAAGGCTTGTAGAATTGAATAGCAAAGAAAAATTATCATTTTTAAACTGACACATTTCTGCAGCAGAAATATTAAATTTAATAGAATTTTGTAAAAACTGTAGGACAATGTCCTTTCCTCCACATGGAAATAGATTTTTAGAGTAGATAATGTAGGACCATCCAGATTCTGTCCTGATTAATTTCAAGAGCTTTCTATAAAAACATATACCAATGATTAAACAGAAATCCAGTTTTCTCTAACTTACTTACATAAATTGGAACTGTCTGAGATTTTTCTATCCTTAGTGAATTCTTGAGAGGAATTCTGTTTCCATGCGACTCTCTTCATGGCTTCCAAAGCAGATTGGATTGACCAATCTATTTATCTCAATTCAATTTTGTTTCTTTATTAACATCTTTGGAGATATTGTGTAGAAGAGTATTTACAGATAAGACCATGCAAGCATGTTTGGAAATGATATTACCATCAGCTGAATATTTTGGGTAGTGCCAAAATGAATTGGAATGTTTCATTTTTTCCTATGTCTGCCTTCAACCTTTTTGCACCAACTTTTGTGAATTACTTTTATTGGCCATTTACAAGCAGTGAGCCTTTTTGACTGACAACACTGAGATTGTAATGCATGATATTTGTGTTTAGAATCTGTATTTCCATTTTTTTCCCCATCTCTAATTAAAGGGCAAGAGCAGCCTACTCATTACCAGCAAAGCCTGACTATATGATTGTATGGAAGATGAGTAGAGAGTATGAACAAGATCTGTGCCATCCTGTACTGTTTTGAAAGACAGAGAGAAAAGCATCATTCATCTATAGAAAACTGAAATCTATGATACGTGTCTACTCCTTGGCTTGGTTTACAAAATAGAATTTATTTTTCTACAAGAAATATTGAAGTATGTAACATACCTCTATCAGCAAGCTGGCAGCATTACAGAGAGAAATAGAGCAGGATCTACTCATGTATCTAGGCTGATAGAGCAGTTTAGCAGACAGAGTACCTAATTCAATAGCAGGGAGAAATGGTTTAAGCAGTGTTAAACCCCTTTCCTGGCTGCACTGTCTGAAAAGATATTGCTACTTCTGTGTGGTCTCATGCTTTGAAGAGAAGGATCAGAAGGTGAACTAGGAAATCCTGTATCTGACACTGTGATCCTCTTCTTCCCTCTAGCATTATTAGAGTGAAATGAAGAGAAAGGACTCCAGAAACTGTTATACAGTGTTTTTTTGAAGACCTGAGGGACTGAGACAGTCGCTCTCCTTTTTTGCTAGTCATAATGTTTTATCTGTATCACCTTAAGACACTGTATACGGAGGGGTTAAAAGATGGAATTTTGGTCTGTGGATGAACACTGGGGGAGAAGTAGATAGCCGAGAAAAACGCAGTCAGCACAGAAAACGGATGGTTTGTTGCCCGTTGCTTGGAATGCTGACCACGGAGGTAAGAGAGCTGAGCAATACCGGGGGAGGACGGGCAGCGGGCTGTTGCACAGTACAGCTGTGAGCATGGTCAGCGCGTGACTGCTGGATGATAACATGCCGCGTGTACAAAGCCCATGAACCAATAGACAGGGTGGCTATGGCTCGTGTAGCACGCCTGGCCAGCGAGCGCATGCATCATAGGCTCCCTATGTTGCAACCGAGGCATGTTTTGGCACCCGCTGGCCACGTGTGCCGAAACCCATTCCTCTGCAAGTGTATAAATACCGGGGTTTTTCCAAAGAGCGTCGGGCTCGTGTATGGCGAGGCCACCGTTGCCTCCATGGGGACGCCCACGTAAAGCTGGCACCTACTGATTGCTGGGCTGAGCTTGCGGCGCAAGACGACACAAGAATGTACAGATGGTCCATCTTCCTCACGGTCCTCGTGTCGGTATGTTAATTTGCTTTACAAGTTACCCTTAGCATAACGCATGTCTGTAGTTAATAAATGCTTGCTTTTTCCCTTATAGTCAGTGTGTGTGTGTTCGCCTTCTCGGGAATCCTCGAAACCACCCTAAAACAGATACTTTTCTTCAATCGGTACAAGAAAGCTTAATTATGGTAGAACATGAAAAACAGCAATAAAGTACAGCTGCATGCAAAAAAACTCAGTCAGACATCAGAAATGAGGTGTACACTTCTATTAAGTTTTGAAGTTTTGACTGAACTTTGTAGACACATGAGTTAAAAAGGTGAAAGAATAATTGTGAAATCTGTCATGATCTAGAAAATTTTCTTTAGGAATACCATCTAACCTTTGTTTAAACAAATACCTTACTGATGGAAAGTCCTCAGACTCTTGGTAAGATATGGCTCCATTAAAAGCTTACGGTTTTCTTCTAGTTGAAATCTAAATAGATTCTATTTTCAGACAAAAAAAAAAAAAATTCCATGCCATTGCTAGCTGTGGGATTGTGACTGACTAAACTAAAGAGGTGAAATGTGACTGTCCTATAAATCCCTAAAATGGAAGTAGGCTCAGGGGAGACGGGCAAGGGTAACATACCAGAAAAGCTCAGAGTATAATGTAAGGTGTGACTGAGCACAGCTGTTGCAACAAAGCTGACTTTATCTCAACACAAAGGGGACCAGAAGGCGGTCAGACCAGCCACCTTGTGAACATGTGGCTCAGCCCAACATAGACTATAAAAACTAAACAACTAGCAAGAGGAATCTTGTGTAGCATCAACTACCTTCAGATAAGTAAATCTGATATTAAATGTTACACCCTTCACACACGGAATATCTAAAAAAAACCTGGTCAGAGAGTACTGGATTTGGACAGGGATCTTTTGCTGTCATGTTTTCCATTTCCCCTATAGATACCTGAAGATGAAGTATTGCCTTGAGTCAAATATGTCATGGTCAAGTTCAACAAGTGGAGTACCCCTGAGTATTTTCTTCAATGTGTAATTGTGGCATTGAGGCAGTTTGTTCTTCACATTCATTCGTCCAATCACTTAGTGTTTCTTAATGGGATGAAAGAATATGCTTGTTTTATTACCATGTCAGCAGGTGAATACCAGGCTGTAATGTAGTAATCCCGTTATTCAGTTAAACATTGTGCTTATTTCTTGATAAGCTAAAAATAATAATCTTCAAAGCGAGACAAGGAATTTCTTATACAACAAAAGAAGTATCTAATTAGGTAGAAAATACTATTTATGAGATTTAACTTCTTTTACTTACAGCCTTTTAATAGATTTTAGAACATATTCTGTTTGGCTGATTTTGAAAGTACTGCTTCCTTTGTGCTGTTAAGCAGTAATGTTATTGATGTGCTTTCTCTCCTGCTTTTTAAGTGTATTAATACTGATACGCTGCATGCCTTCTACTAGTTTTTAAATGTGATTACTACAGTTGTCATATTTAAAGAATATTCATCTGTCCATTCTGATGTTTTTCTGGGGACACACAATACTGTTTAGGAAATGATAGCTTCTTCACACAGAAAAATGAGCTGTTTGAATTAATTCTGGTTTCAAGACTAAGTAGAAAGTACTAGTAGTTGCCACAAGTTAGTTCTGCGTTTTTTTTAAAGTAGATTATCTTGATCTCTTTATTCTTCTAAGAGACCAGGAGATATGAACGTAATCCACTGCAAAATACTGGCTAAAAGTGCAATGTTAATCGGTAGTATGAGGCAATCAAAATATTTCCTACAACAATGAAATCACATTTTCATAATGTTTCATTTTAGTGACTCTCTCTGTAGATAGTTGAACTTCGTATCATTTTATTATTTGAAGTTAATGAAAATATATGAAAGGAAAACATTTTACATACCTATCTGTCCTGGTTTCAGCTGGAATAAAGTTAGTTTTCTTCCTAGTAGCTGGTATAGTATTGTGTTTTGGATTTAGTATGAGAAGAATGTTGATAACACACTGATGTTTTCTGTTGTTGCCAAGTAGTGTTTAGACTAACTTAAGGACTATTCAGCTTCTCCTACCGCATTGCTAGGGGAGGCTGGCAGTGCACAAGAAGCTGAGAGGGGCACAGCCAGAACAGCTGACACAAAAGAGCCAAAGGCTATTCAATACCATATGATGTCACGCCCACTATATAAACCGGGGGGGGGGGGTGGTGAGGGGACACCACAGCTCAGGGATTGGCTGGGCATTGGTTAGTGTGTGGTGAGAAGTTGTATTGTGCATCATTTGTTTTGTATATTATTTTTCTTTTCTTTCCTTCCCTTCGTGTCCTATTAAACTGTCTTTATCTCAACCCACGAGTTTTACTTTTTTTTTCCGATTCAGTCCCCCAATCCCACTGGGAGGGAGGAGTGAGTGAGCAGCTGCGTGGTGCTTAGTTGTTAGTTGGGGTTAAACCACGACACTATCAAACTTTGAATATCCCATTCCTTTGGCAAATGTTTGCTTGTCTTTCCAGTTCAGAGTAGATAGTGGAAAGAGGGCTGTGGGACTTCCAGTTTACGAGTGAAAGTCTAGGGGAATTACTAACAACAACACAAGACATTCTGTGATCAGTTTGCTTCTGAACTGAAAAGCAGTTTCCCTGTAGTATAAATGTAAATGTGTACTCTTGATTTCTGCATGAAAAAAATGACTGTGGCGATCAAAAATGTGTTGTTCCACTTGTGAACTTTTATCTCTTTCCTGGACAGTTTCAAACATCTGTTGAATCTTGAAGTGAAGCAGTTTTTGTTAAAATCCGTTGCTGTGTTTGACGGTATGTTTGTGTTTCCCTCTCCTCATACCCTTTTAATGTTTGCTAGTGTAGTATTAAGGACTCATCACATTTATAAGCTGTTAATGAATTGTGACCTTCAAAGGCAAAATTAATGTAGCTGACAGGTGCATTGTCTGTAAAGACAGAGATAAAGTCTCTGCCACCCTGAGGGAGATAGAGGATCAGGGAACAGAAGACCTCAGTTCTAAGCCTGAAAGAGGAATGTCTTTTGTTTTTCTTAGTAAACTGAGTTCAAGAAAGGACTGTTGGTGGGGGAAGAAGGGAGGAAGGGTTGTAGGACACTCATCTTAAGGGTGGAAGTCTGTGGGAATTGGCAACAATAGTCAAACTGAAGAGGTGTGGTATACTAACCAAAGGAACAGACCAAAGAGCTTTAAATGAAATAGCCTCGCGATCCTTTTTATGAGTCAAAACAGCTAGAAGATACATAAAAATGAGATTTCTGTGAATTTTAATAGCCATTTGAAAATGCTATTTCAAGGTCTTTGTGGGCATACAAGTAATCTCACATTCAAGATCGCTTTAAAATAATCTAAATACCTGCCCAAGAAAATGTACATTGTTACTGACAGGGACTAATATTTGTTTCTGGTTTTGATGGGTGATTCTTAAAACTGTCTCAAAATTCTGATGTTGATTTAGTTTTGAGTCATTACTTGTGTGAAAGATTAACAGTGCACTGAAGAGTTCTGCAAGCTCTTGTTTTTATAAAAAGCCTTGGCTCAGCAGAAAACAAATAGGAACCTTAGTGCTTTGAATTCTCCAGTCCTTGTGATAAATGTTCAAAATTTATTGACTGTGAATGTATAAATGTTAAGGATTGAATTTAGGGAAAATATTAACTGGACTCCAAATGAGTGCAGATGTTGGTAGCAGAAATGGTATTTTTATACAAAGACATGCACACACTATCACATGCACTTTTCCCCCATAATATTTCTGTTAACCTGAACAAACCTGGGTGATCTTGAAAGACCAGTATGTAGATACTAAGGATGTTGTAGTCCCTACCAGTATTGATTTTTTGACTATAATGTTTTTCTCTTCTCTATGTAGAGGTTATCTAAGTAGAAATGCTGAGAAAAGAAGATGCAGATGGAAAGCAAGAGCAAATTACATTGAGCTGGTCTAGTCTGCCCCATGGGTGGCAACTGACTAAATTTTATTCTTAAAGTGCAAATGTTATTTTGTTAAATATGACTTATTTTTTGTACATACAAGAAAATCCCTTTTAGCTTGTTGATACATTTTTGACATATCACCATGAAAAAATACTATAAAAATCTTCACATGTCTTCAGGCAAACACTACTGGATGTGGGCTGTAGAATACTTGATTGATAACTATTCCCATTGTTTTTGGCTTGCTGGATATCATTTAGCAAAACCTCTGCCTCATGAAGTCACAGTTGCCCATCTCTCTATTAAAATTAAATAGAGCAGGAGAGAATTTCAATGGTACTGGATTTTTTTTCTGTAAAGTTCTGAACGATGTTCAAATTCAAAGCCCTCAATCCATCCAAAGGATGTCTAAGTTATATTGTCTGACTTGAATTTGCTCTCATTCTCTTTTAATAACAAGTCTGAACTGTAAATTCAAATACTTTTTCAAGTTAAACCATCATGGTTAACAATAAACTTCTTTTCACATAAATTTCTTCTTTAGTTATACTCATGCAATTGTTCAGTTGTTAGGACATTGTGCTACTTTTGTATTTTCATTTTCTGTTAGATGATTTGTGGCAGGATTCACAACTGATGGAAAGTTACCAAACAATTTTTTTGATCATGCACAACACGGAAAAAACCGATACAGTTAGTTCAACTTTACCTGTGTTGGTTCTACACTGACTCTAGGAGAGGAAAGCAGTAAACTTTTGTCACAAAGCTCAGTATATGTAACTGAATGTGTAGACAGAGCATTTCCAAGAAGAAAGGTGCTCCTACTTCTGCAGAGTGACACTTTCCACAAGTGCTGCATTTTGCAGTTACTGACTTTTCATGCATAGAACAAACAGTACTGAGACTTTACGGAAGTATTATATCTGAAGATACAGTCTGTGGATTTTCTCTGCATTATGAATGGCAGTGCCTTAAAATGTCCCATGTATTTTGAGAATACACATTTTTATTTGTAGTTCAGATGAACTAATACAATGTAATGTATCTGTCAACAATCTCATTTACAACAGCTGTAAAGCAGTATCTGCAAAGGACATCGCATAATAAACATATTGAGCTGTGTGCTTTGTGTCTGAAATTGCTCCTAAGAGATGATCAGTTAGAAAAACAGGTATTTTACACCTGGAGTGTTCTACACTGAATGATCTGCCTGTTTAGTGTTTCTAATATGTGGATTATGACCTGTAAATTCTGACACTGCCTAGCTCTAGGGGTGCTGGGTGGTCCTGTGCTCCTTGGAGTGTCCCAGAGCTCTGGAACCAGCTCTGTCTCTTGTTCTGAAATACAGGAATGTGTGAATTTGTTGGATAAACAAATGTCTTCAGAAGGTTGAGGGAATGCTCTGGAGTGACTCTGATGGTGTGTTTCCTGTATGTTTCTGTATCTTTCCTGCAGAATCATAGAAAGCAGCCTCTGAAAAGAGTATACTGGCTTTTACTTCTTTTAAAAACTTTAGAGCTCCTGAACATATTTTTTTCTCTGCTAACTATACGAGAAAATCAATATTGTTATTATTGCCTAATGAATACTTTTTGATCATATGTGTGAAACTAGAATAAGGACATGAAAGACCTGATCTTTTAACCATCTCCCTTTGCTTAAACAATATTTCAAAATAACGCATTACTTCTGCTACTAAAAATGCTGTCAAGTTTTTGGAGCATATGGGATTATGTAAAAATCTTCAAGTTCAGCTCTGTATTTGGGTGTAGGCTGGACTAAAAACCTGATGTACTTCTTTCTAATTCTAATAGTTTGTTAACTAATGGTTCAAATATTGCATTTCTATATTTTGTTTTTTTTAATATTGAGAAAGGTTGTTAAGGGGCCAATGAATCAATATCAAAACTAAAATATTAAGAAGTCATTAATAGAAAAAAATACATTTAATGTAATCTGTAGAGGAGCTTTAATTCTGTGAGTACTAGTAACTGTCTAATGCAATAATATCCCTAGTTGCAGAGGTAAAAGAAATTTTGATTTCAGTATACACTGTACTGCTAAATGAGCTTGAATGTACCCCACAAAGTGAAATAAATGCAATTGTATTAACATTGTAGGTGTTAAACATTGTAAGAATATAAATTCTTTAAGAACATGTCTACAGAAAAATTCTAGGACCATATCAAGTTCTAGGGAAAACTGAACTTGAAGAGAGTTTATAGTGTCAATTCTAAAAATATATTTTAACATGGTAACATGGATTACACAACAACATGGAAATATGTTATAATTGTAATTTGCTTTCAAGCATACTAACAACTTAGTTTATATTTCATATCTGTTGCTACCTCATTTCTCATTTCCACTCTGTATCTCAGAAGTGTGAAACCTCACAAATCATTTTGGGTTTAAAAGTCACTTTTTATTGAAAAATGAAACCCATAACATTCAAATTTTTCTGTATCCTTTGCTTTGGCGCTCTAATCTGATCCTAATTCACATCTGTCTTTGTAACTGATAGGTCAATGAAGAGAACTTCAAACTCTTCAGAAGTGTTATCTCTTATAATAAATGTATTATATGATACTGCCTGTGGTCGTTCAAAGCCTATATTTTCCCTCTACTCTGCACTCAACTCTTAGAAGTGACAAAGATTCCGTGTGTGTTTCTAGAATTTTGTCTTTTTTTAGTCTGAACTGTAATGGTTAAATAAATAGAATAATTTGAACTTTTTCCCCAAGATGGTAAAATTCTCATCTTTTCATTCAGGACAGAGCCAAGTCCCTGAAACATTTGCTGACATAAAAATGCAGCCATTTCTGTTGTAGCATTCAATAATAACTAAGGAAGCTTGTTCTTGGCCGTCACTGCATGTTGCTCATTAACTCTGCTGACTGTGGTAATGTAAAAATAAGAGCTTGACAGAAGGACTGGGCTCAGATCCTTATTCTTTAACTACTGTCTGAGGTTATCCAATTTTATGGAATTCTCTTATTTCTTAGTGAGGCAGTGTATTTTTAAAAAGTCCCCTCCTGAATGTCTGGTGTCTGCACAGTACCCACCCTAACTTGCACACATTTAACATCCTGAGGCACTTGCACATCTCTTGAACCAAAGCTTGCGTTTTCTTTTTTTTTTCTGTATTTTTCTAATATTAATAAAAAAGAGTCTCATGAGTATAGTTGTCAAACTGAGTCTGCAAAAGGAAATTGTATGTCAGATGATAGTGCTTTTACTTGCACTGACTCTTTAAAAGATCATTAAAAAAAGTAATTTAAAAGATCAGAATCAGACCTGTAAGATCTAGTCGGAAATTAAAACTCATCTGTTCACCTCAGTGCAGACATCATTAACCAGGGCATTATTGCTAAATGTTGATGATGAAAAACCTGGCTATGTGAGTGCTGATATGTATCCCAGATTTCAGACAGTGCAATGTTTCTTTTAACCTGAATTTATCAGGGTTTTTATTCAGGCATCCTGCATTTGACCACTCCAAGACATTGAAGACTCTCTGCCAAAGAACCTGACTAGTCATTTGGGGAAACTGAGTCGGACCTGAGAAGGAGGATGACAGAGACAGAAACACACAGGGTACAGGGGTAGTGAAGTATTAGTTTCTGACTTAAAGTGCAGCTAAACACAAGCACTGAGCGCAAGGGAACAACAAGATAAACAGTGTTGTAATCCTGTTGGTTTTGAAAGTGAGAAGAGAAAATTAACTTCTTTGGTTAGGAACTGGATTAGGACCTCATTAAATCCTGGATTTCAGAAAATAAGATTCCTCTGCTTCCCGTTTCTGCCTTCCTAAAACAAAAATCAGTCTCACTGGGAGAGACAGGGGAATGTAAGAATTACCTACACAGGTATCAAAAACTTTCCTAAAATATCAGCTTTTCCTTTAATTCAAGAGGGGGATCTTCTAACAGCCTGTAATGAAACATAAAATTAGACATAAACAAATATACATGAAAACTCTTTGTTTAAAAGTCTATTTTTCTAGTTTTGTTGAATATATTCTTGAACTGAAATAGGATTTTTTGTTTTGCTTGTCATGGGCTCTCGAGGGAGTCAACCCGACAACTGAAGTAAAACCGGGGAAATTTTTCACTGCAGAAAAGGTGCATGTGATATATTAACTTCAGGTACAGCTCAAAAAATGGATGACTTTCATTTTTTTACCACTCCTAAGACATAGCTTAAGTCTTAAACCTTTGGGGTTAATCTCTCAGCTGCAGCACCCAGAAGCTGCATAAAAACTGAAGGAACAACATCATCTGTGCAGGTCATGTTCTAATCATGTCCAAAGTCTGCATCAGAGTGAGATTAAAGTGATCAGCTGTTGCTTCTCCTCTTGTCACATCCAGAGAAAGGAAAGAAGAGTGGGTCCGCAATGGTAAATTATAGTGTAACTTAAAAGGAAACAATGTAATTTGCAATCTGACCCCAAACTTGCATTTGTTGTCTTGTTAATTAGGATTTACTATTGTATCTGCCACCCTTTCAAGAGATACACAAGGCTTTTTTTTTTCTATCCCCAATGTTTGCATCGGTGGTGAATTCATCAAAACTTCTGGGTATTTTGCTTCAGGGATTTCTTTGGTTGGTATCAAGCTAGCATATTGGCAAAGTGGAAACTCGTTATAACTTCTGTAGTTGCCTCCTTTTGCAATAAAAAGAGATCTTTTGGCTCTCCATTCTTAGTTAACATCCAGAATATTTTGGTATGCAGACTACTACCCCCTTTAGAAAAACGGATGATCTTTCTGGATATCCTCAGACAAGAAACAAGAAAATACAGGCTAAGCACAGACTAAGCTTAGCTACTTTTGGTTACATGTATTTTTCAGTTCGAATATGGAAAGAAAACTCAGCTAAAGTAAAAAGACATGCTGCACTGATAGCTTCTATTAATCTTTGCTTCTGCTTATAAAGAAATCAGGACTAATGCAACCTGTAGATAGAAAATGGTGCAGAAAATACTAATGATTTACCACTTCTGTTTCTTGCGTATGTGCCCAATAATTTGGATGACCTTTTCAAAAAATAACACAACCAAAAGTCTTGCATGTTCAAACAGTGAATTGTTCTTGCATTTTGACCTCTCTTCCTGTAGCTGGAACACACTGTCAACTGTGTTGCAGTAGGTCTGTCAACACACTACTTGAGAGCAGTCTGTAATGTGGCTTTGTGTAAATATGAATATCAATTGCTACCCATATTGTGAACCAAATTTTGCCATCTGGTACAACCACACTGCTTTACTGAACTGAATGGGGGAGAGAGTGTGTGTATGTCAGACAAAAGAAGGAGTACTAATTAATATTCATTAACATTCATTGCTTCTTCTTTTGCATGTTGTTTGCAAATGGATTGTAAAAATTCACCACTAAGAGTTATTCACAAATATTCATTAATTTCTGCGTGCAGTTTTCTCTTTCATGTCTAGTGCACAAAGAAGTTCTTATAAATATTCATAATTCAGTATGTGTTGACTGGTTGCATAAGTCATATGATGCTACTTCTGCTTTCGACTGGTTAATTTTTGTAAATAGCATGTACAAGAAGAATGGCAAATTTTGAATGTTAAAACTAAATGTAGAGCTCGGAATTAACATGTAGGAAATTGGCTTTTTGCAAACACATATTGAAAAAGACAGAACAGAATTTTCAAGAGCATATATGTGCTTTGGAGTATTTTTCCAGGAATGTCAATGGGCTGTGTCCTAAATTTCCTATGAGATTTTTAAAATTATTTTGAATATTTATGGGAGGGAATATGTACTATTTGAATTTGAAAGCAAACTTCTGATTTTTGCAAAAAAGTACTTCTGAAATTACTAATGTCACTATTGAATGTTTACTCTTTAGAAAGGAAGTGTTTAAGATGTTAATAGCAATGTGTGGAGTAGAAGTATAATGTCATAAGAGTTGGTAGGCAATTATAATGAAACAAAGGCTTCATAAATAAGTCTTTCCTTACCCTTGCTGACTCTTCAGTACTCTGCTAAAATAATTATCAAATAATCTCTTCAATAAATACTGAAGATACTAGAACTGAGGCATTAAAATGCTTCTTGTGCTTGCTTTAAATATTAAGACTAGACTACTTTACTCTCAAATAAAATGGGGCAGTGCATTAGATGTAGGTCTCTAATCACCTATGCTGTGTCTCAGCAAAAAGCATTTACCAGGACTGACTGGCTCTTTCTCTTGCCATTTTTTATTCTTACAGTTCTCACATAAGAATTTAGTACTGTCTGAAGACGTAGCCCTATCTACTTCCCTGCTGTGCAGTTGTCAACAGAAGTCTCATTTCAGGGAAGGTAAAGACATGCAGCACCCCTCCGAAGAGTACTGCACAGGTCAATGTGCAGGAATCTCCATTCCGAAACACCAGTTCTTGCTTCTGCTCTGGATTTCAGAAGTGTACTACATAAACCAGTGCCAAGAAAAAAAAAGGGAAAGAAAGAGACCAAAGTTTAAATCACTTTCTTGCTGAGTGCTTAGAGCATTTGTCAGGGTAATAAAAGATGTGGATGTTGGCAAATGCACACAAAGGAACACAGCTCAGGTCTTCCCCATCCTAGGTAAGGATATTAACCTGTAGGCTACTAAGTAAAAGGAAGGTGCATAATTCACTTCTTCACATTCTTTTCAGTGTCCTAAAAGGAACTTTTAGTTAAAGGCAGCAAGAAACTTCAGTTCAGATTTCATTTTAATCTTTTTAAAAGTCAAACTGCATAAAACTTGGTTTGTTGTGTAGTTCTTTTCCAGTTTAGGTGCCAAGTTAAAAAATTGTCTGCATAGCCCTCTTTAAATCTTTGGTTTTATTCTTCAGGACAGTGGCTTGTGCATTTGCTGTATTGTGTAAAATTTGGAAAAAATTGTAGCTTAAGCTACAAAACCAACAAGAAGGTTGTTATCACTTTAAAAAAACCCAACCATTTTCACATCATTCTCACATAATAGGACAGGTTTAGAGGTTCTGACTCCTTTTGTTCTTCAGTGTACCTGCCAGGGTTTGTTTTGTCCTCATGTTAATATTAGCTTTAGAAGTGTTATACCTTCCTAATTTGATCTGACAGATATCTGCATTCTGTGGACTTTTTCCTCCAGTGGGGCTGGGTAGGTCCCTTTTATTGAAAGAAGTCGCATCCACAATTTCTAGAAGATCTATGCAGAAGCACAACGAGTCAGGGCAGGCATGCATTGCTGGTTGCTGTAATAGACATGCATATTTATGTTATTTATATTATTTCACAGAGCAAAGAAAAGCTCTACCTTGCAACACAGTATTTAAAGGGAAAGATGTCTACTTGCACTGTCACGGTGGTATATGGAGATGTTAATGCCACTGTAGGAGAGGCTGTCTCTCTCTTGTGAGGGTTTCTGGCTCCAGAGATGGCAGCAGCCACATCTGCAGGATGGACAAGCTCAGATAAGGTCCTGCTGGCTGGAGTGTTTCTGGTCCAAAGACAGCACCACTGCACAGCCTTGTTCTGCTGTGTACATGTATCAGCCTGACATTAGCCAGGAGATCCCCACAGCGTGGTGTAAATGTGTGTTGCAGTCATTTTTTGTATGTTAATACTGCTGAAGCAAAAATCTGGCTGTTTTTTTATACCTGCTGAAGAGAAAGGTGATACCACTAAACCAGGAATTGATACAGGCAATAAAATACTACATTCTTCTTACTGTTAAACTGTGTAACCAATGTACCTGTTGCTCCTTTAACATACTGTTGGTGGCAACAGGAAAAAAAACCAAAACAAAATCGAGGTGTTATGTGATGTGATCACTGAACTAATTATCTGAGGATATTTATAAAGCTAATATTCTCTAATGCATAAGGTTATATTTGGACAACAGTTTTTCATTGCATTTGTGTTTCTTGTATGTTTTCCCAAAACTTAATGATGGTACCTGTCCTGAGTGGTCTGTTAACATATTTTCACATAAATTAAAATATTTTAACAAGCAAAGCTAATATTATGGTGTTAGCAAATCACCTGAAAACTGTAGATGTCTCTAAGCCACTTTAAACAACCTTTTCAGTAGCACCTGGTGCTCTGAAAGTTTGTTGTTTCCTGCTCCAATAAAAATGATTGAAACATTCAGAAAAGAATGTAAGTGTTGAAATAATCCTTTTAACAAAGTTTTGAGGTGAAAAGAAAAATTCACTGTGGAAATATTCATAGCAGCTTTATGTACCATAACAGGTTTTGGTAACAATGCCAGGATGTTATTGATCTGAAAAGAAGTATGCAAAGTAGAATATACGAGAGATTTTGGAATGTAGAAAGCGGGAATATTCAGGGTTAAGTAAGTATGGCTTCAGGAAAAATTAATACAGGAGAAAATATGAAGGATCACCAATGGCTGAGAAATACTGTTCATAACCATGTATTTGTTCAGGCACCAGTGTTTCAGTCAACACTTATGATAGTCAAATTAAACAGATAAGGAAGCAAATTTAATATTTATTTTGTACTTGTTTATTTTTGCTTGTGTGTTCATATTCTGTCACTGAGACACTGAGAAATTCCCATCTGACATAAGAAGTATCAAAATCTTGTCACCCTACCTTGCACCCCTGTACAACTTGAAAAGAAAGAAGAAAAATAGAAAAACATGGATTTTGTACAAGATTAAAAGATTGAAGATTTCTTACAGGCCATTCACATGGTATTGCAGTTCAGTTTACATGATTCTGTGCTTTTCATGTTAAATAAAGAAACTGCATGTGAAAAACAGCACACTGTACCTCTTTTTCGTTGTGCTGTTCTGGGACCTTCTTTAAGAAATCCCAATCTTATGATAGAACAACGCTGCACCTAATATGTGACCGTTTTTGAATATTATTTAACTAAATACTTTTTTCTTCAATGGATTCCATTTTAAAATACAGCAATTCTCAATCTAAAAATCTGTAAATAATGCAATTCCACCATGCTACCAATTATGTTACAAAAAAGTTGTAAAGTCTTCAATGAGGGATCAATACTCCTTTAATCATGTTATAGTAATGCATGTGAGGAGTTAAATAGATGCTGGAAATTCTAGCCTAGGTACCTTTTACTAGCCTTGTTTTATTGAGTTGAGAAACATCTACAGGACACCAGTTGTTGCAAAACTCTAAATTTAAGATTTTTTTTTTTTTAAAGACACATATAAAAATATTGTTGTGTGTAAAAAGTTTCTAATTAAACCACTGCATTTTAATTTTAAAATAATTTCATTTTAACATTTTAATTTTTTTCATAAAATGGAACAAAAATAATGAATGAAACATGACTTCTGAATTGTTAAGGTTCAACATTTGTACTGATGCAATCCAACTTTGCTATCGTACTGTTGTGTTCTAAATGTTTATCATGTATCCTGATGAAAATATAGGAAAATGTAAGATTTCCAGCTATGTGAAGACAAGAAATTTATTTCCTACTCTCTAGTGTTAAGGAGGCCCAAATGCTTTTTTTGTTGTTGTTTTGTTATGCTAACAGATCTTTTCTCTTAATCATTCTTTTCTATCATTCTTACTATATTTTTTAATTTGATGCTTTTTTTAATACATTTCCCAAATAGATCGTTGTATACCGGCTTGCTTACACTTTTCCAAATGGTCCCAAATTATAGTACAACACTCTAACTGTACTATGATAAGATGAATTACAGAGTAGGCCCAAGAAGTACTTGCTTGTATTTCTGAATATTTTTTCTTTTCATTTTGTATCTTTTTTTTTCTTGTTTCTTTTCCCATTGCAAATCTAAAGTCAAACTGCACGTACTATTTGAATGTATGTTGAAAGAGAAGGGAGTGAAAGGCATTGCTATTCCAGTGTAAATGTCTACATTTGCCAGCAAATCTTAAAGATGAAATATTTACTCTAAATTCTCAAACCTCATCTTGAAAAAATAGTAATAGTCTTAACTAATAAAAAGAGCTGATTTTGATACAAAAATCAGTATCTCAGAAAATTCAAATGTGCAAAGACAAAGAAAATAATAAAAAAGGTTATTTTTTCAGAATCATAAGAAATAAGGCTGGTTTAGATCTCAGAAGGTCATCATGTCCATCCCTTTTGCTCCAAGGCAGAACTATATGCACTGATGTCATTCTTGGTAGATATATGACTAGGCAGGGGATTCTTTTTCTTTCTTCTAAGGATGGAAATTCATTAAAACTTGCACGGTAATTATTTAGGCCAAGATTAATCTGCCATGATCCTAGGCATTTATCAGAGGTGCCTAAAATAAGACACTGTTCACATTACATTTCTATTTCCAGTGTGGGGAGAGAAATATCTGAGAGAGTGGCTCAAATCTGAGTGGACTGGATCATCCTCTTCATACTCCTGTGTGTATGTATTGACTATGTGAAGACTTTTAGGAGCCTCAGGTTCTTAAGAGTTGACAAAATCTTGGATTTAGTTCTGCACCAGCAGCTAGCTGTAATCCCAGACTTCTTTGATAGACAGGACAGGATCATCTGAAGGAAGGGATCATCTACATCAACCTGGCAGTGACCACACTGTCATTGTCTGCTTAAGGGTATTGCTAGGATTAAAAGAATATCTTCTGCTTCCTTTTGGTCCTGCTGATCTCTCTTCCATGTATTCTGTTTACGATACTGAATCAGCTCTCGGGGGTTGTTGCCATAAAATTTATAGTTTAAATTGCAGAGAATTATAGGAAAAAATGTGGATGTCTCTCAATCTACTTACTTGCTTAATGGAAAATATCAAATATAGGTAAGGAAATTCTTTTCAGGAAGAAACATACATTTCATAGGGGCATTGAAGATAAGCAAACACAAGAAAGGTGGTTTGTTTACAATACTGAGTTGGGTTGCACTCTGAAACAATAAGGGAAAGGTGCAAGGAGCATGGTTTGGCTTATAAGTAGCTGGAGTGTTGATCACCTTTATGTTGTCTTCATGTGTTGCTCCATAGAGGTAGGAGAGGAGTCATAACTCTGAGGACTCCTAAAATACTTAAAAGCCTCATGCTCCTATCCTTTATGAAATTAACCTATGTGTGTACAACATAGATTCAAAGACTTGCAAATGAACATTCAGGTTATAAGAATAGTGAAACAAAACTTTTGCCTCTAAAGCCAAATTATAAACATGCTTTAAGTTTTTGTAATACTGTATTAATTAAATTGCTTATCTTGGAGTAGTAACCCTCTCTGTCTGTGGGTTTTATTTCTGACTTCAAGGACTGTTATACGGTGGAGACCTAAATGTGTTTGCATGCTCCAGGTTGTAGCTTTTGATTTTGAAATTGTAAAACTTCTGGCTTATACAATTGATAATTTTAATTTCTGTTTCAGAAACGCCCTGAGGTTTTTTTGTTTGTTTGATTGTTTTGTTGGTTTTTTTGTTATTATTATTATTATTTTATTTGTAAACTTCCCTAAATATGAAAATCTGTGATATACAGCTAATTGGCTGTTGACTGGTAGAGATTTCAGATTTTAATTAGTTTACCTTCATTGTTAAAATTTCATTTCTTTTATATTTGCAATATAAGAATAACTAATTTGTGGCACGTGCATCTCTTTTGTTTGCATTACATACTACACCTTCTTTTTCAATTCCTGTATTTGCAATAGCGGCAGTAGTTATTGTATATGTCTTCGGTAAGTTACTGTGTTTGCATCTAGTTGCTGAGAGTTTTAGGTAATCTGATGTTGTTGCACGCTTTATAATCTTTCTTTTTACCTCATGAGAAAGAGGTAAGAAGGGTCATGGTAAATTTAGGGAAAGTTAATTAAAAATTGGCTTCAGATTCTGAGGTTATCAGATAGGTACACTATTTCATGAGTATATTTTATTTTTTCTTTAGAAAGGTTTTTAAAATGGCTGTTACAACGTTTGACAGGAAAACTGACATTTGTTTTTTCACTAATGTGTTTTTTCCTTTGCAACATAGTTATTTCTCTGATACAGTAGCCAAAAAGGTTTGAAGTACTGTGTAGGTATTTTTACATCATTAATAATAGTGCTGTAGTTATGCAAAGGGCACTGTAGTTTACAGTTTTCATCTTCTTCCTGAAGGTTAATGCCAGTACTGCTTTATAAACTGTAGTTTAAAAGACAGAATGAAAACTTCCTTCCCCTATGCATATACATGTAGTGCAGAAACCTACATGCTGATCTCGTCTTTCTGTTGAAAAACAGACATCTGCTGAGCCTGCAATAACAGCCTTACAGAGGATGAGTCATTCTATTCATGCGCTGAGGGAAGCCAAGTCCTGGTGGACTTGGAGGTCCAGGGGTGTTCTCCTTCTTGCCCCACTGGAGCCCACTTTGGTGGTATCTAACAGAGTGGGTGTCCATTCAGCCCCACAGAGCCCTGGTCAGAGGAGCAGATACACATCACCCCAGAGCAGTGTCTGTACTTACATCTCTATAAACACAAAAGAGAGCATGCAGCTTGCTCACACTCAACAGCCCATTTTTATCATTCATTTTATATTTTCCCATTCTTGTTGCTAAACCAACCAGTTTGACCCCTTCCGTTCTCAGATCTTGTCTTCTCCCAAATAAACAACCTACACCTAATTACTTTTTCCCCTTTGGTCCTTGTTTTGCTATATCTATGCCCAGATTTGGTATTTCTGGTACCATTACCACTCTTTTATGACATTACTGTATGACATGACATGACATGACATGACATGAGTGTGTTGTACATATATGTAGATGCCGTGGGTCTTGTGAGATTTACCTCCCCCAAAGCCCCCAGTGTTTATCTCTAATTATCTGGGAAATTTAGCTGTGTCTCACATAATTGACCCTTAACCACCTGCAAAACCAAGCCATCCCTCACTTCTCTAGCTGTGCCTTTTGCATAGATATAAAAGGCTTCTCTCTCTTATTTGCTAGATTTAGCAGTTTCTCATGTCTAGTAATTTCCTCAGTTAGACAAATTTAACTGTTTGCATACCCTAACACTGATGTTACTACTTTCCTCTTGTAGTAACTATACATGTACTATATATTTCATACATTCTTTGGCTCTGTTGTTATAATTTGACATTAATAAGCAAGGGTTACTTAACATTGTTTACAGAAAACTTATTCATCTGCTCTGCTTCTAAAATTGGTTTCTTACTGTGATCAGTGGACATTTTCTATGCTGTATCCAAGATTAAGTAAGCATAGTCTTGCCAGTGATGTTCTTTATTGGGAATACCTCTTATATCTAAGAAATTCCTCAATAACTAGTGCTAAAATTTGTCTTTTAGCAGTACTATTTAGAGACTGGAGCATGACTGCATCATGCTAGCACTGTCAGCAGAAAATTCAGAAATACATTACGAATCACATGACTTGTCAGATTGTGTTTTTGTGGCACAGGGAATGAGTGAAGGTCTTTCCTAAATAAGTTAACTCTGTGAAATATTCAGGAAAACATTTTTTATTTTTAAAATAAGGGAAAATTTTCTCCAAAAATGATCCCCAGAACCTTAGGAAACTGCTTTAAAAACAACAACGTTTCTGAATGATAAGGAAACTGAGTAAGGGAAATGTATACAGTATTTCTGCTTTTGTTTTATTAGAACATTTAATGACACCTTAAGTAGAGCAATCCTGTAAATAAGCCCATTCTGTTTACTTCTTGTGATTAATATGTAGCTCTTATCTGTACCTGAGGAATCAAATGGTAGAATAAAGCAAAAGATGGTCTTGGGAAAGTGTTGTAAGTTCACTGAATGGCATTAAGGGAAGATGTAATGAGAAAGCATATATTTATGGTAGAATTTACATGGTTATTCTGATAAATGCTTTTTTTACTTGAAATAGTCCCTTAAAGGTTCCCTCTAGTTCTCCAGTAACCTCTGAATTCCTCCATTCTCTCTGCAGGATCCAACTTCTGTCAATATTTACAGTATTTTCTGCAGCACCAAAATAATGTCAGTCTGTGAGACAGCTTGCACAAATTGAAGGATTTATTTTTTTGAACAAAAGCATTTGGCAGAAAACATATTAAAAATAGTTTATATGTATACCTGACAGTCTAAATAATTGCTGGCTTCTTCAGTGGGGAAACATGCCAGTATCTAAACTCTCCAGACTTTTGCCTGGCAGTATATTGACCATCAAACCTTTTAAACTTCTGCTCCATTCTTAATCAGATAGTTGGCTGGTGCAGTTCCAGGGTTCCCTCCCTGCCAGGTATGGCCTTTCAATGATGCCAAATGAGTCAATCAATGTGTTTCATCCAAATGCTAAGACTTTTGATGTTTTCCATTACTGAAAGACTTCTTGTTTTTTTATTGGGGATAATTATCTGCCTGTTATGGCTTATTTCTCGTTGGAGATGACATATTGTTTTCCACTCACATAAGATTATTTATTAGACTTGTAAAGTAATATGAACTTTACAAGAATAATAAAATAATATCTGAAAAAAACATGATTTCTATGCCTATCAGAAGAAATCCTCTTCCTCCTACCCTGTCCCTTTGGTCCCCTGAACTCCCTCCAGCTTTATTCAGGCAACATTTTGTAGAAAAAGTTGGTATCTCAGATCTTTTAGTTCACCTTTCCCTTTGGTGCCAGGCCTTTATATATGTGTATATACAAGAATCATATCAGGCATGTTGGTCAATTGTAAACCAACATTTCACCAACACAGTGTTTGATCAGAGGGTGTACAGAAAGAAATTTAGTAGCCTTCATTATCAGTATCCTGACTAATGTGTCTAGGCCTTGTAAAATCTAACTCAGTATTTTTCAATTTCTCTTTTCAAAACTTGGTGCTTCATTTGACCCTTCCTGGATGCCAGTCAGCTTAGAAGATCAAATTGACTGGATCTTTGTTTGCATATTAACTAACCCATGCAGGAGCTGTTAGACCAAACCATGCTTGGTCAGTTTCTTGAAGAAATTGAACTAGCAATTGCCTTTTTTCTGCCTCCTCCCACACCCCACCCCCACCCCCTCCCACCTTGCCAACTTTGAATAGTCCTGTTATGAATTATTGGTAACTTAAACTCTAAAGGTATTCCAAAACTGAAGATCAGAGTGAAAGCATAAAGTTGGTTTTCTTGTTTACATGGATTACATTTATTAATCCTGGAGTATGGGTTTTCATCAGCAACCCTGTTGAACCAATCAGTCACTGCTTTTATAATTGTTTAAGCTGCGTATAAAGGTTTTGTGTAACTGTTCATGAAGATGGTTGTTGGAACTGCTCAGGACTTTATTGTGTGCAGACGGTTCACAAACATCTCCTCACCTTACTCAGGCATTTGATGTTGTTCACTGTGAAAATGTTTTGACACTTCTATCCTTACCCAAAGACTGTCAGTAGAACAGGTTGCCTTGCATTATGTTTTACTTCTCACAAGTAACAAAATAGCATGAAATCAATAACTCATGCCTATTTGTGAATAAAGACCTGAATCCATGTCACCAGAAAGTATTTGTTGTATCAGCATATTTGTTGAACTGGTGGTCATTTAAAAAAATGTTTTAATGGCTTTTATTTGTTATGGTTTTGTTGTAAATATTTTTCTTATAAAAAAAATCCATTTTAAAAAGAGGTGTTCTTTTTTTGTGATTTATCATCACAGCATAAATATCCACATCCCAAGTTTTAAAACTGAAAGTTAAATGTTTTCTTTCAGGAAAGGCAAACAAGCAAAATAAAGTAAACCTCTCACCAGTTCTATTGGAACTGAACTCTCCATAATTTGTTGTTGCTATAAACTCAATAGCATATATTCACTAGTCTTATCCTCAGCTACTTCTTATTACAAAGTAGCATGAATCTGAAAACAGAAACCTGTTGCCACCAATGGTAGAATTGTCTCTCCATAACAAGATTGACAGCTCATGTTGAATTCTTCAACTACAGAAAAAAAAAAAAATCCTCCTTTTTTATTTAATACCAGTGCCACCTTCCACTTTATCTCAAGGTATCCAGTAGGAAAACAATATAATGTTCTTTAAAAATTAATTATGATGTATATCAGGACCCTTGAGAGCTACTTCTGTTCATGGCTTATAGCACTTAATCTGTTCATCCTCCTGCTTATTTATTCAACTTAATATCTGAAATTGGAAACTGTACCTGATATTCCTTGATAAATAATTTTGGTCCCAAATTCCAAGTATTAAGAAATTGCTGAAATATTGTGTTGTTACTGTTTCATAGATATGCAGACTATCTAGTCAAGGGCTGGATTTCCTGTAATATTTATGACTCTTGGGAACTCTTGTATCCACATTTCCTGTAAATGTGCTTTGATGAAAGTAAAAAGTTATAAAGCTACATGTAAGGGATGCTTTTAGTTACAATATTGCACTCTGAATTATCACACAATGCTGTATTGAATGAGATTATTTTAAAATAGGACAGTTCCAACACTACAAGAGGAAATGTAGGACTTGCAGGATTGCATTGGTAAAGATGTTCTTTCACTGCATAAGAAGGAGAAAAAAAAGAGACTCTGAGAATATTCTAGATAGCAGTATGGGACTGATTCAGTAGGAAGGTAATATCCTTCAAGTATTTTTCTGTAAAGATTAATAATATAATAACATTACTAATGCATTTCACAGGATGTTAATTTATTTTACCCTTTGAAAACTGCTTTTTAAAATGTTCATGCAGGTTAAGCCAGTATTAATCACACAATATTTTAGTTTGATTTTTCTACCAGGCATTTTACTCATCTGCTTATCAGGTTCAATGAAGAAGAAAAAAATACCACACAATTTTAACCACAGTATGATTATATAAAACTATTTGCAATCATCATGATTGCCATAAGTTACTAATGTGGTGGCATTTTCTGTTCACATCACAGCATTTACCAGATGAGAAGAACTGGGGGATTTTGTTGCCTTCTACATTCTCTAATGCTTCAAAGTGCTCTATGCAACTTTGACCTTTTCAGTGTTCACAAATGCTACAGGATGCTCTCTGCCACCCCATTTCTCCCTCAACTACTTGCAGCAGCTAACCTGTACGGAAACCATAGAACGGCTTAACCACTTAAAGTACAGAATATTGAAAAGGTCAAAGTAATACAAAACTCTGTGGTACATGGAATATATCAGGTGCTTCACAGATGGTTCTAGCTGTAGATGAGAAAAGGGGAGAAGAAACAACATTAAATCACATCTGAGTTCAACCAAAAAAATAATCAGACTTCTTGTTAAACTTTGTTAGTTTGATATAGGAGGAGCACCCCGAGGCTGCTGGGCATCCAAGACAGAGCATTTTAGGCATGATGAGAATGTACATTTGGAGTGAAATCTTGTTCATATGGGTAAAACTCACACTGATTTAAGTGGTTCCAGGTTTTCTGGCCTGCACAGAGACGTTTTCTGTCAGCTAGATCATTTTGACTTGATGGACAAAAATCACAGTGGAAGAAATACCTCCTTCTGCTGTTAACAGGTAACCTACCAGAATTTTGGAGGCATGCAAGAAGTGTCATGTTCTCGAGAAAGATAATTCCTGCTTTAGCAAGACCAGAACATTACAACTTTGTCTGTAAATATACTTAACTCTTGTAAAATTTCCTGAGTAATCAGTCAACGCACAACTTTACCCCTTATCTTAAATTTTGCAGCCAGAGATGCTGGTTTACAGCTCTCAACTGATGCATTTTTCCTATGGCCTGGTTGTTACAACAAAGGAGACGTCTGGTCTTTGTTTCACTAGTGTGAATCTTAAATAGCTGTATTTAGTGCTCTGAATCAGTCTTTCACTTTGAGAGAGCGATCTGTTTTGTGGCTGGAAAAATAATTTTTTTTTCCTTTTCTGATTGGTTCATCATCTTGGCTGGTGGACAATTCTCTGTATCATGACATGTTAGTAGGTAGTTCCAGAAACTCAGTAAGGACATGTATCTCATAATACAAATCCATCAGAGTTTGTTGTCATTCTTAACAATCTTGTATTTGAGACTAAAACTATTATTTTTAGCTCCATTCATCATTATTTTAGAGCAATTAAACACATATTTAGTCTAGACACTAGACTGCGTATGGGTTTCAAACTCCCGTGCAAACTAAAGGTGTATATTTTTATATTTAAACTGTCCAATGAGATATCAATTTCTGGAAAGATATGTCTGAAGTTAGGTCTGGTTTTCTTACTCTGCCTGGATAAAGGCTTAGCAGAGAAAGTAGTTGTAACAGAAGGCAGAGACTTACTAAAGTAAATTGACTAAAGTACTCGCCTGAGGAAGGTCTTTCTAGCTCCAGATTTACCCAATGGCCTCAGGGGCCTGGAATTGTGAAAGGCAAGCCTTACCAGTAAAGACAATTCTTGCCAGTAAAGACCAAGGCAAAGAAGTCATTGAGTACCTTGGCCCTTTCATTTTAATAGGTTTGTTCCACAGAAAGCCACACAATACTGAAAAGTCCATGTCCACTCTTTACTTAAATTTTAATTAAAAATCTGTTTTAGGATTATAATCCACTTCAGTATGTACATTGCCAAGTTCACTCAAGTGTACCATACCTGCAACATCTGGAAGTCACTCAGTACATACTCTGGGCCTTCCAGATGTTGCACCTGTTACCACAGTTAAATTAAATATAACTATCTTCTTTCCATCCTAGACATGGTGTTTCATTTTCATACGTAACCCCTCAATTGAGAAAACAGACTTCTGAAACTTACTGGTGTTAATCATAGACAATGTCGTGAAACTATTTATGTTTTTTTAAATTTGTAAATTAATGAAGAGTGCTGCTTTATCCTGACATAATTTTCAAGACCACTCCTCCTCTGCACTGAAGATTAGGATTTAGATATTTTAAACCTAGATTATACCAAAATTTAAGACAAGCTTAAAACCTATATTAAAATTGCAGGAAGTTCCTGCTAATCACAGCTTTGACTGGATAGTCCATAATTCTTGATGTAAATAGTACTCTTGATGTATCTCTAATAGCAGAAATCTGTCTGAAAAAAAGATTCAGGAAAAGCTTATTTTGGTGCCAAAATTATTCTGATTTCCATACAGCTGAGTACACCATATGCACAAATGCAATCATTGTTACAGAGTTTTAAAGTATTTTCTTACCCAGAGAAACCTGTTACCCTTAAACTCCTGTTTGCTTTTACCTGTACAAAGTTTCTACAGTACTTTAAAAACACATGTAACAAATTTCCTCATTCAACTGTGGTCTGAAACTTTGAATCCTTAACACTTTAGAAACTGAATCTTTTAAAGTTTGCTATACCAAGTCATAATGTTCAGTGGGATCAAGCATGCCAAATCAGTTACTTTAAATAGAAAAATCCTTACAGTCACATTGCCATAAAGCATTAGAGTACATTTTTCCTCTCAATACAAATGTGCATTTATTTATGTATTTATTAGGGTGAGGGGAGTGCTAAGAAGTCTATTTCACAGAAATAAATATTTTGTTTGTAGGTAGACTATAAGACTCCTTTTGCAGAAACAAAATAGTGAAATATTTATATTTTATCAGATGAGATTAGATATAACCTGTGGTTTGTCTTTAATTTATCCTACTGAAATTGCTTTCTAATACAAAGTCTGGAATGATATTTGCTTAGATTTAGATCTCTCCCACATATTTTTCTTGCTCTCTTTTCTGCACCTTGTTGCATTGAACAATCACAGTTTTGATGAATCTGTTTTAAGGGTGTATGTTCTAGTGCTTGACTGAGCAGTAAATGCAGCAGTCACTCATGTAATCTGTACAAAGGGCTTTCCCAGCTGAGTTTCTAGTGTAGTCCATGGATCAAAAATACAAATTTGAAGCATAAAAATGGTGAGAGAGAACACCAATGTTTTGTAGTTGTTTAAAACAAACTGTATTAACCCATAGGCTGCACTAGAATGTTACTGATGTCCCTCAATTATGATCATTTGCTTGCTAATATGAAAAGTTCTGGCAGCTAAAGAATGCAAAACAGATTGCATTAAACACAAGATGTGGGAGTTGACTGGTGTGACTTAAATGAGTCTGTAAGCTCATTTTGTCTTTAAATGTTATGGCTCATCTGATTTTTGAATATTGTGCAAAAGCACTGAAGTTTGTACTTCAGGAATTCCATCACATAGAATTCTGCAAGGTCATGAAATTTCAGAAGCATTTATAGACAAAATGCTGTCATTTCTATAAATTTAAATTTCATCGTATGGCTCAGACAATGGTACAGATGTTGGTGCCAATCATATATCAAACATTAACATGGACTTCTTCATTAGCATTGTTAAGAGATTCTGTTCTGCTCAACAGAAGTCATTGTACAATACCAACATATCTATAGAGTTGCTAAGATTACAACACAAAAATGGTATTTTCCTGTTGTAAAAAACTTTGTAAAATAAGTTTCCATAAATATGTGAAATATGTTTAACATTTCAGGGGAAAAAGGTGAGGTATGCTGTGTTTCTTTATTCTTCCCCCTTTTACCCAGTAGGTTCTCAAGCTAATATTCATAGCTGACTTTTGAGTTCTTCTCTTGTCATTAAGAGATGAACTCAATACTTACCAATCTTTCCCAAAATTTAAACCACAGTTTGAACCTTATCTGTATTTAAAAGATTTGAGAAGAATGAACTGGAGGGCCTCTCCTGATCCCTTTAAGTTACTTGCTTTTTAATAATTGCATTATTTGTGAAGAAAGTAGGCCTTAAGGCATCAGAAAGAATCAAATTATTAGTTTTCCATATCTTTTCTATGTTTGACCTTATATATGAACATACTGTGGTATATGAATATTATCAACACTGAAAAATAGTAAATATTTTAAAGGGTTACTCTGCTTACCAGTGAATATCTTGAAAGATGCTTGCTGACTACAGACTGAATGCTTAATATATAGGGCTATCGCAAGTGAAAAGAAACAATTGATTGGGAAAAGCCAGCACGGATTCACCAAGGGCAAATTGTGCTTGACAAACCTGATCTCCTTCTACGACAAAGTAACCTGCTCTGTTGATGTGGGGCGAGCAGTGGACATTGTCTACCGGGATTTCTCCAAGGCTTTTGAAATGGCTTCCCACAGCCTCCTCCTGGAGAAACTGATGCGTTACGGTCTAGACAAGTGGTCTGTGCGGTGGGTGGGGAATACCCCAGGCCACCCCCAGAGGGTGGTGGTAAGTAGCTCCTTTTCAAACTGGCGACCTGTCACAAGTGGGGACCCCCAGGGATCGATACTGGGCCCAACGCTGTTTAATATCTTCATAAGTGATCTGGATGATGGGGTCAAGTGTACCCTGATGAAGTTTGCTGATGATACCAAACTGAGTGGGGCAGTGGACACTTGGGAAGGGAGAGCCACCCTGCAGGAAGACCTGGATAGGCTGGAAGAGCGGGCTAACAAGAACCTTAGGAAGTTCAAGAAGGACAAGTGTTAGGTCTTGCACCTGGGAGAACATAACGCAGGAGTGCAGCACAGGCTGGGAGCTACCTGGCTGGGGAGCAGCTCTGTGGAAAGGGACCTGGGGGTCCTGGTGGACAACAAGCTCAGTATGAGTGAACAGCGTGCTGCTGCGGCAAAGCAAGCCAACAGGATGCTGGGTTGCATCAACAAGGACATCACCAGCAGAGAGAAAGAAGTCATTATCCCACTCTACTCAGCGCTTGTCAGGCCACACCTGCAATACAGTGTTCATTTTGCTCCCTGCTATGCAAAAAGGATGTGGACAGGCTGGAGAGGGTCCAGAGAAGGGCCACAAAGATGAGCAAAGGACTGGGAAGCCTGCCATATGAGGAAAGGCTGAGAGAACTGGGTTTGTTCAGCCTTGAGAAAAGAAGGCTTAGGGGAGACCTTATTGTCATGTTCCAATATTTAAAGGGTGTCTACAAAGAAGTCGGAGACTCCCTTTTTACAAGGTGACAGATGGAAAAGATGAGGGGTAATGGGTACAAGTTACCCTGGGGACATTCCGACTGGACACAAAAGGAAAATTTTTCACAAGGAAGACAATCAGCCATTGGAACAATCTTTGCAGGGAAGTGGTGGATTCCCCAACATTGGACAACTTTAAGATTCAGCTGTATGGGGTGCTCGGCCGTCTTGTTTAGACCATGTTTTTGCCAAGAAAGGTTGGACCAGATGATCCTTGAGGTCCCTTCCAACTTGGTATTCTATGATTCTTCTGTTTCCTCAGTAACTTTTCACTCCTTTTTTTCTCTCTTGTTTGTTAGTCACACACTAAGCAAGATTGTCCTGAAGCTCTTATCTTCCATCTCATCCTTTTCCTTTAGACTGCAATGGCATAGGATACTTTCCAAACATCAAGCTCATAAAGAACTAATTAAGTAAAACTAGTTGTGCTTAGATTAAGCATCCATTAGTCTTCACATTTTTTTGCCTTCTTCAGATGAAAGCACCATGCCTTCTTCTATTCCTCTTTGTGCCTTAGTCATTACATGGGTTTTTGTGGGTCAGTATCTGAACCAGTCAACATTATCTGACTTTCCACTGGATTTTTACCTAAAGTCTTCCTTACTTACATATAAGTTTTGCAGTGGCCGTACCATCCTGGTCCTGCTATGTTCACCTATGCTCCCTAAATACATCGAAAAACAGTATGCGCAAATTTTCCTCATTATTGGCTTCTATTGATATACACGGATTTTGAGGATTTCTGGCACTAGAAAGTTCCAGAATCTCTGTCTGCTTCGTGTTCCTGTGGTTTATGTTATTCCATGTCTGTACTACACTGAAGAAATTAGATTGGCCAGTACAAATAGAAACTTGGATATATTAGCCAAGGAAAGATGTAGACTGATATCTCAGGACTCACTGCTACAGCCCTAGATAATCTTTGTGTATGCCTACATATAAAGTGATTCTGCAAGGGACCTGAATATTTTTAATAAATCTGACTGTACTTTTTTTTTTTTTTTAAATACAGTACCTCATGGAACCAAAGCCAGACAGTCTGCCTCTAATCCTATTATTTCAGAAATATTGATTTTATGGTGCCTTCATATAATACAAAGCTCTCAAAGCACTAAAATGGAAGCATAAAAAAGAATAAATTTGGAGGTGAAGGAAACTAAAGGAGAAAGCCAGTGTTGAAGATGAACAGTCTTTTTCTGTAATTTTTTTTCCATATTAGACTCCTAGATTCAATGTGCATTTTAGTATTTACTGTGCAAAGGTTTCACCTCCTTCTGCTAATGTGTTTCTGCAGTTCATAAGGTGGTTTAGATATTGCTTTTTTGGGCATTATTTTTGGACATAAAAGCAAAACCTTAGTAGGCTTTTATAACTGCTTTAGATGTACTTCATTATCATTAGTCACTGCAAGTAGTTTAAACAAAACTTTCAATGAGTTTCATGGAGCTTAAGTCTGTTTTAACCTTCTTTACGTCATCTGTATACTCAAAATTGGTTAGTGTTCTGTAATGTAACTTGTGTGAATACTCATGAATACTCAGCAGCTGGTTTTTGTGCTGTCACTCAATTTGTACCATTATGTCTACTGTTTATCCTGTCGTGCCTCATTCATAGATGGTGTTCTGTCTGCCAATAGTGCAAAAAATTTTGGTGTGAAGAATATACATTCAGAGTTGAGGAGACCTTTATGGAATGAAAAACCCAAGCTAAGACATTTTTATTTTGTATTTCTGAAAACTGGATTACAAAGAGAAGTTGGAAGCCTAAAGACCAGAAAAATCTCAGTGTTGTTGTGGTTTAACCCCAGCCAGCAGCTAAGCACCATGCAGCCACTCACTCACTCTCCACCCATCCAGTGGGATGGGGGAGAGAAGTGGAAAAAAAACCCCCAAAGTAGAACTCATGGGTTGAGTTAAGAACAGTTTAATAGATCAGAAAGGAAGAAGCTAATAATGATAAGAACAACAATAATAAAATTACAATAATAATGATAATAAAAAGATTGGAATGCACGAAACAAGTCATGCATAATGCAATTGCTCACCACTCGCCAACCAATGCCCGGTTAGTTCCTGAGCAGCGATCTTCCCCCCCCCAGACCCACTCCCCCCAGTTTATATACTGGGCATGATGTCACATGGTGTGGAATACCCCTTTGGCCAGTTGGGGTCAGCTGTCCTGGCTGTGTCCCCTCCCAAGTTCTTGTGCTCCTCCAGCTTTCTCGCTGGCTGGGCATGAAAAGCTGAAAAACACTTGACTTTTAGTCTAAACACTACTTGGCAACACCTGAAAACATCAGTGTGTTATCAACATTCTTCTCATACTGAACCCAAAACATAGCACTATACCAGCTACTAGAAAGAAAATTAACTCTATCCCAGCTGAAACCAGAACAAGTGTTTTAAATGAATACATAGCTAATTAAAAATAATTTCATTTAAAAAGGGATGAATAGGAATAAAAGGAATTAGATGGATGATGCCACTTTTAAGGCTATTTATTTCCAGTTAGTCCACTAACTATAACTTAATAATTCATGTATACTTAAGTAAGTAATTATCCAGCAGTAAACAGTGTTTGCTATAGTCATCTGATGCTAGCCCTATCTGTGTTCTTCACACTAGTTAATTTCTTGTCAATATAGAAGATTTCAAAATTATTACTGTTCAATATCTTCATCAATGACACAGACAGTGGGATTGAGTGCACCCTCAGCAAGTTTACAGATGACACCAAGCAGAGTGGTGCAGGTGATTCACTAGAAGGACGGGATGCCATCCAGAGTGACCTTGACAGGCTGGAGGAGTGGGCCCACGTGAAACTCACGAGGTTCAGCAAGGCCAAGTGCAAGGTCCTGCACTTGGGCCGGGGCAACCCCTGGTACCAACACAGGCTGGGGGATGAAGGGATTGAGAGCAGCCCTGCAGGGACAGACTTGGAGAACCAGAGGAGGAGAAATTGGACATGAGCCAGCAGTGTGCGCTTCCAGCTCCAAAAGCCAGCCGTATCCTGGGCTGCATCAAAAGCAGTGTGGCCAGCAGGTCGAAGGAGGTGATTCTGCCCCTCTACTCTGCTCTCATGAGACCCTACCTGGGGTACTGCATCCAGCTCTGGGGTCCCCAGCACAAGAAAGACATGGACCTGTTGGAGAGGGTCCAGAGGAGGGACACAAGAATGGTCAGAGGGCTGGAACAGCTCTCCTATGAGGAAAGCCAGAGTGAGTTGAGGCTGTGCAGCCTGGAGAAGAGAAGGCTCGGGGAAGATCTTATTGTGGCCTTTCAATACTCAAAGGGGGCTTACAAGAAAGGTGGAGAGAGAATTTTTACCAGGGCCTGTAGTGACAGGACAAGGGGCAATTGTTTTAAACTGAAAGCGGGTAGATTTAGATTGGACAAAAGGATTAAATTTTTGATGATGCAGGTCGTCTTATCGCTCTCTACAACTACCTGAAAGGGGGTTGTAGTGAAGTGGGTGCTGGTCTCTTCTGTCACGTGGCTGGAGATAGGACGAGAGGAAATGGCCTCAAGTTGAGGCAAGGGAGATTTAGGTTAGATATTAGGAAAAATTTTTTTACTGAGAGGGTTGTCAAACATTGGAATGGGCTGCCCAGGGAAGTAGTTGAGTCACCATCCCTGGAGATATTCAAAAAGCGAGTGGACAGGGTACTTCAGAACATGGTTTAGTGGGCATGGTTAATGGTTGGACTCAATGATCTTGAAGGTCTTTTCCAACCGAAATGATTCTATAATTCTATGATTCTATGATATTTAAGGTCCCTTCCAACCCAAACCATTCTGTGATTCCATGATGTGTCCAAAATAAGGGATTAGAGGATGCAGAATATTTCTCTAATATAAGGAAACTTTGGATATGATTTTTTAAAAAGGGAGTACGAGAATTATTTTCCATCAAGATGCTGAACTAACCCCAGAGTCAATACTGTGTTAAGAGCATAGGTTTCTTGATAGATTTTGAGCTATTTCTATAGGAAAAGAGAGAGATTAATCCTAGAAGGTCATTAAAACGGCTTTCTATGATGTCTGCAAAAAAGGAGTTTTGTCCTTTGGAAGCTCATTCTCAAGTTTTTATCTCTGAATCCATTTTAGTTCCTTAGTGATTCGACATAGACATACATACACATGCACACACATACGTGCACATACACAGAAAAGGACACAAACACCCAGAGACAGCCTTTCTCCCTAATTCTTCTCACCCTAAGCAACATTCTTGATTGAATGCAAAACCTTTGGACTTCCATGGAGATATTATTTTGATTTCAATAAAATCCATGTAAAATCTGAGAATGAAATATTTTTGTAAAGACTATAGAGAAAATTCTCTTGATCATACCTTTCTATCCACTGCATTTGTACTGATTTCCAGTCACTGATTTTATCATCTTTAATTACCCAGGTATGTTTGATCAGTTTATGTTTCTTACACTGCTGACTCACTTGTTTCTGGTTAACCTCCTCAGGATGGTGCCTTCAGACAAGACTTCTTATTTCCTCCATTTTCTAGATTATGGTTATTAAATGTGACAAATGGAGCTGGAAAATTTTCTCTTACACAAGAACAGACAGAAGCCTAATGTGTTTAAAATTTCATATTGGGCTGGGGATGTGACAAGTGATGTGAATTTGAAGATAGGATCCTAGTAAGTGGTTTTGACAACGTTGGAGTGAGCGAAAAACTCTAAACAATTGAAAAAACCCAGCAGTGTTGTAAGATAAGTAGTCGTGCTGTTCTCCTCAGGGTTTGGGTTTTTATTTTTCTTGTTCTTGTTGTTTGTTCTTGTAACTAACAGTTAAGTTTCTTTCCTTCCCTTCCTCCCCCCCGCTTCAGTGTGGTTGATTATGTTTCTTCAATACCATCCAGCATATATGTGGGGTGTACTTCCAAAAAATTAAAACAGCTTTACCTGAAAGATTTGCTCAGGTTACACCTGTAATAGACTGGAGTCCAGATCTTCTAGTTGCTCATACCGGCTATGTCCATATTAGCAAGACCATGATCTAATGGAAAGAGGCCTGCAGAGCAGAGCAGTTGGTAGAGAGGAACAAATGTCCTGATTGTGCACATCTAGAAGGTTTATTTCAACAAGCTCTAGTCTTGTTCTGTGGACTGGTTGCATTCTGGACAGCATTTTCATGGAGTTTCATCCAAAGGAATTCATACCCTTCACAACCACTTTGCAACATGAGCCACAATATGGTCAGTGGACACTTCAGAAAAGCTGATATAGATGCATCTTTTGGGAAACATTCACTCCCCACCCTCCTTTTCTCTGCTTTCTTTACCCCATGAGAAGTCGTATTTGTCTTCAGTAATTATTGCATCAGAGAACTTACAAATTATGACCTTCCTCACACAGGAGAAAAATCTGCTTTAACTGCTCTAGCAAACTGGGACAATGTGATGAGGCAGTTTGCTACCCAAAAGTAGCAGCTATACTTAGTTTTTATTTTTCTTTTAGAAAATCAATAGCCATTATTGGACATCAGCTGAAATATTAGTGAAGAAATGTTATTAGTTATCCTGCTTCAGAGCATAAACTGATTGCCAGATAGAGATTAAGATGAAATTTTCCCCCCAGTTGTGTGTGATTGTGGAAGTTTGTGCAATGTTTTATACATTGCTTTACATTTGTCAGTGTTTGCCATTAGGGAGATAAAGACATCTTTTGTTCTTTTTAAATTGTCTGGGATTCTTTCAGTGATTCTTATGCAGCATTTGATTAGAAGCTCTGACAGCTGGAGAAACATTTCCAGTTTGATTGGAACAGTAATAATAGGTTGAAAAAATAGACAGATTAAAATTTTTAGGCATGTAATTCAGTTAACAACGCAAAATTGTCAAAAGATCCCAGTCAGCACCAACACTCTGACTTCACACTGAAATGGAACTCTATCTATTCTCTGTTTACCACTAATGTAAAATCAGCCTTGGAAATAATATTGACTGACAGTTCTAGGTAGCAGCAAAATATATTTTGTCTTCTATCAGAAACATCTGGAAGGATATAGTGAATCATGGAGACTCATTTACTGATTTGACCTCAATTTTGCTGACCAGCTTAGATGATATATTTCTAAGAGTTATGAGTTTTTCCATCTCTACTTATAACAATAACAACAGCAATAACAAAAGTTTCATGCACATTATTCCTGATGCTTTCACTTCTACAAGGCAATTCTTCAGCTAGGAAAAAACATCATTTGTTTCTCTGACTTTAAAAATAATTTTGCTGTTTGTTGGTATTCATAAGGAGCTATAGAAACATTGTTCAACTGTTAATTAATGTGCCAGAAAATGATTCACTAGGCTATTTGTAAGAAAAACAAGAATTTCCAAAACAGTGTGTTATCCTGTTTTACACTGCTTTTTTCTTCAACTTTGTATAAACAAAGTCTTTTTAATCCTAGTCTTATTGATAAACTAGAAGAATTAAGCAATGTGTGTCCTGGGCCTCTTCTGAACCACAGCAATGGTTAGCACAGCTATGTCTTAGGGGTCAGGAAGGTCAAAATCTCTCCTTTTGCAAAGAAGGTGAAAAAAACCCATTTCAGTAAATATTGAGCTTGGATTTTCCTTATTGATTTGAAAAAAAAAAAAAATTAAAAAAACTGAATTTCACAAACATACATAACATTTTCCTCCAAAATTGTGGCTTCATTTATAACTTTCTCTCCACATTTGACAAGATTTAAGTAGACATAGCTGCAATATGTAATAATTTATCAGTCTGTTGTAAAAGGTTTTATCAATTATTATTATTATTATTATTAATAAATATTAAACCAGGAATGCTATAATAAATTATTTGCTATGATAAATCTTAATATATAGATATTCTTGAAGAAGGTGAAGCTTACTTCCTAAAAAACATGACAGAATTGCCAAAGATTTATTAATATCTTTTCAAAACATGCTGTTGCTAATGCTTCATCCTTAAAAACCTCTGACATTGGAGATATCTTCAATCAACTAAGTGGTGATTTCCCTAGAAGACAGAATAAGTTAAAAAATAAAATATTATTATATAATTTTTGAAGTAGCTTGTGAGAAGTAGACACTTCCTATCAAAGTTTGAGGGTCTTATGCTCTAGATAATTAATTCTCTTAAATTACCAATCTTAAATATAATTTCTGTTTTCCTTCACTTAAATTGAATATGATATGTCTCCAAGATAAGTTCTCAAATAATTAGCAGCTTTTAATGCCAAAACAGTGGCCCTTTTTCTGAGGTGACTTTATGTTTTATTTCTTCTATAAATGTATATTAACTGTAAATTGTAATGTGACAGTGTACTGAAGGTCCTGTGATTTTAAGAGTACTGCATACATACAATAGAATGCTTATGCTTTATGCAGATCCAGTTGGCTATTCCCATAAATTCTACAGCAATGTGAAGGCAGAAGAGAGAAAGGGGAACGCCATACAATAGTGCAGGACAGAGCAGGTGCAATGCACGCAGGAGATGTTGGTCCTTCCATCACTGCGATGCAGAGGAAGCTTTAGCCATGTTGCAGGAAACTAAATATAGATACAGCATAGCACGCAGTCCATCATGTAGAAGTAAGTTCATCTGGTGTGTTATAGAAAGGTTTTTGATCCAGGGAAGGAAGGAAGGAAGGGAGTGGAAGTACTCACAGGGAGTCATGGGATTAGACACAGAGGTAAGGAGTATTTCATAAAGCTGCTATGATTTTAAAGAACAGGGGAAACGATATGTGTATTGGTGGGGCCAGATTAAGTACCATAGGTACTCACTCCTTATCTATTACTTAGCTCTGGCAATGCTTAATGAAAACAGATTCTGAACTAACAAAGGTCATAGCTATGTGATTTTTACAGATATCTCAGGCTTGTTTTGCCTGTTGTCTGAGCTGAACAACCATAATTTGGCTCTGATGCAACAGCTATGTTTCTAAGAAAATGTGGCAAGAAGCTTTAACTAATAAAAGCAGTTTCTTAACAAAGAATATAACTTCAGGTTCAGCCACTGATTGATATGAATTTGCCGTTACAGAAAACAGCTCACAACCTAGATTTTTTTATTTGAGAGCAGTGGGTTTACTGCTCTGTTTCGTAAGGACTATTACACCTGTTTATTTTGAAAAATTTAAAATTATCAGTGTTTCTGACACATACATTTCCCCATTATTCTATTGGAAAGATCTTCAGAAATTTTGTTTGTATTCCCAGTCTAAATATATTCATGGCCAGTATACATCCATTTAATCCGGTATTAGCAAAGTTTGGTTTAAAAAACTTCTGGTCTACAGTTGGCCTTCAAAGTATTTATAGATTGCAGTCATACCATTTCTTAACCTTTGATTTGTTAGACTAAGCAGCCAAGGTGGACTGATCTTTGCTGATGACTCTATCCTTTTCCCTAACAACTGCACAGATATTTTATGAAACCTTTTCTGGTTTCAACTTCTTTCTTGAACACTGGTGTCCAGAATTATTTTCAGACAAGTCTGACATGGATCTTGTTCTGTGTCATAGATATTTCCCTAGAAGTACCTCTGTTTCTTTATGGCAGCATCATATTTTGATGTGATATAAATCACTAGTATATCCAAAGTTCACTACTTGGTAAGGCTGGGGCTAGCAATCTGCCTTTCTACTTTTCTCCTTTTTAACTGTCTTCATGGTCCTTCTCAATCTCTACAACTAGTTCCTCACTGTTTAATGATTCCTACATTAATCTACCACTAGCTTCATTAATGATGTTTCATGGGATCCTACAGCAATGGCTCTAACCCTGGAGTGATTATCTACCCAACTACTTTTGTCTAGTAAGTCAGGTCAGCCACCTTGTTGCAGGAGAGAGAGATAAAGTTGGTTATTCTTAAATAAACTAAATTCTGTTGTTTTTTCTTACATCCATGTTACTATTTTTTTTTATTCTGCAGTAATTTGATATTAGTTTTTTATATGTGTACTTTCATTATCCTTACCAGCTTTCCTCCAGACTTAATGCCATCTTCTTTTTTTCTCAACTGAAGCCTATTGCTTATGCAGTTTTTCTCTGTACTTAAATTATCTATTCCTTCTTACGGCATAGCAGTTGCAATTTTTTTTTCTTTTTTTTTCCTCGTCTAGGTGAAGGACTTACTGCAAATCTTAAAATACACCTTGAAAATGTTTTAGCTTTGCTTCACATCTTGAAATTCTTATTTTTTTATTACATTTCTTGACCTCAAATGATTTTTTTTATTTCCAAAGAATTTCTTCTATTCCATGCAAACCTCTGCTTAATTCTGAAAATCTGCTTGAAATACTTACTTGTGAAATTAGCTCAGAGTGTCTTCTGACATATTCTTTTTCCCTTTATTCCCACTGCTGACAGTGTTAGCACCTTTCACGTGAAAGACTTTCAGGGATGACTTTTTCAAAATAATTGATATGTATGTTCTGATTATAAATTATTTTCTGAGACTTTATATACATATATATACATATATATATACATTTATATATAAAATACACTTTGTAGAGTGGTAATGTAGGGACTTAATACAAACTACAGAGCAAGTTTATTATGGTTACAACTATATTATAAGTCTCATAATGGCTTTTTTTTTTCATAAATTCTAAGAAGTTTTTATAACACCAAGTCCTAAAAATGCCCCTTTTAAAACAATGGTGTAACAGCTGTAGACTTTTTATTGGTAAAACCTTTATTATTATGTTTTTTTCAGTTTATTCTGAATTACATAGCAATTAACTTCCAAGGTATAAGCAAACCACAAAGTATTAATAACTCTACACATTCCTGAAAGTCTCCCAGAAATATAGGTGTGCAGTGAACTTTAAGAATGTAACTGGGGGTAGAAAATACAGTTTTAGAAACAAAATATTCTACTAGGACTCTGTCACATAAGGCAAAGAGCTTTTTGCATGGTTCCAAGAGAGTCAATAGTTTCACTTTCAAAAACAGTAAAAGTGGATTCTCTTCACGCTCTGTGCTTTGTTTGTTCTTCACCAGTGGCCCCAAGTCTGGTTTGTAATAGTTGTAGCAAACTTCTTAATTCAAAATTAAGTAAAAAATTGTACCTGTGCTTTGAACATACAAAGTTCTGCATGCCTTCCAAACACAGTTTCAATTTCACACAGTAAGTCATGAGACCATTTTTTAAATAAGATGATGAGAATATGGAATGTTAGAAAAACATTACCACATAAGACCATTTATTTTGTGCATTTCACGAAACAGGGACACCGCTGAAAAAACAGTAATGTACCCATATAATTTAAAACTGCATCAGTACATATATGCTAGAGCAGCCAAGCTCAACTATTCTCACTCCTGATATACCATAACTGATCATATAACCATAGAATCACAGAATGGTTTGGGTTGGAAGGGACCTTAAAAGATCATCTAGTCCAAGCAGCCTGTCATGGGCAGGGACACCTTTCACTAGATCAGATTGCTCAAATATCCATCCAACCTGACCTTGGACACCTTGAATGAGGGGTCATCCACAACTTCTCTGGGCAACCTGTTGCAGTGTCTCACCACTCACATCATCAAAAATTTAATCCTTATGTCCAATCTAAATCTACCCGCTTTCAGTTTAAAACAATTGCCCCTTGTCCTGTCACTACAGGCCCTGGTAAAAATTCTCTCTCCACCTTTCTTGTAAGCCCCCTTTGAGTATTGAAAGGCCACAATAAGATCTTCCCCGAGCCTTCTCTTCTCCAGGCTGCACAGCCTCAACTCACTCTGGCTTTCCTCATAGGAGAGCTGTTCCAGCCCTCTGACCATTCTTGTGTCCCTCCTCTGGACCCTCTCCAACAGGTCCATGTCTTTCTTGTGCTGGGGACCCCAGAGCTGGACGCAGTACCCCAGGTAGGGTTCTCATGAGAGCAGAGTAGAGGGGCAGAATCACCTCCCTTGACCTGCTGGCCACGCTCCTTTTGATGCAGCCCAGGATACGGCTGGCTTTCTGAGGTGTTAGCACACTTCTGGCTGTTTAAATTGACTTACCTTTAAATTGCTTAATTATGAATATATTTTAGTTATTATTCTATTCTATTAATATTAATTAAAATATAATTATAATATGAGAGCTGTTTGCTTTCTCTAAGGTAGTATCACGTTATTTACAAAACTGTAAGAAGGAAATGAATAGCTAAGGATATCATAAATCTTACATTGACTATATCAACTAGCACATTTTTCATACCAAGTAAAAATGTGAATTTCATGCCACACCCCAGCAACTTTACTAATGAGCTATAGATTATTTCCAAGATTATTTTTCTTTAATGCTGACTCCTCATCTAAAAATATTTTTTTCTGCTGATGTAAATGGGACAGAAAGGGACCTTCTTCTTCTCCTGAGGTTCATTTCTCTGGAACAACAGACATTCATGTAATGGGTATATTCAACAGATGGGACAGAACTTGTTTTCCACAAACCACCACATTTTATGGGCAATAGTTCCCAACAGATGCCAGACCTTCCACAAAGGTGTGGAAAACATTAACACTAACTGTGTTAGTAGCATACACATCAGATTAGCCCATGACCATCTCAGTGGCCATGCTACCTCTCGGTATACAGTCAGGGCCATCATGAGCAGCACAAGCATCATTCTACCAGTGAGCAGTCTAAAGGACATTGTGTGTCCCTACCTTCCCTGGAACAAAACTTCTGGTAACTTTCTGGATTTGTTCAGTCTATCCTTGAGGTGTCTGTGTCTTTTAAGAGAGGGATGGAGTTCAAGTATAGTTGGGAAGACAGCTTGGTAACATTGTTGATTCACCTCTCATTTTATCCAAGTAATTGCAATAGATAAGAGTGAGTGACTCATCTCATAACTAATCTGCCAATTCTTTCTTTATATGACTGTCCAAGGACGGACTTCCCTAGGGAATTGTAGACCCATTATCAATCACTTTATTGCCAACTTTTTGCTGGCAACTGATTCTTCTGCTAACTGAAAAATATTGTTTCAGGAATATATCACTTATAGACTATGTCTTCTGGGAATTTGCATCTACAGTGGAGTAAGGAAAAAAAATGGCACTAGGACTATGAAAATGAAGTTTAATCTAACACAAGTGTGTATGAAGTTCATGACCTCTAATAGTACCCTCAAATTATCACACTCAAATTTAAGAAACATGGGCTGTGTTCACGTAAAGAATTAAAGGGATTTTTTTTTAGCCAGATATAAACAGTCATTTACGAATGGAGCCATTTTGTAATGCCTTACTCAATACATGCATTTCTTCAAACTTTGTGGAAACAAATGCTACTAGTGTAAATACTGTATTATTCAGGATCATCAATTATTAAAATGTAATGCTATGGTAGTTAAAACAGAACTTTGCTTTTGGACCTCAATGAAATTTTTACTGAGAAGTTACTGTTTCCCTTAATAGTATGAACTGGTGTTTACACAAGATAAAAGTCTTAAAAACTATTCCTGTCATCTACCTTTAGTGAACCAGAGAAATATCCCAAATATGTAGCTGATTGGAAGCTTTCCTAGTTTGAGAGAAATTTATATATACTATAATGTATGATGTGTGTTAATAATTGAATCAGACTGAAAGGGGCACAGGTTGACTGGCAAGCACTTTGTATCTTTTATCTTCTTTAGAGCAGAGTAGTATTCTGCATACATTTATGAAAACTAGTTTGTTTCTAAAACAAAACTCCACTTTTGGATGAATGGTTAAAGCTGCTGCTTATATTGAACATTTCATTACCATACAAGACTTGTAAAGAATTGATTTTTTTGCTAAAGGTTTGAGTAACTGGCAACCACACCACAGTTCCTGTTCATTTCAGTTTTACAGAGGAGAATAAAATGTATTTCCCCCATTTTCTCTGTGTAAAATACATAATTTCCTTAATTTTTGCTACTGTATCACTATGTGTGCTGTACAGACTATTTTTTCATGTCCTTCTTCAAAAAAAATAAAATTATTCTAAACATATTTTCTTACTGCTTGGTATGGCAGGGGAAAATATATATTGTCTGTCCCTCAAAATTATTCGATTCAAGAGTAGGTGTAGTTTTTGCTTCCCTTTTAAAATCTAATTTTAAATTCATACTGATTCTATAAAAGTAAGTATTTTTAAATGTACTTTTTATTGATTTTTTTCAGTGTGCCTAGCTCAGCTCTTTTACAGTGAAGCTGAGGAAGATGAATATTTGACAGATTTTTTCTTATTTTTTTGAAAATTTAGTGATTTATATAAATCAGAAGATTCAAGAAGCTTTCCTTCCATGACAAAAGTGTTTATTAATTAAAAGTTTGGCTGATTCTTTCTACTTTCAAAGTTCCTGAATGTATGCTTGCATATGTGTTGAATATCCACAACATTAAATAGTTGGTTTGGGTTTACTTTATATTTGCATAAAAGTGTGATATGTATAGCTATTCAATGCTGAAATTGATAAGATTTCAAACTCTGATTTGGGACCACAGCAAGCATGTATGTGCATGGGGATGATTATGACAGCACACAGGTGAGCGGCCCTTATGATAGAAAACTGAGATTCACATCCCTACTCTATGAGTCTTTAACTAGGACAAGATCAGCAGGAGTAATGGTGAGCAGGCTGGCTTGGCATGTCTGATAACATAGAGTGTTATCCTAGTTAGCACAGATGCAGAGGTCTAAGAATTTCCAATCAAAGCATGAATGGAAACTTCCACTGCAGTTAAGTGTCTAAGCACTAAGCTTTCTATTATTTTTAGTCGGGAGCTTTGTTTTTTTGATGAGAAGTCCAACCTTTTCAAAACATTTTGGTCTGTTACAATCATGAGCTGAAATTTTCCCATAGAAAAACTGTGAAGTCTGAAAATTCCTGACCAGCTGTTACAATAAATCTGTTTAGCCTAGAGCACAGAATATTTTGAATTGTGTCAGGATTTAGACGGCATATCCTTTAAAACTGCTGTGAGCAAGTAAACTCTCTTGCTGACAAGGATAAGATAATTGCTTTCAGAAACACTATTCTTGTTATTCACATGCATTTTAGCAATGCTTTCTCAGAAGTGTTAAGTGAATTGGGAAATAGGAATAGGATCTGTGTTCAGTGAATATGTGGTTGGATTCTAGACAGATATGATAGGGTCTATCCCTGGTGCATGTGTGTATAAGCACATTAGGAATAACTGTACAGGAAGAATAATATTGACTCATATAGTTCATATCAGCAGCAGCAGCAGCAACAATGATCTGTGCCAAATGAAGTGCCTGAAGGAGAAAGAGACACTCTCTTTCACTCACATTGTGCATGAATGGACTGAGTGCTATAAATGTTTCCATAGCCTAACCATAACCTAGGCTGTGCAGTCATGTCGTGATGACCAAATGCAGCTTGCACTTAGGTCCTTACCCTCAATATTTCAAATAATTCCTATTTCTCTAGGAAGTTTGGTTGAAGGTCTGTCCTTTTCATAGGTGCCTAACTAACTTGCATTTTTAAATGCACCTAATTCTGCCACTCCTTAGGAAAACAAAGAATCATTTTTAATTTTATATTGTGGTAAAGAACAGAAGCTTAGATAGAATGATCCAAAAAAATCTGTATCCCTAAACCACTCACATCTATGTAAGTTATTCCCTCTGAACAGAGATAAATGCTGAACATAAAATGTATTTAGATAACTGTATTACAGACAAGTACCTAACAGGATTTGAAAAAATGCTTAGTTGCAGTAGGAACCAGAAAAGTAGCTTAAATTAAAGATTTTTCCATGTTCCTAATAGATTTAAAAATTTCTGTACCTTATAACCTGCTTTTGAATTCAGGCCTTATATAGAATCATAGAATCATTTCGGTTGGAAAAGACCTTCAAGATCATCGAGTCCAACCATTAACCATGCCCACTAAACCATGTTCTGAAGTACCCTGTCCACTTGCTTTTTGAATATCTCCAGGGATGGTGAATCAACCACTGCCCTGGGCAGCCCATTTCAATGTTTGACAACCCTCTCAGTAAAAAAATTTTTCCTAATATCTAACCTAAATCTCCCTTGCCTGCAACTTGAGGCCATTTCCTCTCGTCCTATCTCCAGCCACGTGACAGAAGAGACCAGCACCCACCTCACTACAACCCCCTTTCAGGTAGTTGTAGAGAGTGATCAGGTCTCCCCTCAGCCTCCTCTTTTCTAGACTGAACAACCCCAGATCCCTCAGCCGCTCCTCATAAGACTTGTGCTCCAGGCCCCTCACCAACTTGGTTGCCCTTCTCTGGACACATTCCAGCCCCTCCATGTCTTTCCTGTAGTGAGGGGCCCAAAACTGAACACAGGACTCGAGGTGCAGCCTCACCAGTGCCCAGTACAGGGGAACAACCACCTCCTTGTTCCTGCTGGCCACGCTATTTCTGATACAGGCCAGGATGCCGTTGGCCTTCTTGGCCACCTGGGCACACTGCTGGCTCATATTCAGCCGGCTGTCAACCAGCACGCCCAGGTCTTTCTCTGCCGGGCAGCTTTCCAGCCACTCTTCCCCAAGCCTGTAGCGCTGCATGGGGTTGCCGTGACCGAAGTGCAGGACCCGGCACTTGGCCTTGTTGAACTTCATACGATTGGCCTCAGCCCATCGATCCAGCCTGTCCAGATCGCTCTGTAGAGCCTCCATACCCTCAAGCAGATCGACCCTGCCTCCCAACTTGGTGTCGTCTGCAAACTTGCTGAGGGTGCACTCAATCCCCTCATCCAAATCATCAATAAAGATATTAAACAGAACAGGGCCCAACACCGAGCCCTGGGGAACACCACTTGTGACCTGCCGCCAACTGGATTTCACCCCGTTCACCACAACCTTTTCCTCATCACTGGTTGCTACGTTCCCTTCTGTATCCATTAAAGGATAGATATTCTCCTTGGGATTCTTTTTACTGTTAACATATTTGTAAAAACATTTTTTGTTGTCCCTTACGATATTCAGGCCTGAATTTGTGCCTTATAACCTGCAACTGAATTCAGGCCATCCCAATGCTAGGCTAATGGCCTAATCACTGTCTATTTTTCCCTAACTGTACTTTGTTATTTTTTAATTATTAAGTATGTAATTTATTAAATAATGGAGACATATGTATAATGGTTGCATTAGGTGAGCTCTCCTCAAAAAATATTTTTTAGATGGCGAACCAAGTTCATAAAATTATAAGTTTTTTTCTGCTTGAAGTTTAATATGCCATTGCTTATTTTTCAGCTATGGTTTTAGCTAGTTTGTTAATTTATCACTTTAAAATTACAATTTGAAGCTCTTGGGGAAAGTTCCACAGCTTTGGACTATTACAGATCATGAGGGCTAATTGCTATGGGTGCATATTAAAGATATATAACTATGTATAAGTGCCAAACTTCAATCCCCAGACATGAGATTAGACTCAGTTTATGGCCAGATGATGGAACAGTATGTTTATTCAGACAGATGTAGGTAGATGTGAGCTTGTATGAAAGAGAAAAAGAGTTAGAAAGATGCCAAGAGGCAGGTGCTAGTCTTTGAGACACAACAGCATGCCATATGGCTCCCAGACAGGATTTGGCTGGTGCCTTGTCAGATCTGAGTGTAGGCAGAAGATCTTCAATCATACTGCAACTCGTAGACATGTTCTTTGCATTTCTGCAATTCTGTTCTTTTTTACGTGACAAGTGCATAACCTATGCTAACTATATCCATCCAAACATTAAACATCTTGTTTTGAGAACATGTACTTTTACAGTAATTTCTTTTTAATCTACAAGTCTGTAAACTTTTTTTGCATGAGTCTTGGTAGAGATGGCAACTTCTGCAATATCTGATGTTAAATGGGTCTCAGTGTTTCAAAATCCAGCCATCTTTTTCTTTTTTTCTCAGATGCTAGAGCAGAATGCTGTTATTCTATTTGGAATTGGAGACTTCAAGGGCAACAGACACTAGTTAATTAACTGTGGCTGTCTTGCTGGGAGTGCTGATATTGAGGTAACATCCCAGCACAGCTTTAATATACACGAATAAGCCTTGGCAACTACCTCTAACAAGCTGGCAGAAAGGCAGAAAAGAATACAAAAAGACCCAGGCTACTATCCTAATGCTGAGGGCAAAATCATTATTATAACTTTATAAACATTAATATGTTACAAAAATTATTAAACATGATATCTTTATCTGTTAATTATTTACAAGAATTTCATCCATGTATACATTGTCTGACTTACTTACTCAATTTTATGCTGTACAGAACATCTATGTAGTGTTTCCTTCCTACCTATGGCCCATCCAGGAAGTGACTGGGAGGCTATGAGGCTGAAGTTTTGGTTCAGGTTGGAACTTTCTCTGTGCTTGAAGAAAAAGAAATGGTAAGAGAGTATATTGGTGACTAAGGATAATTTTCAATTCCTCTCAAAAAGACATATTACTTAATATTGTTCTGAAACCCTGATGATAGTGGACTAGAAGTACTTATGGCTTTTCTTGCTGTATGATACTTCTTTTTCAGGTGAGTACAATGGCATCCACTAACATGATCCAGAATTCGCGGGGGGGGGGGGGGGGGGGGGGGGGCGGAATGGGGGATGTTATCTTCAGAACAGTCATGGAAAACATGTATAGTTGTAGGGGAATAAGTCTCAGAAAAGGATTCAGAAATTCCATTTTGAAAATGGAAGGCAGACCAGGACTGACATGGCGAATTTATGATATTAAGTTCTTAAAGGGGGAGGGGGTGGAACAAACAGACAATGAATGAAAATTTTTCAGCATTAAGAGGCTATATTTTCATGAGATTCTATTTTCATTAAGTAAACTAATTCAAATTGTATTGATTCAAACATTTATCTTTAGCTACAGAAACCTGCAAATAATATACTGAGTTCCCTTGCTCTTCTATTCATATAGTAGTCTTCATCTTGGGGACAAAAATAGCCTTATTAAAGAATGCATTTTAAAAACCTTTAACTTTTTAATTAAAACTATAAAGTTATGGTATAATCATATTAAACAAAATTCTTTAGCAAAGGATGTAAACGCATCATCACAAAATGATCAATATAATGAGTGATATGTAATCAATGACTGGTGTAAAAGTGAAATCAAAAGCAGATTAGATTTTGACAAAAGACTTTATTGGGCACTTAAATCAGACTTGTTAATAGGCAAGCACAATCAATAATAGGTATGAAATCCAATACAAATTTAATACTCCATTACTCCATAACTAGAGGCAATGTTATACATGAAATTTCAACTATGAATTTCTGGTCATTCTTTTTTTTCCTCTCTGCATGCACGTGTGCCCACATAGAGTACAATTCTCCCACTTAACTGAAGTTTTCAGTAAAGCTTAATGAAAAAAAATAATCACATAAACTAGAAAAACTTTTTTTCACACAGGAATAATTGGAATCATACCAGTGTCACCTGCAATTCTGTATTTTAAAAGCTTAAAAGTTGCTACCTGTAATATTATAAGTGGCCCAATTTTGTTACTTATCTACATGGATCTCCCACTTTTGTTGTCTCAGATACACAGGTCCAAAATTAAAATAAAGGTATTAACAGAGGAAAAGAAACTAATAAGAAAGTTGCAGACCTAGTACCATTCTATTTTAGTGATTCATGACTCTGTAATACATTTTCAAATAGTCAGGAAAAGATACCAAACTTATGTTGTACCAAAAAAGAGAAACTGCCCTGCAGGTAGTGGCTCTATTTAACATCGTCTGTGCAACTCATAATTGCAAGACTGGATCTGATAATGGTTTTGCCTTTATCAAAGCTTGTGACAGCTGATAAGCTAGATTTGAGTTCTTGGAGCATTGAATAATTGGAACATTTATATGAACCAAGAGGGATCATTGGATTAAGATTATCTCAGCCATATAAAGCTATTATTCAAATCTAAGAATCACTATTTTCATTTAAAGCCAATTGATTTATGAAGGAAAGCTGACATAGTGATGAATTTGCTTCAGTATATGGACATCAATATATGTTCTGTGACTGTCACCAATAATCACAAGAAGTGCTGTTTGTTTTAATATTTAAAATGTTCTTTATTTTCTACACAAAATACAGCAGTAGAAGGTACAAATGAGATTGAGAAATCATCTTAATTATAGTTAATTTTATCAGCATAACCTCTTCTATACCTCACCATCCAAAAGGAAGACAAAACCCATGTGACTTTGTATGCTCAGAGAACACAGCTTTGTGCTGACACCTTAAAGTATCTGTCATGCTTGCCAGAAATACTGTGCTACAGTCACTCATTGCTGACAATAAGTTCAACCAAACCTTTGCCATCAAAACCAGCTGTGATCATTCATTTAGAAACTAAGATCAGCATTAGGGTTAACCTCGACTAGAGAGGTCTCTGAGACTGCAGTACTGGCTAAACACTAGTAGTTACCAGTGACACCACTAACTGCAAGTCATCGGTGCTATATAGTGTGGTATGAACCTCTTTTGCAGAATAAGAGTCTGACCAAGCTAGAGGACACTTTTAGAGCCATTGAGCATCTTTCTAAGCATGTTTCAGGAAGTGCTCAGCATGCTATAACACTACAAATCAGATACAGCTTTGTGTTGCTGTGTTTCAAAAGAAACCTGTTATGAGCATCCTTCATCTGGATGATGCCAACTTTGGTTTGCCAGAAGGATAAATGTGCCTGTCCCCTCCTTCTGGATTTACTTTATCCTTCCGTATTTTAGTGTTTCAGAAAAAGTCTCTGCTTGACCCTTCACCTGCTCAGCCTTGTGAACTGCATCTTCCATAAACTCATATGGTTGAGCCTGTTGGAAATTTTCTCTGGGGATAAATGGAAGTGTATAAGATAAGGTGTCTTTTAGTTGAAGACATAGCTTAAATGTTGGGGACAATAGAGAAAAATAACCAGTGGCATTGACTAGGGGCCAGCATTTCAGAAATGCAAGGATGTTATGGAATTATTTTATTACCTTTGAACTTTAAAGCTTTAAAGTTCCACTGCATTCCTCCTAGAGCAATTCCTGGCTACTTCTCTGTCCTAAATTTTACAAAATAGAAGAGAACTACTTAGACAGTATTTTTGTCAAACTTTAGTTCTGTGAAGGTCTTTTGAAACTCTAACTTTCAAAATAAAGGCAAACTCTTAAGTAGGTTTTATAAATTATGGTTGGTGGCATTTCTCAAATAATGTAGATACAAAATGTATCTCAGGTTCTTTTCATTCATTTTAATGAGTGTAATGAAAAGATAATATACACTGAAATGCACTGCTCAATCTGAGCAAGGAGTAGTATAGAATAAAATAGCTACTGTTGCCCCTTAGGACTGCAATACATTAAGCTTTTGTTATCACTATGTGCTTTACTGTTAAGTGTTATGTGCTGCATTTATAATTTAATTCCTAACTGAGCTGATTCAATGACTTTGAATCCTTTCGGATTCTTAAGGAAAAGTTTTCTAAAAGAAGGAATAAGAAACAATCAGATGACTCAATTACCTGAAAACAGTTTTACTACATTATAAGAAGTTCTCAACTGGTATAAATCAACATAACATCAAAGTCAATGGAGCATAGCATTTTATATGAGCAGAGTATTTGGCCCAATACTTGCATGTTAATTCTCTTAAGTGTTTTGCACGTGGGAGTTCTGGTTCTTAATGAGGTATTCCAGATGCAATGGTATCACACGTTATAATGATTTGCTGTTGACTTGTGCTGTTCTCTTTTCACATTGTCTATGATTTTCACAGGTTTCAGCATGTGAATTTTCTGTGAAATTTAACATTTATTTTAACATTTTATCACTCTCTTAAACTGTAACCCTTGACAATGAATTGCAGTCCTGGTATTCCCCAGTGAATCCATTGGAGACCAAAGAAGTCAGAATTAAACCTGTTATTTTCTCTGTTGTGACCTACAGCATGAAGAAGGAAAAGGGTAATCTAGTCAAAATGGGACAGAAGAATTTAATCATTTGCACATATACCTCCATTATTGTTATCAATTAATAATGAGAGGCAGAGGGTTTCAGCCTTCTTAAACAGGAGAAAGATATGAACCTCAGACTTACAGACCAATTATTTCATGAAGTGTAATGTCTATTTCTGGTATGGTAGCTTACTCACAAACTAATTGTCAAGCTGTTTGTAGTAAGAGCTTGGATCTTTTAAATGGTGACGGTAACTGCAATCATTTCAGGACCACTGGTTTGGACTCAGGTGCCCACATTTTGCCTCAGACTTTTATTAGATCTGAATGCAGCACCTTGTCTTCTCTTTTGGATGGTGTTCAAGTAAAAATAATTGCTAACGATGCCAGGAAGCACCCACTCTGCAAATATTGAATGATGTCTTGAGAATTTTTGTGCCAAGCAATATAACATGCTCTTAAGCTGCAATGCTCCAGTGTGACCCAAAATGTTTTATTGTGCTAGAAATGTGCTGTCCCTTTAAGCCAAGTCAAGTGGGAGCTGAAGGGATAAAGGACTCTGCAGCAAAATCACCACGGCTGCCTTAATCTTACATTTCATGGACCTGTCAATAAAGGTTAGTGACATCTTTCTACTTTATTTCATGGCATGACCAGTGATGCCATTACATCTCATAGTAACACTTTAAATTAGGATTCTCAAATAAAGCTCTAATCCTTTGAAGCTGACATTTTCCAGACTGTCAGCCAAGCGGATACTTAGGAGGATGTGTATATAGCTCCTGGGCCACTATTTTTCCCTTTGAAGTATGTTTTAAGGCTACTGTTGATTTCAGTAAAAGTTCAATAAACGAAATGTCTGTTATTGAAAGGTTAATTAAAATGTAGCAAACTGTTCTTATATTTTCATCACAGCATGACTGTTGCTGAATCTGTTCTGTTCACATCATAAGTTATAGAAATGACACATCTGCACAACCTGATTGTTATTGTTACACATATTAAACTTCTTTTGTGATAGTTTCCAGTATGTATTTCTGGAAGAAGATTATTTAGTTTTCTACTCTTTTGAGTTGGGTTGATCTTTAAATTAAATGAAGTATTTCTGTTATTATAGCTCACTTTCTGAATAAAAGATTCTAAATTTCAGTTTAATAAATATTGTCTATGCCTCTGATTTGATTTTTTTTTTGTCTACCAGTAGTTTTACACTTTAAAACTTTTGAGTTCTATAAACATATTTGTTATAGTTCCCTTATTTTTTTTTCCACATCATGTAATTAGAGATGTAGTGGTGCTAGCAGTTTTTTCATAGATGATGTGGTCACTCACTTTAACAAAGCATGATCAAAAGGCATAGTTACTCATAGGTGAATGTGACTAATGTTTAAAAGACATCCTATGGTTAAACAAAGAGAATTAAATATTTTTCAGAAAGTTGAAGAATACTGCACTTAGTGCACACTGTCAGGAGAGCATTGGTAAAGCGAAATGGGTCACTGCTATGAACACTTGATACTATAAAGCACAGTATAAAGGTAATGGAATCATAAAAATGGTGCTTGGAAGGAACCTATGGAGGTCACCTAGTCCAACACACCACTCACAGTAGGTATATTGTTGGCACTGGATCAGCTCTGGTGAGGATTTTTCTTCCTAAGTCTTGAAAATCTTCAAGAACGGAAATTTTGCAAGCTTTCTCATAATCTCTTCCAGTACTGTCATACCTCCCTAGTGAAGTGAAGGTTGTTTTTTTATCTAATGCACAGTCTTGTATGTCTGAAGATCCCAAACCAGAGGTGACTTGAGCCGTTAGGAAACTACTTTTTAGAAATGTTTGTCAACACTGGTGTCTTTTAATCCTCCTCCACTTACATATAAGCTCTGACTGGAAAGCAATACATGCAAGTTCACACACCCAAAGTAATATGCTATTTTCTAGCCTAGGGTTTATTAGCCTCAGTGTGGTGTGGTTTTGTATTGCCTTGATCTCAAATGCACACATGTAAGATTATATATATGACTTGGATTCTCCTCTGCTTCTTTGTGAAACCAGCATCAAAGCGTACATTCAACTGGACCTCAATTCAACTTTCAGCCCTGTCTTACAGAGAAGAATCCATGTCACAAATGACACTGTTAGTCCTGCAATTAAATGCAGACTAATGACTAATGATTTCACAGAGTCCAGAGGATGCATATCAGTAGATATTTTTTTTCTCATTAGGTGGATAAGCAATAGGTGAAAGATGCTGGCAAGAAAGGCAATGTAGAACCTTGAATTGCCATTTTCTCTAACTCTCTCTGTAGATGGATCTAGAGTTCTTCCAGAGGAGACATAGCTTACACTGAGGAGGTATTAGATTTTTTTTTTTAATTTAGTTTTGATGTTATAACCAGGGGTTGAATGTCTGAAAGGAAATTCTGCCTTTATTGAAGGATTAAAAAATTTCCTAACTTCAGAAGAATCAGGATTTCTCTGTCACAGCAAATTCACAGGAAAACACAGAAATCACCAGTAATGTGAAAAACAAATAGTACAAACATTGTTATATATGATATCATTGCATCAGGAAATTTGTATAGTGTAGGTATTAGTTTCCAGTCTGCAAGGCTTTTCATACAGTGCTTTAGAATAGTAAAAGTATAGAAGCAAGCCAAACCATCACCCACAGACAGCATGTTAAGAAGAGACCACCACCCAAAGGGAAAGTCTGGAGGCAGTGAGGCATTGCTGAAATTGATTCTTTCTTTGGAATTCAAGTGCTTGCTTCTAGTCTAAAAATGGCACTAACTTTTGTTCAGGATTCATAACCCAAAACTCTCACGTGTTCTTAAGGTTTTTCCTTTACGTGATGGACAGCAGTCACTTCTTATTTTTGAAAGATGTCATTCTTCCCTTTAAAGGCATTCTTGAGGTGGAAGATAGTGATAAAATACTTCAACAGTCCTTTCAACCAGGAGCTGAGGCTAAGATTTTCCCCTTTCACATCCATATTTAATCACAAAGCTGCAGGTTGATGCTTGTATTTGCTTTCAGTTAGTAAAGGCAAAGCAAGCTCTAATACCTTAGTGGAAAATGTAACAGTTTCAACAGAAGGTTTTGAATCTGTTCTTCTTTCAGAATAACTTTAGGCTTGGAGAGGAGACAAATTTTCATGTGACTTGAAGTATGAGCTGAAATAGATGTGCTTTAATCAATGAAATACAGGCTGAGAAAGGTGTGTTTGAAGTTTCTTGTGCGCATGCCATAACAGATAACAGATTCTTACATTTGATATTTAATCACTTATGCTGTTAAAGGTATAGTTGACATGAAATGTTGGTAAATGACATTTATACTCTTTTAACTTAAACGAAATACATGGGGTTTTTACCCATTTCACACAGCCTGGCTGGAGAATGAGCAGGTGAATGAATCCATACCTGTATTTACCATGAGACCCTTGGAAAATGTATTTGAATGTTATTAAATGGGAGCAAATATGTTATGACAGGCTGCTGAAAGGACAAAAACAAATGTGGGAATAAGGAATATATAAACAAAATTTTGGTTTTAAGTATTTAACATAGAAACTAGATCATGGCAGGAAAATGGCACTATGTGACAATCTTATTGATCCAATAGTCTTACACGTTACCCAATATACTTGCTGGAAAATATCAATTGCTCCTCCTTGCATTCTTGTGTTTCTGCTATAGCAGACAAATTTGGAGCTGATCTATACATATATATATATATATAAACTAAAAATACCCCTTAAGAGATCTTATAATTATTTTCATGAAAACAAAAAAATAACCTCTAACAGCTTCTTTCTTGAAATAGCAACTAACCAAGCTAGTTCACTTCTAGAAGCAAGTAGATAAAATCACTAAATCCCTTAAAAAAGTGTGCAAAATAAGAACATGACTCTGTTTCCTATACAGTAGGTGAATGCTACAGAGCTATCATTTTCATTGCGATCACTATGCAGCAGAGGGAAGTTTTATGAAAAGTACTGTGTTCTGGTAAACCTTTTTTTTTAAAAAATCTTGAAATATTAATCTCTCAGTAATGCAAGTTTAGGCTAGGAAGATACAACCTGCAAAAAAAGGAAAAAATGAAAGTAAATTTGAAAAACATTTTGTGAATTTTCACACAATAAAACAGCAGGGAAGATGTCCTTAATTTTCATTTTGTTGAATGTTTCTATCAACCACTTCAGTAGTTTACGTGTCTTTCTGCATAATGTGCCTTTTAAGAACATATGTGACTTTGGGGTACAGGTCTAATGGAATATTGAGGTAGATCTTAATTTCCATAAGAGGTCTAGCCAATGGGATTGCTATTTGGATTTTTCTTTTTGCTTTTGATTATGTTTGGGGGGGTCCTTAAAGTTTATAAATACTTAATTATTGAACAATTGCTTTCCTCTTGTTTCTCATCAAGTTTTATAGATGAAAGCACATTACCAGCCCAGTGCTGAAGATATGTGTATTGATCTCACACAGGAAGGAGCTCAGGCTTGAATTTAAGGGGCAAGGGTGGGGGTGGGTGTGGCAGAATGCAATCCTTTAAAATGAAATTAGATCAAGACTCATGGAAAAATGGCAAGGATAGAAAATACTTCATGTTTTCCATATTAAATGGTGATATGCACCATTTCTGTGCAGTGGTTGTTACACTGGATATAGCAGGGGACAGGAAGACAAGTTTATACAGTTTTGTAATTGGATTGCCTGGATATGCCTAATGGGCAAATCCATTTGATGAATTGCAGCATGTCATTCCTAGGACAACTGCCATTCATCTGTGTGGGCTTCACAATCAGAGCAGGCAATGAACAGGACTGAAGGTGGTGTTTGGTGTTCCCAGGTCAAATCCAGAGTTTGAAGAAAAGTGCCAGAACATGCTAGGAACATAAGGGAAAATGTACATACCTAGATAGAGGATTGGTGTAAACTGCATTTAAAAATAAAGGAAAACAAAGGGAAAATAAACACAGAAAAGAGACACTAAATGTCATGTATTTCACTTAAAGTTCTGTCATATGGCAGGACTTTGAGAAATATCTAGGAGTAATTAAACAGCGTGAAATGAAATTAAATACACGGATTGATGTTGTAGGGGATTGCAGGCTGCAGTCTGCCCATGGCTGGCTGGGAGCAGTATGTGCTGCAACACATCTGCAGGTAACATCTGCAGGATCGCAGCCAAATGCAAGATGTGTCATTATTCATGTGAAGCTGGAAGTGGTCAGCTCCACGTCCCTGATCCTCAATCTTCCACATCGTTTGGTCTGGCTTCAGGATATCAGGAGAGGTTTTCTGTTGCAAAATATTTTGTTCTGTTTGTCTTTGTGAACTACCAGTGCACAATTTTGGCTCCTAGCATTATAGATGACTATAGATGTTTTAGAAATTGTTCTGATGGCTTCAGCAGAGTTTTCTAATATGTATTTAATTAGGTCCAGAACTTTTAAAAATGCTTCAATCGATTTTACAACAGTGAAGTTGTGAAGTTTTGCAGCCCTTCAAAGCTGAAAAGCAGTTTAAAAACAAATGTGGATCTCAAGAGTGAAAGTTTTATATAAGTAGATTTGGCAATTACACAATGTATTGTTCAGTTCATAATATTACAGTACTTCCAGAGCCACCTTTTGGATTCATAGTTCCTCCAAAAAATATTTTATATGGCCCCAAAATATTTGTAATCCTCTGATCTTTAAATTGTCCTAATTTTCTGAAATTACTAAGACTTAACATAAAAGTTAAGCAACTTCTGACTCAGGATACTTGAACATTTCATGCTAACAGTGCAGAGCCTGATCATTCAGCTTGTTAATAAAGAGGCAAGTCAAGGCAAGATCTGTGCTAAGGTCAGAAATTGCTTAGGTGATCTGTATATTATACAAAGGACAACAAAGACTTTAAAGAAAGTAAACAACTTTTCACATGAAGCAATAAGAAATAGTAGCCTTCTTTGTGCTAATAAAATATGAGGTGAAAATAAAATGTTAAAAAATGGCGTTTTTGTGTACTGGAGGATTTGTACACCCAGCATATAGTGCAGTAAATACTATGCAGAAAAAAATGCAGAAAATTCTGAGAATTTTCACATTTGTGTATGTATGGTAGGTGCTTTTTAGAAACATGGTATCTCAGATTTTTAAAATGCTTTTTTCAAATACCCAATGGCAACTTCAGATAAAATATGGTCATTTTTTTGTGAAACCTAAGTGGCCTTTAAGTTAGAGAAACATATAGCGTAGATACATAAAACAGCAAGATTTTTGTGAACTAGTAATTTACATCAGCAAACTGGTTGGAAACACAAGTGTATGAGAGAAATGAACTCTCCGTGGATGAAACGTGAAACTGATTGTTAAATGTGAAGTGAAATTTTACAGAACTGCTATGGTGTAATTCTATGTAGAAAGTATGTAGTTGAAATGCCAATTAACCCTCATTCCTGTGACAAAAGAAAGAGTTAAATTAAAAATAAATTTATGAAACTTCCAAGAAAAGTACAGAAACTGTAGCAAAGCCACTATTTAATGGATTAATATGTATATGGTTTCTTGAACACTGAGCCTGCTATCTGATAAAATGAAGGTATTACATTTAGTTTCATTAACTTTGTTTGGTTACTGTTTTCTGTCTTAAGTAAATTTGTCTGTACTACCAAAGAAAAGAGTGTATATTTATACCACTAGGATGTGACATACTGGTTTGGACAGTCAATTTCTGTTTTACAAATAATTCTTTTCTGCAAGAAATCTAAATAAAGATATGGTGATTAAATGACCTAATTCATCCTTTACAGAGATCAACTGATGCACTACTACATGATGCCACAATAACATGTTATTTATAAACCAACATAAACCTCTTTTTTCTTTTTCTTTTCTTTATGTCTTTAATATGTCAATAATAGTTCACCTTCTGCTCTTGGAAAGTAATTTTTTCAGGAAGTACTCTTAAGTTGATTTCATTTTACTGGAGCTAAGCCATCAAAGAAATCATATTGGCTTTCTCATGTGCTTTGCTAGACGGTGCTAAATATTTTTGTCTTTAAGGCTTTTTCAGTTGCTAGTCTTTCAATCCTACATGATGACTAACTTTATATTAAAATTTAAATTGTATTCCATTTGTTTTCTTCTTCGCATTGCAGTAACAGGCTTGTTTGTCTTGCAGTGTCTAAACATAGATCACAATGAATGTTCCACAGCTATGAATTGTTTAAGACAAATATTCCTGAATTTGCAACTTCATCTTGTCTAAATGATAGAAGCCAGATCCGTGTTCTTCATGTGGTCTGCCTAATTGATGTGCATGGCTGTTCAGCAGTGGAGATATTTTCTCCCTTTCTCCTTTGAGAATTCTTCAGGCCAGAGGAGTCCAGAAGGTTTTCCATTGGCATAAAGAGTTGAAATTAGAACATTTATTGCATACGGAGATATAATTGGGCTTGTCAATGTGTTCTCTTCCAAGAAATGAGGGCAGAAAAAAACCCCACCAAACAGAACTATAGAAAAAACCGAAAAGTCAAACAGAGAGAATTTGAATAATGAAAGGTGGTAGAAGTGTATTTATTGGAAAAAGATGTTTTGACACATTATTCTGAGATCTTGATGCACAGGAAAAAGATGTGTATCTTCAAAAAACATGGCTTTGTGCTTACACATTGTGAAAAGAAATGAGAGAATATTTCAGTGATGGTGATTTTCAGTGGGAAAGTTTGTTTTGAAATGGATTTGAAATTCTTACATTAATTTCTTTTGCTGCTTATACATTTGCAGAAACATGGTTAGGGAGAATTTAGAACTCTGTTAGATGTAAATTAGACATATTGGAACTATGTTGATTTTCAGATATACCCCATCACCCAGAAAAATTATAATGAGTGCTTGTGATTAAAGGAAATGTGAAGAGCTTTTGCTCATTTAGAATATTAGGATTGGTTGTGGTTGCTAATGAAATGCAAAATGAAATTCTAGTAATTATGTAAATAAGGGCATGAATAAATCTAGAGATATTGCTGGACTTCCAGGGAAAAGATAAACAATTTTGAAACTATCAATGGATAGTTCCATAAAATAATGGTTTTTGTTTGTCTTGTGCTGAAGTGTATCTTGTCTGGATATGGTTTCAAAAATACAAAAAACTCAAACAACTGACTGAACTTGCTGGACATTATAATCTAACAGGCAAGCAACAATAGTTTGCTGTATCATTAATATAGTCTGACATCTTCATTGTTGAAGGTAGGGAAAATTATAACTTGATGATGTGTAGCTAGAAATTTATCCTAAATGAGAGAGAAGAATTAATGATTTCAGTAAGACAGAGTCTCTACAGTTTCTCCAGTAATCTTGATGGAGAATAGCTGAGTTTATTTGGTAATACATGACCTTTTGCACAAAATAAGAAATATATGATGTTTCTTTTTCCTGAAACTAGCGGACATGTATTTCCAGAAGCACAAAACCTTAAAAAAGAGTTAAAAATGTGTACATCTTTTCAGTAATATTATTACTGTGATCCTTCATTGTTTACCACCATTTACATTTCAATAAGTTGCAAATACCTTTAACAAAGGGAAAGGTTCTGAAGGGCTAGAGAGAAAGGGCTATACTTCAGAAGTATACAGTTTAAATCATAACAAGCAGTGGTATTAGGTTGAAGAAAGACTGCTGAAGGAAACTATAGGGTTATCTTAAACCAACCTAAGCAAGTATATTTAAAATGAATAGATAGGATTGATTTATTTTCTTACTTTAAAACCATAATACTGTTTTTTTAGTGCTTTCATATGTATTTTTTATAACAAAATAAAATGCAAGGAATAAAAATATTCAACTAAATATGTTTAGTTTAATTGCAAATTATTGTAGGGAGAGAACAATCAAATAAAATATTTGGACTGATTATGCAATGGGTCCCTTATGCTTTTCCACATTCATTAAACTGTAGCAGTAATAGAACTGCTGAATAGTTTTAGCCAGTTGTTCCAAACCCCTAATTTTTAAGTTGGCAGTCTTGCTGGCATGTTCAAACCTCAGGTTTGACCATTCAAATCACAACAAGTAGTATGGAAACACTTGCTTTGTGTTGCTAATACAAAAAATTAATATTCATAATAATTTCAAAGTGCTCTCTGAAAGTTATATGTTGCATCCTGTTTGTCTTAATACTGTTTGTTTCTTTGTGTTTGTGTATACAATAACAAAGATGGCTAGCATGTTAAACCGGAAACTAAAGTTCTGCTCTCATTGATTTTGTCTGACCTTGAGCAATTCCTCTTGCAATCTACCTACCTGCAAAATCTAGAAGCTTATGTTGCCAACAGTTTTATCTGTATGCTTGCATGTAAAGACCAACCCAACTCTTTCTGGGAATATGGTGGTTGAATTTTCATGGCATTCCTAATCTAAAACATGATAGTGAAAAGTTAGTATCTCTTTTAATGAAGTTCTATGACCATTGAATAATGAAGAGAGAAAATTATTATTAGATTTATCTCTCCAAATCTCTGGATCCATCTTCTGAGTATCATAAAGGGGTAGGAGAAAGAATAGTATGTTTCATGGAAGACTTTGGAGGTAAACTTTGAATCTTCTTTTTCTAACTCCATATAAAATATTGTTTACAACCAACTGCAGTAATTTCAGAGTCATTAACAACAGGTTCATACGTTTTCTTATGGTGACTACTTAGAGCATATGAAATCTATATCCTAACTTCAACCATCTGTTAAGGTGATGAAAAACTAATAGGAGGCTACAAACTTCTCTCATATAGAAATGTGCTTGTTCCTGGAAGAAAACAAGAAAAACTTACTTCAAATATTTAAAAGATGCTCTTGCAAAAAAATAAGCCTCTTGTGAAATCTCTGCCTTCTAATGGAAATGTCTCCACCCTCTTTTATTGCCTTTACTAACTCTTCATTAGCCCTGTTATAATAGTAGCTGCATGCATATACTGGACTTATCTTTTCAAAGCCCTTTAGAAATGTGACTGTACATTGTTTGACTTTAAAAATTCCTGGTATCACCATATTTTATGTAATTTCATCAACAAGCATGGCTTCTTAATTAGAACGTCATATCTGCACTGGTTTAATTCTAAACAAGGACTTGATGCCCGATTGCAGATATTCTGTGTATTTACTGATTCATTTCAATATTTACCTTGTATTTCCCTTAAGTTCCTAATTTGTTTTCCATAAACACTTCTGTTCCTATTGATGGTGCAGACATGCCAGACTACAGCAATAGTGATAAATGGTGTTGATGCCTTAGGGTAATACCTAAGTAAATTAGCTGGTAAAGCTAAACTGTTCAGTTTCAATTTTTTATACTGTTTTGTAACACTGGCTTTTCATTCACCACTGAATTGGCTTTGCTTACTTTGTGATTTAATTATTCTTCACAGGGTAATGAAAATTTAGAAATGTATAAGGAAGACAAATGTAGTTTTACAACTGAAGCTAAGTAAGAACAAGATAGCTAAAGAGTAATCCAGGGAGCTTTGAACTACGGAAAGCAGTTTAAAAGCTTTTGGAATGTGCACTCCTTAGAAACATCTTTTTGCCTGGAGGATTCAAGTACTTCTATATTTTAAGATGCTGTCATGGTATAAGCCCAGCCATCAGCTAAGCACCGGGCAGCTGCTCACTCACTCCTCCCGCTGCCCTGCAGTGGGATGAAGAGAATTGAAAACAAGTAAAACTCGTGGGTTGAGATAAGAACAGTTTAATAATTGAAATAAAACCAATAGTAGTAGTAGCAGTAGTAGTAGTAGCAGCAGTAGTAGTAGTAGTAGTAGTAGCAGTAGTAGTAGTAGTAGTATATAGTAATGAAAAGGAACATAACAAAAAGAGGGTGAAATATAACCCTAGAAAGACAGGCGATGCACAATGTAATTGCTCACCACCCATTGACCGATGCTCAGCCAGTCCCCAAGCAGTGATCCACCCCTCCTGGCCAACGTCCCCCCAGTTTATATACTGGGCATGACATCACATGGTAGGGAATACCCCTTTGGCCAGTTTGGGTCAGCGGTCCTGGCTGTGTCCCCTCCCAAATTGTTGTGCCCCTCCAGCCTTCTTGCTGGCTGGGCATGAGAAGCTGAAAAACCCTTGACTTAGTCTAAACACTACTTAGCAACACCTGAAAACATCAGTTTGTTATCAACATTCTTATCCTAAATCCAAGATGTAACACTGTACCAGCTACTAGGAAGACAATTAACTCTATCCCAGCCAAAACCAGGACAGATACACAGCTTCTTAAACCATAAGCCATTAGGATGAGAGGAAATGACCTCAAGTTGCACCACGGGAGGTTTAGGATATTAGGATTAGATTGGATATTAGGAAAAATTTCTTTACTGAAAGGGTTGTCAGGCATTCGAACAGGCTGCCCAGGGAAGTGGTGGTGTCACCATCCTTGGAGGTATTAAAAAAATACAAAGACAAGGCACTTCAGGACATAGTTTAGTGGGCATCGTTGATGGTTGGACTCGATGATCTTAAAGGTCTTTTCCAACCTAAATGGTTCTATGATCTATGATTCTAAGATGCTTCTTATCCCATATCTTCTCTTAGAATGGTCAATGTTGGACATTCAGGGGAGAATGGAAGAAGAAGATATACAGGAAAGGTTTCTTACTATCTAGAGAACTGCTGAAACAGAAGTGCTGTCTTTAAGTTAATAAGACTTTCCAGACCTTTCACGTGTGAATTTTTTTAAACCACGGCCTCCAAGTTTACATGAACTTTGACTCTTCCTGGAGCTAAGGCCAGCACAAATCTGTGCATAAATGCTGTCTCATGGATAACAAAACATTCTCATAGCTAATGTGTTTCTTAAGTTGTTTACCTGTTTATTCCTCCATTAATTTTAAGGATGATTTTATGAAACTGCTAGTGTCTTGATTTTACTTGGTTTCAAGGCAGAATAGAGAGGATCCATCAAAGATGGATGAAAAATACATTTTTTCACCTGCATGCTGTACCACATAGATACACCTAATGTCCAGTCACTTGTTTTCCACCTTTTCTGTCTCAGTTACTGCTTGCATTTGTTCATCCATTTGTATCTCCTTCTGTGTGTCTGAGAAAACCTTTCTCTTCCAGCCTGCCAATGATGGCTATCTTCTCAAGCCTCATAAAAACCCTACTTTCCTGCAATAAATAAAATGTTTTACCCTTTACTTATATATCCTTATCTGAACACCAGGAAATACATGCAGTTCAGTCATGCATATCTATAATCCCTTGTCTGTCACTGTTATCTTTTTAAATACTGAAATAACTCTTTTAAAATAGAATGGGTTAGAAATTTTCACATTTCAGTTTAACTTCCACATATTAACTCATGGGCTATGTAGCTTATTTGTTGAAAATGGTCAACTGTTTCATTTTTTCTTGTAGAGTTTTATTTAGCAGTGCTGGAAAATATATTTTGATAGATTCATGTAAAAAATAAGATTGTAATTCAGGTCCGTTTACCCTGAAAGATATGGATTTTTTTTTATCTAAAATGCTTGGAGAAATATTCTTAGACAAGGTAGTTTGAAAAAATCCAACACTTTTCATCATCAAATTTCACCTAATGAAATCAGGATTTTCCATGGGGAAAGGAAATGCTTTAATTCGAAACACTTACATGCAAGTTGGTAATTTTCATTTTGAACTCGCAGTTTAAATACAGGTAATTAAATGTTTTAATTTCATTGAAAGTTTCAGGGGGTTTTTTACTCTTATTTTTTTGTTGTCAAGTAAAGTTTACCCTAAATCATTATTAAATAATAATTAATATACTGACTTTTTATTGAAGAAAACGTAAATCTTTTAGTCAACTGTATTTGTTCCTTCATTAATCCAAATCCTATCCCTTGTAAGAAATTTTAGTTCAGGTAAGTAGGTTAGACAAAAGTCTTTGGTTGACAAAAAAAACATTGAGAAACAAAACACTGCTAATTACAGGTGCAGGTTAAATAAATCCTCAATTATTTTTCTATCAAATAAAACCTACAACATTATGAAGGAGTCACATCTCATTAGCCAACAGCTGCTTAACTCAAGTAACTCATCAGAGGTACCTCTGGCCTTGTGAGTATCTTGTGCTTAACTGTCTTAGAACATTCAGCAGGCAAGCCCTATGAGCAGACAGTTGCAGGGTATGCTTTTCCAGGAAAGATTTCAGAAAGTTTTTACTTTACTATCTCTGGTCACATGAATTTTTGAACAGAAAAAAAAAATGAAATATCAGTGAGTCTATGATTTAAAAGTGTCTTGTAAAGCAGGTATAACTTTAAAGAAAATTTCACTATGGGTTATCTTGAATGAGAAGAAATGTATGAGTAGTATAAGTGGAAAGAAACCAGTGAATGAGATATTGAACTTCTAAGGACTAGCACGGGTAAATTTTTAAATCTTATTTGTCAGTTTTTTACAGTGGTGCCGTGAAAGGGAAATTTGAGATAGGTGCCATGAAAATAAACATATATATGTAGAATAGAATAATAAGCATACCAGCATAACTCATGTAGACTAAAATAAGCTGTCAAATGTCTGACCATAAGGGTCAACAAAAGCAAGAGGCAAATTATTTCTAAAAATGCTTTTCCATTCCACTCACTTGTCAGGGTAAGGTCAACTGTTTTTTTGTAGTCCCTTGCAATGGGACTTATCATCTCCATGATAAGTCTTCAACACTCAGAGATTCAACATCTTAGCCTTGTTAGGAATGAATACAGTATAGCACTTCTGTGAGTGGAAAATTGATACTGCTCTATCTGAGACAACAGTTTTGAATCCTACTTAGGAAGTCTGCTAAATCTGTGATAGTTTTGAATATTTTGTGTAAGCAGAAGCAGCAGATACATATTAAAAACTCCTCTGGATTTCACATTGTGTTTTGCCTTCCTTGTGTCCTGTATATGAGGTTATGTGATAATTCCTTGGCAGGCACAAAATATCATATCTCTGACTTAGAAAAAATGAGGAGAGTTCTTATTTGTTTCTGATTAATTTTCTTGTATGTCTCACTGAGCTCTCTTTAGACTTTAGTCAAGTTTTGAGCTCTCTTGGTTAAGGCCAGAAATCACTTACATAACCACAGGTGTCTAGTGCCATTTTAAGTGTTGTAGGATGTCCTACTGAACCTCCAGCTGGTCCTCCAAAGAAGTTTAGCTCTTCAAGGCATCCTGTGTCATAGCCATTAACTTGCCTGTGGCAGGTGATAATCCTGTCTCGGTAAACTCCATCACTTCAAATGGCTCTAGGTGACTATATGTAGGCAGTCCTACCCTATCTCCCTAGCTCCTGGCACAGGGCTGTAAAAAAGTGTTTCTGTCCAGCTGACATCTAGAAGTGGGTTGTCCTGTGTTTGTTTCTCTTGTGGACAGAGTTTTCCTTAAAATATAAATACCAAGAAGGTACCCATTTTTTGCTCACCAAAAGACTTGACAGGAAAAAAATGTGTGTGTGTGTGTTTTGCTGTGAGTACTAAAATAAAGCATCAGTTATTTTTGCAGTTATATGTCAGTACATATATCTCAGTCTCTTTTTCTACTCTGGAAGATTGAAAAAATCATGTTATTGCATCCAGTGTCTCAGAAAAAATGAACTTCTTTTTCAAAAACAACAAATGACAGGTCAGCCATTTAATCTTTGCAGTAAGCCATAGAAACTTGGGAAGGAAGGAACTAGTCTAACTAATTTTTCCAGGTTTACAGTCTTAGAAGGGTCTTCAATATAATGGGATATTCACCAAAGCTAGCCAAAGAATCCTTAGTATAAACAGAAATTCTGGTTCTTGTAAAAATCACTGACTTTTTATTTTAAAACACATGGAATGCCTATTTATAGGTCAAGTCACTGCTTTTTACTGATCATAACTTTCTGAATATTCTAGCTGCAAACTTCACATATGTGTCTGCTCCAGGCCACAGGGTTACCTGGATGCTCCTCAGCCTTGGCTTACTAAAGCAATTCAGTGACTTGGTAACTCAGAAAAGTTTGGCAGAATCAAACAAAGCTAACGTTTGGTCAGTGTCATACCGAACTAGACTGATTTATATCAATATAACACAGACATAAAATGTTTTTACTGAAGATTACAATTTTCTGTTCTTTTCTGCTTCAGCACTACAATGAAAGATTCTAAATCTTTTTTAAAAAGGTTGGTTTTTTTTAAGGTAGAAGAACCATATAGGACAAAAAAAAGCAAGAAAGAGTTGGTGATATGGAATTTTTATTTAAAAAAAAAAATAAAGCAGAGACAACATGTTGTTTCTGCTAACTTTCTTGCCAGATTTAATTTCCACATCATAAAATGCTCTTGTGCATAGTTCAGAAAACTGAAAGGCAGAAAAAAAATAAAATTCAAGGCTGCCTACAAAAATGGAAAAAAAAAAAATTTCAACATGCTTCTATTGAATTATCATTATGTTGACATAGTTTTTCAACCTTCTAAAAGTAATAGTAAGGAGAGAGAAAGACTAAATACATATTGACAATAACTTATAACAATTATCTGGTGTTTCTTATTTGGTAATTTGCCTTGTTTTGTATTTCTTTGCTCACAGAAACAATGTTGATCAATGAATTTGATAATATACAAATTCTTTAAAAGGTACTATATTAGAAATTAACATAATGTATAAAGTATACTTTAAATATCCTCAGTTTTCTTCTGAAAGTATCAAATTGAAATTGAAATTATGGTTGATCCTGTTATCTCTTTCAAATTATATGTTTTCAATATATCCTTTGGAATAGCTGAAATTGATATCAGACTCGTATTTTGTCTGTATTGTATTATTTGAGTTCCTTGTGTCTGGTCTTTCTCTGTCCTTACTGTAGATTCCATTAATATCTCTTGCATACAGATTTCTCAAGACTATTTTTAATGTGCTTTTCTGATTTCAATGCCATTATTCTCTTCCAGGAAGTATCTGGAGTTTCATTGTCATTTCCAAGTCTAGAAGAGTTTTCAGCAAAAAATGTCAGATGTCAAATTAGTTTCATCCACAGAAGGTATAGAAGTTGAATGTGTGTTTCTATTTCCATCACAAAGAGATCTTGAGGTAGTGCCTTCCCAAATGTTTGATCTGAGCTCTTACTGAAACTCTAACTTTTATAATTGTTGCCCATATTTTTCTTTTATGATGCCATTAACATCACTAAGAACTGTTATTGGAGAATGAAGTCCTTAATATCAATATCTGAGTAAATCTGTTATTAGAAAATAATGAGTTCAAATGGTTTATACAAATTTCAGGGAACTTGTGAGATAGTATATCAAAGATGTCAAAGACAGAAAAAATGCTCCCAAATAAATAAAACCAAAGTGTAAGCATGGAATGATAAAATAATTTGATTGGAAGATACTGGAACTCCTGTAGCTCAACCTCTTCTCAAAGCAGGTCTAGTTAGAGCGGACTGCTTGGAGGCTCAACCTGTTGAGTTTTGAGTATCTTGAAGGATAGAGATTCCAGAGATTCCCTGAACAAAACCATTCAAAAGCTAACATCGCTCATAATGAAGTTTTTCCTAGTATACAAGTGGTTTCAATATCTGTTTCTCTGAAAGTGCTGTCATTAAAGAGAATGACCTACAAGGTAGAAGATATGTCCCGTTCAGGGACAGTGATATGGGGCAGAGTTTTTTTTCTGTTTTTAATTTTTTTGGACCCCAACACCAAAAGTGACTGAAAAGATGAAAATGGGTTGACTTAAAAATGTGTTTTACCTGTGAGCTAATGCAATTAATTTCCAGAATTTGGAAAGCCCAGAGGCTAGTAGTCCTCACTATCAGGGAGCAAGAATTTTGATTTTGTGATATTGAAGTGTAAATTTATCCATATGAAGTATATTACCAAAACATGTGTCCCACTCTGAGTAATCAAGACAGTAATAGACTATATCAGAGCTATTACAATTTTTAGACGAATTTATTTAAAGAGTTTTCACAAGTCTTAGAAACAGAGAAGATTAGCACACAGGACTGTGTCTAGTGTTCAATCCATGCAATAATTTTGGTGCCAGATTCTGCTTATTTGTATACATGGCTTTTCATATAAAGCTTTATACCACTGTAGTTAATCATAACAATCTGTGGTTTTAATCAACAGTGACAAAGTATACAACTTAACTTGTACTATTGTGTGGTTAAGCTTTGTGGCTTTCATGAAGTAGGAAAGAAGAAACAAACTTAAAATATTCACAGCTCATTTTTAGAATGGAATTGTTATCTAATTATATTTTTTATGCAGTGATTTTGATCAGGCACCATGGCTGCTTTAGCAGGGAGTACATCTGAATTTGCAGAATATATAGGCACAGCATGTATTCACTTTAAAAATGAGTCAAACCATTTCACATTAATATTCATAAAAAATACTCAGAAGTCCTTTTTCCTGATTTTAAGTTTACTAATGGAAAATCATAGTTTTCTATATTAGCAGAATAACTAGGACCAGAGGGCAGTCACAGAATTTTGTGTGATAAGAAGTAATAAAAAAAAGTCTATGAAAACTACAAAAGAGAATCATTATTTAAATATTCTTTATGTATCCAATATAATATCCAATGAAAGAACCAAATCCTTTTTCTGTACAAATACCAAGTTTGCTTGGTCTCCATTTGCTCTTTGCTGATAAATAAAGTTGACTCTTCATAAAAGCTGTATTGTCAACATCAGATGGCAGGAATTCTCTTCAGAAAGATGGATTTCTTAATGTATGAATATTTTAGAAACAAACTGGTGTGAATGTAATGGTTTCTTTTGATTTTCTAACTTGACTTAAAATTTAAAAGCCATTAGAATTTCAATTTTTATTAGTTAACTAATTTTTTTTTTTTTTAACTTTCAAACTATTTAGCAGAAACTAAGTATTTTAGAATAAGTTAATTATATCCCCAGTTTGTGAGGGGAATCCCTATGTTCTTCACGTCATTTTTTCGCTTGTGATTTTGGCACATATACTGTCTGACAGGATTGATTCCTTCTATTCAAGTGGTAGGCTCTAAAAGACCTGAAATGGTATGCACAGAGGATGATCGTGTGCTAAGTAAAACACTTTACTGTTCTGGGATATAGTTACTAAATCAGTACTCCATTCAATGTGTAAACAAACTCTTCCTCTGGACATTCATTTTATAACTTTGTTGGGTGCTGCTTTGTAAAAACTGCCCGTGATTAAACTAGAAGATGAGAGGCAATTTGGAGCATCAACAAATGTTACAACTTGGCTGTAAAAAGCAACCAGAGAGAGTAACAGGAGTAGAGATTGCAGCCAAGTGAGAAAGATTTGAGACTTATAAATGGCAAGCTGTATACAGAAGGTAAAATAAACAGCATTTCTGTACACTAAACTGAAGAACCGAAAGGGGGTAGTGAAATAACTGACTCTCTATTTTATTAAAGAAGGGCTGTTTTTAAACTTGTCTTTTTAATGCTGTCCTCAAACTACATTTTTGTGTCCAAGTTCTATGGATGTAATAAAAGAGAACTAATAAAACAAAAAGGTTCATGAGAGAATACTCAGTTTGAGCAGTTGCTCAAAATGTGAGGGATGAAATATTTTAATTCAAATATGTATCTTTCATATGGTTTCAGAAAGACAGCTTATGTTTTATTTTAAATAGTTAAGTATGTATTTGATTAAAATTGATACTTTCAATTTTATCACACTCTTGCTTTGCTCTGCAATTTTTTTTCTTTTGCTCAGTGTGAAGAAAGAGTTTAATCCATTTAAAAATTTTAAAGCGAGAGACAAACATGAAAACATACATTTAAAAATGTGTTGATTAATTGTTTCTCTCTCCCAACTTGACTCTCTGGAATTCCTGATACAGAACAGAGGCTTTGCCATGCTGAATATTGAGATGAATTAATTTTTTTATTGGCTTATTTATATATTGTACTCACAGAGAATAGGATGTCATGCTTTTGGCCACTGACTTTTTTTAAAATTACCTGTACGAAAAGTAGAGCTTGTCTGAATACTTTTAATATGATTAGCATGAAGATTTTTATCTAACTTGAGAATCATCATGAAAATTAAAATGATATTAAAATCTCACAGTTATTTAAAGGGTAACACACCACATATTGCAATCAGAGGCAACTAGCCTCTGATATAAAAAAAATGATTTTTTTACCAAATTGCCTGGCTTAATAGCAGTCATTTAAGAAGTTTTCCCTCATGATGTATAACACAGGCATAGATCATTGTGTTCAGGGTTGATTTGAGCAATTGTTTCCAGTTACAATACTTACGAATCAGTTTATTAAAGAGCAACTGAAGGTGTTGGGCTGGCAATTAACAAGCTAAAAATGAATGCTGATGACAAAAGCAAAATGGAAAAAGTAAGTGACAGTTTAATTAGGAAAGGAGAAAGGTATTCCCCATATGAACTCTCCACTCAAATACTACAGATGAGCTGAAATTATAGTGCAGCCTTTGTCACAGTTCCTCAGAGCGCTGTATGTAGGATAGTTGGATGATGGATGCTGGCAGATGTTTATTGGTAGAGTCTTGACATCAAACCTTAGGCCATACAACAGTCTCTTACCAACTGCTTGATCACCTTGTATCTGATTTACTGACCTGAATATGGAACCCGTTCAACCCCTTCTCCAGAATGTTTTCACCCATGTAAGACTGTCCTTTGCACTTCTGAGCAACTCATTTGTTTTTTTCCCTTTAAAAAAATTTTTAAATATCTTCCATATGCAGTGTGTGAAAAGCCATTCCTTCTGAATATTTGTCAGGATTACTCATTCTTATCATAGGTCTCTCCATGATCTCCAGCTTTCTCCATACTCTTAATTTTTTTTCTGATAACTAACTATATCAGAAGTATCCTTTCCTTCACAATAGATTTGTGCATGGGCAGAATTTCCTGCTTTTCCCCTCTCTTTTTTTTCAGTCTCTCAGTTTACTCCTGACTACCATTTACTCTAAGTATCTCTTCATTATATATTTTCACTAAACATTAGCTCAATCATCTGGAGCAGTATAGCAATGTGTTTTGTCTCCACATTGTAGTAGCAACCTCGTTCTGAAAAAAGTATTTTTATTTCTTTTCTATCCCCTTTATCTGGCATCCTCATCTTAACTGATGCTGAAACAAACATCCACACATGACACAGCTCAATGTTACCAGGTTCTGATTGACTTTAATTTCTTGTGGTCATTTAATATGAAGTCCTTTTACAACTTCAGCATATTATGAGCATAGAACATCAATTTTTCTCTTTTTGATGTACATAAAGCTAAATTGTTCTAAAACCTCATAAGTATGCATGGTTATGAAATGCTTGAGATTACTGCTTGCTTAGATTATCTTGATTTTTTAACTGGATAGTGAGACACTGTACACATATATAACAAATTCTATAGCATTATTGAGGAGTGATATGTTGGCTAAAAACCTTTTGGATTATTCATGTGGAAATTGTAGTCTACATAATGACTCCATCATAATTCATAAATTTATCTTGTAGGAAATGAAAGAAATTAACTTCATTTACTGACTTTGATTTTGCTTAATATCTATAGCAAAAATAATACTTTCTGTAATTTTTAGCTGCTAGTACAATTCTTCCTACCAATACTATCTCTGCAATGTTTTCTTTTTAAAATTTTGTTTCCCTGATCTACTTTTTTCAGCTGTGGCAGAAAGTTCACTGCCAAACATCTCATTATGGGTATGAGTTAAATGCTGTCATGTTTTCTTTTACAGTGTAGTAACTACCGCATGAGACATTTGATATAGTGTGTGGGAAGTTCATTGAAGTTAAATAACTAGTCAATCAAAAAAAAAAAAAAAAGAGTAAGAGGTTATAAAAGGATTGGTTTACATTTTTCTGTAAAATATTTTTCTTTGTTCTGTTTTCAGAATACTCTTTTGGGGAGCTCATGCTATTCCTTTTAAAGGTTTCTATGTCAAATTGAAATTTCTTTGTGATTATTAAGTTACCAGTTACTCTTTAAATGGTCTTTTGAGTTATGCTATATGAGTCTTTATTCAAACATTTCTGTTTGCTTTATGGAGTTTGAGAGAATTTGATATCTGGCAAAAAGAACTTGGTACTTCACAAGCTAAACTGAATGAGATCCTTAAGATTTTTCATGGTAGCTGAAAAAGAACAACCCCAAGCCATTGAGTTTCATTCTTCTGAGCTGTTGGTGAATGACTATTAATGGCTATAAATACTCATTCAACATCTTCAGCAACAAAGATTGTGAAGGAAAAGGTGTTCACCTTCAGTTTTAGCAACCAGAAAAGGGTGAAGCTGTCTCTACAATTTTCTTCTGTGAATTGAATGCTGGGTTTTGGGTTATGGGAAAACATTCTTTAGATTACCCTCTTTTGGAAAATCAGCAAATACTGTGCCTTTTCAGTTTCTGGCTTTAAAAGGGACAAGTTAATGTTCCAGTAACAATCGCTGTGAGGCTGATACAGTCCATTAAAACTGGGGGCACTTGGTCACTTTGCAGAATTACTTCAGAAGTAAGCTATAATTTTTGAGAAGCCTCTCCAAGGAATTAAATACAAATTAAGTGTAGGTCTTCTTTAAATGGTCTCAGGTAGTGTGCGTGTGAGGGCAAAGAATGCCATCTTTTTTTTTCACCTGAAAAATACCTGGAAATTAATTGATTTTAGTGTTTCAGCTGCTCAGTCAAAGTTTATTATGTATGAGATGTGTTTTCTAAATAAAAGAAGTATCTTCCCTTTCCTTTGTGATTCTTTGTTAGTGATTCTTTGCTTTTTCGTAACCAATAAAGCTGCAGCAGTACAACATGCCACAGATGTTGATTTATTTCAAAGGCTCTAGGAGCAAAAAGAAATAATAAAAAAAGATATCTTTATTGTCTTACAATAGAATTTTAGGTCTGTCCAGGTTTCAGCTGAGATGATAGAGTTAATTTTCTTCCTAGTAGCTGGTATAGTGTTAAGTTTGGGGTTCAGTATGAGAAGAACATTGATAACACACTGATGTTTTCAGTTGTTGCTAAGTAGTGTTTAGACTAAAAGTGAAGGGTTTTTCAGCTTCAGTTGCCCAGCCAGCAAAAAGGCTGGAGGGGCACAAGAAGTTGGGAGGGGACACAGCCAGGACAGCTGACCCAAACTGGCTAAAGGGATATTCCAGACCATGGGATGTCATGTCCAGTATATAAACTGGGCGGAGTTGGCCTGGGCGGGGAATATCGCTGCTTGGGAACTAACTGGGCATTGGTTGGCAAGTGGTGAGCAATTGCATTGTGCATCACTTGTTTCATATATTCCAATCCTTTTATTATTATTATTGTCATTTTTTATTATTACTGTTATCATTATCATTATTAGTTTCTTCCATTCTGTTCTATTAAACTGTTCTTATCTCAACCCACAAGTTTTACCTTTTTCCTTCCCATTCTCTTCCCCATCTGTTATGGATGCACAACTAACCAAATCCAATAGGTGTTAAGACTCAGATTTATTCTTCAGCAAAAGTCAGTTAGAAGTTCAGTAATATTTTATAAAACCACAGGCTCAATGATGTAAGGAAAATTAATACTACACGGCCGACTTAAGAATCCCCAAGATTTAAAGTGATGGCTCAAAACGCGTGTATCACTCACCTAAAAGCTGAGGGCTCTCTCCCTCGAGGAGTTACCTCGGGCAGTGCTCCAACCCAAGGGGGACTCCCCGACTGCAGACCCGCTGCTCCCAGGAGGACTGACTCCAACATGTCCTCTGGCGGGACCCCGTTTATACCCCTGTCGAATCTGACCGGTGGTCTTTTAATCCCTATTGGCCAGGAAGGTCACCTCAGTGTACCTGGCATATCTTGATTGGCCAGTTCAAATTTCAACCTGCAGCCTCCAGGGTTTCCTTCCCCTTCTCCCTGCCTGGAGAAGTTTCATTTCCTGCTGGCGGGATGGGGGCGGGGGTTAGGATGTACTGCCACACCATCCCACTGGGTGGGAGGAAGTGAGTGAGCGGCTGCGTGGTGCTTAATTGCTGGCTGGGGTTAAACCATGACAAGCTCTTACTTTAATTTCATTAACTTCTTTTACATAATTTGAAGTAAAAAAAAATTAAAATAATTCATACTGTCTCCCTGTGGCCAGAAGCCAGCTTTATTATTTTGAAGAAGATGGTGGTCTGGTCTTCAGTATGCTACAATATATGTAATAAAAGATAAGTTTTTAATTATTTTTTTCTGTGGTATTTATGTAGGGGTTTATTGTGATTTCCTTTTCTTCATTGAGAAAATTCTGAAATACAGCCATCTATCATACTATGGTAGAAATAATTGGGCTGTTGGACAAATGAATGGAACGGACCAAAACTGCTAGGGAACCTAAAAATACTGACATAATCCAAAAGACTGTAATATTAAAGAATAATAAAATACACATAATATATATAATATATTATACTACTCATAATAAACATAATTCAGCACATCAAACACCTTTTTCTACTTCTGTTTTATTTCCTGCAGTTATTTATTTAAATACATATGTATATATCAGATATGTAGTTAATAAATAGCTGCAGAGTGCCAGATTGGCTGCAGATTAGAAAATTCTGTGCTATCTGGCATAACAAGCACATCAGGACTGCAATCTTTATATGTCGTCTTAATAACTTGCCATAATTGGGTTCCAGGGTTTGGTTTTGGTTTTTTTAATGTTCATCCAATGGGAATATTCACAAGTCACCAAATTAATTAACTGCTTTGGACAACTGGAAATGAATTGTTGAAAAGTATATAAAAGGGATTGACAATCACATTTGTTTCAAAGTCCAGATATTAAAAATGCCTGTGGTGCCTCAGAAACTTCTTTGCCTCTAGATTTGAGACAAAAGATATACGTGGGTGTTGTGTTAGCTTTGGTCAACCTTCTTAGATACTATGTGTGTTTCTCAGACTTGATGGTAGTGGTGGGTCAGTCCACTGTAATTATTGAACATAATCCAGGATCACTCATTTAACTGTGTGGTTTTCAAAATGTTTAAGCTTTTGATTCTAGAAAATCTGCAGATTTTTGTATTGTTAGTCACATATGAGGGAATAGAACATTGCTAGGGCAAGGACAAAAGGCATCCTTCTGGGTGAAATAACAGGGAATATTGGAGGAGCCCCTGAGTTTGTTCATGGTTAGGTGATGGTAAACCTAGCCTTGAGGCAGAAAAAATTGAAGGACATGTCTAACTGCAGACACTAGATCTTGGCTATGTGGTACTTATACCTGGTAATGTATTCAAAGAGTTAAGCAGACACATCATCTTACAAACACTATTTGAACCACTTGTTTTGCATTTGATTGAGAAAAACAATCTGGCAGAGTGTATGGCAAAATGGGATCCAGTCTGAACAACACAAACAAGAACAATATATTAAAAGGAGCTTTTCAGTGGCAGAGTTAAAGAGATAATTCATATCCAATAGATACAAGGGAATCATGGTTGCTATTCAAAGTCTTAGTAATTCACACAAACAAGTAATTCTTGCCTGCAAGAGTGCCTGTTAATAGATTCAGCTGAACCTACGCAATTTTGTTACCTGACACAGTGTAGTAGTCAGAGTGAACATCTGAGTAGATGCTGAGCTATATTTAAGGTATTTACAAGCTTATTGCTTTGCTCCAAAGTTCATGGCTTAATTCAGTGCAGAACAGGCAGCTGGATTTGCCTCGGGAAGAAGCATATCTCCTATCCTTTACTGGATACAGAGGGGAACATTGCCACCAGAGATGAGGAAAAGACTGAGGTACTTAATGCCTTCTTTGCCTCAGTCTTTAATAGCGAGACCAGTTATCCTCAGGGTACTCCATCCCCTAAGCTGGAAGGTAAGGATGAAGAGCAGAACATACCGCCCTTAATCCAGGAGGAAATAGTTAGTGACCTACTACACTGTCTGGACACTCACAAGTCTATGGGACCATCCATCCAAGAGTACTGAGGGAGCTGGTGGAGGAGCTTGCCAAGCCACTCTCCATCATTTATCAGCAATCCTGGTCAACAGGGAAGGCTTGTCAATGTGACACCCATTTACAAAAAGGGTCGGAAGGAGGATCTAAGGAATTACAGGCCTGTCAGCCTGACCTTGATACTGGGGAAGATTATGGAGCAGTTCATCTTGAGTGCACTCACATGGCATGTGCAGGAAAACCAGGGGATTAGGCCCAGTCAGTTGGGTTCATGAAAGGCAGGTCCTGCTTGGCTAACCTGATCTCCTTCTATGACCAGGTGACCTGCCTAGTGGATGAGGGGAAGGCTGTGGATGTTGTCTACCTGGACTTCAGTAAAGACTTTGACACTGTCATTCATGGCATACTCCTTGAGAAGATGGCGACTCATGGCTTAGACAAGTGTACTCTTCACTGGGTAAAATACTGGCTGGATGGACGAACCCAGAGGGCTCTGGTGCATGGAGTTAAATCCAGTTGGCAGCAGGTCACAAGTGGTGTTCCCCAGGGCTCAGTATTGGGGCCAGATCTCTTTAATACCTTTATCAATGATCTGGATGAGAGGATTGAGTGCACCCTCAATAAGTTTGTGGATGACACCAAGTTGGGCAGGAGTGTTGATCTGCTTGAGGGTACGCAGGCTCTACAGAGAGATCTGTACAGGCTGGATTGATGGGCCAAGGCCAGTTGTATGAGGTTCAACAAGGCCAAGTGCTGGGTCCTGCACTTTGGTCACAGCAACCCCATGCAGCGCTACAGGCTTGGGGAAGAGTGGCTGGAAAGCTGCCCGGCAGAAAAACACTTGAGGGTGCTGACAGCCGGCTGAATATGAGCCAGCAGTGTGCCCAGGTGGCCAAGAAGGCCAACGGCATCCTGGCCTGTATCAGGAACAGTGTGGCCAGCAGGAACAGGGAGGTGGTTGTTCCCCTGTACTGGGCACTGGTGAGGCCGCACCTCGAGTCCTGTGTTCAGTTTTGGGCCCCTCACTGCAGGAAAGACATGGAGGGGCTGGAATGTGTCCAGAGAAGGGCAACCAAGCTGGTGAGGGGTCAGAGCACAAGTCTTATGAGGAGCGGCTGAGGGAACTGGGGTTATTTAGTCTGGAGAAAAGGAGGCTGAGGGGAGACCTGATCGCTCTCTACAACTACCTGAAAGGAGGCTGTAGTGAGGTGGGTGCTGGTCTCTTCTGTCAAGTAACTAGTGATAGGATGAAAGGAAATGACCTCAAGTTGCAGCAGGGGAGGTTTAGATCGGTTATTAGGAAAAAATTCTTTACTGAGAGGGTTGTCAGGCATTCGAACAGGCTGCCCAGGGAAGTGGTTGAGTCACCATCCCTGGAGGTATTCAAAAAGTGCATAGACAAGGCACTTCAGGACATGGTTTAGTGGGCATGGTTAATGGTTGGACTCGATGATCTTAAAGGTCTTTTCCAGCTGAAATGATTCTATGATTCTTGAATAACACCGAGTATTTGGCAAACAGGCAAAGTATTCCCCCTTGTCGTGGTTTAAACCCAGCCAGCAACTAAACACCACGCAGCTGCTCACTCACTCCCCCTCACCCAGTGGGATGGGGGAGAAAATTGGGAGAAGAAGCAAAACCTGTGGGTTGAGATAAGAACAGTTTAATAGAACAGAAAAGAAGAAACTAATAATGATAATGATAACACTAATAAAATGACAGCAGCAATAATGAAAGGATTGGAATGTACAAATGATGCGCAGTGCAATTGCTCACCACCCGCCGACCGACACCCAGCCAGTCCCCTGAGTGGCAATTCCCCGCCCCCACTTCCCAGTTCCTATACTAGATGGGACGTCACATGGTATGGAATACCCTGTTGTCCAGTTTGGGTCAGGTGCCCTGGCTGTGTCCTGTGCCAACTTCTTGTGCCCCTCCAGCTTTCTCGCTGGCTGGGCATGAGAAGCTGAAAAATCCTTGACTTTAGCCTAAACACTACTGAGCAACAACTGAAAACATCAGTGTTATCAACATTCTTCGCATACTGAACTCAAAACATAGCACTGTACCAGCTACTAGGAAGACAGTTAACTCTATCCCAGCTGAAACCAGGACACCCCTTTTCAAAAAGTAATGTCTGAAGGTTTATGTGGCCTTCTGCGTGTTCCTATAGATGTTAGCATTTGACTGTTTATAAGGTGTAAATTAAGAAAAATGATAATATTAACATTTTCTGAAAGTAATTGCTCTCTGGAAGAGTTGTCGCATCCCAAAGTTGGAGCGCTCAGGTTCATGGATTTCCTTTGTCAGAATTAAGGTGAAACGACACCAGGGGAGTTCAAACAACAATCAACATTTATTCAACCTAGCTAACCTTGCCCAAGTACACATGAACTTATCCATATGAACCTTGCAACATGTCATTAAGCCGCTGTTAGAAAAGAGAAGGGAGGTGTAGAAAAAGAAATGGAAAAAGGAACATGAGACTGTATCAGAAGGAGAGCCTTCCCTTTGAGTCATGAGGTTCAGAGCAGACCCCCTTGCTTTCTGGACTCCTTCTCAAAGAGGAGCCCAAGGGTGGCTAGATGTCCACTCCTAGTCTCAGACTTGGTCAACTGTTTATGTTCAAAAGGATGAGGTGTAGGGACTGTGGAAAAGAGAGAATGAAAAGAGGGAGAGAGAGAAAGAGAGAAAGAAGGAAAGAAAGAGAAGAAAAGGGTTTCACCAGTCCTGGGTCCAGCGTTGGTCCAGCCAGCGTAGTGATGCAGTTCTGGAGGGCACGACCTGAAAACTCATTCTCCCTTCTTTTATAGTGTGTTAGTTGATGGTCTCGACATGCACAGTTCCCATTCCCGGGGTTCTCTGGAATCGGCTGGAGAGCTTTGGGGGGGGTTCATCGCAGAGTTGCCTCTCTTTTTCTGCTGGCATGACCGCTTAAGCTAGAAGCACAGTCCCATCCTCCATGGGGCCTCCTCCTCCAAGCGCATATGCTGTGCTCCTTCTCCTGGTCACTTAAGATAAGGAATTGTGGCTTTGGAGAAGTGCGTTCCCACCCTCCGTGGGGCCCTCTCCTCTGGCTACATTGTCCTGTTCACAAAACTCCAGCTTTTTTACAGAGGCCGTTTTCTCCACCAAAGTTCTTTAACGAATGTTTGAGACATTGACTATAATTTGTCAGACCATCACAAGAGTTCAGTAACATTCTGGGACACTCAAGATTAGGCAAACACCTGAAGTCTCTGGCCAGGGAGCTTGAGGTGCAAAGTCAGCACCCAGATGGTGGTTACTGAGGGGAATCACTCTGTAGTTTTACCTCCTGTGGGTGATGTCATCTCTGGCACAAAGCAATAGCTGCTGGTAGTCATGAGCTTTTTCAGCACTTAAGTTTTTGCAACAAAACAGAAGTTCATGGCCATTATGTGTGAAGCAGGGGCTACTGAACTTATTCAACTGCTAGCCACCTGCTGCCTCATTTCCTTCCTCTATATTGACAATTCACAACTCTTACCCTCTGATTCAGAGTCTTCTCAGGGAATTTATATCTTTATAAGTATATAAAGAATAAAATCTTATTATGCCTAAAATATATCTCTTTATGAAAATCATTCATGGGCATGGAAAGCCTACCTATCATCTATGCTTCAGTAGATGTATGCTATACTTGGAATAGCTAGATTTGAATTATGTAAAATTAGAATGTGACTCATTGAAATATATAAGATTGTTTGGTGATATCACCACTTCAGCTCACTAAAATTAAAGGAAGATTTTCTGTTTATAACTACTATGCCTTCAGAAGGCATGTATTTTCCTTGAAAAATTATAAAAACAGAAGAGCTATTTCATTAGAAAATAATAAATTTAGAATATTTTTCTCAGCATGCTTGTAAAGCACTTAGCACATTTTCAAGAAAACTTTTGGAATAAGTTTTCTTCTTGCACCACATGATGACTGGAGAACAGAACTGGCTTACCAGTACCTGGAAATCCACTGTATACTTTCTGTGGAAACATGTGCTCATAATTTGTTTACCCTAATCACCTGCTGGATCTAAGAAAGATCTAAGTCCTTGTGATTTCCAAGAGGAAGTCTTAACTAATAATATACTGCTCTTCTCCACTATCCTGAACATTGATCTCTACCCATCTGGCTGAACATAGCCCAGAATTAATAGAATAAATTGGGAATGAGTAATAGCCTTTTTAGTTCCTTCCCTCACCCACCCAATTTGTAAGTAACAATGGCACAGGCAAAGCTTCTAATCTGACTGAAGCTTAAAAAATTGTGATGGCCAACATGTTCTCGTGGCTTTGATAAAAGCAGTGCTAAGACTGCCCAAATTTAAATGTAAGGAAGAGCAGTGTCACAGCTGGTTTATTGTTTAGGTTTGTTAAAATAAGAAAATTCCACCTAAAAGAATCAGGAGAAAAGCAGAAAAGGTTGGAGGCAAGTGGCTTGAGAAAACAAACTGAGAAACAGTTTAAAAAATGTTCTTTATCCTACCTGGTAGTCTCTGAAATTCCTCTCTGATCACAACATTAAACCAGATGGATGAAGAAGTAGTGGTATAAACAGAGCTTCTTCCTAAGTAATAATCTAGATGCTATTTTATATAAATTATATATATATATATATATAAATCTTTGAAAGTAACGCCTAGTTTATGGGAAGTCAAAACACTTCCTAAGGAATCAACAGATAAGTTATAAAAGTAGTTTCACCCATGTGACAAGGTGTTGACACTTAACGATAACCACATTAAGACAATTGACAATAAACATGTCAAAGCAAAGTTGTGTTTCAAAATTTACTGAAAAATGTATATAAAGAATCCATTAGGGTTTTAAAAATTAGGAGGTGTTCAGTACTTTTTGCAAACTTTTAGATGATCATAAATATGTACAGGATCACAGAACCAGAAACTAGAAAGCCTTCAGTTTTAATTCTAGTTATGATTTTTACTTCATTCCTTACAGGCTCTTAGACAATTTTCTTGAAGCAGTTTTAGCACACAGAAAACAAAGAAGTAGCTGCCAATTTACATTTTGGCATGAGATATTCATTAGTGGCTTAGTGGAGAAAAGAAAAAAGTGGCAATGTGTCAAAGAGGCTTAGGATCTAAAGAGTTTGGTGAAAGTCAACAAATTAAAAACCATAGAGGCTAAAATGAGCAAAAATTCATCCTTTCAGGAACATCTGAATTATTCGTAGCTTTAGTCTCCTTGTACTCTCCATGTAGTCTCTTTCCTAGGTTAGGAGAAATATTTTTGATTTCTTCCATCTTACCTGTTTTTTCTGTGTTTCAGCTGACATAAAGCCACAGGCTAGTTGTTTGTTTATTCCCCTTTATTTCACAGAGAGGAGTGCTAAAACTGTAGAAGGCTACATTACTGCCTTGCAGTCTTACTGCTGTTAATGGGAGCCTTATACTCAATTACTACAATCTTCACAGAAAGTTTAATTAACCAACATAATGTGAAAAAATGTATTTAGTAGCTAGATTGAGTGGAATCATAGTATTAAACACAGTGAGATATCTCTATTTTGCACTAGAACGAAGTACATCCCAAATCATGAGAGGGGAAAAAATGATACTTGAAACAACCTTGTGCCAGAAATAAATACTGCATTATTATTCCTGTCATTGGAAATAACTATGATAATGCATTCACTATTGATCTTTCTCAGTAGGACTCCAGCTCTGACTCATTGCTTATCTTAAATGGCTCAGTGAGTTGCAAGAGCTGTCAGTCCTTGCCAATTTAGTCTTACAATCTTTTGTGTACTCCATCTGCTTAAGAGTACTAGCTACCTGTGGACTACCATTCACATGGAGTAACAGTGAAGCAAGACTGAAAACCAATATTGACTAAAATTTCTGTGGTTTTGGGTTTTTTTTTTTATGTAAGCATCAGTGAACTTTGGATTCCAAAAAAGGAAGGAATTATTTCCATGCAGATGAATAACTACTATTGGAAAAATAAATAAAAACAGTAGTTATAATACCTAGGAGTCAAAATAAAATTTGTATAATTTTTTAATTCTTTTTCAATTGCCTTTAACTTACACAAATTTCTTCATTAAAATATATATATTTCCTTAGGATTTTGGTAAGGCTTTTGATACTGTCCCTCACAGCATCCTTCTGGACAAGTTGTCCAACTGTGGTATGAGCGGGTTCATGGTGTGCTGGGTGAAGAACTGGCTGAAGGGCAGAGCTCAAAGGCTTGTAGTGAATCAGGCTACATCTGGCTGGTGACCGATCACCAGCAGTGTTCCTCACGGCTCAGTCCTAGGGCCAGTGCCATTCAATATATTTATGGAACGATTATTGAACAATTATCAACGATCTGGATGCAGGAGTTGAATGCACCATTAGCAAGTTTGCTGATGATACCAAACTGGGAGGTGCTGTTGACCCTCTTGAAGGCCAAGATGCCTTGCAGAAGGTTCCAATAGGCTGGAGCATTGGGCTGTGATTAATGGGATGAAATTTAACAAATCCAAATGCTAGATTCTGCACCTAGGACAGATTAACGAAGGGCACAGCATAAACTGGGAGAGGAGTGGCTGGAGAGCAGCCCTGCAGAAAGGGATCTGGGGGTGCTGGTCAGCAGCAGGCTCAACGGGAGCCAGCAGTGCGCCCTGGCAGCCCAGAGGGCAAACCCCATCCTGGGGAGCATCAAACACAGCAGAACCTGCCAGGCAAAAGAGGTGATTATCCTGCTGTATTCAGCATTGGTGTGGCCTCACCTTCAGTACTGTGTGCAGTTCTGGGGACCAAAATTTAAGAAGGATGTGAAAGTCCTTGAATGCATCCAGAGGAGGGCAACAAAACTGGTGAAAGAGCTGGAAAGAATGTCCTCTGAAGAGTGGCTAAGGACTTTGGACTTGTTTAGTTTTGAGATAAGAAGGCTGAGGAGCGACCTCATTGTTCTCTGCAGCTTCCTGAGGAGGGGAAGTGGGGAAGCCCATGCTGGTTTCTTCTCCCTGGTATCCAGTGACAGGACGCATGGGAATGGTTTAAATCTGTGCCAGGGGAGGTTTAGACTGGACATAGGAAGCATTTATTTACCTAGAGGTTGGTCAAACACTGGAAGAGGCTTCCTAGAGAGGTGGTTGATGCCCCAAGCCTGTCAGTGTTTAACAGGCATTTGGGCAATGCCCTTATGTCACGACCCAGACTGCACAGACCAGGGAGTTGTGTTTAATTTGAAATTCCCTCGGGCTAAATTAAGGTGAAATGACACCAAACGGTCCGTTAAAGATTTTATTCATGACAGAACCAAACTGAACTGGGGAGGTGTGGTAGTAGGTGGCAGGGTTTCTCACAACAGGAATTGGCATAAGACTACTTCTGTAAACCGTGTAACCCGTGGCAACTATATACATCAATTCAGGGAAGAAGGAAATCCTTCCTGTCGAGTCACGAAGTTCAGAGCAGACCCCCTTGCTTTCTAGATGACTCCTCAGAGAAGGGCCCAGGGGCGGCTGGATCCACTTTTAGTCTCAGACTTGGTCAACAGTTTATGTCTTGAAATGGATGAGGTGTAGGGATTGTGGAAAAGGAAAAGGAAAGAGGTGGAAAAGGAAAAGGAAAGAGAAAAGAAGAGAGAGAGAAAGGAAGAGAGAAAGATTTCACTGGTCCTGGGTCCAGCGTTGGTTCAGTCAGCCGAGGGGTCTAGTCCTGGTGGGCTTGCGTGCTGGGGGCTTCAGTTTGTGTCCTTTTATCATCCTTGCCCCTCCTTTGGGTGGGCACCCGAACTCGTCAGGTTAATGAGCAGTTTGTGAGCCTTTGGGTTTGGGGGTCGTTTGTGGAGTAACTTCTCCTTCTCTGCAGACATGGCCATTGTTTGATCTTTGTATCAGAACGGGGAGCTGCCCACCCTCCAGCACTCCCTCCCCCTCCTGTTGCTGATGTCTGAGCTGATGGGCTTTTCACCTTGGCTCCTTGCTGTGCAAGGTTTGTCTTTAAGCAGAACTTGCCCCATCACAGTGTTTGAGACATTAACTCTTTCAGTCTCTCACACCTTGACAGCATGCTTTAACTTGGTCAGCCCTGAATTGGTCATGCAGTTGGGCTAAGTGATTGTTGTAGGTCCCTTCCAACTGAAATAGTCTGTTCTATTCTATTCTATTCTATTCTATTCTATTGAAAAAATTCTAGGGTTTTTGTTCATTCTTGTGTACAACCTCTTGAAAATAAATAGCTGAACTTTTAAAATATGTACACACATTGCTAGATTAAATGGCTTCAGTTAGTAAAGTGCATGTATAAAAAATGAAATTTATAGCGTGTTTTAAGTCATATGACCCTGCTGGTCTTCCAGCTTCTCTGTTGTTTACATCGCAGTTCCACTGGAATTGTGACAGCTATTTGCATTTTTTTTTCCAAATCATAGTTTTATAACATAGTGATCTCATTCCCCCCCCCATTCATTTTCACAGATAATTCACAGATTCTTTCGCCATTTTTAACAGCCATATCTTTTGGTGTTGGTAATTTACAAACATAGTTATTTACAAACTAGTACATAGTTCTACTAACTATATACATTGTACATGTAATCACGTACTACTGCTTCATAGTAGTACCTCAGTAGATTCAGGGTGGACAAAAAATCTGAATATATACAAAAGAAGTCTTACAAATTATTTTTTGCTTTAAAAAGTACATAGAGAGTAAAAATATGACCTTGTGAAAACAGTCTGTAAAAGTTTTGATATTGACTTAAAAAACAGCAGTGTTTTTTGAGTGTATGTAAACTGTATCCTGTCAGAGCTGGAGTGATTGTGTGATTGATTGACTAAAATTTATATTACGAAAATGAGACTACATTACAGTGTTCCACATGTTACAACTGCCCTCTTGGTAGATTAATAAAGAAATAAGAACAGCTCCGGCAGGCCCAAATAAACAAAAATCAAAATATATCACTGTCGCACCTAGCTGTAGAGGCAGGTCTGTAACTATGGCTGCCACTGGGAAAGTCACAGGGGGACTCAGGCACTTGAACCAGGCAATGAAGACCAGAGTAAAACATTTGGAGACTGATACCAGATATAAAACTGGAGATAAGATGAGGTTACAGACCAGAGGGTACATCCATACTAGCTGCAACCCGGTGACCTTAGTTACCCAAGGCACTCTAACTCAATTCTCTTTACTGTTAAACTAAACAGTCCTTGGCATCACTTCAAGGCACATATTGAGCGTTTGCATAGGTGAGGAGCCTCTCATAATGCAGTAGGTGGTTTACATCTGACTATCCTGTTTTTGTGACTAAGAGGGAAGAATAGTATTGGTAGGGGCTGGTTGACACTGAGGCCACAGCCACAGAGTCATTTAATTTGCAAGCACATGTGTAGCTGGAGAGGTTAATGCTCTGGGCACATACTCTACCCAAGAACCATGCTAAACTGGAGACACTGGAAGAGCAAATGGCACAGAAAGCAAAATGAGAGCCTGTTCATAAGCCAAGGAAAGTGTCATCAGTCCACATGACAAGGCCAGGAATGAGTTAAGGAGTTGGGGCAGCAGCAAGGTCAATGGGATGGTTGGGAGATCCCAGCAATGGATGCCAGACAGCAGTAACCACCAGTGGAGATCATAAATCCAGAACTGATGTACTTCAGAAATAAATGCTGAACAAATAAAGGCTGTTTTATAAGCTTTTTTGTATATGACCAGGCTGGTATTTAACCTTTCAATGGTTTCCAGGTCCTGTGGATGGCTACAGTTTCAATACCCAGAAAGGGCTGGGTAGTATCTGACCAGTAGCATTAAACAACAGAAAACCTAAATAAATGGTGGGAAACAGGACACTTCAGATCTATTATTCTATAGGAAAAATAGTACACCCCAGTTTTGTAACCAAGTGAAATGGTTTTGTAATTAAAAGACTCCCCAGGCACTGGGAAATTTGTGCATTTATACTGTATATATAACTCAAGATAATTCTGCAAAAAGTCACTTTTACATATAATGTACATAAATATCAGAGTTGTTAAAAATAGGAATCAAATTCAAAAAGCAGGCAGGATCTGGTTAATCATAAAAAAGTGTTAGGAAATGATAACAAGTTTCTCTGGACAGGGAATTTATTCTTATCTTTTAAGACTAATTTCAGTTTGAATAATAGAAATGTAGAGACATTAGTTACAGTTAATTTACATTCTATCTTCTAACAAAGAAAATTTAAGTAGAAGCCTTAAAGTGGGATGATTTCTCTGCTGTGCTGCAGATAAGGTTAAAAAATGAAGCAAGAGCAGCACAGGTGAAAGCACATAACCTACAGAAATAAATTAAGAAACATATCTAATTAGTGTAAGTTACTAATTGAAAATTGAAGTTCTTCTATTGTAAACTTGAATGTACCTTGTTTCTCAGTATATTCCTAATCCAAGATAACATTCAATTTCCTCTGTAAAGCTTTCTATATAAAGTTAGCAAAGTTAAACCCAAAATATTACATTGCAAAATTAAAACTTGGAGATGCAATAATAATCTAGGCAATGCTGTGGATGCCTATATTTCATACATTTAATGTTAAGCTAAATTAATCCTACCCACATAATACACCTGTCTCAGACATAACAAAAAATGCACTATTACTGAATTAATAATCACATTAATTGGCATGTACAGCTATGGGAGCACTGATATTGAATTAATTTAGCACAGATTAAGGTAGACATAACAATCTGAATGTTTACATGCCATTAGAACTTGGCGCTTAAGGACTCAGGGGCATTTTGTCCCCAAAAAGGCCTTGGTATTACACTTTTCAGTAGCATTTATCGTCAAAGCTGGACTAGTGTTGATGCTTCATTAGCAATTTCAGTGTTTCAAACCTCAAGAAAAAAGAAAAGCTTGCAGAATAAGATTCTTGGAATTAATCCCAAACCTCTGAATCTGAAATTCAATGAAATGGCATGTTAAGACTTTTGCACGTGTGCCTCATGGAAGGTTTTTAAATTTAGAAATTATAGCATTATTTTTAATCTTAAATAATCATTGAAGCTGTATTGAGGCAGGAATGTCTAATACAACAGAAATGTAGTGTAACTTCTTTCTGTGCTTTTTACAAGAGAGTGCATTAACATCACTATATTTAAAACCTGTGGTTTTATATAAACAGTGTTCATTGTCTTATTCCAATGGTTAAGATTTGTTCTGAGTTATATAGATTTAAGAGTTGTTATCATTTCTGTTATATATATTTTAAAAAAAAAAAATACTCACTTCTTGGTAATGTAACAAATCTAATCAAAGAACACTTTAATAATCACTAAATATTTTTGTCCAATACAATCTACTAATCAATTACCATTCAAATTGCATTATGCCATTATGAGACCCTAACATTACTTAGGCATCCGTTTGTCATTTAAATTAGGTAAGACCTTTATGTTTAATTGATATCACACTGACAACACTTATAGCTGTAAACTTAAAATCCACTGATTTCAGTAGAACTGTTGTGGATTATAGGGGTGATTTATGACTTGGGACAGTGTAACTTCTTTTCAAAATCAATCTTCTTTAGCTAGACCCATTTATCCGTTTCTTTTATTTATTTTCTAGCTATTGCAGCAACCCAGACTGGAAATAATTTACTTTTAACTACTTAAACTAAGTAATTGAGTCTTACGTGATAGTTCAGATCTTTCTATGCCAACAGAGACTGAAAAGGGCATTGCCATGGACAATGGAATACATAGATACCTGAAGCTCTATGTATGATAAGTAACTTGCTTACAAAAGACATCTTATTTTGAGATAGCTAAAGCTGGGTGGGATTAATCCCCACCTTGGCTACGCCTTTGATCTAGAAATCACTCATCTGCTTCTAAGAAAGTCTGTAAAAAATGTAAACTTCCAATGATTTAAAATAATTTGCCTTTAGTATAAATGTTGGAAATTATTAAATTATTATAGGATTTTCAGCTACATTTTGATAGTTTACCATCTTTCTAAACTAACCTTAAAGAAGTAACTAGATCTTTTATATTCTTCATCCTTGTCTAAATAAATAGTCTGTCAGGTCTTTATTAAAATAGCCCAGTTGTTTCCCTTTAAATAACACTTCCTTAATCTCCTGAGTCATCTTCAGGCTGCTTCTCTACAGTTTCATACCTCTGTTCTAGCTTCTGTAAACAGTCAATCAAATTTGAGTACAGGTTTCTAACAAAGTATGAATAAAAACAGAAAAGCAAAAGGATTTTGAGTGTTAGAGAATGGGAGAATTTAGAGAATTGGAGAATTTTACTTTTCCAGCTTTTGAGGTGTTTTACATAAGCATAGATTCAAATGACATTTGAATCCATAGTTCTTAACCCAGTTGTAATTAACCCAGTTGTATAAATGACTGTCAACAATGTCCTAAAAATTCCTGCTTGAATAAAAGACTTTTTTTTTTTCAAAGAAAAGAAGAAGATAAAAAGAATCCAGTATTCAATATCAGAAAACCAACAATCACCCCTCCACATAAGAGCAGAGAAGTTTTTCTTTTAAGTTGTTACCTGGTGAGGGCTTTCTGCTTTCTAATGTTGGGATGTATAGGCCTAAGTGCAGCATGCTTCTTGAAACACCATTTAAACCATAAAATAAATTTAGATTTTGCAAAAATGGCTGGGAATTTCAGAAGTACTTACTTTTGAGTAAAAATCTAGGTCTAGTTTGGTTAAATACTGCAGACTCTGTATGCTTCTCTGAAATATTCAGAACTTCTCATTCTTGACCTCCCAATCTTTTCCTCCCATGCAGCCAACCTCCCCCTCCAGTCCTATTTAAACACAGCTTTATTTAATTTAATGGGTCAGAATTCTTTTAATGAGTCTCTTATCAGACTTTTCATTTCTTTCTGTGTGCTCAGAACCTGTGACACAGTACATTCCTCTTATCTTTTTTTTTTTTTTCCCCCTAGACATTTAGTTAATGTTGTCTTATACTTCTGGGCATCATCTGACTCTATCTAAGCTGTATCAGCTGCACTGCAGATAGCTTGAGGTTAAATTCACTGCCCAGCTATACTTCTGACTTGCAGGTACAGAACTGGTCTGAACACAGTACAATATTATGAAAGAGCAGCTGTGAGAAAAAAAAATCCATGGGCTTTCTGCATGTTGTGGGACACTGAAGTACATACATGCAATAAGAATGTACCTCAGTGGCCTTTTTTTACCAGTTTTGTTTTTGTTTTTTTTACCAGCTTTTCTCTACCTTCCTATGTTCCCTTTCAGTATCACTTGCACAAAGAAAATAGGGTGGTTTGGCAAGTCTTGCCTAAAAGGCCCTGTGGACATGGCTGCAAGGATAGGTGGGATCTGTGGTGGAATACTTTTCCTTTGAATGTTTTGGTAAAAGCTTCTGGCAGATAGTCAAAGTAAACACTAATAAAGGCAACACATGAATTAAAATAGGAAACAAGTCCAAAACTAGAGAATAAATATTGTACTCTAATCTGTTTCTCCTTTAACCTTTTTGCCCTCTAATTTGGTATGACATGATATGCACATATTCAGACATTTTACTTTATTTAAGAGTTAAGTTCCATCTATAAAGACCAGAAGCCACTGTATCACACACTTTCATTTCAGGCCCTTTTTATTTTAGCAGGGAACTTAAGTAACAAAAACGAAGCTGGCCAGCTTGCCCACTGGGCTGTACTTCCCCAAAACATTTTTATTTGCCTTTCTCATATTTCTATTGAAAAGAAAGAGCATGCAGGGTGATTAACAACCCCATTATTACCTGTCATGGTATACCTGTGTTAGCCAGCAATTCTCTCCATCAAAGGATAATCTCTTCCAGGGGTCTAGCCAGGCCAGGATACTAATGGAGGGGGTTGAAATTATTCTCTTAAATCAATGTTTTATCATTTGTCAGTCAAAGACCTCTTGGCAGCTTCTAACACTTTAATGCACCAGTTTAGTGTTGAATGGTGCTAAAAAAATCAGTCTAAACATGTTGTATGTCCTCTATGCCATACCTGACACGTGGGAAAATGCCTAAAAAAGAATGACCAGTTATTAAGGAAAAGGAGCATGGTTTTCTTTCTAACTTTAAGGAAGCTATCCAAGGTGTATCTACAGAATGTTATGCGTACATGTTAACATTTTATTCAAATTTAAATATTAAGGTTGTTAATACTCTATGCAAATATGTAAAGATTATTTTATAAAATATATTCACCATACACTGGAATAGATTGCCAGGACAGCCATCACAATAAATGGCCTCAATCTAAATTCATGGCTTGTTGTTCTAGAAGCACTGTGTGCTACATATGCACATGGAGAGTTGAACAGACATTTACTTGAGATAATATAAAATGAGGGGAAAACAATATCTAATAGAGTGTGATAGAATATGGTTTTTTCAAGGACAGAGTATTCCAGTTTTATTCTTGGTAACACAGTAACACCTTTCATGATTTGCTTGCTGCCCTGGCAAAGACAAAACAGAAGAAGAAAACAGAGCTTTTTGGTTAAGCATGTAAACTTAATAATCCATAAGTAAAGAATACAAGTCCATGTTACTTCTCAAGTTCAATTTAAGTGCTTGGTTTACTAATCCTTCTAACTCTCCTTTACTATGTGTAATTAAAAGTTATTGACATATGAATGTAGTTTTGCATAGAAAGTAGATTTGTCAAGATGTGATAAAGACAGTACCTGAAATGCCACATGAATGAGGTTATTATTCTTGACAGCAATTATGCAGGTGGCTATAGAACTTGTACATAAAACTGATAATTGCTAGTAGTGATATTTTGCTGAATTATAATTGTATTCCACATAAATAACCATTTGGTGAAATCACCAAATAAGTAAAAGATCTGAAAAATATTGAAAATGAGGCAGGAAAAACTTTATCCATTCAGGAGAGATTTCTCCATTGGGGAAAAAAAGAAGTCTCTATTGAAGAGAAATTTTACCTACTTGCCTTTCTATCCTTTCAAAAATTCCTTTTAAATATTTTGGATCTTGTCCTAGTATATATTGTCTCACAGTGAAGTTGATTCTCAGCCACCAAGCAGAATAAGATATATTAAAAAAATAATTTCTCTTGCATAAGCTATGGACTACTCTTACCAAAGTAGCACTCTGAATGCTAATAAAATAATAAATTACAGCCTCTCATATCACCTCACAGTTGGCATAGTGACAAGTATCAAAGGCAGCCTGGCTTTGTGCAAATATTTCAATAGAAAAACTTTATCTGGGTTACTGTGCCTTATTTTTCTTCACTAAATTCTGTATAGAAGCTGTGATTATTCCCTTGTTGCATTTTTATTGATCTGCTGAAGTTTCTTTCCTAGCCAGTTATGAGACATTACCATTTTTTTAAAAGGAATTAAGGGATCGACAGTGCTGGATTACTGCAACTCATTTTGGTTTGTTTGTATCCTTACGGCAACAGAGGCAGTTTGCTGTTCAGTTCAGTCACACTGCTTTCATGCAGGATATGGTGCTTCAGTCAATAAAGGTTCCAACCCAAAACCTTAGAAATTTTTGTTGAGACTATTTGGGCTTAATCTGTCTGGAACTGGTTTGTTTTCACAATACTTTTTATAAAGACTTTTTTTTTTTTTTTAAGAAAAAAACCCAAACACAAAAAATAATAACATTTTCTTCAAACATTTTTACTTGCTATTATATCAAAACATTTTCTGCTTTGTTTCAGAGGTAGAAGACTAACATGGAGGGTTATTTGATACATGTTTCAACATAATTCTCTGGTGTTAAGGAGAATGTAACAAGATTGCCAGTCTACTATGTTCTGCTGTATAACAGGAATATAACTGTAGTTTCACTTTTTATGTGCAAAAGTCAAAATTCAGTGAAAATCATGTAAAGAAAAGGCCAGAAGCAGGAAAAATCTCTCTTTAAAGGTTGCTTGTAAGTGTTGCTATCAGCATTTGGTGCCTTGTCTGCCAAGTTGCTATACTGATGGGGTTTTTAGGGTTTTTGCGGGGGGGGTGTGTGTTTTGTTTTGGTTTTTTTTTAAAAAAAAGAAGACGAACAAGTTCTCAGCTGGTCAGCAAAAGAAATACTTCTCTAGTGGGCTAGCACTGTGAGAGGCAGCTATAACATATTTTTAACTTTTTTTCCCTTAAATGTCATGGTTGAGCTTCTAGCAGTCTTGTTCCACAAGCAGAATGGGAAAATGTGTAAATATCAAACGTTTTCAGTTTGACTTTCAGACTTAAAATTATGACCTTAAAACAGACAGAAAAATTATCTCATTTTCTTCAGAGAACAAGAAAATGCTGAAAATAATTGGCCTGTGTGATCTACCTTGTCACAATTTAAAAGGAAAGAACAAAGTAGCATGATATTATGACATTATTACGACTATTATGTTTGTCTTTTTGCTAAATTTAAATATCCATTTAACTTCTATTCCTTATTTTCATACCAAAAATAACTAGCTTTTAGCTATAAGTGAAGTTTATTTTGGGAATAAAGATAAAATCCATGAATGTATATTTAACTTTCTAAATCCATTTTCTGCTTGGGTTACATAATTCTATTCCTGTCTTTTCAGCTAATAAACAGGATAATTTCAAACAATTTTTCCTGGTACATTTATCTGGTATTCATACCACAGAAGGTTGGAGAAATCAAAGCTGTCCTAGAGAACTGTTTTTTAAATAATGAAGAATGCAAACATTTCATTTTCTTAAATGGAAATTTGGAGGATATTTGTACAAAAGTAAAAAAAAAAAAAAAAAGATATTTTTTGGTTCCAACTCTTCCAAGTAGTTAGGAGTAAGAGAAGTAGAGACAAGTAGAAAGTAGAAGCATTCTGATTATCTTTAGTTGTTCATTTTTCTGACCAAAAAAAGTGTGTGAATACAAAATAAAAAAGGATTGAGGGTGACATTTATGAACTTCACTCCTTGTTTACAAAGTGCAATCTAAAGTAAAAATTAAATAGAAGACTTATTTTATATGAAAGAGTTTGAAAAAAAGTAAACTTGACAAATTGCTGGGGTTTTTTTGTTGTTTTTTTTTTTTTTTTAACTTTGGTTAAATCACATTTCCACAAAAAATAATCTCTAAAGGAAAAATTCAGATAGTTCCTCTGAACTGTCCAGTGGACTGGTTGAATATCATACTGTAACTACAAACTACTAATTGTTTACCTTATCACCTTCCAGTGATTTGCAATACTAACTCCCCAGATATTCAGTCTCTCATTTACTCTGTCATTTAATCTCTCATATATTAAAAAAAAAAAGTCCAACCCCCTTCCCCCCAAAAAACCCAAACCAAACCAAAAAAACACCCCCCAGGGAAATTGCCCTGTCTTTGCAAATTCTCCACATTAATTTCTGTTGAGAATTCATCTCAAATCAGCTTTACCAGAAAAAAAATTGACTTAGATCAATGTAAGATTAAATGTATGCAAATATTTTATGTTACCAAGAACTGGCTTGAAAGGAGAGCTACATGAAATCTTTCTGATCAAAGCTTTGCTTTCCTAAATCATAGTGAAAATAATCCCTTTGACTTTGAAACATACCTTTCAGTTATGTGTTTCTAAAATAATTTTATTATTTACTGCTATTGCAAAACAGTTTCTTTGAAAGCTAATTATGCTACAGAAATAGATATCCAGAGAAGACTGGGGAGGGTGAGAAGCAACTCAATTCACATCCTTTTTTGGTATTAGTGTGTTCAGTGAGTTAATGGAAAAGCTTATACTAATGGTACACTATAAATTAGTACATCTGCAATAAAAGAACTGATTTTCCATTTAATCTCTTGGGAGCTGTTCTGTAAATGTATTTCTATCTTAGGTACTGGTAAGTTCAATGAGGTACACTATAGGACTCATGCTCCAGTAAACTGATGAAAGATATTAAATGCAAGAACAGCATTAAAGTTATGTCTGGTGGCAGTATAAATGAAAGTCCCTCAGTATTCCCTTGTAACCTGCTCTGGAGTTTGTAACTCAACTGTGAAATGGGCACCGGATTAAAGAATCTAGTACACAAGTATGCAGAAAAATATTTTTTTGAGTTCATTGGAACTACCTTAACAGATTTTGACTTTCAGGTTTGTCAGGGAATACGACTGTTTTGATTCTGAAAGAGAAAACTGTTGATCTGATGCATGTGTAGGAAATACATGATGTTCAATCCCCATATTAGCAGCTACTTAGCAAATCCTGAGTTAACATGTTTATATCTACATATGTGAATACATGTATATATGTATACAGAGATATCTTTAATATACATTATAATCTGTCAGAGAGACATTGTATTAGGAAAATTAAGTTGGTTTTTTTTTTACTTTAAGACTTTTCTAAAAATGTTCACAGAAATTCATCATCCAAAAATGACAGATGGTATATGCATGTTTACTAGAGTTTGGGGTTTGATTTTTCCAGGGTTGAGGAGACAAGGGAAGTAGGAGAGGTGGGAGAGGATGTGCACACAATATCTCTAACAATAACAGGAAGTGATGCTTACAAGTGGGCTGAAAACTTTTCTATCCACTGTCACAAAGGAGACCTGAAGCATTTTGTGCGTTACTGACAGATAGTGTGGGAGTTCCTGTACGTTGACATACAGGAGTCAGTTCAGCTGCTCACAGAGGAAAAAGTGTTAGAGGCACAGGGGTGCCGAAGCTTGCTTTGTTGGCTCAGCAACACACACTGTCATACTCCTACTCTAATGCAGATAGTTGCCTCCTGCGCAAATCAAACAAATCTGCAATCCATCAAACATTTATATTATAGCCACACATTTTAAGGTTGAAAACCAACTTTATGTTCTGTGGACTAGTCTCCTAAATAAATACAGGTCATGAAGTTGGACACATATAGCAACCGGAATGTTTACTCATCCATTTCAGTGCACCACATCTCTCTTACATGTGATTTATCTGTCAATAAATCAAATGTGCAGATTAGACAAATCACACTTTGTTAGTAACAGTTCCTGTACCAAACATCTTAATCCCATTTCATGCTTTTTATAGAGCGCTATTAATTTTTGCCTGACTCTTGTTACTTTTTGGGAATGTTAGGCACATTAAGAAAATATTTATTGAAGTTAAGTAGTCATTTTATTAAAACTGGACGTAGAAATATAGATACTGACGCCAGCATTTTGCTCTGCAAGCTCATGTTACCTCTGGGGAAGGATGGTAAACAGTGTTAATAGTTTATTTAAATTCAGAGATAGCTATCATATAGAAGAAAAATGTGAAGTTGTGTGGTAGAAAAAAAGCTATAGTTTCACAAAGGAAATATTTTTGAGCTCCAGGGCTTAGAATGACCATGAATTTAATTACCTTTGTTGAGGCACAGAACGAGGAATTTATTTTCAGGAGTCTATATCACAAGATCAAAGGAAAATTGCCTCCTGTCTAATATAATGTTCCCAAGAGTACATGTACCAGGACCTAATAGCAGTCACTGAAAATATACTATAGGCAATCCAATTTTCTTTTTTTACAAATATACTTAAAGAATTAGACCAGAGTTTCTGGGCCCAAAGAACTGGCATAGGGGTGAGCTGACTTTTGGTTTTGTTTTATGTCTGACAAAATGAAAGTTTTCTGATGCTTTTTCCTCTCTGCCCATAACTTAGAAGCCACTAAATAGCATAAAAATACTAAAATGTTTAATTTGGCAGGAATATTAATGACTCAATATGTAGTATATTTTAATGTCACTTAATGAGAATTTTGAATTGGAGCTTATACTTTTTAAAGAAACAACCTAAGTGACTGTGATGGAGTGAATCTGGCCTCCTCTCTCAGACTCTCAGCATAAAAATCTCCACCTGGCTCAAGTCAAAACATTGTGCGGGTAAAGGATGGGGGGTGGTAGTGGGTGGCAGGTTACTTTTAAACATGAGCCTTAAAGATATTTGTTTTGTACGCAAAATTTGCCTCATTCAAGCATTATGAAACCAGCTCATGAAACAATTTCATCAGGCTTTAAACTTCCTTGTTTGCAATAAAAAACAGTACGGAAAATGCAGAGTTCTTGATAGTCTGATTTACTGGTCTTGCTTGATACAATCCATCGCTATCTAATCTTGCACAGGAATCTCTTGACTAAGATTTGCTAGTCCCAAGGAAGGCAGCCTGAGAAAATAACCTTACATACTTGTCCTGTTCTTTAGTTTTTTTCCCAATTATCTCCTGTTTTCTTAAAGACAGGATGAAGGGCTAACACACCTTTGGTCTGACCAAGAAAAGCCATTTTGTTATGTCAGCCTACTGTTTCTGGACTGGAAACGTCTGAGAACCTCCACACCATACAATAAGCTACACTTATTGGTTCAGTCCTGCCAAAAAAAGGGGATGGCGTAGTCTGTGCAACACCCTTGCTTTAGATCTATATGTTCCCAGTACTTTCTGATTGCACCTGGGAGAGGCTATTACACTCTATAATGGAGCTGGGATGCAAACTAGCATACTCTGCAGCAGAGGTAGGATGCAAGGAACTGAAGAATACATTTAAGACTGTTGGGGAACTTGGATAAAGAGGAGCAAGTCAGAAAGAAAAGCAGGGTAGGGAAAAAATCTCCTTGACCTCAAAACACAATACAAATTCTTTATTCTTACACATCATCAATTACTATTATAGTTACATAATGATGGCTTACATCAGCTTTGGGCTTATAGCAATATTTTAAAAAAAATATTCAGGTATAGAAATATTTAAAAGAATATTTAGGAATTTTGGTGTCTGAATTCATAGCTGCGTAGCTTGACTGTTCTTCCTGAATATTCTAGAAACAAACTTTCTTTATCCTAAAACAAACAGCTAAAACTTGGCTTGAAAAACACAGATACTATATTTGAGATGGTAGAAGATGAATAGAACATTTTCATGGAGCAGATGTGAAAATCGGACATAAAATCAGAACTACTGGGGTAGGAAATTAAAGTAAGTTAAAAATACACATGTAGCAGATCTTAGTTTCTTTTCAAGTTGTTATGACTATAAAAATGCTAATTTTGTTCCTATGTTTTTCTTAACCAGAACGTTTTCTTTAAATTTCAGTGATACTTACAAGATTTGGTTTTTATGAAGTTTACATGTGAAACCATTTTTCAAAGCCCCTAACCAGAAAATAGTACTATTGCATAGTTCTATGTTCCTCACACAATTTACCATGCAGGATTCAACCCAAACACTGCAGAGTTTTGTAATTAGAAAATATATAATTTTTTTCTTTACCGTCTAATAACTTAAAATTAATTCAAGCAATTTCATCCAAACAGGCAAAAAAATGCTCTGTTGGGCTAACAACCATCATGGAAAATGTCAGTGTGAAAACGGAAAAAAGTAATTGAACTAAACAAAGCTGCTAAAACAGTATTGAAAATTGGACTGTTTGAGTATGCAAATACTATAGGCAGACAATCAATTTATACTTACTTGGAATGTTATTGAAAATACTGTAACATGTTAATTAAACAGCAGGTAATATTTTCTTCCAAATGTTGATAAAATACAACATAAAATTAATCCTAATAATGAAATCTATTAATCATTTCATAGACTAGTTTTCATTTCATATCAGTGGTCTTGTGTATCCTGAGCTTTTTCAGAGGCACCTTTTAATTTCATGATTGTCTTAACCTACAAAATACTGGTTGAGAACCACTTCTATCATTGCATTGTTACAGGAAAAAAAAAAAATATGAAACAGACATGGCAATGGTCCTTGGCATTTAAACAATGTACATGTATGGAATTACTTACCTATTCCAGGAGGTGATTCAAATGTTTTTCCAGTTTGCCACACAGTACTCCTCATTTAAATTCAAAAAAGTGTACATCATTTTCTTTCTGTGATTATTTGCATCTTACAAGTTTTCCAAGTGCTTTGTTAATTTTACTTCTTGAAAAGAATCTCTGAAGAGTTGAGCTCCTGCAAAAGAAGCAGTCATGTAGAACTTGTATTAGGTAAAAGGAAATTTGTATTTTTAATCTGAACATGGAAAAGAAACTGATTAAATTAGGAAGCAACTGAAAAGACTGTAAGTGTATCCATTTAATCAGGACTAAACATTGCTTGCAAATCATTTTCCACTGCGGAATTAACAAAGAATAACAACATCGTGTTTAAGGGGAACAATTCATTTTGGAAACAACACTTTAAACAAACAAGGAGCCTGTGGCAATCCATGACAGCCTAAATGAATATAATCTTTCCCATTCCTGTACTTACAGTTATTTCTTCATTATATTAAGTATTTAATGGTTTATGCTTGCGCAAAAGCCTCCAAAGACCTAGGGAAGATATCAGTACCGAAGGTGTGCACAGTAGGAGACAGAAGAAACAGAGAACATGAGATAGCCTGGTTCTATGGTGGTTCAATTCCCTTTGAGTGTCTCCTTTAACTTCTATTCCTCTCTTGCTCCAAACTCTCCAGCTTCAGACAGTTCTGCTCCACTCATTTAACAGGGTTTCATCTGTTGTCTTTTATTTTCCACTCTTCTGTCAGATTTGACTTCCTTATTCCATATCCCTTCCCCCATTTTCCATCACAGGGTTTGCAAATATTTTTGTATTTCTTCTTGTCTCCTATAGCTGGAATACGTTTCTAGTGCTGGTCCACCAAGATGCTACTTTCTTCTCATGAAATACATGCTTGATGAATGAACAAACTGTGCAAATAACTAGTTGGTTTTGCTCTAGGTTAATAATTTGGGGCAGTAATATTGATTTTCCGTCTCTAGCTGACTTCTGTAATGTACCAAAATCTAGATACTTATGATTAACATAAAAGCCACATACAAAATTCCCACATTAAACTACAACACAATATTTATAATAGGTTTATCCAGCCTCCAGTTTAAAGCCTAGGACGAAATGCATATAAGAAACAGGAAAGATGTTGCCTGACCTGTTAAATGTTTTTCTGGCAATACAGTAGCTCACCTGCATCAGCGTACTCCACATAGAGTTGTGTGGATGTTGTCCTTTTGTGGCAGAGTTGCATGTGCAAGCTTCCTCCATTTCCCATGGGATACAGCCCTGGAGAGAAGGGGGGTCCAAGCAAGATGGCTGATATGGAAGAATCACCTCCTCCAAGCTCAAGAAAGGCACATTCTGAAAAGTAGGAAATCAAACAAAGGCAGCAGGAAACCTGCACGGGTGACCAAGGAGCTCCAGGCTGAACTCAGACACAATAAGGGAGGGTACAAGAAGCAGAAGCAGGGGTAGGTGACCCATGAGGAATATAGAGCTGCTGTCTGATCTTGCAGGGATGGGGTTAGGAATGCCAAGGCTGACCCAGAGTTGAATCTGGCAAAAGATGTGAAAAGCAACAAGAAAGGCTTCCATATGTACTTAGAAGAGGCAGACTCGTGAAATTGTGCATCCACTGCTGAATGGGGCAGCGGCTCTGGTGACACAGAACATGAAAAAGGCTGAGGTACTGGTTTAGATGGTCTCACGAGGTCCTCTCCAACCTAAACAGTGCTGTAATTCTGTGATTCTTCTCGATGTGAGCTAGGGAATAAAGCCCACACAGTAAAGAGGATTTTGAACACCTCTTTTCTTGTTATTTTTTTAATACCTTATACATATTCAGAGAGCTGGCTGTCATGAATTTCAGTTTAGACACAAATATTCTCCCGCTTTACTGTATTAAGCTTTTGGGCCTCTGAATCAACAATATGTGGGTCCCCTCCCAGATGAAGAACTTGCCACCCTTTTCCATTCACAATAATTCTTCATTATTCTTCATTCATAAGATGGCTATTGCACTCTTCCTCAAGTTTGGCAAATGGGAATGTTGGAGCAGCTACTTAGCTTAAACTGCTACAACTTCTTCCCACCTTATTTTATACCTAACTTTAACACCTTACCACTCAGCAGCTAAGATGAGTATATGTTACAGCCTGCCAACTTTCCTGCAGGAGTGGTAAAATGTGGGAGAGAAGAAAGAGACCTGCTTTGTAATTGCTAAAGCAAGTTTCTCCAGACTTTGTCTCTCAGTGCTTAGCTTTTGGGTACAGCAACACTAATTGATAGTTCATCCTATTTTTCTCTCAGTTTATACTTTCAATTAATTTGGTGGATATTCACACTTTCTGATTCTGTTCAGTGTTAGTTTTATTTTTAGTGCTATGTATCGCTTTTTCCAGAATCAGATGGTGTATCCTTAAAGTAAGCAAGCTGTGCAGGCTTAGTGTTGTGTATCCTCACATCATCAATATCTATTAATTCCTATGATAATTTATAAAAATAATAGTCTGATAATATCACCTTTTCCCCATTATAAGCAATCCAGCTTAAAATAGTAAACTACACTGTTATTCCATAACCATTTTAAAATTAATGATTTTACAGTCTTTGTCAGGGTAATAGATTAATTTTGTGCAATTTTCAGCACCCATCATGGTTTTTGTCAGAGGAATGAGAAGGTAATGGGAACAAAAATAGATTACACACACACAAAAGTGTAATAATCCATCCTTATGACAAAACTAGTAGAGATGGGGAAGACTAATCTTTATCTCATGCCAATTGTAAAATATTTCTCAGAACAGACAATGCAACATCAATCCATTTGTATGACAAACACAACAAAACAATTAAAATGCTTTTGATGGTTAAACTTAACCTCTGTCAGAATCAACAGAATAAGAAGCAAGATATTATTCCTTCCATAAGTATATTGCTAAGCCAGTCTTTAAAACAGCAAAAGTTGTGTGTGAATGAATACATGTGCACTGTGGAAAAAAATACAAACATACACTGCGTGTCTTCATTTAAGTTATGGATTCTTTTTTTTTTTCCTGAAAATGTGAGTTTGTTTTTCTGGAAGGAAAATTAAGTATTTAAAAGACTGTATCTTGTAATGACATATAAAGCTGACTCTGAAAACAAAATCAATCTATTCCAGCCTATCTCTTTTACTTCATGGTTTTCATTTTCCCTCATCAAGTGTGAACTTGATACTGAAAAATTCTGAACATATTTTAGACTAAAAGGGGGCAGAAATTTATGGTTTTGGCTCCTTTTAATTTCTCTAGGACCATTTCTGGGCTAAATAATAGCCAAACTCCTCAAAGCAGCCTGCAGTCCAGATGCCCTGAGCATCTGGACTGCAGAACTTGTTGGAATACATTACGACTTCTTCCAGCTCTCACATTAAAGTTTTCATTCTCAAGTTTATTTTTGGAGGAGAAGAGAGAAAGTGAGAAAGAAGAATTGGGATGCATCCCAGACATGTATTGAGACCTGGGAAGACAGTATAAATGTAGTCTATTTGAAGAAACGTTCTCCTTCAAAAGAAGGTGGAATGAAAGAATTAAACAGTAAATTCCTTCAGGTTAGGTTGACCAAAAAAAGACCAATTCAAAATAAATGAAGCCATCTGGATAACATATATTCTCTAGGTAATTATAATAAGAGGTAAGTATAGCCAGATTAGGAAAAAAATTTAATCATACCCTGACATTTTTAGTGTATAGAAAAGAAAGCTTTTTCAGCACATGCCACTGAAGGTGTTTTGTCTTTTCAAACTATGTTCTCATTTTCTTACATTTAAGGTTTATTCCCTTAACTAGATGGAAAGCAATTCATGTTTTTCACAAGAATGGGAGTAATCAAAACAGTTTCTCATTCAGAAACTGTTGGACTCTGAGAATTCACACAGGGAACATTCTCCATCCTCTCTCAGGGTATGAAACTTCAATTGCAACAGATTTTAAGTTGTCACTTACAAGCTCCCTGCAGTGGGAGGGGACCTACAGCCATCATCTAGGCCAACTGCCTGAAACCTTTGTAAAGGAGAGTGCATCTTGTCCAGAAGAACACCCATTAATTAAAAAAGATTGAAAACCACTTCTTTAGATATTCTTTAACAAACATGCTTGTCCTTTTAATTACACTTGTTTTTTCTGAGACTTCTAAAGGATATTTCTGCATCTTATGTTTTTGGGATAATTTCCTGTAACACAGACCCTTAAGTCTTGACCCAAACTCTGTATTTATTGGTGACAGACAAGTTACAAGTCACAATAGCTAACTGTACTTCCCATACAGGACCATAGCTAAGTGTGGCACCCAATATGTAGTGATAAATGATGACAGGTTTTTGATGTCAGCAAAGAACGAAAGTGAACCAACTTTTGAGAAATGATCATTCCATAAAAAAGGGAGGAAAAAACATTAAGGGATTTTAGAGCTTTTTTTTAAAATGTCAACTATACATATTTGATTAGGGACCTACATTCATATTTAGGCACCATCACATGCCTAGTTAATGTGATTGACTGAAATGTTAACCATTAGCATCTCTATAAGTCCCCTTGATTTAGTTTTAGCTCTTTTTGGTCCATGGGGTAAGAGGAAGGGGAAGGGGAAGGAAAGGGAGAGTTTAAGTACATGTGAAACCAAACAAGGTTTGAGTTTCTAAAGCCTTATTTTTTTGTGTTGTGATTTATCTGTGAGGAGAGCCCTGTATCAACCATCATTCTGGTCTGAAAATATTTATACAGCTTCTACAGTTGCTTTGTATATGGTGTAAAAGGTCATGGAAAACCACTAGTGAACATTTTCAATAGTGAGACAGCAGCAATAGATTTTGTATCTTTTTACCATAAGTACTGAAAACGTACGCATGCTCACCAAATGTCCATTTTCAGGTACAGAGATGGCTTTCATAGACCACGTTCTTTCATAGAACCACCAGTTCCATGTTGGAACTTATACATATTTTTTTCAGTTTAGCTAGAAATAATTGACTAGTCTTCTGATCTCTTTTCCCAAGTCCTGCAGAGGCTAATGAGGTAGATAATGAAATATTACAGCCACCTAAATAGTCTCTGTATCTTTCCTTTTCCTCAAGTGGTAAGAAGAATTATTACTGTACCATCAGCTCCATGATTTTAACTGTGTCTGATTGACATTTAATCTCTGCATGTTATCAGCAAAAAGGATTACAATGCGTACAACCTTTTCCTAAAAACAGTAGAAAAAGCTACCCAGATACCTAGCTTCTCTTGAGCAGCAGTACAATGTTATTTCTTGAACACCTAACAGCCAGATGATTAACCTCGGGCAAGAAGCAGATATTCATAGTTATCTGACAGGTAGAGATTCAGATTAGTTTCTACTTCATTGCAGGTCTTGTCCTAAGCATCTATTTAAGGCAGAATCAGGTTACATAACTGTATTTAGAATGTCATCAAAGTAACTAAACTGTCCACTGTTAGACTGTCTTAACCCACAAAATTGGATGTTCCCAGTAGTTCCAAGTGTGTTCTACCACCATAGGAGGTAATGTATGTCAGACTTTTCCAGCTAACTTTGTTCTAAATAATCAAACAAAAAGGAGGACAATCTAACTCATGAAATTATGCAGTGTAATCCTCTGCAAACCAGGAATGAATGAGCAAACTCACCATCTAAATTCTGCTTTGGAGAAAGAGAGTAAACCAACCTTCCTTTCAGTTAGGAAAGGCCCTTACAAGACTTTTGATTTTGCTGAACTGCCTCAACTAAATTACCTGTCTATTACTCTGTACTTCTTCTCAGAATCCTTAAATTTGTTCTTTAGCTAGGGACTCATGTTCCTCTGGACTTCTTGTGACTTTATAATAGAGGTAGGTTAGTTGATTTCCTCAGTACTTAGAAGACCTGTCCTATCTTTAATAGTACACAAAGTATGTTTGTTCTATTTGGGCAGATAGTGCCAATATTAGTGTTTAATACTTTAAAATAATCTGTAGGAACTATGTGCTAGTGACAAATATGCACTAGGAAAATTCAATGCCATAAAGAACAAGGAATTTTCCTCATCCAGCTTCTGATTTTAGCAGTTCTTACTAGGAAACTATCCAATGGATTTGGATAGCTAAAAGCATGAAGGCTACTTTAATCTATGCCAACTGCCAATAGCCCAAGGCTTACTGGGCCATAGGGAGCTAGAAAGGTACATTTTTATTTGTCTGCCCTTCCACAGAGAAATAAATGATTTTTAATTTGCTTCTCCTGTTAAGTGCTTGATTTTCTAATTAATTTGGCCATACCAACATTCCAGTGCCCAGCAAAACGTATTTGAATTGGCAGAATTATACAAAAGCTGTGCTTGCAGTACTTGTGTAGCTCTGATTCAAATTCCTCCCATTAGCTACCCAATTAAGCAGAAGGAAGTTTAAATTACCAGCCTCCAAATTTATTTATTTATTTTTACAGAAGACTAGTAGTTAAACATGTTTAAAGTCCAATGAATAGTAAGAGAATATATACCAGATCAAGCCATGACAGAGATGGGGAAAATCAGAAATAATTAAAGGAAATGAGAAGGAAAGAAAATACATTACCATTGGAAAAGAATTTCTTTCTTAATTATGGTCTAATTCAGTGAGTTATTAGACTTCTATTTTAAAAGAAACATCTGATAATTAAGTAGCTATTAAAACAAATTGCTCATTAGTTTGGGAAACACAGACAACCCTTTTATTGAAAGGCTACTTCCAAGTTATATAGCTTTAAATAGATATCTCTTTTTCCGGTAACCCAACTCAGTGGAGCCAACTACACAAATAAAATGTTTCATGTGAACAAGAACAGCAGCTAGAGCTCTTGCTTAGGAAAAGAGAATTCATCTAAGCTGCTTAGGGATACTCTCAGGAAGCAGTCACTCTGCTTTCTGTTATCTTGAGAATAGAATTAACTGCCTAGTCACAGGGAGAAAAATCCTTTCCTAAATTGTAATACTTGTGTTTTTTCAAAATAAACGTCTTTCTTACTACATATACACTGATTTGAAACTTTAATTCTATTAGCCCGAATCAAACAATACAGGTCGTTTTCAAGATGGAGGAGCTGGTAATGATCACAACTGAAGAGTATATCCACTTGTAGTAAGATGTGTGTTTAATTTAAAGGAAGCTAACCAAAAAAACCCTATGAAACAAAAAAAATTATTTGCACAATCCTATTCTGCTTGATACCACTGGTACATGTTAAACTTCCTAACTTTACCTAAAACTAATGTAAAAAGACAATAAGTCTTTTTTTTTAACACCTGCTGGAACTTGTTTTGTTTGGACCATTTTCTGTAAGTAGGAGGAGGATGTTAATATTTAAAGATACCTCAGAAATCTTGTCTCGTCCCTGTCTAAATGACAGAGTTTATAAGTAAAAAATTCAAAGCAGTTTTCATATGTGGCCTATTTTGACAAAATGTCACTTAGGCTGTTGAATCATGAGTCCATTTGCAAAATCATACTACTTGAACAAGCACAGTTCCTTTCTACAGAAAGAATTCAAATTCTAAAAGTAAGTTTTTGACTGTATTGTTCATATAGGGTCAAGAAGAGAATATGTTACAGAATTCAAATATTTACAAAGAAAAAAGGATAATTTAGCAAATTAATATTTTCAATTTTTAATTTTAAATGTTTTGAGTTTTGTTTTGTTTGTTTATTTATTCTGAAACCTCATATTATTGATATTATATTGAAGTTGTGATCTTAAGGTGATCATAACGTTTATTTTGATTTCAGAGGTTTAAAGAGGTCTTGGATACATTAGTTTAAATGTTACTTTTTAGGCATTGATTCTTCTAGAATGACCTTTATGAGCGTAAACTCTGTGAAAATTAAATGGTAAATTGTTTCTTAAATTTGGACTTTGTTTGTTTGTTTGATGAGCTGCCTTTGCCTTGAATTATTGAACAGGAAACTACCCAGTATTTACTGAAATTATTTTATACTCATAATAAGCATGTTTCTATCACTTCTAAAAGTTTAAAAAATACTTTTTTTTAATAAAAATTACCTTCTATTTATGACAGAGGACATTTTCAGGTTTAGTTACAAATATTATCCCTAAGGGGACGAGCTAGACAAAAAAAAGGAAAACTTAGCTTGTCAAAGAAAAATTTTCAGACATGTTTTGCAAAGCGATATACATGTATTATATCAAGATTTATGTGAATATATGTAGAAAAATTTTTTCAGATTTATGTATAGTATTTCTTCAGTCCATATTTAGATTGTTGTACCCCAGAATGGCTACAGTCTCTGTTAGAAATCTTAGAATAAATTTCAAAAATCACAGCAACATAGTCCTGATTAGAATTTGATTATAGTAATAATCTGTGATTCTGATGCCACTGAGAGATTCCTACATAAGTAGAACTATTTATTATAATATAGGAAGTTTTTCTTCAGACTAATCTACAGATACTATTGTACACCTATCTATTTTAAAAAGGTAAACTTATTAGAAATTATAATAAGAAATATGAACTTCATATAATAGTTTTATATTACTCAACACACAGCACTACCTTAACAACATTCAAATAGCCTAAAGTAAACTGGAGGGATTCAAGAAGTTGAAAAGAAGGCTATAATTAGAAATGATTGGTTTTTTAACTTTGAAATTGAGGCAAGATGGACTGCATAGGGTAAATCTGCCTTTAAAAAAAACCTCCTTATTTTGTACTCCCACTTATATAATCATTCACTTGTTCTGTGAGACAGTAAAAACTGCTGCAGTCTAAATTTTCAGAAATAGACAATTTTTAATTTTTTTTTTTTTTCTGACTTGCCAAAAGGACCTGGCTTTGAGAAAACATTTACCTCTTTTAAGCTTTTTTTTTTACATATAGTTTAACTAATTAGGTTAATATTACACTTAGATTTTTACATTAGCTTAACATGTATTAGTGAATGTCTTGAAAAACCTGACCATACCAAGAACTTGAGGGTTTAAGGCATTAATATTTCTCCCTACTCTGTAGGATCCAGGCCAAACATGACAATACAAAGATATTCTAACCATATAGAGCTAGCTTGTGTAGGGAATACTAGACAGTATTTGCTTAATAGTTGTTTTATCATTACTAGAATTGAATAAATCATGTTTTAAAATTAACATTATTTTTCTTTCTCTCATGTAAAAATCACAAACAAAAACTATCTATTGGCTCATTCTGTTTTTTTCTAGTTTGCTAGAGGCAATACATGACACTCCCATGGTTGCATGTATTTCATGCAAGACTGACAACAGAGTGTATCAAATAGAAAATATTTTACCTCAATATGCAAGTTATGTAAATCACTGGCTTCAGAGTTTGACCTTCAAGGGGATTTTCAAGGAGTGACATGCTCTGTATATGAAACTGGCGTAACCTTTTCTGAATCTGGACAAAAGTTAGTGATGGTTTCTTCTCACTTTCTCCCTCTGCTCAGGTGTGTATGTATATATATGTGTGTGTGTGTACAAACACATGCAAACACACATAGACATATGTGGACTAAAGGGACACAGGCTAACAATAAATAAATTTTTCCTGTAGATATATTTCAAAACTAAAAAAAAGCAATTCTAACTGAGAATACACTATTTGGTATAATTATTATTTCCTCTCCACCTTTGCACAAAACAAACATCAGTTGCAGTTTGATGTATTTTAAGAAGTGTCATAGTGGCTCCTGGTGTTGTGTGACAGGAAAATGAAGTTTCAACAGTGCCTAATTAACAGCACTTTGTTCAGTCTTCCCCTTGGAGCAATATATGTCTTTGCACCTGATAGCAGATATACTTCAACTAATTCAGTAGAGAATTAGCCAAAAGTGTATTAACATATAATTATTAATAAATATATTCATGTTTTCACTAAGGCCTTATTGGACAGAATTGAAGTATTTTAATATCCTCCTTTCATTTCAGGTGTTGTGGGGAAGGGAAGACATCGAACATTGGACATATTTAGGCAAGTTTCTGATTTACTGCTTAACCTACAGGAAGGAATGGAACATGATCTCTCTTAGATCAAAGATCATTTTCTAACAGGACTACTTTCCTTTTTAAGGATAGCTATGAATAAGAAGTCATGGTCTCAGGAGGGCCTGAGCTCCATATGTGCACAGACCAGGGGATACGCCAGGATTACAAGATTTGATTGTAAAATAATGTAGACTAGAAAGGACCTCTGGGGTTGTGTTATTCAAAGCAGGGCTTACTTCAGATTGAGACTTGTATCCTCAAGGCCCTATCTGATCAAGAAATTAAAAAAAATTTCCAGGACAGAGATTCTGCCATCTCTCTGGGACCAGGTCCAGTACTTTAATCATTCTAACTGTGAAAATGCTTCTTCTTAATATGTAGATCCAGCTGAAATCTGACTTCATGTAACCTGTGTGCATCTCATCTTTTAGCTGTGCTGCTCTGAGTCATTTTGCATTCTGTGTCATGCTCCTCCCTTTATGGCAGTTAAAGACTGCAGTTAGATCCCCCTTAACCTTTTCTTCTTGAGGCTAAACAAACTGAGCTCCCACAGCCTTTCCTCAGCATAAACGTTCCCTGTGTTATTGTCCTTCCACAATGACTTCCAATGCCTTCAAACCCTTATGCTTTCAAACCAAAGTTAACACAGCAGGGCAAAAATCATGAGTCTTCGTCATCACCAGCTACTGAGGTAACATCTGCTCTGATGAAGTCAACTAGTTTATTGTTTGTTTGAGTGATGGAAAGTCTATGCCAATACTTTTCAACTCCACATAAATATGATTATCTGAAGTAGAACACCATTTCAAATTTCTTCTCTAATACATTGCTAGCAACATATGGTAGGTTGCCCCAGGTATAATGTCATTTTTAATACGTTACATCAAAACTGATTTTCACTAAATGTCTTACTTGTCTGTGTGAGAATGTGTCTTAGATTGCTTTCAATCCTTTGAATGGAAAAAAGTTGACTTTGTTTTTCTGTATGCTGTGTTTCGGTACAAGGGCAGCTGCATAGCAGAGACAAATAAGTCATCCCAGACACTTACCAGAGTGACATATGGCTCATTTGGATCTGATAAATCCTTATAATACACTACTAGAAGTAACACAATCTATTTTGCTCATAACCTAAGCCAAACTGGCGAACTTAGAACCAAATTGATCAACTAAGAGTAAAAGCAAAATACTTAAACCATTTAAACAAGTGCTTGGATTTGGGATACTGTTGCCTATTAAAACCATAAAGGAGCTGAGCAACCAATCCCTCTTTTGCTTTGGAAAACTGATTGCTTTCCTGTAACGACTTCACTGTTGTTTACACTGCATTTACCTGCATATACTTGAAGCCAAACATGCATATGTATGACCTGTGATAACAAATTAGGGGGTGAAATTTTACCCAACTGTTTTTCAAGACTTCTGGTTGTTCCCCTCTTTTCACAACTTCTGCAGTCCTGACAATGAATTCAGTTCTCAAACTTTTGTGCTGAATCAGAACATAAATCTGAATGTTTTCCTTCTCCTTTTATAAAGTTTTATGGCCGGGAATGATGTTGTGAAGAATTTATGGACATGAAATCTTCACTAACTACAGGGTTATTGCCTTTTCTAGAGGAATAAATCCAAGCTACCTTAAAGTATAGGTATAAAGTTCTCTTCACTGTAGGATTCAGCACTGGCAGGCGGTGTCCCAGGGTCTTTATAACTGCTGGATGTTTTCAGGGTTGTAAAAGATGTAAGTGGAGCCCAGGATAAAGATTAACAGATCTCAAGTAGTCAGGCAGAATATCTACATGAGAAGAAGCAAACTTGCAAGCAATCCTTTTCTTAAAGCAATGTGAGGCAAAGATGCACTACAGTATTCACTTTTTTTTCTAGAATTTGTCACTAATTTTGCAAATAAACCAGGTTCCAATTATATACAATATTATCAGTATTGTGTATTAGAAAAATACAATGTGAAGTTGCAAAATAATGGGTTTTTTTACCTTTGAACAAGTACTAAATAATGATAATGAAAAAAGGTAAAGACATATCTAATAAAACCATAGGGGAATTGCAGCTGTTGAGTATGTCTCTAAATTATTTTGAAGTGTGCATTAATGAAACTGCAAACTGAATTAAGTACCTTCATCTGCTTCTGGAAGCCACTCTGTCTGATGTGTTAAAGAATACACATTTTCACTGCAGTAATCAGAGATTTAAACGGGCTTAATGTAATTAGAAAAACCCTTGGAGATATATATTATCTCTTATGAAAATGGATATGCTTTGTAGATTAGAACACATTGTTTCAGCATCAGTGTAGGACTATAGAATTACAGTTCTAAGTACTAACTTTACTCAAATATGGGCACAAGGCTCCTGTTGAATATAAAAGGAGACAAATGCACTGGGCACATATACATACAAAAGTCACACTGAATATCCCTATCAATACTCTAAAGCTTGGCTTGAAAGATGATTCACAACTGCTATAATACTTATAATCAGTTCTGAAAATGTGACTGCGAATGTCCTTCCACAATTTATGAAGCTAAAGGAGAGTCAGTCTGTTGGTAGTAAGTCATTTAAACTTAGTTTTTCACAGCAAATTCAGTTCAAGTTAGTCTGTACTGCTTTGTAATAACCTGAGCTCCTTATACAGAATCCAATCCAGAATATACCTCCATGCAAATTAAAATTAGAGAAGCCTACATTCCTGAATTGTATGTATATCTGGTGTTACATACATATAAATGTGCATACAATCCCACATTCAGTCTGTGCAACTGCTTCTAGAATTGAAGCTTTTATTTGGTAAATAAGAAATGTCAGCAAAGAAAGCAGAAAGTTTCTTAGTGTTTTCTGACTGCATCCAGTATATCAGTTTCTCATGGCATTCCCTATTTAACTTTTCAACCTTCATAATTTGTTTCATTTAGACTAATATAATGTTAATACCAATTTTCTTTTCTTGAGGTCCAACTGACTGAATCTCTTAAGCATATCTTAAATTTCACTTACAAGTTATTCTGAGATTTTAACGGAAATGTTCATGTTATTGAAGTTAAGCACAAGCTTATGAGCGTTGCTGGAACCAAGGTCTTATTGAACTAAGCTCTCCTCACCCATGAAATGGTCCCTGAGACAGTAAAAACATGATTATTAGTACTGTTTGATGCATGCTTTCTCCCTAAGGAGATATTTGCTGGCTCAAAAAAAGACTCAGGGTGCAGCCAAGATGTTATTCTAATGTGGAGGATCAGCAAGAAAATCGCATTTTGGCTTTAAAGCTGCTTGATCATCCCACTCAACATGGTTTTGTCAAGAGCTCCTGCCAACAACGTTATCCTTTCCTCCTGAGAGGCTTAGAAGGTGTGCAGTGAAACCCTGCCAGCTGTCTTCAATGTCAGGTACAGATTTACCAGGAGAGTTAAAAAGGCTTGAGCCTCCTCTCTAGCGTAGTCATTTGTTTGAAGTAATTTGCTCCTATTCTATAAGTGATTTGACATGGTAACGACCAAATGACTGCTCGTTTCCTTCTGGATGTCATCTTAATAATTTTATAAGGGAACACTTCACAGGCACTGTGTTATTTCATATACTAGTCCTGACATGGCCTCTTGGTAAGGAGTAGAGTGTGCAAATTGCTGTGGAGAAGGACAGATTGCCACAGATTTGTTAATTCTTTGTCTCAAGAACACTGTAAGTCATTGCTCTGTAGTGGTGACTAACATCTAGCCAATTGGCTGGATTAGTTGAAGCTAACAATATGGGCTGCAGGTTACATCACAGGAGGGTCTTTGATCCTAGCTTCATTGAAACATCTCTCTCATGTCTCAGGCAACTTCATAGTTTGCTTACATTCTCTTATTTATAAACTGGGTGATAAATATACTTACCATACCTGAATATTTTTAGGCCAAATTGACTTCGTAATGCATTTTTAAATACCCCAAAGGAATGTGGTATTATAATTCTAGCTGTTAATATTGTATTTTGTTATTAAGTTGTAGACACTTAAGTAAGTCATTAAAAAACTTGTAATTTCTCTTAATTGTAGCAGATGAGTCACATTTTATTTAGTGTGCTTTCTCTACCTACTATCCTTTTGAAATTTGGCTATTCAGCAAGCAAACAGATAGTCCTAAATAGAGATTGTCATGTTTTCATGACAAAACTAGGGTTTGGGGTTTTTTAAATTATTTTTGGACTACCAAAATACTGTCAGGGCTGATGTTGCAGTGTAAGGATCACTGCTGCTCTCACCCAGGGACAATAGATGTCTCTGAAGCCTGACCCCAAACCAAAGTCTTGCAGGTTCTGGAAAACAGGGTATCTGTGAATCAGTATGTGTGTATCAATATTTGGATGTAATATTGACATTTTACCTGCTTAACCTTAGAATTTTGCCTTTCCTGGAGGTGTGTTTAAATTTGCTTATGTACTGTGAGTGCTGAGCACAAAAAGCACATTATTCTAGTTCTGATTTTGTGCTTCATTGTATACCCCCTTTCTCCTGCTATCTCTCTTTTTTTTTTTTTTTTTTTTTTTTTGTCTGCAAGGAGAGGATAATAGTTTGCAAAATAACTTTGGCCATATGGCACCAGAAAAATTAAAAGCAAGATGTGAAATTGTCTTGTGTGGCCTGCAACTTCTGATATGGAAGAAAAAGAGTGATGTATTGTGTTCATTTTGTTGATTGACAAATAAATTCTAAATAGCAGTGAAGACCAGTAAAAAAGAGGTTAATTTAGTTTTAGTGGGAATTACGTCTTCAGAAAATGCAAGTGAGTTCTTTAATATATTATTAACATAGGGAATTGGTGTAATTACAATATATAATCTTTCTTTAATTATCTCTTTTAAACGATGTCAGCATCAGAGATCCTCAGAATTTGCCCCAAATAAGTAAGTATATGATATTTGATAGCATACTTAACCAATGATTGCAATAGAATGACTGCTAAAAATCCCAGTACACTTACAGTATTTTTGGCAGGCAGCATAAGAATGCTTTCAGTTCTTGATATCTTTGTTTACTTAAAAACACAACTGTTCTTTCTAGTCAGGAGCTAAGTAGTCTCCAGTTTGCTATTTGAAAGTAAAATGACAAATTATATGGAGATAATTATGTGAGAATGGGAACACTGCTTAATTGAAACAATCAGTTCTAAGCAAAACCACACAACCTCGACTTTGGAAGTGACAAAATGTTATAATACCCAGTGTTTACTGATATTTCTATTTAATTCACTTTAAATTCTTAAACTACTAAAACCAACCATGCTCCACAAGTTTGTTCTTTAAAATTTTTTGACTTGCTGTTAGCTGAAGGAAAATAAGTAATATTTCTTTGATGCCACATGCTGTTTAATTGCACAGCCTACTCTATATAATACTGTGTACAAAGGTCTTGGATTTCTAAAACAAGACTCAAAACTATCAGAAAAAATTTGTGCAACACAAACAGAAGTGCAGAATTCCACGCTGAGATAATTGCACTAGAGTTCACCTATGCAGTCGTTTAAACACTTAGTTCAGAGAAAAAGTCATTTATTTAGGGTTTGCTAATGAGTGAAGGAGTGACCTCAGTATTGCAAAGGCAGTCTGAGATCTAGTTCAGACCATAATCCATGCCTCAATTAAAAAAATAAAATAAAATATTGAAGTTTATAATTTAGTTCAGCAAATGTTTTGTGATTTAACTGGGACAGAAACATGCCTGTATTATAAAATCTCTTGCTCCTTCTAGATTATGCAGCATTTCTAAGATTTATGCCTCCAAGGAAATATATTTTTGGCACCCCAGAGAAGAGTTCTTATATCTCAGCTTAGATTTAGTGAAAAATAAAAATTAAAAAGAAAATCATTATTGGATTTTATATTCCAACTCAACTGAGGTAATTTCTCAATCTAGTGAATTTATTTAAAAAGATAAACTTTACAGGTGCAAGGATTTCAAAACTAATTGGTAGGGAGGATATGAGTTTACTTTAATTCTTCCCAGTTAAGCTATTTTTATACTAGCCATTTAGAAACAAAAGATTTAGGATTGACTTTTCTTGATATTTCTGTAAAGCTCTTCTAATCTTTATCTTAACTTTTAATTTGTGACCATGGCTTAAAAAGTGGAAAACCAGTTCTAACTAGTATCATCATCAGTCACTAGATAAAAATAGAGCATACTTCTTTATTCAGCTAAACTACACATGCTTATCAATATTTCATACTCTGTGTTTTTGACAAAACGGTCTCAATGCTTAATCTCTGCCTCTGACGCTTTGATGTAATTTCTGTAATTGCTCCATACATCAAGAGTAAGAAGCCTGGCATCAGTGGGGGACACTACAGAATTTAAAAAATATGAATCAGTGCCTCCAAGATATGTTATTTATTGCAAATGTTGGATTTTTTTTTTAAACATCACATTGATTTTCACCTTTGTTTGATTTATTGTGATAATCTCAAGTACCATATATACCAGAATCACTCTGCTTACTGTCTTTCACTCCACAAGATCTAGTAATCTGTGACCTTCTCTTTGACAATTCCTTCTCTTCGTCTCCGTCTTATTTGCCTTTTGTGCTCCTACAGCCTCTTGCCCTCCTGTTCATGCTCACTTCCCATCCCCAGCTCCTGCCATATAGAGTCCTATTCTCTATTGTGCCACCTAGCCTGACTTGTGTATCTCAACTCTTGGCTAACTATAGTTTAGTCCCTTTTTATTTCAACAGGTGTTCTTGCTCCTCTTTTCCTAGCGGGTTCACATTTTCTTTTTATTTTATATGGATATTGTCTCATCCCTGAGCACAGGTACAATTCATCCTAGCAAAATGTAGACAGATGTCACCCTCTTATGTTGAAACATTTTAAGCTTCAGATTTTAAAGAAATCAGTTTTTAATAACTTTAAGTCTTCCTCATCCTCTTCCCAATTTTTCTCAATATTATGAATCATAGAATTATTCAGGATGGAAGGGACCTTAGGAAACTGTTTAGTCCAAAATCCTCCTCAAAGCAGGGTCAACACTAAATTCACACCTAGCTGCTGTGGGCTTTGACTAATTGAGTCTTGAAACAACCTGTCTTGGCAACCTCAATTATCTCATGCAGACTTTTTTTTGTTTGTTTTCTGTATTTTTAGTCAGAAATTGTATCAATAAAAAGCGTCTGTTTTCTCAGGAATATTCTCATAGGCATTAGGAGGCCGATGTTAGGTCCCCCCAGATCTTTTCTTTCCTCCAGTTCAAAAACAGTCTGCCTCCTTCAGCCTCTCCTCACAGGGCAAGTGCTCCACTCCCCAAGCACTTTGGTAGCTGTCCTGGGTTCCGCTGGGATAGAGTTAATTTTTACAGGAACCTGGGAGATGGGGGGGGGACATAGCTGGGGCAGCCGACCTGAACTAGCCAAGGAGCTATTCCATACCATGTGCCATCATGCTCAGTATATAAATGGGGAGCGGGCCGGGGGGAGCTCTCTCGATTTTCGGTGGTGGAGCGTCGGGTTCCGGGTGGTGAGCAGTTGCACTGGGCATCACTTTTTTTTTTGTATATTCTTTCATTAGTACCGTTGTTGTTGTTGTAACCTTTTTTTTTTTGTGTTGTCCCAGTAAACTGCCCTTGTCTCAACCCTCGAGGTTCCGTTTTTTTTTTCTTTTCTCTCCTCCGTCTCCTCCCTATCCCACCGGAGGGGGCGGGAGGAGCAAGCGAGCGGCTGCGTGGTCCTTTGTTACCGGCTGGGCTGAAACCACGACAGTAGCCCTTTGCTGAATGTACACCAATTTATGTACATCTTTCTTACACTGGGGAGTCAAAACATTTTGCAATGAAGTCTGAAGAGTTGAAAATACCACCAAAGTGCTCCTGAAACATGCTTTTACAGCATATGTTTGGTGGTTTTGCACCAAAGTATCACACTACTGTTATTCCTACTTCTTTATTTTATAGCATGCATATTGTTGAGCAGCTGTGCCAAGCTTAATTACACTGAATCTAATAGCAATAGATTGTGTTTGGTCTTTTGACTGTGCATTTGCTGCTATTTGTGAGAATACATTTCTAGAATTTTATACTCTGGTGTTATGCTATTTGAAATATATAATTTACAAAGATGAATTATACAGTTTAACTGAAATTTAAATTATAAATAAACAATTGCATATTTTATGGTTGTGAGTTGATCTATTGTGTACACAGGATGATTTTTGCATTTCACTTTTTCTGTAGCAGTCATGTTTCATTAGCAGCACTCTTTCCAAAATCTAGAATTTTCTCAATTTTGGGGGGCATAAATACTTATTACATTTGTTTATCTTATGCAATGTGGAGGATTGTGTATCTTTTATTTATGGGTTTGTTTTGTTTTGTTTTGTTTTTAATATGTGATTGAATATTTGCGCTAAATATTGGATGGTTCTTAGTAAATGCAAACATTTTAAGCGTATTCATTTACACGTGATCCTGAGGGATGATTATACAAAAAGTACTTGTTATGGGAACTCTAGAAAATTAGGATATTTACTGTGATTCTCCATATATAAAGAATACTTCATTTTTCACCTAGCAGAATATTTCTTTTATGGTGAAAATATCACAAAGTCATTGAAAGGAACTGTTATGCTTCAATATACTTCCTCATAATTAGACTACATGAACAACATCTGAAGTTGTTCAATGTTTTCTGAAGCAGGACACTTAAAACCCATAGACCTTCTGTTGAAAAATATTCAGTTTGTTTTATATAACCATAAATTGGAGCATGATAAACTGCAGGGATATTGTAGGCATGCTGGAAATTTGGACAATTCAGATTTAAAGAAAATCTTTTCCCTAGAAAGTCATGCTATGGAAATATTTGGGTTGGTCTCCTATGTAAACTTAAATCAGCTGTGTAAGAATTATGCAGTTATGATTAATGCAGAGAATTTTGGGGGATTCTAAAATACATTTTATCTTGGATTTAAGAAATCACTGATTTGGTACAATCCAGCACTTTCTTTTTCTTGGTTATATTTTGATTCATTGTAGTCCCATTGGATTCATGATCATGGTTAACATAAATCGTCCTCTTAACATCAAACTGTTAGTAAAACAGAAGGTAAAGCTCAAGATGCTGGTACATTCTTCAACTTTTTAACCTTTCACTTTTGGAGGAGGATGATTATTTGTGGTAAACTAATGAATCATAATGGCACTCCTTGGAGTTGTCAGCTTTGTGTAGTCTTTAGCATGTGTATATGTGTATTTCTCTTGCCATCCTGTGTTTTGGCTTCAAATCCATGACATTACATGACAAACCTTGTCTTAGAGTGCATTTGTACTTTGGTTGCTGAGAATATTGAAGGGGTAGGCCTGGTTTGTTCCATGTCCATTTATTAATACATTTTCTGCCAATACTGAGAATAGTTAAATAGGAAGGAAGTTATATGAGTATCTGTTTGAAACCTGCAATACACAGATTTAAAGTAATGCAAATAGTGTGACAACTTAAAAAAAATTAAAAAGCAAAAAGTGGCTTATTTGAAATTCTGAAAGCACATTAAAGAGCTGTCTTCCACTGTGTACATGATGTGGGATTTATTCATTTTTATGAATCAAAGCTAAGGTGAAATTTGGCGTGCATCCACCATTGCTTCTCGTATCTGGGAAGCACTGAGAAACCTGACTCACAATGGTTAAATTCTGCATGTACAGTGAATTGTTGTTTGAGAGCATTTTAGTTGTGTTTGTGTAAAGGTTTAGTTCTTATTGTTTGAAGATTGAGCTGAGCTTATCAACTTTAGGTTTTAATTATCAGGCATGGAGGAAAAGCATGACCCTAAGAGGGTGACCTCACTGATGAGCTCCAGGGAGTCATTAATTGTTGTGAGGCAACACATAACTGCTATCAGCTAACATGGGACATGGGTAAGTGTTCCATCAAGTGACAAGGAATGAATAAATAATGAGGAGAGAAAAAAAAAAAATCAGAGCCAAGGACTGGAAGGGCAATGATGATGGAGATCAGGTCTGATAATTTTTGAAGAGAGGAGAATCACTAGAACAAGACCCCAATAAATTTTAGGGATGATCCTCCATCCTTTTTACTCTTTTTTCCTTTTTTTTTTTTTTTGTCTTCCTCCTTATTGTGACACATGTGTGAATTTGACTGGATCAGAGGTAAAGGGAAGTATCTTTTTATCCTCATTAAGATTTGTGGCAGCCTTTTCAATAAGGCATGTATTGTACCTGAAAGTTTAATTGCATTTGTCATGGCCCTGACTAATCTTTCTCTCTGCCTTCAGACATGTCTGAAATCATTTGTGCTAGTGCTAATTTCTTCTGTCTCCCTTAACAGAACTGCTGTCTTCTTTGAGTTTAGAACAAATTTCAGAAAAACCTTTCTGCAGTAAGCCAAGGAATTAATTTGCCCAAATTGACTGATTTGTTTCAAACAATATGAGATTATAATCTAGGCTTTTTTTCTTTTACTCCTTATTAACTCTTGACACATCCTTTTCTTGAACCTTAAATACAAATGATGACTTTCTTGTTGAAATAGCTAGTTAATTTTCAACTTGTTGCTTAATTACACACTGTGGTTTTAGTTTCTTTAATCTTACATATTTTTAAACCAACTGGAGAAATAAGGAAAAAAAGGCTTTTCAATGTCTCACATGGCATTTCGGAATAAATATGTAAAAATAGTCATTTTCAAAACCCAAAACCTAACTAAACATTCTTATACCAAGATTCATTCCAGCAAATAATCTATTTGTTAAGATTTAGTGCTTAGGCATAACACATACCTATGTTACATATATGCAAATTGGAATGTCAGGTGACACTTTGAAAGGGTTTCAGAATTTAATGAAAGCACCCAACACAAAAATGAAACTTTAGCCAGCAGATTTTCTGTCAAGCTGGAAGTTGCTTATATAATGCTAATAACCATTTCTGTCACCAAAGACCTATATAAATGTATCTAAAGTATAGAAATCCAAATATACAAACTTATTTTATTTTGTACGAACATTGTTTCAGTTAATTTTATGATCACTTAGTAAGACCTAAATAATTTGGGTGTTAGTCTATTCATTTAGGGTTTTAATTTTCCTAGTTAGGAATTGTAAGGTTGACAGTAAAATTTGTTGTTTTTCAGAAATCTTCTAAAAGATGTTTCCTTTTAGTTCCAAAATAAAAAAGATAATGCAAACCTGAAAATGAGTCACTTTTTTAAAAGCCAGAAGACGTATCCTGAAAACCTGTTAGTTATGATGATTTCAGTGCAGTTAATGAGTGAAATTTTCATAGGTATGGAAGAAGATGCCTACCAAAAACCCCATCTTACAAGTCATAGAGAATAACCAAACTGAAAGTTTTACAGTGTTCCGCTATGTAGTAAAATTAGCATAGATATGTACCAGGCACACAAAACTTGTCTTCTGCAATTCACCCCATCTCCTTGTTTCCAACAGACTTATATAAAAATTTAATATAGTTTATAAACTTTCTATAACTCTAGGTACAACTTACTCCACTGGTAATTAACATTTAGCTTTTATATAAAATAATTATTATTCCAATGATTAATTTCATCTGTGATAGATTTATTTCATCTGTCTTTGTCACATACTTGAAGCAAAGTGGCTTGAAAATTTTTCATCTCTCTACCTTTCTCCATTTTTACAGTACCATGTTTCTACTTTTCTTATCTTTCAGTACTACATTAACTAGAAAGAGAACATTGCCAAGAACATCTTCTTACTCAGTGCGGAGTTGCCTTAGGATGCTAGGTTAAATCATAACCCAGTGGGGAATCAGCCAAATGTGACATGTCTGGCAAATCAGGGGGAAGCAGAGAGTATCACAACCAAGCATCCTATATTGCTCCTAGACCGGGAATAACTCTCTTGCAGTTACATGTTGTTACAGTGAGAAACAAATCTATGGGGATATGTTCGTTGTTTGAGTTACTCAGACTTGCCTTTCATGGTCTTTCACATCTTCCTCACCCTTCAGACATTTGAAATAAGCTCAGCTAGTAGGAAATCTTTTTCTCTCCTGGGTCTCTAATACCCTCAGTGAATGTTTCCAACAGGCTTCTCTTCTTCATCCCCTTCTGCTCCCCCCTTCTTCTTCCCCTCCCCTTCTCCCCTCCCCTTCTGCTCCCTCCTTCTGCTCTCCCCCTTCCTCCCCCCCCTTTCTCCCACCTTTCTCCCCCCCTTCTCCCCCCCTTTCTCACCCCCTTCTTCCCCTTTCCCCCCTTTCTTCCCCCTTTCCCCCTTCCCTCACCCTTGTGCTTTCCTATTTTTTCTCTCATTTTCCCTTTTTTTTCTTTTGCCTCTTTTTTCTCTTGCATCTTCTTTCTTCTTTTTTCCTTTCTGAATGCTAGTGAGCACACCAAATATTAATTCTACTCAATAGCCATAACATTGTGTATGAACTTATGCAGAAATAAAATATGTTACCTTAAAAAACAAAAGTAGTCCAGTTAATAAACAATTAATGGAAATACTTTTTTACTGCGAGGGTGACTGAGCACTGAAACAGAGAAGTTTGAAGTCTCCATCCCTGGAAACATTCAAAACCTATCGGGACATGGTCCTGGGCAACTGGCTCTGGCTCATCCTGCCTGAGCAGGGGGTTGGACCAGATGACCTCCAGAGGTCCCTTCCAGCCTCAACTCTTTTGTGATTCTGCAAATGATGGGAAAGAGGAATAGAACCAAACAATGGTGTGTACTGTCTGAAGATGTATGTGGATGCCAGGTTTTTACATATAGAGAATCTTCAATTCCATAGTAGCTTACTCTTAACAAGACAAATACCATCATTAATGAGAAAGAGTAAACTGATGTACTGGAGGTGCCATTACAGTAAAAAAAAAAAAAAAATCTGGTTATGTGATAACTTCTGTGCTTTTTAAATAAATACTGTGATACTGCGAACAATAACCATTCATAGCTTAACCACTTGGCCAACAGTACAAAGGGTTCTGCCAATGCTGAGGAAGCATGCAGACTTGGTGACGCTCTTTAGCATTTGGATTCTCCTTGTTGATTTTGTAACCTTTTCCTAGGCAACTGAAAAAGCTAAGTTCCATAGCCATTACTAATTAAGAAGACATTTAAAATCTGTTTTACACATCGTATAATTACATCTACATGTACATTAAAGATAATTATGTTTCAAAATGATGCCAAAGTTAGGAAGTGCCTGAGTTGTAGTTGCCTACTACATGCAAGCCAGTGCTCTACTTATAGAGTGTTGTTCTAAGTTTAGTGATACGATTGCTTTCATCTTCACCATGACCTTCCCATCATTTCATATACAAAGTGAACATTATTTGTGATGTGTTAGGAAAGTCCTCCATAACTTCATTAATTTATGCTAACAGTCCAGTGATTTAATTAGTAAGCAGAATTATGCTCATCTGACTTGTAAAGGAACTAGGGAGTGACACATACCCGAAGAAGAAAGATGAGCAGATAATAGTAAGTAAATAAATCGCTACCACCATCTGTGTAAATTTAATGTTGGGGTGTTGGCATATATAAACAATCTCTACCTAAAAAAGAGAAGAGAAGAAAGAAACGCTATGGGTGGTCCCATGTAGGTTGAGATCTATAGGACCAGCCAGTGAACATTAGTGCTGGGAGATTTATATACTAGTAAGTGAGGAAGAAAACCTATCTTCAGATATTCATACAGACATGGGAAACATATTTTGAATACCTTTGCCTGTACTGAAAGGGTACATCAGCCTAGTGTACACCATGCGAGGCTACCATCAACAGGAGTTGAGCAGTGATGAGGAGTTGAGTGATTGAGGAGTTGAGTGACTCAAGCTGTGTTCAGTGTTTGTGGACTAACCCTGCGCTCTACCTCCTCTAAGGTACTACTCCTGGACTGAGACTATTGCAAGACCCAGGGCCAGTCTTGTGCAAACTGAAATTTCTCTTCCATTTGGTGTTAAATTGGTGTACTTCAGGAAAACTTGATGGGATGTGCTGGTTTCTCCTCAGCCTTTCACCTGAAATCCGTGGCTTCAAACACATTAGTCTTAGCTATGAATGAATATCATTGACATGTGTGTCTAAAAAGGAAATTGATAGATACTGCTTTTGGGTATGAAGCGCTGGTTGTTGGCAGTTGCAAGTTTTAGTAAGCTACTGCCTATTGTCTGGGACAAGTACCTCATCATCACAATTTGGATAAAACAGCAGTGATTGGGGATGACGTATGAGGCAAGACTTGAATTCAGGCTGAAATCAAATATGCAATGCAGACGTAAAACCACATAGTATGAATGAGCATTTCTCCAGTGCTGAAAATGATGTTTTCAGCATCTGTTTTTCCATTCTTGTTGGCCTTTAAAAGCAGTATGTCTGGTGATGTTGAGATCTAGCCTTTTCACCTTTCTTCTGCTCTCCTATTCTTTTTGGAGCAACTGGTCATCAGTATTCTTCACATCTTTGCTGTCTGTACTTGCATGGTGCATGGGTAGGAGGGGGAGAAAAGTACAGTAAAGTCCAAAGGCTTCATCTGACAATTATTGTTTCTTTTCTGCTTTATTTCTTTATTCTTCTTTCTTTTTTTCTTACGGAGGTAAATTACTTCTTATATCTTTGGCTAGTATTAAGTTATTCTTATTTTTACACAGAAACAGGACTGGCTTGGGTTGAAGTTTTTGGGGGTTGTTTTGTTTGTTTGTTTTCTTTTAACAATGCTAATATCAGCTGCCCTAGGTAGAGAAGACGTATGTTCCTTGTGAGCTATTGTTTTTTTCCATGACTGTCTAAACTTTCTAGAAACAATGTTAACAGTTTTCATAGGTAAGACATACCATTTTACATCACCAAAATCTTTACCATCATGTTCCTTTCAGAAAAGACATTTAGCATACTATGATACAATATTTGGAGCACACAGTGGCATAAAAAAGTTTTGTTTATTCAAATGGGACTTCCTGTTTGACATCTAATTATGACTGTTTAGCTGCTAAGATTGTTACAACACTACAGCATTCACAGTGCCAGGAAGACATCTGTTAAAAGACTTCTATTTAATGTCTAATGTGAACAAGGTGTATCTGCCGCAACTACTCTCCATATAAGAAGACTCCAAGATTAGAATATGAGGTTGTTGTAGCACTGTGTTCTCTCATACATAAGTACAAAATGCATTTAGAAAATTAATCTACAGATGTGTTAAACTAGGTTGCTGTTATTCCCTCCCCATTCTGCTTCTCAGATTTGATCTCACCATTCCTGTCTCAGAAAGCTTGTCTTGCCTCTTCAGTAGTTTTAACTTGTGTGTATAATTATTGTTCAACCTGTGAACCATGATTAGGATTCTAGGTGTTCCTACATTATAAACTGCACTGTGTTTGTCCTAAGACTTCTACTGTGATGGTGCAGTTCACAAAATCTCTGTGTCCTTCCAGTGGGGTTTTTATAAAGCTCACGAGTGACAAAATGATATTTAATTAATTACTAATGGCATGTTTTTACTGTTTCACAATGGTTCCCATGATAGAGTCAGATCATCCCAATTATTTGTCTCCAATACATGTATAGGAAACACCAGAATTTTTATCAATTACATAAAAAATGTATGATGCCTATGGTTTTCTTTAGTGATGGCTTACATATGTAATGATCATGTATGGATAATGATGATTACTGACAGACAGCTCTAGGTCTGTGGGAAATTTCCATGGACAAATGCTACAAATCTCAGTTGTTTCCCTCAGCACCTCTGGGTACAGAGATCCAGATTAGTGTCAATATTTTGATTGTCACTGCAACTGGAGAATAAGAATGGCTGCACAGGTGTCTTCAAAGCATTTTTCGTACTGTGGGTTTTAATTAGAAAACAAGTATTTGCCTCAAAGCAGGAGTTGTCATCAGAGATCACATGTAGCTTTCAAGCTCACTGGTATTAATCTTCTTTGCATATCTTTAAGACTAAAAACCTTTCTAATGAAACTCTTAAAGCCTCTTATCTCTGAGGCCTGGCTGACGCTGTAATGGAATATATCATTCCCAGCAACAATGAGTAAAATTGTAATTCCCTACATAATACAAATCAAGTTGATTGTAGAACAGTATGTTCATTAGAAAGTAATAGATTTTTTTACATGTTTGATCAAAGCAGCTGGTATTTAATCCAGGCTGAGAAGCAGAATACTATTTCATAGTACTTATTGGTTAATTCATGGCCGGGTCTGCAATGTATTGAAAAACCAACAGAGCAACTTTATGGGATGCATATGCTACCTAGATAATGTACATAAAATACTGGTCAGCAGATAAAATTAGCACAGACGATTCAATTGGAAGAAAAATAACTTTCAGGACATTATAATGTCTTTTTGCATTTTAAAAATGCAGGTGAAAAGTGAGTGTGAATTAGGAGAGAATAAAAATACTATCTTATGTTTTTCAGCTTCTAAAAAAAGATGCTTCAGCTGCGATTGGAAAAAAAAAACCAGGCTTAGTGGTAGTCATGATGAGTCAATGGATCTAGGAGATCTTTCAACGTGCAGGGCTTTGTCTCCACCCTGTATCACAGAAAGATAGTCAGCACATTTCTGCCTCTTATCACTATTGCCCATACAGCTCTTTAGTTTCTGCAGAATAAAAATATACATTGAGATTTTGAAGGGCTTGCAGTTTTTCATCCAGAACTGAGAACATGGAAGCATGGAAGCTTACTGAAGTAAGCTTGCTGAAGTACACAGAGGCAATAAATTCCTTCTTTACTCAGTGAAAAATACAGTGACTTTTTTCTTCTCTGCACTAGTATACTAGATTAAGAGACAGGAAGGTGCAGTGGGAAGAAGTCATCTGATAGGTGAGAGAAAGAAATACGAAGTTCTCATCTCCTCCAAATTGGGCAATGTTCTATGTAAAGGGATCAAAAAATGCTTTTTTATCTAACAGAAGATGGCTGAGTTAGTGTTTGCTCTTCCTTGACATTCCTCCTGCGGTAACACTCAAAGGATTTTAATGTTGTTTATCTGTTCTTTTTTCAGTCTCTCCTCAGTGCTACACCAGCAGGGTTTCTACACAAAAGCACACATGATCAAATGCACAACACTGGCTATATGACAATAAAAAGAGGCAGGCCAGCAGTGGCGTCTCTTTCTTTAGGGACCAAGGTAACTTATTCCAAAGAAAACTTTATAAATACCACCAAAACCTTTGGGTCTTAATAATGACATACAGTGGCAGCACAGCGCAACAGAGGCTTATCTGCCTTGTATAATGGGGGTAACTTGCACTAGCTTGTTCCAACTTGTAATAAAAAGGGGAAAGTTAAAAATCAATTTACAATGTAATAACCATTTCTTTCTGTTTTCCATCACATAACAACTAAATATTTTGTGTTATATATCCATTTTGTCAATATTTTCTTGATAATACGTAACTTACTTACAGTTTTCTTAGTTTGCACAGTATTGTGTACTCCTAATTGTTCTCTGTATTGGTCTCTTCAGTCTCTGTTGTGTTATTTGCACATGCAGTCACACACATTTCTAGTTAAAATTTTCTGTTGAGGTGTCAACATCTAAAATGTGAGTTACCATTGCAGCCCACCCTTTCCTAGGAAACGCAATTTTACAGGGAGGTGTGGTGTTGGAAAGAATCATTTTCCACCTTGATTACCATACTGGGATTGCTGCTATTACAGCAATTGAAGAGTTGCCAGACAAAAATGTACCAAAATATCTCTACCTATTGGTTTATTAGATTGTGGTGAACAACATGAAAGTTTTCCCTGCCTTGTTTCTAGATCCTGTATCTATGTATCCAGTTTTGGTATTTGTTTTGAAATAATGAATATAGGGCTTTTATCTCCAGAAAAAAGAAATTGAAAAAAATCACACCTCTCTGGCTGCCTAACTTACTGTGTAAATGAGCATACCATTATTATTTTGTACCTCCTTGGTGTTTCATTAAACACCTCTTTTCACAAACCCATTGATCAATTAAATGCTTGTAGTCCAAGAAAGCACGAAATAAAGTACAGAGGTGTGCTAAAAATTGCAACTCTATGGTGTCCTGAAACACAACAGGAGTAAAAGTGTCATTTGAGAGAGTACAAAATTATTCCAAGCTCTTAGAAACTGCAGAGATCCAGACTGTTCCCTATAAAACTGGTGAATTGATATTAAACAAAAAAGAAAAAAAGAGGAATCCTGGTGATTACTTGTTTTGATCCCAAATTTCTAAATTCCTATATTTTTTGAAGGAATTCAGTGTTTATTTTAAATGGAAAAAATGATCCGTGCATAGTCCAAGGCAGGAGAAATTCAACAGAAGGATATCTGTTCCCTCTTCAGTGTTTATTTTTAAACACTACTGGAACAAATGTGAGGTAAAATGTACCTGATCAGCCTTGTAGTAACATCCACATGCTTCTCTTGCAACAAACATTGTGGAACAGATTGCCTAATGTAGTAAAACCAACCATAACTAATTTGCAGTGTAGATGTTCCCTGTATGAAATGTAAATAAATAAGAAGGGAGTGTCTTAGTAAATGACATTTAAATTTCTATAAATGTTAAAAATACTTTTTATTTCTAATCTCTTTATTCATTTCTGAACCAGCTTTTCTCAGTTTTGCTTACTTTAGTTTTGATTTTATTTGCTGGTTTTTTCTCCAGTTGCATTCAATCCTTTTAGTTATTCTTTGTTTCACTTGTGTTTTCATTTCCTGTATTGCTTTCTGATTAATTCTGGGTTTATTCGAACTAATAAACATGGATTGCCTGTCTAAATCTGATGTAAATTATCCACCAAGAAGTTAAGTTGTACAGCTGTAAGCAGACCTGCATGCTGATTTGTCTTGCTGTTTAGTTCCTGCTTTAACAGTAGTGCTGTAGCTTTTACAGGTAGCTTTCAGTGAAATTGGAACTTCATCTCACTTTCTCAGATCTTACTAATCTTCTGGTATTGCTGATAGAAAGAGTTCAATTGGATAAGATCCTATAGAATTCTGTTATAATTAGGATAAATCTTTCTATGGATTTTTTATCTATTTATTCATTTAAATCATTTCACCTAGTAGATAGAAACGATATCTTTTTTTGCTTTTTTTTTCCTGTTTGTTTGGGATTTTGCTCTGACTCCCCTTTGTCATCTTCATGTCGTAGAACTTTTCTTTCCCCTCTATTTTTTCCTGAGAGATTTTTAAGGCAAACATAAAGTCTGATGTTTTCAAACTAACTTTCCTTAATGGAAAGAAATAGGATAAAAATAGTGTAACAGATAGATGAGAAAGTCTGTATACCTTCCTGAACCAAAAGTATGTTTAAATTACAACTATTGAATATAGTGGAGTTAAAACTAATAAATATAGTGGGGGAAAAAAGGACTTTTTTTTTTTTTAAAAAGGAATAGTAGGAGTTACTTATGAAAACAATATTAAATTTTATTACTTTTAAGAGAGTTGTCTGTACATTTTATTGCTTTTTAGATTCCAGGCTGCTGAAAATTCTGACTTTTTCCTTTATGACTTATCAGAAAATAAACTTTATAAATCTTTCTTGCTCTTTCTGCCACTTCAAGACACAAACACACAGGGACACATACAGAAGGAAAGAATTCAATAAAATAAGTTTAACACATCTCTGTCATGTCTGGATGTATTAAATTCTTGCTTACACCAGGTGCAAAAGAATGAAACAAAAACCTGAATTATTTGAAATCAGGTTGTGCATGATCTGTTATGACACTTTTTCATCTGAGATGCAAAAAAAAGTTCAGGATCCTGGCAGAATCAGTCAGCTGGAGAAGTGCGGTGAATCATCAGATGGAGTCAGTGATATGCAAACAAATTCCTGTCTCCACCAGTGTGCCAGCCTGTAGTTCAATGCTGATGATTTTCACCTGCCCTTGGGCCTACAGATATTAGCCAAAGTTGGAACTTACTGATGACTTTTATTTGAAGTATGAGGTTAGTCTTAGTCTTATATCAGCTGGTTCTTAAATTAAACCTGGGAGGATGAAAACTCTTTTTTATGGGAACACACATAAGTTTTATACTGAGATGTACACTAGATAATTCTAACAAGCAAAGAGCCAGTGATAGTCACCATTACTTCTGCATGGTAGTATCCCAAATATTGGGCAACTGGAAAACTCAGTGTTTTTGTAAAGCAAATGGTCTGTTTTAACAAACTGTGTCAAGTTACAGTGAAGTTCTGGTACAAAGTGAATTCTGCTGAATTCTGAACCCCACCATTTAAGAGTAGCACCATTAGCTAGCCTTCATGATTCCAGTTAGCAAAAAAACCCCAAACATACTGAAAAGCCTTGCTCCTTCTGAAGGCAAAGGATAATACAGTGTTTGTGATAACATTGGAGCCCATAGACAGCCAACTTTTTAAATCACCTTACTTTTCAAATCACCTTACTTTTCAATTAACTATTTAGGTACAGAACAGTATTTTAGAAAAGGGTCCACTGAAGTGCCAAAGCAAGTTGCTCTTGCTGTCAAACAAGTTATCAAGATGCTTTATAAAGTAACCACACATAATAGCAATGTAGCTGTGAACGATATTGTTTTGTGAGTGATGCTGGCAGCTTTACATGAGGATTCTTGACAACTGCTCTCATTTCTCCTACACAGGATCTTTAAGTAAACTCACTGTATATTTGTTTTAATATGAAGTGCTTAATCAATATTAGTGAAAAGAAATATTACCATAGTGGAGTAATTCTTAACACAGGTGTGAGAGACCAGGCTCAGCTGGAAGAAACTAGAACATTGTTAGGTACTGAGGAAATACTAGTTTCTACTTTCCCCATTACCTTTACTTCTTTTCTCCAGACTGAATGACCATCTGCAGCTCCTGTCATTACTACAGATGGGTTCCCTGAAACCCTGTTTGGAGTGTAGACAACCTTGGATATAAAGTTCTGGCTGTGCATCCTCTTCTTAGGCCCTCTTATTCAGCCTGTTTGTATTCAAAAAAACTTGAATTTACAGTTGCATGATATTAGACAAGCAATTGTTCTGGCTTAGAAAGCAATGAATGACATTCAAACATCTTGGAGAAGATGATGTTGAGAACCACTATACCTGGTTTGGTTTTGGGTTTGGGTTTTGTTTGGTTTTGGTTTTTTTTTTCATTTAACAGGAAATTGACAGTTGTTTTATTTCTGGTTTGATTTTTTTTTTTTTTTTTGTGGTGGCTGAAGATTGTTTCTCTTCATGGATTTGGCCAGATACACTGCCTATGAATGTAATCTTATTTCAAAGTCATTTTGGCTGTGTGGCTGCAGAAAACAGAAGTTCCTACCTGGTTCTACCTAGAGGTACACCTCCAACATTCTTTAACAACAGGAGGAGCAAACGCAACTGCTTGGTTTTGCTGTTCAGCACTCATTTTGTGTTTGACACTGTGTCATTCTATTTTGCTTCCAAAGCCAAATAAATCTTTGGCAAAGATGAAAAACGGGGAGGTTTAATTTTTAGGTGCAGGGAAAGAGTATTAAGAATGACAGAAAGGTAAAACTTTATACCACCCTTTAATTACACATCATGCCAATGAATAGTGTTCACATCCCTGAGGGAACATGGACTGAATTGGATAAGCTTTGACTACTGCTGGATTTCAGAATTATACCATTGCTGCATCTGTTCAGCAGGTGTGGTGTAGTTCATCCATATGCTGCATATGCCCACACTGTTACTCATTACAGACCTCCCTCCCTTCACAAGGTACTGATTGATTTGGTCAAAATGCTATTTAAATGAAAGCAACATCTGCTTTGTTCTCAGATTCAGAATTTTTGTTTGTTTGTTTGTTTAGGTTTTCTTTTTTATTATTTGTTTTCTTCAGTCTTATGGAAATAGTTCAAAATTGTAAGATGATCAATATATTAGTTTTGAAAACCAGAACTGTTTCATCTTAAAAGGCAGCTTAAATCCAAAACCTTCCTCCAAATACTTTTCAGCAAATGAACAAAGTAGCTGTTAAAGTATTTTCCCTATATGTACAAAATGAAACCAGAAACTCTTTGTCTGCCTCATCCATTCCTGTGTCTCTTTTAATTTCCATCTGTGTTTTTTGTGGCTGAGCAATGATGACCAGTTTCACAATAATATCATCTTTTACTGCTTGAAATTTTCCTACAATAAACAATATGTATTATTTGTAAGTTGGCCATTGTTTAAGAGACTGTACAGTATATTGGTAGTAAAACTAAATTGCATTTTACTATTGAAACAACTTGTAGAATGTACAGCATAATAAAATGTCTTGTTCTTAATAGAAAATGAATTAAAGACAGTCTTCTGTGTGTGGTTTCTGTTTGTTTTAAGAATAAAATATGTCGTAGGTTCTTTGTTTCTGATTGTCTCTGTTTGCTTTTTTTCCTCCCCTCCACCTGTAATATGTTTATTTATTTTTTATTTATTTATTTATTTTATTTTGCAGTCATGAGTGAGCAATACTGTCAAACAGGTGCAAGTGCTGAAGTGTTGTACCTCTCATTTTTGATCTTTTGTTCCCCTTGTAGAGCCATTCTTTTTAGTGATGGTTTGGAACCTATATTTGGATATCTTCTACTAATCAGGATTAATGCCTGTAAGAGAAAAGTTGTAAAAAAGATCATCAAAGATGCTTGAACTACCTTTCCTTATATTTGCTTTGCACTTTACACTTTTAGAATCTTAAAAACTTTTGGAATAAATGTAGTCTTGTTCTTCAACAAACCTAAGTTATTGTCTTTTAAAGGCATTATAAACAATAATAATCCAGACTGTGGAGTTTCACATATAGTTTGTGCTTCTATCTTGCCTGGACCACATTCTACATCAGAAATTCAGCTGTTGTTACACATCAGCATCTACCTTGTTCCCACAATAAAATATCTGCATTTTTCCCCAAAATTTGAATGGATGGCGTATTAAGTCATAAAGGAGTGACTTCTTTCCCTATCTTGTCTATCTCAGTCCAGCAAGAGTCTTGTTCTTGATGATTACTTTGCTTTTCAACTTAAAATCCATTCCCCACAGTTTGAATTCTCCCAAGCTGGTCTCTGGAGGAACATGAGTAAATTATAAGAGAAAATTGAATATATGAAGTAGTTTGTATCAGACAGTTTCAGTTGAATGTAAACCAGTCTTCCTTTTGTATTGGAATCTGGATTGTGTATTTCTCATTGTCCTCCCTCAGGTAGGGGATAAATCCATAGAGCTTTTAATTCTAAAGGCCTTTGAATAGGCACTTCTGAGGGACTACTTAATTCATACTTGGTATTGCAAATAGTGATATTTCATTTGATACTGGTTTAAAAATCAATATTATCCCCATGCAAACAAGTCTATACTTTATATAAAAATTCTGCTTCTATCAGGCTTTGTATTGTTGTCTTTGAATGATTTTGACAGCTCCCACAGTGGTTAGAACAAACTGCAAGTGGGATTTCAATATTTTGTTAAACTTTGTAGTGAAGTAAATTATTTGTGTTAGTTATTATTTTAGTCACCTAGAATATTTAATAGTGAGTAACATCTGAGGCCAGAATGGATGACTAGAATAATTAATATGGCTTATAATATGTAACAGGTCACTGTTTTAAATCTATTTACCAATTTACTGAGCTTAAAAAATCTGACTTAGAGTAAAGAACATGGTCTTAAAAAATCTGAATTTATTCTAGGGACAGAAACTAGGAGGTACCAATGTACCACTGAATCATGAGGTCTTATAGTGTGTTTTGTAAGCAATTTTGTAGCTGATCATACTTTATGTTGTAGAGGAAAAAATTAAAATAAGATGTAAGAGAGACTGTAAGGTAATTTCAGCACTGTGGAATGACAATGTAATTTCCCAGTCTCTATACAATATTCTCTTTTTACACATTCAGGGATCATATATGACCTCTTTTTATAATGGAAGTATCTAATTTGCTTTTGTTGTGGTGTATCTGTGACAACTTAGTGCTTTGCACAGACTAAGTTGTATGTTTCTGTGTCCTGGTTTCAGCTGGGATAAAGTTAATTTTCTTTCTAGTAGCTGCTGTAGTGTTAAGTTTGGGGTTCAGTATGAGAAGAACATTGATAACACACTGATGTTTTCAGTTGTTGCCAAGTAGTGTTTAGACTAAAACAAGGGTTTTTCAGCTTCTGATGCCCAGCCAGCAAGAAGGCTGGAGGGGCACAAGAAGTTGGGAGGGGACACAGCCAGGACAGCTGACCCAAACTGGCCAAAGGGGTATTCCATACCATGTCACGTCCAGTATATAAACTAGGGGGGAGTGGGGTTCGGGGGATCACCACTCAGGGACTAACTGGGCATCGATCGGTGAGTGGTGAGCAATTGCATTGTGCATCACTTGTATATTCCAATCCTTTTATTATTACTGTTGTCATTTTATTATTAATATCATTATCATTATTAGTTTCTTCTTTTCTGTTCTATTAAATTTTTCTTATCTCAACCCACAAGTTTTACTTCTTTGCCCGATTTTCTCCTTCAACCCACTGGGTGGGGGGGGAGTGAGTGAGCAGCTGTGTGGTGCTTAGTTGCTGTCTGGGGTTAAACTATGACATTCTGTTATCTTTTAACATGTCTTAACACAAGCCTGTAAGTGGTTGCCTTCCAAAAGAATCAGACAAATCATCTGTCTCTGGTCTGAACCCTTCATTGATCTACCATAGTTCATGAAAAAAATTCTCATCCTTTAAACCGGTCATGAAAGCATTCAGTAGTATTGCAACATGAGCCAATCTCTGTAGAAATGTATTAGAACCGGTTTTGCTCACAGATGATGTTTCCCTAGTGACACTTATATTCACTAATACAGGTTCTTAAACCATTTAATGAACTCCTTTTTTGTTGTTGTTGTTCAATTTAAATGAAAACTTAGAGAAACATATCATGAAGAACTGAACTAACTGCCTTGAAAAAATGCAGATTTACTTTATCAACACTCCCCTCTACCTGTTGAGTTAATTCTTTCAAAAAGAAATGAAAACCAAAATTTGTTGGACAAATAACCAGATTCATTTACATTTCTTGTACTTTTAGTCTTTTCATGTCTTTGAGGTCATAGGATTTTCTTAAATAAGGTCTTTTTTTTAGCTCGAGATCAATTATCTTAGGCTCTAATTTTCTGGAATACTTTAATCCCCACTCTGATTCTTCAAAACTTGTTGTAGCTGATTACTTTCCAAAGTCAGAGATACAAAATGCATATAGTCCCCTTCTTCATTTCACAGACAAAAGGAGATATTAGATATTCTTGGCTATACATTTTTGTTTTATTTTCATTATTAATATGCTTATAAAACACCCTAATGGTGTTTGTCCATATTTGATGTTGATATTTTTGGCCTTTTAAACTTTATTGTTGCTAAAATATATTAAATTCTAGCTTAGATGAATTGTTAATAAATGGATATTGCTTTCTCATTTTATATGTAATTTCTTTTTATTGTGCTTTCACATGTCCCTTTTCAGCCCAAATTGCTTTGAATTTAAGTCTGTAAAATGTTTTTTGAAGCAAGGAGTATGATGTCTCTGAGTTTATCCCAGCTGTTATTAGCACCTTTGTCCTACCCTGCTCTTGTCCCTTACTTTTAAAAGCCTGTTCCCAAGCAGTTATGGGAGATTTTTTTTTTCTTCAATTTCTGATAAATATATTATTAGTTGGTGCCATATTCTGTTTGCAGAAAGTAAATGTCTCATTACCAGTGTTCAGGCAATAGCTTATTTTAAGTGAACATTTACTGTTTCTTTATTGTTTAGAAAGAGTTATTATAGCCTATAATGCAGTGTTAAATATTATCCTCACTAAATAAGTACCCAAAATAAAACAGTCTCATTTTAATAAGGACCTATGATTTAGATTTCACTTCTTTTGTGAGTAATCCAAGCAGAAATATCAGTCTCATGCTAATGTCTGCAGCTTTGGTATGGGCATGTGTTACGTAGCCTTGATGGCATCCTACCTCACTACTCTATTTCAAGAGAAATGAGAAAAAAAAGAATAAGCTTTTTTTTCTCTCTCCTTATTCAAAGTATTGTAAAGAAATAGCAAATTCTACTATTAGTGTATGCCTGAAGTCTATTATCTAAAGAGGAAAAAAGAAGCAAATGTAGAGTATGTAAAATGTGTTTTCACAATAGTAGTACATCCCACAGTTTTCTGTGACAGAGATGCTGAAGCACATCACACTTATTATGTATCTTGCTTTGTGTTGTGTAGCAAGTCAATGACCAGACTCTTATTTCACCCTTTCTGAATGCAATGTTTGTTTTCCTTTTTGACCCCTGTAGAAATTGTTTAGAGAACACAACTACCAATGGGGGAGACTGATGGAAAGTATTCCAAAGAATATTAAATAATGGATATAAAAATAAATGATATTAGAGAAAAGCAGATCTGTCCTTTGTAAAAAAAAATTCCTCATAGACCTGTTGAAATTCTTTAAATGAGTCAGTATACATGGGAGATCCCACAGGCATAGTCACAGATAAAATAACTGTTTAAAAGACAGGAAACAAGACCAGTTTTCATACTGGAGAGGAGCTAATTGCAGAGATCTAAAGAAGACTGTGAGGTGGGAAAGCAACCTTAATCTTTTGGATAAAATTATACATGTAAACTAAATATTGTTATTCAAGAATGAGCTCTTGGCTTTGTAATAGGCAGATCTATGAGAATATCAGGTCATCAGCATTTAAGAAAAGAAATAAAATGGTAAGAACTGTTGTAAAAACATAGAGAACATCAGGATGCTCCTAGCTAGAACTGCAGCAAACTTGTATGTTGAGTAAGGCAAGCAATACTGTATCCTATGCCAGGTTTTAAAAAAAGAAGATAGCAGAATTGAAACAGGTTGAAAAGCAACAAGAATACATGTCTTGGATATGGTAAACTATTAAATAACCTAAACTCTTCAGTGTGGAGATAAATATTTTAGGACCTGTTAAAAGTCTATAAAATTTTAAGTGGCATGGGAGAGGATGAAAAAGGACCAGGAAATAGCAAGTGGCAGGTTCAAAGGAAGAAAAAGCAATGCTGCTTCAGGCAGTGCAGGCTGGCATACTATTTCATATGGTACAGTGGAAAGTAGAAGTTTATATGAGCTCAAAACCATTTAATTAACAATATAGTTCAGGAGGGTGATATCACCTCTGATTCAAAAGCCGATGATCTGGAAACCATTGGTGTGCAGAGTACCACCAATTTTGCTCTGTATGCCTTCTTATGTGCTTTCACAAACATCTGTTATTGGAAATGATACATCCAAAGTGCGATACTGGTCTATGTAAACATTTGCTTTAATCTAGCCAGTTTGTTCTTATGTCATTCTGGTTTTCTGATTTCTAAAATATTCAATTTATAGGTCTTGATGTTTTATGGCAGAAGTTCCTTTTTGTTGCCATAACTAGAAAGGACAAATCTGTCTAAATAGATGTGGTTCTGATCTGAAGACAGACCAGTTTAGGCATTCTAGAAATTATTATAATTCCCCTCTTAATTAATATAGCTAAATCTACAAGCTAAATCTAAAAGTCTTTCTAAAAGCCATAATAAGTTTTTGCTTTGGGGAAACTGAAATGAAGGTTATTTAAGTAAAAATAATTCAGCTGCTTTGTGTCCTCACTGACTTTTAGACATACTTGGCTGATTCACATAGAAAGCTATGTTAAGCGATAGAGGTAGGGACAGAGGTTGGAAAAGTTGCTTTTTCCTTTCAGGGATTTTTTCTTTCAGTTCTCACTGAGCATGAACATCTACTGGTGTTTATACAGTGCTAGATGTATTGACATTATTATGATTGTACCATTGCTGGAAGATAAAACATTTTCTAAATTATACATTTTCAGGGAATTTTTTTTTTTACAATTTTCACCTGTCTAAGGTGATAGATAAAGCATTTATTCTTCCTCAGGCTCCCTTCTGTATGGCTCAAGATTTGGATAAAATTCAGTTAATAAATATGTTCAGAGTCAAAAATGTGTTCACAGACCACATTAAATATATAGAAATATTCTATATATTTCTAGTGTAAATATTCTACTGCATTTCTGTTGTAAATTTAAATAATTTGAAAATTGGTGTGCACACAAAGATCACTGGAGGATAGTTAAGGATGGAGGAAACCAGAGAGTTGTACAAGAAATGTTGTACAACTATACAAACCAAGAAAGACTGAGTGAAACCTAAGCTTACTCTTAATGCAAATGAAGAAATATTTTTAACACAATATTGGGATTATTTTGAAAGAGGGTTTGGCTTTATTTTCAAATGTCCTCTTCTGCAGTAAGCTACAAAACACATTTTGTTGCAAACTGAAACCCCTTCAAAGATTTAGAAAGGAAATTGTAACAGTGAAAGCAATCTTCCACATTATTGTTATGCGTAGAACTTTTCCACAATACTGAAGTTTTCAGCTACAGGCTTAGTGCAAGTTTGAGCCAGTAAAGACTGGCAACTATGCTTAATAAAAGGAGCTCACAAAATTATATTGATGTGTGGCTGTGTCATGGCTTATTAACTCTATCCCAGCCAAAACCAGCACAGGCTGGAAACTGGAGATAAAAAGGCAGACAGTTGACTGAGCTTGATGTGCCGTCTGTTGAAGTTTATATGTGTAGTTTCATAAATTTTTTTAAGTCTTCCTCCAAAATAAGAGCTGAAATATCTTAAAAAAGCACTGCTTCTCAGTGAGCTGTCTGGACTTTTGTACTATTAGTATGTATAGGTTTTGTGGTTTTGGTTTGTTGGAGGTTTTTTTAACAAATATAGTGTCAAGATATTTGTGCTTCTAGAAGTAACAGTATTTGCATCAGGACAACTGTTCATGAAGTACTCAAAGTCCTTTTGAGGTAAATGAGTATCTACATGTTGCAGAACAGGAAAACAAAATGCTGAGATAAAAAATGTGCTTGTAAGTCTCTGATACTACTAAACAGATGTGCTTTTGCACTGCTTACCGGTATCACCTCTGACTATGTGTTTACTTCAATTGGTTCAAAGGGTTCTTTTGTCATAAATTAATTTTGAAGCCCACTAATGAGCTTTTTTTGTTGCTTATTTGCTGTAAGAGTATCTCTAGTGTACAGCCTTGACATTTTTTGACCTTGACAGATCCTGAGAGGCTGTAGGAAAACACAAATTCCTCACTTGTATAAGCTGATTACTATTAGTAAAGTCAGCATTTAAGGATCATTTATAATCACATTTGGAGGTGATTCTCATATAGCTATTGGCAGAATCTACTTTTAATTCGGTACTGATGTGCTTAAAATTGAGATGTTGTTGCACTCTAAGGAAAAAAAAATCCACTTCAGCTGAGCAGGTATTGGTAATTCATGGTGAAGCTAGCATTTTGAAGTGCAGGAAAGACATAGTGCTTCACAGGAGCAATTCTTCAGGAGAGTTCAGATGTTGTGAACTCTGAATAAATAAATTAGTCAGAAAATGGCTTAGAGTAAGCTCAGTTCATCTTTAAATAATAATTCATGCTTTGTGTGAAATTCTATTTCCACTTGAAATTAGGATAGTGTTCCTTCCAGAGATTTTGTTTATTTGAGTTGGTTGTACTGTGATAGAATAGAATGCAAGTACAGAGATTTAGAACTTTACAGCTGTTCAACTTTGTAAAAAACTCAACCAAACAAAACCCAAAGAAAAAGTAGTGACATACTGGCATCCCTTACAGGTTATGTGAAATGTCATTTAACTCCAGAAAGCAGTAGTGAGACAAACCTGAAGGCAATTATGTCTTATGTCTTATTATGTCTTATTAAGGCAATTATGTACTTACGTCTGAGTTACCAAATACTTCATTTTATTAGTGTAAATAATGCAAACAGTAAGGCAGCTTTTGCTGTGCTGTGATAACAGAGCATCCTAAAATACATCTCAGATACTCACAAGTCATTTGAATTTTTGCCCTGTAAGCATACGTGACTTTTTTCTTGATACCTTTAAGGTCTCCAGAAAGATAGTTCTGTTTCAAAAACTAGTAAAACTGGTTATATCACCTAGTTTTCTGAGTGACTTAGCTTAAATCAGTCTAAACACCCCCCCAAAAGGACATATTGGATTCAGAGTTACTTAACCTCTTTAATTGTGATTGATGTATTCCTCTGAAATGGAACACCAATTCTTAGGCGTAATGTAAAATAACTCCATTAATAAACTATTAATAAACTATTTTAATCTCTAATAATAGACATATATGTGAATGGTAGTCAAGTAGACAGACAAATCTACTGTCTACTCAAATGTTTGAGATGTCTTTTAGTTAATTTGATAAGTTAAAAATTAATTCGTAGTCTTATTGTGCTTTAAATGCAGCTATTTAAGTTTATATGGTTTAGATTAAATATACTTTTGGCATTCATCTGCATATTTTTGTTTCAGAAATTGTATTATGAACCCTGAAGAAATAATATTGTTATCAGTTTAGACCCTGGTTTGTATTTCCTTCAGTGTGTTAATATCAGCATTTTGTGATGTCTCTCTCTGTTAGTTGTTCTTTGCAAGTTACATCAACAGAGATTAGTAAACATAGTATTTTTTATTATTTTTTTCCTCAATTCCCTTTAGCATCAGGTGTCTTTTGCGTGATTGTTTGGGGTTTTAGGGGGTTTTTTTTAGTTGTTTTTTTTTTAGGAATGTAATTATGTGTTATGAACTTGTACAAGGTAACAACTGGTCAAAATCAATGGTTCTTTTAATTCCTCCCTTTTCTTTTAGCAATGTTTTTACCCACTAGATAATCTCTTTTTTAATCTCTTTGTTGAATAATCTCTGATTTTAGGATCTAGGATTTGAGGGTATGGGTGGGGATTTTTAAGAAATGTTTTCACTTAATTTTGGAGAATTTTTGATGCAATAGATCTTGGTGGGGCATGAGAACTTCAGAAAAAATAGCTAAAATATTTTGATGACTTTGATTTGAGTATTAGTCCCAAATGTTCTTTGTTACTACTTGGGCAGGCTTTAAAAATCTGGCCAAAAAGGTTCCTTCAGAAAATAATTAATGCTGGTGTTTCTGAAAGGGAATGTATAATCTGTTCCATAAAACCTGATAGATCTTTATTATAATCAGAATAAGTCTTCCTCACTCTTTAAAAATTCCCAGCAAAATGATAGCTTTGGGAACTTTGTTGTGGGCTTCACACAATGTGGTGTTTTGAAGCTAGAAGTGTACTACTAGCTTACATTCAGCGATTATTTATTTATTTATTTATTTATTTTATTTCTGGATTAGGTAAAATGGATGAATTAAGCAGCTAAATTAATATTTTCTCAAGATGGCAAGTTCTTATTTTCTGTATTTATTCAGTTGGCAGTCTGTTTCCTCACCAGACTGAAATTTCAAACAACTAAGGAAAAGGAAATTTCTGAAAGTACTGGAGAAATAATCATAAAGAATTTATTGTTTAGTATGGCAAAGAGTTGTTCCCTCTTTTTTGACTCATTTGTCACATTATGAGGGGGAAGGCTGTGGTGTTCAAAAACTGCTCACATTAACAGATTGGAGGTGGGAGAGGGGATTGGTCGACGGTAACTGAGAACAGGTCTTTACCATATGGTAATGGTTATAAAATGAATTATGATCTATGCTGGATGTGCTATTGCTGGATTATTCCTTAACATAAGTTAATAAATCTGTAGTCCAGTCAGATATTTCTGGTATATCATGTTTCTTCTCCTGGTGCCCAGGACAAGATGACCAGCACTTAATATCAAAAAGAAGACAAGTAAACTGAACTAAAAAAATTTCAAAAATTTGATTTCATTGTATTCATTGAGTTTTGAAAGAGATGTAGAAATAATGTCAAGTGATCTGCCTATAAAGAAGGTATGAGAAAAACAAGGATGTGATTTGAAGGAACATGTTTCAGTATGTTTTTCAAATTTTATTTGGCCTTGAGATGAATTTTTATTTCTGCTTTAGCATTTACGTAGACAGAAAGTTAATGTATTCAACTGAAATTACTACTGTTCTATCTCTAAATGGTGATTTTGCGCAAGAACTGGGAACGTTTATGTCCTTTCAATTATTGTGGAGTCTCATACTACTTTATAAACACATAGGTTTAGGGTTTATTAGTAATGTCCTTTATTACTTAAAAGGGAATAAGTAAATTTTGCTCCACCTAATCTACAAAACCTTATTCTGCTAGGTAGATATTTGTGCCTTGGAAATCACCTTCAATTTTCCCTTCTGCTGAAAAACATAGCTACTTGTCAAACACACATGACTATCTTACTTTCCAGGAAATTTTGCAAATTCTTAAATTTTTAAGCTTTAAAACAAAGGAATGCATCTGAATTTTAAAACAAAACATAACAATAGAGCAATAAAACTTCCCTCGTCCAATCACCTACACACTTAGTGATTCCAGTTCCTCTGCTTTTACACACTTGGATGAGAAAATGCATTTGGAACCATGTAGAAAGTAGACAAAAAAGGTTGTCATGTGCCTCTCTCTGCTTGAAGGTCTTGGGCTTAATGCACTACAGTACCAATTCACAAGAAGAAATCCAAGGCAATAAGCCCTGAAGGAGAAAAATATATCAAAAGCTTTTTCACTTATGATGTGTATATCAGGAAATAAGTATTATGGGAATGTTAACTTCCAGTAATTGTGTCTTATCTGTTTGATACCTGAATGTTTGAATCTAGAGTTTGCTTAGGGTATCACTCAAGCAACTTGTTCTCATCCTTCACAAGGAAGACAGTAATGATGATTTATACGTATAAACAGATTTTTTTATCAAGATGGTCCTAAAGTGTCTTATGAACTGACTTGATAACTGTTCACATTATTCTCCAGGGAAATTCTGTTTTCCCTTACAGCTCATTCATTGAGATACATATATTTTTTTAGAAATATAACACATGAAAAACCTTTGTGTCATTTGCTCCTCGGCTCAGTAGTAAACAATACTAACCTGCTTTAAATTTATGGTTAAAACGCTGTAAGAAGCACCAATACATGAGGCTAGTTCTGTCAAAATCTCACAAACTGGAAAGCCATCATGAAAATGCAAGAAATAATGAGGACCCCAGACAAAAATATTAGGGTTTTCCTCCCCAGTCTGTTAAAATTTGCTTACTTTTTTTCTTGCACAGCAATTATAGGAGCATAAAAGGGGCTCTTTTCAGAAACCATTCTCAGAATAAAGGAAGATCAGTAATAAGTATCATGTATTCTTCTTTAAAGTTTTTATTGATTAGTAGAACAACAATCTATAGATCTGAGGAACGTTCTTGTTACCTACCTAAATATTTTAAACCTGAAAAGAATCCTTCACTTGGGAAAATGCAATTTTGTTTCATATCATGCAAAACCGGAGACTTTAAAGCTGAAACTTTCCCCTCTCTTTCTCTTTTGGACATATATGAACATGCATTAATATATTTGGAGGAAATATGGCTGCAGTAGCAGAAAGAGGTTTGCATTACCAAATAGTTACACAATAAGAGAGGATCTGTAGGTAGAAATGGTTGGTGCTGAGGCGCTGCTGACTACCACGTATGTGCTGAGACGGTTTACTTCAGAGTAGCTCCAACTGTTCCCGTGGACTGAATACCCATTAGTGACTGGAAAAGATATTCTAGCACAGTTTCATTCAAAAGGAATTCAAGTTATCTGTTCTGAGATCACCCCGTGATATTAACTAAAGCATAGGAAATAGATATGCTAAAAATCTTGCCCCTGAACCAGCCTAAACTGTTAAAGGCTACATAATCATTAGCTGACATCACCAAAGTCAGCAAGTTCATCTTCCTTTTTTGAAAAAGTTACAGAATGTTATATTCAGGTAGGTTATTTATACACAGCTATGAAATCTGTCAAAGGAAAAATGCATAAAAAGCTCCTTTCAAATTTTGCTCTTTTCTTTTCTTTCTTTTTTTTCTTTGTCTAAGGTAATCTGGAAGTTCATTATTGGAACGGGTGATTTTTCAGTTTTGATTGTCTTCCTATATTCTTTCACTGAACCCCAGTAAAAAAAATAAATTAGTGTTTAAAGATTATGTTTGAGACTGGAATTTTGTAGTGTTCCAGGCAGGTTAAAAAAAGTCAAGTAGAATATTATTTTACAATACAGCAATTATGTTATTACTCCATTAGAATCCACAAACTGAGATATAACGTACAGTAAATACAAGATTCAGAAGAAATTAAAACTCCCAAAGCAGTCATTCTGAGAAGCAATCATGTCATGCCTTTGCAAAATACACCTGATTAACAAAAGCAGTGAGAGAGTCTAAATAATAGGCAATTGCTATTTGAAAAGCTTTTGCATTTCTCAGAGTGATATAGATTAATATTTGAGTATAAGAAGCACATTAAGTTGAGCAGGTTTTGAGAATCTGTCTCTAAATAATGTATAAGTAGCATGGGTGAGTCAAAAAGTTAGAAACCTGGCCTGCAGAGAAATAAGAAATTTGAGAAGAACAGTAGTTCTGTGAAATCTTTGGAACCAAGAAATTTTTGTATCTTACAGAACTGTGCCTTGTGGGAGAGGTCCAGTATGTATGCACTTATATGTATAAAAAGAATACTAATCAGGGTTAAATTCATGTTGCAGTTCTTCACTCAGTGGAACAAAAAGCTTCTATTTAAAAGAAAACCCAACAACTTTTGTCAAAACATAGACTACCTATCTGACAATTGTAGTTAAATTTGGCTACACAGTATTTACCTGGAAAACCCTGCCAAGCAAGCTCTGAGGTCCCTGTTTTGCCTCCACGACCTGAATTCTACCTTACAAGTGCTGGAAACTGTGTGACCTTTGGGTCTATGGAAACCTGAATTTTAAGATTTCCCCGTTAAAATGGAGCAAGTTCTGTTGAAAGTCTGCCTTGCATCATTGTAACTGACACTATACCACAAAATATTTTGCTTTTAATGATCGTCTTTCACAGAAAAATTCTGCCCTCTTCTGTGACAGGCATGTCATCTATGGTAGCAAATTTACTTGTTCTCCTCACTGGTGATTCACTTCTAGAAAAAAATGCAGATTAAACTTGAAAAATATCTATTTTGTCAATTAAAAATACAGGAGTTTGTCTTCTACCTCTTCATTCTTTCAGTTAAGCATACATTGGGAGTACTCCAACATCAACACAACTCATGATCTTGCCCAAAGATTTCATTTTGATTGAATGTTTATGGGATGTTTCTTAGTGTCTCAAAGACAACAAGTTTTCTTCAGGTTACAACCTCTTCTAAATTGCTGTCTTTGAGCTCTTAACTGGCTCTGACATTTGTGGTAGCGGATAGTATTTGCCAAAGGAAAGATGCAGATGTTTTCTTTTCTGCAGAGTTTAATTTTGCTATATGCTGTACAAAACAAATTCTAATCTTGTTAATATATGTTGCATAAGAAAAATTCTCAGCTTCATGTTATGCCAGTATTTTATCATTGTGTATATAGTAGGAAACAGGAAAAAAAAATCTTTACATTCAAGCACAAGATTCTACATGTAAAGGTAATAATTTGCAAAAGCTAGTTTGCACTATGATCACAGGACGTACTAATAAATTAATGATGGAAGGGTTTATTCTGAAGAAAGCATGTTAAGCAGAGATTACTAACCTCCTTCTCTCCACCAGATAAAAGGAGCAGCTTAAACTTAATTTCAGAGATTTCCTTCACTAGAAAAAGAGTTATTTTCAGAAGCTGATCTTTTCAGAACATGTTCAAACTATAAGTTGCTACGATTCACCAGCTGAAATGAATGGTAGCTGTTTATCCACTTGACTATTAAAGTTATACTAGTGTTTTTCCAACAGGAGAAAACAGGAAAACATCTTGGTTAAGATGGATCTCAGTCATAACAGGTTTCATCTTGGAACTATCACATTATTAACAGCTAAAGAATAGAGAGCTCCACTTCACTGGCATTCACTCTTTCACTACTACCAGTGTTTTCCTATACTGTCCTTCCTGTGTGAGATAGGTCTTAATTAGTGGGGCACAGACTTCAACAATCTACCATTTCTAATGGGGTTGGGTGATAATGTCACTTTTCTTGCAAACTATTTTGGAATCCATATGAACAGCTCTGTAGTAGAAATAGAAACATTTTCTTTTTTCTTTTCTTCCCATAGAATATTCTCATTTCCCTTTTTATTAGTACAAATAATTGTTACCATACCATCAGTTGAAAATATAGATGGCTGACTGAAGGTACAAAGAAAATGTGGCTATTAAATACTGTTAAGCATATGAAATACATGCGCAGCTTAGGACTACAGGAGAAAATTCTTTAAAACTTGTCAACAAATTAGAATATATTATTGGGTAGTGCTTGTGTGAGAGTACAATGATATGCATATGCTGCTTTACCTTTAATATTTCATCATTTTAAATTCAGATTATTCACTTGAAGGGCAATAACTGATAAATTGGAAGTGTCAGAGGATGTATAAAATTCATAAAGCAAGAAAATAATCAGATGTTGTATGGCATGATGATGGTTACAGAAGATAATCATTCTCAGCTTCATCAATCTCATATAACGATCTGCTTTTAAAGGTCAGACATAGATTGAGGCCTGCACTGAATATGTATTATTCCATGGTCAAGGTGGCTACTTGCCAACCGAGGATCTGAACTCAAGTTGTATATGATCCATGAGGTTTGGGGTTTAAATTGTTGGACACCATGAAAACATTAAGCAAATTAATGTTCACTGACTTTTCCATGAGCTCATTTAAACTATACCTGGATTAATCTATTTTTTTACAGAGATAAAATGTTGAAACTTTTAAATACTGTTTAGTTTGACAGATTTTTATATACTTTTCCCCTTGTCTGGCAAGCCAGATGATGTAGTTTGAGTGTGAAAGCTTTCCTGTACTTCTTTAAGCTCTTTATTCTAGACATACTTATGTTAGACTTCTTAAATAGGATTTTTTTGGTAGGTTCAAGTGTCTTTTAGGTTCACTTTTTACACCTTCACTTTTGAGCGGAAAAAATTAAGATTTACCAGTCCCCCTCTAGATCAATGTAAGCTATTAATTTACATGAAATTTCACACTTTTCTTTAGCATTGTCACTTTAGACAGCTTTGTGAATCTGGAAGCATTGCTTTTTTTTTTTAATTCTCCAAACACAGTTTTCTTGGAAATACTGCTTTTGTTAAAATCTTCAAACTTAGTTGTATCAATAGATTTTTGTATAGAATTTTTTGAAATTAATGCTTGGGTTTAATGTATATTTTCCAGGTTTCTTCTGTGTAGTCTGTTGTCAATAGCACTTTGATGACACCAAATACAAGTAATTATTTCATGTTTATGCAAGACCACCATTAGTTTTGTCTTGCACATAAAACGATGACTCTCCATTAAACTCTCTTCCATGTCAACAGAAGTAAGAAAGTAGCAAAACTTCTGCATTTTCTCCATGAAATATCATTTTTTGTCATCTTTTTCCCTAATCTGAATTTAATCTTATTCTCATACAAAGTCTCCATTTAAATCTAAAGTGGAATCTCCCATTCTGGAGGGAGAGTAATGCAGACTATGATTTGAATTTCATCAAATGAGACTTATTTACAATGGATTTATAAATCCTAAATTGACCTGAATTATTTCACTCTCTACATTGACAGCATGAATTGAGGCAGTAAATCTCAATTAGCTCCACCGAAGATGGGTGATTTAACTGAGATTAACATTCATTACATGTAAATCTATTCTACATTTATTTATTCATTTAGTGCAAAACTAAAACTTTTGTCAACAAATAAAAACCTGTGAGAGCTTCGAAACAAAACTTGTTCAAGCTTGTTCATCTAATATTGAATCATTTTCATTTCAAAGACCTATTTAAAGAAGATAATGTCTATGAGAAAAAAAAACAACAAACCAAACAAATAACAAAACCAAACCCAACAAACCCCCAAACTTAATGAACACCTTGCATTTGCACTGAAACTGTAGGGAATCTTGGAGAGGATCCCATGATGAAATTTTCCCTCACAGGGTGATAGGCTGTCTAGAATGCAACTATGTTTTCAATAAGATTCTGAAGCGTCAGGGTAAACTACATAAAGAATAAACAAAATGAACACTAACAACTTGTCAGTGCCCTATCCTATTTATCTAGGTGTTCTAAAAGAAAGAAAGGATAAAATTGTTGAATGACAGAATATAGTGTGTAACCTCTTGTTTAACTACTGGTTACAGGGGTATTCTGAAAAAAAAAAAAAAAAAGCTATTTTTTTCCACTGATGTGTCTCACAAACCTCATGGAGTTCCTTGAGGTAATCAGTGAGTATCTGAACAAGGAGAATATCCAGCTAATCCAAATCTACTTAGATTTTTCAAAAGTTCATTCAGCTATGCTCTATCAAAACATCTTGAAAAACCTGATCCATCATGGGATAAAAGGGAAAGATTCTCATAGGGATAAACAATATCTGCTTTAAAAAAAGGGAAACAGATTTGAATTTTGAAGTAGATAGGTCAACACTGGAGACCCTTATTAATAAGAGATAGTACTTATGCTGTTCTACCTAGTCATGTCAATACTCAAGCCTTTTATGAACAAGTAAAATGTTTGGTTCAGTAAAAGAAAAAGCCAACTGCAGAGAGTTTCAGAAGGTCTTTGGTACTGAATAACTGAGAAGTATAATGACAGATTAAATAAAATACAGATAAATGTAAAATGCTAGAAATGTGAAAATCTCAGTTCAGTAGAGTTAAATCAGTGATAAAACTAAAAGAATGATAGGTGTTATGAGGAAATAACAGAGAAAAAGACAAAACATACTCTTGTACAATGCATTTTGAACATTCAGCAAAACCCTCACAGAGTGCACAATTAGCTTACAAGGTGTTAGAGATTATAGACACATTATTCAGAAAGCAACAAACTGCTTTGTGGAAGAAAAAAACAGGAATGGAGATATTGATGAGAAGGGACCTCTGGAGGGCAGTTAGTTAAGCCTCCCATTCAAACCAAGGACTATTGCTAAGTTTACATTAGTGGTTGTCTATCTAAGTCTTGAAAAGCTCCAAGGATGGACATTTCACAATCTCTCCAGCTAAGCTGTTATATTAGTGCACTACCCTCATACCTAAAGGCTTTTATGTTGTCCTTTTTGAATCTCCTAAAGTACCATTTGTGGTTACTGCCCCTTGTTTTATCAGCTGGCATGACTCAGAAAAGTGTATCTTCACAGTATTTATAACTTTCCAATATCTAGTTGTAGGTTGCTAGTAGTACCAGTCTGCACTCTCCCAGAATAAACAAGCTGTTTAACAGCTCCTTTAACTTGTCATAGGACATATGCTTTTGCCCTAACAGGCATGGTAACCCACTACTAGATGAATCCAACATTGCTCTGAAAATGGTATACCAAAAACTGAACAGAGTGTTCCAGTTATGGCCCGATGAGTGCTGATCAGAGGTGGAGAATAAGGTCCCCTGACCTGCTGGCTATGCAGTTTTCTTTATTCGACATGAGAACATGATTTTCACTCATTTTCAACCTGATGCCCACCCAGCCTCCTAGTCCTTTTGGTCAGAGCTGCCACCCAACCAGTCAGTTCCTGGCCTGTACCTTCCTCTACCCCTCTAATCCCCACCATGAGGTTAGTCCACCCCAGACACAAAACTTTACACTTGTGTTTGTTGAAATTCATGAGGTTTCTGTAAGACTGGTAGTAGAGTTTTCAAAATTCCTCTGGATTGAAGTTCTACCATTTAACACATTAACCTGTCCTGATTTAAGCCCAGCTGGTAACAAAGCACCACGAAGCTGCTCGCTCACTCTTCCCCACCCTGGCCCCAGTGGGATGGGAAGGAGAAAATGGAAAGAAACGGTTGTGGGTCAAGACAAAGACAGGGAGGAATCACTCACCAATTATGGTTACAGGCAAAAAACATACTCAACTTGGGGAAAACACAATATCAATTTAATTTGTTACCAATCAAGTCAGAGTAGGGTAATGAGAAATAAAACCAAATCTTAAAACACTTTCCACCCCACCCCTCCCTCCTTCCCGGGCTCAGCTCCACTCCCGATTTTCTCTACCTCCTCCCCTCAGGAGGAATGGGGGTTGGGGTCAGGTCCCCACACCTTGTCTCTGCCGCTCCTTCCTCCTTGGGGGGAGGACTCCTCACTCGTCCCCTGCTCCACCGTGGGGTCCCTCCCATGGGGTCAATTCTTTCACTAACTTCCTTGGTGTGTGTCCTTTCTGCGGTCCGATCTTCGGGCACAGACTGCTTCAGCATGGGCTTTCCCGTGGAGTCATGGCCATCTTCAGGGACATCCACCTCCTCCAGCGTGGGCTTCTCTCTCCCCGGGCTGCAGGTGGGCATCTGCTGTCCCGCTCCCCTCCATGGGCTGGGGGGGGACAGCCTGCCGCCTCACCACGGGCTGCGGGGGCATCAACCTCCTCCCCCGCTCCTCCTCCTCCGCTCCTTCCTCACTGACCTTGCTGCCTGCGCAGGGGTTTCTCTCACATCCTGCTCTCCTCCCCCACTGCGGGTTCCCCTTCTTAAACCTGTTCTCCCAGAGGGCTACCGCCGTCACTGACAGGGTCAGCCTTGGCCAGCGGTGGGTCCGACTTGGAGCCGGGGAAGCTTCTAGCAGCTTCTCACAGGAGCCGGCCCTGCAGCCTCTCCTCCACTACCAAAATCCCACCACAGAAACCCAAAACATAACCATTGCACTGAAATTTATTATCAGCTAATTTGAAGTACAGAAAATTTGTTAAAAGTAATTTCTTCTTCATTGTCTAGGTTGATGATTAAAGTATTAAGCCATCCTGGCCTCAGCAGCAGCTCCTGGGTTAATTTGCTTGTTAGGGGCCCACTGCTGGATGTCAAGGCATTGATTTGAGCCTGCAGGTCCAGCCAGTTTTCATTCCACCTGATGGTTTGTTCTTTCAGTCCACATCTCCTCAGCTTCCAAATGAGAATGCTATGGGAGAGTGTTAAAGGCTTTCTTGATCGTGGTATATTGCATCACCACTCTTCATCATCACAAACTTTTGTAATCAGTGTGGTCATGAATGATTTGTTACTGGCAAATGTGTATTGACTGTTCTGATTATTTTATTGTCCTAATGTGCTTGGAAATGGATTTAAAAAAACATGGTTGGGATCTTTCAAGGACTGAGATTAACCAGACCACAGTTCCCCAAACACTTGTCCTTGCTCCTCTTAAAGATGCCATCTTCAGCCAGCATGGACCCTTCCCTAGTTTCATGATATTTCACAGGTCATAATGGCCTTGCTCTTTCAGTATGCTCTGGTGAAAACCATTTGGCCCTTTGAATCTGAACACACTTAGCTTCTGTACATAGTTTCTAATCTAGTCAATCACACATGTCAATGCTGATATGGTTGTTTCTTACCTAAGTCTTCTGAGCTTCTCCCCTGTTATAATTTTTATATATACGTATGCTCACATTATAAAGCTTTCTCACTTTTGGTTAAAACACTCTCTTTTTTCTTTTTTTTCTTTTTTTTTTTTTTAAAGAGCTTTTTACCATTTAACAAGAAATTTCCAATTGCTGCTAAATTATTAGGACCCTTAAAAATAAGCCTTAAGCAAAAATTGTCATATGTGTCAAACACACATTTTGTTAACATTGCTGTTATCAGGCCAGAAGAGCACTTCACAATAGTAGCAGAGACTGTGAAGCTTTCAGAGCTTTCATTCAGTTAATAGAAGCCAAAAGTTTGCATTGAAGAAAATACTGAGCAGGCAACTATCTTTGAAAGTATAACTGCTTGGCACAGAGGAGAAAGCACTATTTAAACAAGATTTTTAGATATTCACACACACAAAAGAAAACATATTACTGTTCTCTCACTATGGAAATTCTGTTCCTAGCAGTCACATTTGTATTAACTGAAGTTAGTGTGAAATTGCAAAATCTATTATTACAGTCTGGATGAACAACCCACTCTCACAATTATCACAAGGAGACTACATAAGAGATGCTGTCAATTCTTTGATGGGTTTGGATAATAAAAAGAAATAAGGGCCATGCCTGGCTGAACCGAGTACCTCCATGTCATCTTTTTTCTCCATAATGTTTGGGAGACTGTATTTCTGAGAGTAACTGAGAGAGAGGAAGTCAGACAACACATATCCTGTGAAACAGGAGGTATCTCTGCTCTGATGTGAGATAAAGGCATTATGGAAAGTGTTCCAAAAATGCAATAAATATGACATCCTTCAGTTTAAGGGAGATCATTTCTTCATAATTTAAGTCTCAGATGTCAATCCGCTGCAGGTGGGAGAGAAAGGGCAGGGGAGAGAGAGAGAGAGAGAAAGAATTTTTATTCCCCATTTTACTGTTTTTTTCACTGATATGTCATTTTCAGAAAAGCAGAACTTGCTTCTTAGACAAAAATCTGGGCATTAGCCATCTATGTCCAAATTCCTAAGTCTAAACCCAGAAATAGTTTTAACTTGTTACTATTTTAATTATGTTATAGAAATCAAGCTTCCTTGCTGAAGGACAAAAGACTTATCCACATTGTCAGTTTCTTTGGATGTCTCCTCCTCACTCAGTCAGACCTCTTTCTTCCATTCATTAAAAAAACCCACCCTGAAACAGAACAATAATTTATTAATCCATGGAATTTGGCTGGAGTCAGGGAGCCAAGAGAGCCTGTTCCATGTTTCTGAATCACAGACTGATATAGGACATTCAGAGTACATCATGTTTATGTAATATCTTCCTGTGTTTATGCTCTTGACGTAGGATCTCAAGGGTCCTTCTCTATAGGACAACTGCCCTCTCATCCCTGAGGTTTTGAGGTGGATTAGTGTTACATTTCCTACACATCTCCTATACAGTTCCATTTAAATTCAGGGCTTAAACTCTCCTGGAAGTTTAATGACATCTTTCATTAGTCCTTTATTTTTGCTTCATCTCTCACTTGGCAATAAATGACATAAATGTCAGTTCCATAGTAAAATGTAGAAATGTGATGTCAGCACATATTTCTTATGAGTCTCACTGCTTGAGAATTGTGGTCACAATTTATGCCACCGAGGGCATCAGTCTTTCAACTGAAGCTTTGCAAATGGCAAACCTGTGTTATATATGATCTTCAACAGCTAGCTGATTATGAGGTTGATGAGAGATGTGAAGCTTAGTTGACAGTAACGCTTGAGTAACTTTGCAGGGACATCATTTATTAAAGATGTAGTTCAGCAACTACCTGATTCTTCTTCTGTGCCCAAATTATATTTGATGGAACGTTTACAGGACCATCATGAAGATCATTAGGGATAGTTAATTGTCTGGGATGCTACAGAACTAGTTCAGAGGCTTTAAAAAATAAAATAATTCCTCTTTCTGCTATGAATGAGAGCAGTTGTTCATTTTTCTGTGCATGAAATGAAGGGGAACCCTCAGATGAAACCATATATCTTAAGAATCTGAGCAGAAAGCAAAAAGCCTTCCTTTGGTTCAGCCTTTCAATGTCTTTCAGCCTATACAGGTAGTTTTAGATATTACAATTTTGAATTTAAGGAAAAAAAAAATTTAACTTGAAAGGTTTCGGGCATTTTAATGATCACAGAATCCCATCAATTCTAGGTGCGTAACTGGAGGATTGCTAGATATAGTAGATAACCTAATGTGCAGTGGAAAAAAAAAATTGCCTTTTTCTTAACTCTTGGGCTTCAGCTTCTTGCCTGAATATGATTTCTGAGTACTTTGAGCCCAGAGAATCTAAACAAAATGATGTATAATACAAAAACCAAGTCACGGATGAAAAATTGTTACTATGCATGTAGACACAATTGCAGTAGTGGACTTTTAAAGATATGCAATCATATATGTGTGGCATTTTAGGTTAGACTCTCACCCTTTACACTGAAGAAGTATTGCTAAATAAACACTTCTTCCTAGAACATGATGGCAGTCACAGCACTACAGGTGACAGGTTGAATGAGATGTCCCAAAAGAGTACATTTTAGTGTTAGAACAGTGGAATGAAAGAAACCTAGATCTTTGCGTGGGTGGAATAGAAAGTCAGCAGAGGCTTGTGATAAAGCTAAAGCACATGTGCGAATAGCTTCTGCAAGCTCACAGCTATGTGACTTTGTCTTATTAACAAACAAGGTACTGTCTTATACCTTTCCTGCTATTTTTTTTAATAAAGTTATGAAACATTAATTTTATCACCTGCAGCTCTAGGCTACAATATTTTGAAGACCTTAAAAGCATTATGTGCAAAAAATACAACAAACTCCTCTGATGGTTGGGTGTGTAACTTCCTAGACTTTCTGAGAATCATAGCCTCAGGTTAAAGCACAACCCCCCCCCAGAAACTAGATTTCATTAAGCTCAAAACAGTAGTCAAAACCCTTAGTCACGTTAGTCTTGATAATTGTTCCACGTTTGAGTCCCTCATGGTATGAAAATGATTCTCCTATGCATTGTAGGAAAATTTTTGTCCCTTGTCCTTTTGCCCTTTCAATAGCTAGCAAATGTGTGTTCGCTGACAGCAGCCATTTTCTTGACATCATATCTCTGAAAGTTGAAATCCTGAGCTGATAAATAGGATGTAGCCTTTTGCTAACCCTCTTTTCTTAACTGTTGCATTAGATGTGATTAATGAAGGCTGCAGCCTATTGCTTTCTTTCTTCTAATAGCTAGAGCTAATAGCAATTTCATGCCCTTAGTGTTTTGACCTGAAGAGCATACCACAAATAGAAAGACTTCAAGAAATAAGGTGATTCCCCGCCACCACTTAAGTAGAAGGAAAAATGTTCTGTTACAGCTTAGAGCTCTGAAATTCTAGTCTAAGAAACAAGATCTCCTGTTCCATCTCACTAAGAATGTTAAGACACCCCCCCCCCCGCTTTCATACAATAGGTAAATGTGAAAGGAAAGAACACTGCATAGAGGACTGCAGTCTCAGAGTTCTGTTCTGCACTGCTCAAGTAACTTTCACTGAAGGCACTAATTTTTACATTAGTTACTCTTAGACCATTATAAAAACTTTATGTTACTTTATGGTAAACCTTATGTAGTTCATCTGAAAAAAAAAAAGTCAAATGTAATTAAGGATACTTTTTATAACATATCCTTTTTCTTTCGGAAATTAATTACCCTCTTAAAAGTCTTCATAGAAAAGGTATCATTGTTGTTTTACGTTTAGGGTGTTTGGCAATTGCCTAGCATAGAGTGGAGAGTTCACGGAAGAGAGAGAAAATGAAGACTACTCACTTTAAATTATGAAGTCATGTTCAGTGTAATGCTCTCCTCTGCAGTGCAAAGTTGAAAGAATTATTTGATTTGCTTCAAATCAAACAACTGGATCAAAACTTGGATACAAATCTAATTATTTGTGGGTTTATGCACTAACATTTTTTTTTTTATTGGTCTAGGTTTTGTTTGAATTATAAATCTACCCCATTTCTACACTTTTTTAACTTGATAAACTGAAGTGGGAACTGAAGGCTTGATCATTAGACTCAAGAATGTTGCTGTGAATATGTTTAGTTCAATGAATCCGTTACTGTTTATATTTATAGGTATTTGTATATAGCAACATCAGTATATATATGTTAATCAGTCCCGCAACTCTTAAAACTAGAACAATCTGGATTTTTCTTGCAAATTGCTTACATACAAATCCCAGCAGACAAGCCTGACAGATTTCTTCATTATATTAAACAAATGGGTATGTAAAATAATTAACTAAATGTGAAAACTTTATTAAATAGCATTTTAGAATTCAAGCTTCCTGTTTTATAGCATATTAAATGTGATCATGCTGAGGATGACAAATAATCAGGAAAAATTAGACAAACTCATCCACAGAAAGTGAAATTACATCTCCTTCCAAGCTCGCAATCCTGGGTTTGTCAAGCAGCAATTTTTCCACAATAATCATATGAACAACAGTGTTAATATACTCAACAAATTATAAATGATATCAACAACAAAATTAAACCTACTGAAAGAAAGCAACTGTAACTTACATCTTCACTAAATTTAAAATATTCGTATGCTATTACATTTTAACAAACTATATGAACTCTCACTTTAAAGATGGAAAATATTACATACAGCTTGTGGCAATAGTTCATGGCCTGTTTTAAAAAGATGCTACTAAATTCATTCTAGTCTTTCATTTATTTGAATGCCTAATTTATTTCTTCATTATTTTTGTATCATAGCTTTATAATAAAACTGTCACAGTGTTTGTGAAATTTACAAATATATGCAAATAAGAGCAGATACTGCAAACTGCCTGAAAATGTTAAGGTTTACATTCACAGAGAAATCAATTCAGTGTAGCCAGCACGGATTTCACTCTCTGGTTTATTGTGCATATTTTTTTCTGTGTAAGGAGGAAGCCTGTAATCTTTCTCAATTTAATTAACAGGCCACAGAAAGATTTTTGATGGAGAGGTGTGTGTTACATATACGCTCAAAGTATGGTTCTCTATATGCATTTATGATACTGTATCAGCCTCTGTAATCATTCAATTTTATTGGTGTGTTTCTGCAGTCACAATATCATATGTATATCAATAATTTACAGATTATATAAAACATCATCTGTGTTTGCACACTGGCAATGAGTTCCGTTAAAAGCAAAAGAACATTTAAAAGGATTGGGTTTTTGCTTAGAGAGAAGGGGATACCGATCGTTTTGCAAGAAGAAATTACCAGGAAGCCCCAAGGCACCTCCTCACTTTCCTCCTCTGCTCCCACACACTCAGGAACAGCAGGTGGTAGATCTTATTTTCCAGACTTTCACCAGCTTCAGCGGATGGTTTATCAGTCCCTGAACACCCAGACATACCCAGAAGTTCAATGGGAAAGTCAAAGCAAGACCCTTCATCACAGAGTGAAGCTCTTACAAGTCCTGGCTACCAGGCTGAAGTCTCTTTCCTTGCCTCATTCATAATCAACTGAGAGCGTAACTGTGAACTTAAATTACTCTGCAGCTCGGGTTCAAGCAGTGATGATCTGTTATTCAATCTGTTGTCAGCTTTAACTAACCTCAGATGTGAAAAAGGAAAAGAGTGCTCTGTTGTTTGCACCACGGTCATCAGACCATGGTGCCAGCTGCCGACTGGTCTCTGGCAAAGGTATGACTGACATGATCTCTACCTGATGGCCCTTCAGCGCAACCCTGATGTCTCCATGCCCAGGTGCACAGGCAAGAGCATGGACGTCATAAACAGACTGATGCAGCACCTCACTCTGTCACGCTTCTTCTGTGCCATCACCTTAGTTTTCTTTCTAGGGTGTTTTGTTGTTGTTGCTATTTTCCATTTTGATGTACCGTGAAAAAAAAATTTGAAATATAATTTCTCTTTTCTAAGCATTCCTGCAGATACTTATAGCTATATTAATATATAATATTTTGTATTAAGGACACAGGGATAAAGCTTTGTTGAAACCAGAGCTGATAAAAATTTCTTGGTGTCTTAGTGGAAAAACAAAAATTATTTTCACTAAAACATTCCTTAGATCTGGGGGAGTTTCTTTCATAGCTTTCTTTCCACACCATCTCTTGTAAGACAGACTGCAAGCAGACATGGTGTCAATACACAGTTAAGAGGAGGAAGACATGGGAAGGTTATGTAGCTGCCCAGCTTTGAATATCAGTATAAAAAAGGAAGTTAGCTATTAGTGCAGTGTATTTGACAAAGCAGATTCCTCTTCTACTACCTGACTCTCACTAGATTAGCTTTCATACTTTTAAAATCATAACTTAGACTTCAAGTCTTTCCTTAATTTCTTAAACACTTTATTCTTTTATCAGCAGTGATGAGTTTGGCAGGTAAGTATGTAGTAAAAGCTGAGGTGTTAGCATAGGGTGACCCATTATTTTATTGCTTAGTACTGGAAATATCCTGAGGAATTCACTGCTTCAATAACATTTAAAAACTTCTAACTACCTTCTCTATAGTTCAGACTGTGGTCATCATAGCCATACTTCTGCTAGCTTTGGGTTGCCAGTTTACAGGTTTGAGACCTTATTTTCAATGTATCTAGGCATGCAGGACAATTTTTTTTTTTTTTGAAGAGTAAATATTGATATTGTAGCAGTGGAAAAACTCAAGATAAAACATATATAATTTAAGTGCAATTTTTCTCTCTCAAATGAGAAAATTTTTTTTTTTTTTAACTGGGCTTGGACAGAGCATATGTACCCCAGAAGCACAGGCAGAAGATTAGACCAGGCTGGCAGAAGAAACAGTCATATTGCTATAATGCTGAATGTTATGAGAATTACCTGACAAGGGTTGTCATAGATTTTACTGAGCTGCATTTTTCAAAGTCAAGATTGAACATTACCAGAAGATGTGCTGCAGTTCAAACAAAATATTTCAGACATCTATGATATAGCCTAGGTACCAGATTGGACAAGATATTCCTAATGCTCTCTCCCAGCCCTGAAAGTTCTGAATAAGAGCTAAATGGCCTTATGGACTGAGATAAGATCATCTCAGTGTGCATCTGGGATGCACAAGCTTGATAGGGACACAGAGGAAAAAATATTAAGCACTCTACTGCTTTAAGATCTGTAAATGTAATGTTGTTTGAGACATTTTTGGTAGTTAAGAAATAGTTTTTGCTCATTATCCTTCTTTTAAGGCTTTTTCATTTGTTTGCTTCACCGAAATGTCTCCTGAAGAAGTTGACTAGAAAACCAGAGATTGCATAGCTAGTTGGATCCTGAGTGCCTTTCCAAAAAGATTATGAATTGGGATGGGGTAAAATGTACAGGTACAACAAGGGTAACGTTTGCATAGAATTTATGGAGAATTCAACAAGTCTTTTAGACTTAAAACTCCCCATTAACAGTATAAATTACAAAAACTTTGTCACAGCAACTCTATAGACACAGTGATCTAGTTTGATTACTTGTTCAACCATGTTCTAAATTTTTAAAAATGTTAGTCAGAAAAAAAAATGGATGGTAGCCATTTTAAAGCATGCGCTGAACAGAAAGGAAAATCCTGCACCTTTTTGAGTCAAAGGAAATACGGTTCTCCTACACGATGTAACTTCTCTGTTAGTTGTGTCTGTTTGGAAACCTCATTATTCAATTTGGAACCTATTACATATGACCATCATAAATGCGTTCAGTTAAAACCAGAAGAAAAATGCCATTTAATGATAACAGATTTCTTTGAGTAGAGTTTGGATCCTTCAACGTTTCTGATATGGAATTCATTTTTTTATTTTTCGTAGCAAATTGATAATCAGAGGTACACATTATTGTTAAAAACGTGTTTGCATTTTAAAATAAAATAATAATTTCTAGGAGAACAGCAAAATATTGTGCATTGTTGATTCAAGTGACACACCTAGGTGCACGAAGATATGGCAATTACAGTGGAACATAATATATTATTCAAGCTATAGTGACAACACACTATAAAATTTTATTCTAAAGTTACAAATATTCTATGTATTCTTCATTACTTCATTACTTCTGGACAAAAGTTTTATGCATAAAGAATTTAAATATACCATTTACACTGATGGTTTCATTTATTCTGTATTTTACATAGAGGAAATGTGCCAGTTCATTTTAAATTCTTCAATCTTACCACAAATTTTAGTGGTGCTTCTCACTACTCCATAAAGCAATGCAGTCGTTTCACTGTGGTTCACTGGATCAACCTATCAATATCATAGTAGCTGCAAAAAAATAGAATTATTATAGAGACCAATTTATACAAAAGACATTCTAAATAGTTCTGTGCTGCCACTATATGAACTAAGCAGCAGACAATCTTTTTGATATGCACTGCTGACAGTTAAAAAAAGAGATGAAAATGAATGAATTGGGTCAACAGCAACAGGGATTGCAGTGGAGAAGAGAAGCACAGAATCCTCTCTGTACATACATATTTCCATGGCAGGTTCCAGCTGCAATCAGCTTATGTCAAGAACTGAAGTTCGTTTGAGTTTTTTTTAACTTTTGTGATGGTTTCCAAAATTGCTTTTCTTCATCATTTCAATTTAAATTCCAGTTTCAGGCTATTGCAACATAAGTGTCTGAATTTTGCTGTAAGTTTACATTGATGTAAAAGTAATCTTTACATAATCATACACAGGATATCAATATTACACCAGAGATATGAGTGACATCTATGATATTAAAATAAAAGTATGTTTGAGAGCCACTTAGCTTTATCAGTATTTTAACTATGCTTAACATTTTCTCAGAACAAGTAAGAGAAAATAAAGGGAGTTTCTGAGCACTTGAGTGAAGCCTGAAATAGCTTTATCCCATAGGGTACTTTCAATTTTTAGGACAATATTAATAGCACTATATTAATACTAATATGACTATATTAATTTCTCTAAGGTACAGTAGAGGCTTATGCTTCACCTTACAACAAAAGCTTTATTTTATAGTTCAGATTAAAACAAATTCCCTAGCTATGTATATTGAAAACAGCAAAATTCTCCCAGTAAATAGTATTTTACTCCAAAAATAGTTCTATTGACCCAGGATGACCAAGAACTGATGTATTATTCAGCATGTTTGAGTGGTGTAGGACTCAGCCCTTAGTTGCACAAGAACATGAAAAAAATTTCCTCATGTAAGATATTTAACACTGAGGGTAAAGTTGAGAAAAGAATTTTTGCTTGCTAATTGCCCATTTTTCTTGTAGTAAATAGGTCATTCCTCATTTGCCTTTCAGTAGCATTAACAATTCTTCTAACCTCAGTTATGCTCCACTTTAGTCAACTATTATATAAGCTAAATTACCTTGTTATCCTGCTGGTACTGCAGGTATGCACAATATAGTGTATACTGCTGTTTGTAAGGAAGTTGGAACCTTAATTTCTGTTTGCTTTTAAAACTGATCACCTGTAATCATAATTCTTGCTCTTCCCCAGATATTACTTTTTTTTTCTCTTTTTTTTTCTTTTTTTAAAGGTAGTTTGAAAACTAAAGGTGGTTTGAAAACTAGAGATGGTTTGAAAACAACTTTTGGAAGTGCCATGAATTTGATGAAATGTATTTGTGTTTGAGATTTATACTGTGAGTGTGTGTATGTGGTTACTCTGGCTTTTATTCATGTTAACAATTGTGCATGTTAAACTTAACCTGGCATTTTATGACCTTTTTTTTTTAATTTATATTTTTTAATCCATATTTTTTACTATCTTTATTAAATTATCCTGACAAAATTTCACCTTCCTAATCATCCTATTCCTAATTATCCTTTTTCTAAGCATCAGCTTTCTTCAAAATACTCTACAGTGAATGCAATAGAATTGTTATTTACTAGATTGCCAGTTGTTGGTGGGACAAATTGCATGTTGTATTTTGTATTTTGGATGTTGGGTTCTGAAAAGTGGTAGAGGTTTACTCATAATATGAAAGGTGAATTTTTATGTCTAACAGACAAGAAAATATTAGTGAGGTAAGATGAAAATAGAAACTATAAAGTGCATATATGGAAAGATATGTGAGAGAAGGGTATGATTACATGAGCCTTGACAGGGAGAGATAAGAACATAAAAGTTGATAAAACACAGGATTAAAGAGGGTTTAGAAACTATCCACAGTTACAAGAGATGCTGAAGATTTCAGCAGTGATTATTCAGTATTTGCATTCTGGGATGTCAGAATAAGGGAGAAAAAGTAGAACAGGAAACTCAGTGGGTATAGTGAGTTGGAGTGTACAAATGCGAAAGAGTTAGAGACATCAACATTGCATAAATAGAAAAATAATTCTGAAATTTAGAAGCACAAATTGTTAGGAAGTTAATACAATTAAAACTCTATATAACTTTGGCAAATATGTTTTTGATGCATAATAGTTTTGCAAGGGATTCTCATTTCTCTACAAGGAACAAAATATCATAATACTCAGTGTGGGATGCATAGTGACTTTTATATTTCGTATTTCCAAGGCATAATATTCATTTGGATGAATCACTCTGTCAGATTTTTGTGTTGATGTCCTTGTTTCACACAACTTGGGAATTGCTACTCCTCACCAATCTGGCCAGTTAAGGAAATACTTCTAGTACAGTTACCACCTAGAAGAGATGAGCATAGGCAACTCACAGGGTGGGCAAATAAAAAAAAGTATGATTAAGTGAGATTTATTAGAGTCCTATGTGTCACTGAACAGCAGTCCAAGATCTGGTGTTTCTTCGCTCAAGGTGCATTTCTTTCATGATGTTAGGTGAAGGCTTTATTCCCCATTGTTTTCTTCCTTCTGCTTCCCTGCCTCATCATTCATTCTGTATAAATCCATAATTAATTCATTCTGTCCAGTCACAATCATGACAGTTTATTCTCATTTTGTCACTTCTTTTATTTTTTTGCACTCTTTAGAACTTGTCACATTGTCATGAGATTAGATTAACACTAGGTTAGGCTGAGAACAAGCAATACCGTCTTTGTTCCCAGGTCAGCTTTTCATCAATTCCTTGCTCACTAATTTTTTGTTCAAGTGGTCATTATTCATGTGGCTTCTGATATTATCTATGTAAAAATGCCTCTCACTGATTCTGTAAAGTGTGTTTCTAAATGATGTGCTGCAAAATGTCTAGTAATCTTCACCTACATAGTTATCTGTAGAAAAAACAAATATAGCACAAACATTCCAGATGCAGAGAACTGTCAGTTGTAAATAGTGACAAAAGAGAAAGACACCTCAATAATATATTACTGGAAATAATCAGTTTAAGATTTTTCTAGAGGAGACAATCTAACATTGACAGAAAAGAATGAAGTCTCAATACCTAACAGCTCACTGATTCTTTTTAACTATATCATTTTAGGCCAACAAAACTCATTATTCTACAACCCTTAGACACTTTTCTAGCCTGTGTGCATAAGACAGCTGGTATTTATACTATCTTTCTCTTTGAAATCAGCTACTTATTGCAGCAACTGTGTTTACAAAAAGAATTAGGTAGTTCATTGCACTCAACTGCTTTTCACACTGAATTTAGTTTAGGCCTTCAGATACATGGAGTTTACTGATGACTTCACTAAAAGTTGAGCATATTTACAAAGCCAAACTCAAACCCAACAGGTTTATACAAATGTAAGCAAGTTTATACACATACATATGCTTAGATATATTTCTGTTTCTTTTTCAGGCAAACCTTTTCTAAGCTCTTCAGAAAAGGATTATATTAACACAGAGGAAAAGAGTTATTATTAAAAAAGCAGCAAATCAAAATCACATTTGACTACTCAAATTCATTGTGACAGCCGTGTACTAAGTAGTAATAAAAAAAACCCCAAACAAAATAAAACAAGACACCTTCCTCAAATTAACAAATAAACAAAAAAAAACCCCAAAAACGAGGCAATTTAGTTGCACCTGGAATTTCTTCAATCTTATCCTGGTGGCAGTTCTTGGGACAGTTAGTAGAAAACAGGTTAAGGAGCCAAGGCACAGTATATTTGTATTAATTAAATTACTACAGTTTGTTCTAGATCAGCACATGCAGGTTATGAAAGAGATAAAGCCCTGATGAACATGACACAGTTATACCATGCTGATAATATCTGGTTGTTGAATGCTGCTAAATTGTTGTCCTTATGACTATCGCTTTAGTTAATTTAAAAGCATGCAAGTGAATTGGAACGCTTTTTAACATGATAAAGGCAACAGATGTGCTCGGAAAACCAAAGGGCTCATTTACAGTCTGTCAGGTTTTGGGATTGCTGGCAAAGGGCAAGGATTTTAGGTTGGTTTTTTTTTTAATTATGCGAAATGGCAGCTCAGCTGACCAAGATGATAGTGAGCTATTGTTATCAAGTGGATTTGCAGCACAACAAGAAAAACTGATACATACATCAGTGCAATCTGAAAATATTTTTCACAGTTAGAAATGTTAAGGTTATTTGGTTGTCCCAACTAAACTATGTCCTTAGAGACATCATAAACCAGCCATGGAAATCATCATGTGAAAATCTTCAATGTTTTTTGACAGTAGTGTGTAGGGGACAAATAAGGAAAGGACAGATGAGGAAAGGAGCTGTAACTCTTTTACGTGCTCTGTCAAGCTGGTAGGCAGCTGAATGTCTGAATGCAGTTACAAAAGCATGACTTTGCACAAAGTTTTCTGTAAGCACACAGAGAGGGCTAGTTTGCTGCTTCCCCCACCTCCTCCTTTTACCTCTCATTAATATATAATTTCTTCTTTTTCACAGGACCTTTTGTACAAATTGAGTCATAATTTCTCTTTTTCCTTTTTTGCTCTGTCTTTGATGATAGTTATTTAGGTGTCAAGAAGTCATAACATCTTTGTATCTCCTGATAGCTTTAACAAACACCTCTCTATAAAATGCCTGCAAAATTCTTTCTACATTCTTTATATTAACTCATGAATTTGTGTCATATGACACTGTTGTGGTTTAATCCCAGCCAGCATCTAAGAACCATGCAGCCACTCACTCACTCCCCTCCACCCAGTGGCTTGGGGGAGAGAATCGGGAAAAAAAAAGTAAAACTCGTGGGTTGAGATAAGAACAGTTTAATAGAACAGAAAGGAAGAAACTAATAATGATAATAGTAATACTAATAAAATGACAATAATAACAAAAGGGTTGGAATATACAAAACAAGCGATACACAATGCAATTGCTCACCACTCGCTGACCAATGCCCAGTTAGTCCCCGAGCAGCGATCCCCCCAGCCCCACTCCCCCCAGTTTATATACTGGACATGATGTCACACAGTATAGAATACCCCTTTGGCCGCTTGGGGTCAGCTGTCCTGGCTGTGTCCCCTCCCAGCTTCTTGTGCCCCTCCAGCCTTCTTGCTGGCTGGGCATCAGAAGCTGAAAAATCCCTGACTTCGTGTAAACATTACTTAGCAATGACTGAAAGCATCAGTGCATTATCCACATTCTTCTCATACTGAACCCAAAACATAGCACTATACCAGCTACTAGAAAGAAAATTAACTCTATCCCAGCTAAAAACCAGGACAGATACCCATATGACATCCCCCAAAAATCTGTGGAATAATGCAGAAGAAAAAATTTCTCATGACTTGCACTGGTATTAAGAAATATTCGTAATTCTTATTTGATTTGATTTGATTTTATATGGTCAAATATTTTTCTGAGCTGAGACATAGAAAGACTTTTTTAAGAAAATCATTTCTGGGTGAGCATGAGACAGCCAGCCACAGAAGACAATACCATGCAGGGGGAAATATTCCTTCCAAATCCTTTTATCTTTACATGTATAAGTGGCTTTGTGTTTTCAAATATGACAAAGTAATTAAATAACAACAGTCATATTAATGATAAAAAGGTCCATGGGGGAAAGGGTATTATTTGTGTCAATAGCTACAAATTTAGAACAAGTGACTTCAGTTCTCTCCTTGGACACAATTTTCCATATGTCTTTAGTTGTCACCAACAATGACATTTCATAAGTACCTGGGCAACCTAGGCCTAGCAATCCATTTTCAGAAGTCATGTAGATAATCAAACTGAACTTTCAAAAGGGAATAAGCTCTTTTTCACAATGGTACTCTGCAGACTATAGAGTAGCTGTAGCTAAAACTCACATTACTAGCTGACTGACAGCCCCCCCCCAAACCAACAACAATAAAACCCTAGGAGCTTAGATGTCATCTTGAAAATGGACTTTGGAATCCTTTATCACATAACGCTGCCTGATTATTTTTTTTTAATATAAATTTCTGAATGTCTGTTTTCACCATGTTTACAGAGAGAGAACAATACCCCCCAGATTTGTGGGTTAGGATATATTCATTAGTGGCTGTGAGGTTATCACAAATTTTGATAAGGAAGATTTCAAACAGATAAATGTTCAGTGACTACATGTCTTTCTTTTACGTTTGGCTAGCATTAAAAAAAAAAAAATCACCCATTTGCCTTGGAAACTTGTAGTTCTAGAAGGATGCCACTTCTTGAAAGACGAGGGGTTATGCCTCAGGAAAGCAATGCCTCCTAAGAACTCACATTAAGCATGTTTTATCAATTAGTTTTATGTATAAGAATGCAGATACAAACCAAATACAACAAACTAAACAGTGGATGATTACTCTGTTTTTCCAGTGTAATGTTACAGAAGTGGTATTCATACTCAGATCTAAAGCACTTGAGTATCTTCCTGCTGAAGTTGTGCTCCAGCAACTGCTTCTTAACCACCCCCTTGCAGTAAGTACTCTCCTCTGCTTTATAGCATGCTATCCAGATATGTGGTATTTTGAAAGGACATTGTTCAGAACAGCACACCTGTATTGCATCCTCTCCCCAGTTTCATAAATGTGTTGTAATTCAAATAATCTAACCAGAAAATTTGATGGCTCACTGGTCTTGGTATAATTTACACCTTTTTGATAAGAACAATGCTTTTACTTTAATTTATTGTTTTCACTGAAGATCAAACCTTTTTGTCTAAAATGTAACTTCCTCCACAGTACATTTAAGCTTTTTTTTTCCATGTTTCAATCTCAGTTTACAGTCCTGAGATTAGTGTTTTTAAATATATTGCCAATGCCAGGTAATAGGATATTACTGAGCCAAAGTTTTATTTGCATTAAGAAGATATTGTGCATAATCTCTAGCAAAAGGTAGATATCTCATCTCTAGCCACTAGATCTGATTTCTTGTATACCCTTTAACATATAGACATATACGTTAAAGAAAAATGTACAAATTCAATTCCATGGGAGTGGGTAGATTTAGACAGTACATATAACTTGAGAAGAAGTGTGTAGGTCTGGGGAGGCGTTTTCTTCAGCAACGACATATTAGATTTTCTACTTTAAAGACTGTGTGTTTCCATATCTCAAAGAAAAATAAAAAGCCCCCCAAAAAGCTTGTTATTATTGTGTAACTGGTAACATAATGAAAATGTTCTTCATTTATCTTCACAGCACAGGAATGTTAACTAATATGCTGTGTTTTTCTGGACTTAGCTATCACTCTCTGGGTGTGTCTGTTATGATGAATATTATGAAGATTTTATCCCCAGCCCTGGCATTTGTCCATATGTCCTGGTTTCAGCTGGGATAAAGTTAATTTTCTTTCTAGTAGCTGGTATAGTGCTATGTTTTGGGTTCAGTATGAGAAGAATGTGGATAATGCACTGATGCTTTCAGTCGTTGCTAAGTAATGTTTACACGAAGTCAGGGATTTTTCAGCTTCTGATGCCCAGCCAGCAAGAAGGCTGGAGGGGCACAAGAAGCTGGGAGGGGACACAGCCAGGACAGCTGACCCCAAGCGGCCAAAGGGGTATTCTATACTGTGTGACATCATGTCCAGTATATAAACTGGGGGGAGTGGGGCTGGGGGGATCGCTGCTCGGGGACTAACTGGGCATTGGTCAGCGAGTGGTGAGCAATTGCATTGTGTATCGCTTGTTTTGTATATTCCAACCCTTTTGTTATTATTGTCATTTTATTAGTATTACTATTATCATTATTAGTTTCTTCCTTTCTGTTCTATTAAACTGTTCTTATCTCAACCCACAAGTTTTACTTTTTTTTTCCCGATTCTCTCCCCCAAGCCACGGGGTGGAGGGGAGTGAGTGAGTGGCTGCGTGGTTCTTAGGTGCTGGCGGAATTAAACCATGACACCATATTTACTTTATGACTTAAGGGTCTCTATGTGTCTATGCAACAGCTCTATTTTTTTTCTTTTTTTGACCACTGAGCAGTGCCCTTCCATTGTTTCTCCACTTTTCTACACATATGCAGTGGCACTGATATAACAAGAAGCTTTGTTTAATTATTACTAGGACTTGCCAAGAAATATGTATTATTTGGTACTCCTTTCTTAACTTTTTATTGTGCAAGTTTCTCGAGTTTTTACCTCTTAACATAAATCTTCTTGCTCTCATTGGCTGTTAAATATTCATAATGGCAATCCATTTCTTCCAATATTCATTGCAAAGTTTCATGATTTTAGGCATTTCAAACACAGGTTTGGTTTCGTTATTGTTTTTATCCTTCTGCCAAGCATCTACATTTAACTTTACCTTTCCCTAGTAGGTGCATAAAGTAATCTATTAGCACGTTGTCCAACCTAGCAGAGTATGGTGTCATAGTGTGAGCTAGGTTTTCCTTTTATTCTCTCTAGTGTATATGTAGGTTACTTCTGTATTTGTTACTTGTGAGATACCAATATCAACATCAATATGAATATCGATCAAAATCATGCATTTTTCTTTACCATTGTATGTCTCATGACTATCCTTTTCCTTGTACTCTCTTGCAAGAAAAAAATACTGGAGCAGTACTGATGAATTCATATTTAAAAATAATTCACTCTTGGCACTTAGAATCATAGAATAGTTTGGGTTGGAAGGGAACTTTTAAGCTCATCTAGTCCAACCTCCCTGCAATGAGCAGGGACATCTTCAACTAGACCAGGTTGCTCAGAGCCCTGTCCGACCTGGCCTTGAATGTTTGCAGGGATGGGGCATCTACAGCCTCTGTGGGCAACCTGTTCCAGTGTTTCACCACCCACATTGTAAAAAATTTTCATCCTTATGTCCAATCTAAATCTACCCTCCTTCAGTTCAAAACCATTACTCCTTGTCTTACTGCAACAGGCCCTGCTAAAAAGTCTGTTCCCATCTTCCCTCTAATACCGCTTTAAGTACTGAAAGGCAGCAATAAGGTCTTCCCAGAGCCTTCTCTTCTCCAGGCTGAACAACCCCAACTCTCTCAGCCTGTCCTCACAGGAGAGGTGCTCCAACCCCCTGATCATTTTTGTGGCCCTCCTCTGGACCCACTCCAATAGGTCCATGTCTTTCCTGAACTGAGGACCCCAGAGCTGGATGCAGTACTGCAGGTGGGGTCTCACCAGAGCAAAGTAGAGGGGCAGAATCACCTCCCTTGACCTGCTGGGCAGACCTCTTTCAATGCAGCTCAGGATACAGTTGGCCTTTTGGGCTGCAAGTGCATATTGCTGGCTCATGTCCAGCTTTTTGTCCATCAATACCCCCAAGTCCTTCTCAGCAGGGCTGCTCTCAATCCCTTCATGTCCCAGCCTGTACTGATACCCCCAATGCATGTGCAGGACCTTGCACTTGGCCTTGTTGAACCTCATGAAGTTCACATGGGACCATTTCTCAAGCTTGTCCAGGTCCCTCTAGACGGCATCCCATACCTCAGACCTGCCTGCCTCACCACTCAGCTTGGTGTCATCTGTAGACTTGCTGAGGGTGCACTCAATCCCAATCTCTATGTCACTGATGAAGATATTAAACAGTACTGGTGCCAGTACAGACCCCTGAGGGATGCCACTTATCACTGATCTCCATTCGGCCATTGAGCCGTTGACCACCACTCTGGACATTACCATCCAACCAATTCCTCATCCACCGAATAGTCAATCCATTAATCTATATCTCTCCAATTTAGGGAGAAGGATGTAGGAGACAGTGTCAAAGGCCTTACAGAAGTCCAGGTAGATGACATCTGTAGCTCTTCCCTTGTCCACTGATGTAGTCACTCCATTGTAGACCACTAGGTTGCACAAGACTTGCCCTTGGTGAAGACATGCTGGGTCTCTTGAATCACCTTGCTGTCCTCCATGTGCCTTAGTATAGCTTCTGGGAGGATCTGTTCCATAATCTACCCAGGCACAGAGGTGAGGCTGACAGGTTGGTAGTTCCCAGGGTCTTCCTTTCTACCCTTTTAAAAAATGGATGCAATGTTCCCCTTTTTCCCATCACTGGGGACTTCACCTGACTGCTGTGACTTTTCAAATATCATGGAGGGTGTCTTGGCAACTACATCAGACAATTCCCTCAGGACTCTGGGATGTATCTTGTCAGGTCCCATAGACTTATGTATATCCAGGTTCCTCACGTGGTCTCAAACCTGATCTTCTCTTACAATGGGAGGGATTTTGCTCCCCCATTCCCTGCATTGAGGTCTATCCACTCAAGAGGTGTGGATAGACCAGGTCAGAAAAAAAAAAAAAGTTTTCCAGATATTAACAGGACAAAATTTGGGGACTACCTCAACCCATTTGGAGAGTCTGAAATTTGCTGTGTTCCAGAATCTGCCGTCCAGACAGTTTGGTGCCCCCAGGAAAATAAAATTTAAATATTTAAATTATTTCCACTGGCCAGGTGCCTACACTGTGATTCAAATACTTTATCTGAGACCACAGCCCAGGAAAGGGGCTGTGGTAGTGCTTACTTTCTGTAAGAAGAGTTAGAGCACTTTTCCAACACCTTCCACTGGAAATCTGTGTGTGAACCTTTTGATCCCAAGGTTTGAAATCGGCATTGGGCTGCTATACAAACCTGAATATAAGAGTCTTTTTGTGTGAATGGGAATGTGTGTTTAAGTATGCTGTAGCGTTATATTTCAGATTTTTATAAGGAAGTGGAGCAAGGACAGGTGGCCCACCCTTATTTTGCAGTTCTTGTATGTTGCAAAAGATGATTAGCCTATTTTTCTTTTTATTAAAAAAAAAATCCCCAAAGAAAAGTGATAACAAGGTAATTTCTTTCTAACATATGGAAGAATAACACACAAAAAGTACTATGATTAACTTGATCACAGTTCATTTCAGCCTAAGACACCAAGAGTGTTACTTCCATCTTCATTCTGGCAAGAAACCAGCATGCTTGTACACTGGCAAGGGAGACAGATGTACTGGATATAGACAACTATACAAGTAGCGCTGCCAAGGAAATTCCAATAACAAAGAATTATCCGGGTGACTAAGAACATCAGCCAGATGAAGATGGCGACATAGATTAGGCAATTCTCCCAGAGAAATTGTAGCAAATTATATTATTTAGATGCTACTGATATTAAGGTAGGAAGATGAAGTAATTTAAGTCATTAATAGAAAAAATCAAGGGAGAGACACCAAGATGGACTTTTTTTAGTCCAACTCTCAGTCAGTTTCCTGATAAATAGTTTAATTTTGGGTTGGGTTTTTTTTGTTTTAGTCAGAACAATCTAGAACAAAGGAAGGAGTTAAACAAGAAAATCACACTGTCTTCAGTAAAGAACATTTCCTCTCATATTTCTAGGGAGTTTTATTCAATGTTTGATTTGACTGTAGTAGAGAGAAGGAAATGCTTCCAAGGGAGATTGCTGTCTGAAATTCCTATCAGTGAGATCTTCTGTTTTCCTTTTATGCATCTATTTTGTCACTCCTGGAGAGAGGATTCAGAGGTAGATGGAAAAGCATTCTCATTTGATGTTGTTCCTGGAGACTGAAAGAGTTAATGTCTCAAACACTGTGATGGGGCAAGTTCTGCTTAAAGACAAACCCCGCACAGCAAGGAACCAAGGTGAAAAGCCCATCAGCTCAGACATCAGCAACAGGAGGGGGAAGGCGTGCTGGAGGATGCACAGCTCCCTGTTCTGATACAAAGATCAAACAATGGCCATGTCTGCAGGCAAGAAGTTACTCCACAAACGACCCCCAAGCCCAAAGGCTCACAAACTGCTCATTAACCTGAGGAGTTCGGGTGCCCACCCGAAGGAGGGGCAAGGATGATAAAAGCACACAAACTGAAGCCCCGGGTGTGCAAGCCCACCGGGACTGGACCCCTCGGCTGACTGAACCAATGCTGGACCCAGGACCAGTGAAATCTTTCTCTCTTCCTTTTTCTCTCTGTGTCTTCTCTCTTTCCTTTTCCTTTTCCACAATCCCTACACCTCATCTGTTTCAAGATATAAACCGTTGACCAAGTCTGAGACTAAGAGTAGATCCAGCCACCCCTAGACCCTTCTCTGAGGAGGAGTCTGAAAAGCAAGGGGGTCTGCTCTGAACCTCGTGACTCAGCGGGAGGGATCTCCTTATTCCCTGAATTGATGTATATGGTTACACAGTTTACACAAGTAGTCTTATGCCAATTCCTGTTGTGAGAAACCCTGCCACCTACTACCACGCCTCCCCCAGTTCAGTTTGGTTCTGTCATGAATAGAATCTTTAACTGATCATTTGGTGTCGTTTCACCTTAATTTAGCCCGAGGGAATTTCGAATTAAACACAACTCCCTGGTCTGTCCAGTCTGGGTCGTGACAGAGACCCGGGTTTGGACACTGTCAGTGAAGGTTTGCTATGTGATCTCTTGGTAAGAATAAACTGATGCAAAGAAAATATTCAACAGGCACTCTAAAATGCTTTGCTGGGGTATAGATATTTGGAAATATTTTTCTGAAAGAGTGCTTGCCCTGGCAGATCAACCCTGAAATGACACAGAGACTCCACTTTCCATTAACAGATATTAGAGACATACAGTACTGAACTGTGGTTTTAAGCCCTAAGTGAGTCTCACAGGACCAAACCTGAAGGTCTCAATAGGATGTCCAGTCTGATTTAGTGAATACTGACTAGAGCTGGAGGGGGAGTAAAAAGTCAAAGGAATAAAAAGTGATATTACTGTTCTGAAGCAGGAAGATAGTATTTGAGAGTGTTATTTTTGGTATTAATTATGCCTTACTGATCAAAAATATTCTTTCTTTATATCTTGATCTTATAAAATCACTGCACATGTATGTATGAGGCATTAATTTTCACTCACCGGTCTTCTCAGATGACATTCTCCATACTCGACACATAGCCATCTACAGAGTTAAGAATGATTCTTATAAGATCCACCTCATCCAGTGCCTTCTTGTAGGATTTCTCACCACCCTCATTCTTTTTATGTTTCTCCATTTTCCATCAACTCAAGCAGGCTTGAGGTCATGAACTTGGCAAACTTTGAAGCAGTTTGTTTTGAAGTAAGTTTACCTAAAGCCTGCCTTCTTTCAATTGGTGAGATCTTTGCAGATATTACTAGGGGACAAAAGCTCTCTGTGAAGCTGCGGTCATTTTATTTGTGATTTGCATTTAAGTCACTATTTATCAGAAAGTTAAATCTGTGCTTACTTGTCACTCACCCTTACCTTTTAGGGTTGTATTTCTTTTGAATGCTTAAAAAAAAAGTTATTTAAACTTCTGAATTATAAAGCAACTTAGAAACAAATACGTGTGTGTGTGTTTATGTGTGCATAATCTATATTTAAAAATTTATTTGATATACAGTTAAAGAGGCATTTATAATTCTATATCTTCATTGACATGTTAAAAATCAACTCTGACATTGCTTTGACCTTAAAATTTCATGACAGGCAAATGAATATCGAAGTGCAAGATTAGATTTGTGCACTTTTCCCTATGTTTCACAAGCACCTGACTATTTTGGGCACTCCTGCAATCTACATTGTGAGGCAGAAAGAACTTTCAAAAGGTTAAAAATTAGCAAGCAACTAAGGAAAGGAACGGGAAGGGAAAAGAGAGTCTGACTTGTAATTCGTGAGTAACCAAGAATCCCAGAGAGACTGTTCCAACAGTATCTAATACTGAATGACAAAGATACATTTAAGGGGCATGGCACAAAAAAAAAAGACATAGAGGATGCTTTATTTGCCTTTCTTTGGACTTTGTACAACAGTGCTGGTGCCATAAGAAGTTATGAAAGTCTGACTTCACAGAAACATGGAGAAAAATTATCAGTAATACTGAGGAAGAAATACTGGGACCCTCCCCAAATAAACAGCCTCTTTAATGGAAGGAAGTGCAGTATGTTTTGACACAGCAGTTTGAACAAATTCCTCCCTTTGTGACAATCTGTGTTTTTATAGATATTATGAATAGATAAATTAACCCTGAATTTTTGAACAATTAAAGTTTTTCTGTTCTTTCAACTAAAAGAAAATGAGAAGCAAACCAGGATGTGTCCTTTGTATAAAGAAGTCTAAAAAATATAGCAAACTTCAGGACTCTTGTAGACAAGGGAAAGGCAGAAGATATAAAGATAAACCTGGAATAGTGGTGACTGGTGCACTATTCCCCATTGCTATCTCTTCAACAACAAAGCAGAACACCATTTAATCCTAATCCAAACCAGGTGACTTCCTCCTCAAAATCCTGACTGTGTTCATTTCTCATGCTGTAAATTGAGTTTACAAAGTCAAAAATACTAAATGTGCACAGTTCATATATATGTGTTTGATTCATCTGGGCTATCACATCCTGCTACCTTCCTAGCTAGTAAAAAGAGAAAGGTTAATGTTGCTAGTGGAAAGACTGACTTTTCCACAAAATTACCACAACTACTTACATTTCCCCAGTTCCACCATGAGGTAGGTGAAGATTCGCAGTTTGTAAAGGCAGGCCCTACACAGGACTGACATTACATTGCTATCACAATCAATATTTCAGAATCTATGCAATTTATTTCAGTATCTTGTTGCCAAAGATAAAAGCGTATCCTGAAGCCTGTATAATTATGACTGTGGCAGTAACTTAAACTGAAATTAAAAAAACAGGAGTAAAAAGTAGATAGAGAGTAGTAGTTAGGTAGACATAAAAATAAAAGAAGAATACAGGAACTTCATATTTTTTTTGGAAAAGCCTAAGGTTTCTTTTCTTTTCTTTATAATTTGTTTGTTCTATTCTGAATTGTCTCTCATTGTCTGCATGAAGACCTGCATAGATACCATTATTAATTTAAAAAAAAAAAGGAAATATTAGTATAATTCTAGTTTCAGCACCCAGTTGAGTTCTACTTTTACTGTATAGCAAACTTTTCCATACACAGCTTCATGTAAAGAAATCAAGGTTCCTCCTTGACTCCTTCTTTCTGCCTCTCATCTCAAGAACTCAAGAGAAGCAGTAAAGACCACTGTTCCTCTAAAGAGTATAGTTTGTTATTTCTACTTCATTCAATTCCACACAGATTTATCTCCACAGAAAAGACAGTAAATAATCAGAATTTATTTCTGAGACCTTACAGACCTTAACAAGATTTGCAGCAATTACTCTCCTCAGCCTTTCTTTTTGTCCATATATTGCTGTTTCTATATTTTCTGCATTCCAGAACAATTCGAGTCCTGAAGCGGTCGTTTTGTAACAACCTTCACTCACATGTAAAACAAGCGATTCACTACATGAAGTTTAAACTAAACCACTGTGGATTTTTCCTAAGCTGAGCATGCAAGCTAAAAACCTATATTCTGAAAACTGGGAATTCATTTTTGCATCCATCTCTTTGTAGATGCAAGCTTGACAGTAAGCTTTTTCTTTTTTCCCCTCTTCTTTCAGCTATGAGAATTCTCCCTTTTAAGCTGGCTAGTCATATCTAGATTTGGCAGTGAAAAAAAGCATGACATGTATCATAAGCTTCAACTCAGTTGCAAAGGTTTATGCCAGAGGCAAAGCTGCAGGCACAAATAAATAAATAAATTCAAGAGGCCCAAAATTATATTGGTGTGTAATGTCATAGTTGCTGTGGAAACCATGTTACAACTTTTTTAGTGCCTCAAAGACAAACTCCTTCTTTACTACTTTCTCTACAGCACAATATTTTAGCTGATTGTAAACTAGCAATGAACTGCTTGAAAGGCTCAGAGAGTTGGGGGTTGTTCAGCCTGGAGAAGAGAAGGCTCCGGGGAGACCTTATTGCTGCCTCTCAGTACTTAAAGCTGTGTTACAAGGAAAATGGGGACAGACTTTTTACAAGGGCGTGTAGTGATAGGACAAGGAGTAATGGTTTTAAACTGAAAGAGCGTAGATTCAGACTAGATAGGGGAGAAATTTTTCACGATGCAGGTGGTAAGACAGTGGAACAGGTTGCCCAGAGAGGTGGTAGATGCCCCATCCCTGGAAACATTCAAGGTCAGGTTGGACAGGGCTCTGAGCAACATGATCTAGTTGAAGATGTCCCTGCTCATTGCAGGGGGATTGGACTAGATGAGCTTTAAAGGTCCCTTCCAACCCAAACTATTCTATGATTCTATGATTCTACTTATGGCACATAAACAGGTTGAAAAACAACATAACGATCCTACACATTTTTCTAGGAATTAGATCAATTTAATTCTAGTTTAATGCTTTATTTTTTAGAAATTAACACATTTTTATTTTAATAGTCAGTCCATGTTCAACCTTCTTGATAAAGTGATTTTGACAACAGGTGCGTGTAAGTCTAGTTTCATAGCACTCGTGTAGGTTTATTTTTATAACATTTGTTCAGGTTCCTGATCCTTACTAACAAAAAGTAGTACAATTAATTTAAATTGCACTGTTCATGCAAGATAGGTTTTCTTGAATGAGTAAATTAGCAGAACCATGCCTCATTGCTCAGCTATGGACTGCCCTTCTGTCATTCTGCTTTGAAGCAGTTAACTTTAAATAGTTTTAAGAAGACTGAAAGGCTGCTAACACGTAAAACATGATAACTGAGTTATACAACCACAGATAAATCTTTCTATTGCTGCATAAGGAGAATAAGCTAGTATTCTAACTTAATGTGATAAATTAATAAAAAAGCATATTACAGTGCATATATTACACATGTACACCCTAGTGTATATATATCCATATATACAATGCATATATCCTAGTAACTACATTAAAATTATAATATAGTATATTACATATTATTTTATTTTACAATCTTTTAAAAAAAGCCAAAAATAACAATGTGAGAAGAAGTTTTCTGAAAGAGTCCCTAAAACATGAGGCAAATACCCAGAACAATCTTAGATTTTTCAGAAAGAATAAAAATTGATTAATTCACTAAAAACTGAGCCACACAAGACTGTTTTTCATTGGGTTTTATACTACAGAACTATTAGATATCCTTGCCAATAAAGTGTGGTACTGTAATGGGCTCTGTGTGTCTTCTGTTTTCGCATTTAAGCAATAGACCTGTGTCTTGACAATGATGCTGTCATGTGCCAGACCAGAGATAGGATGGACAGAAAGGAGTCTGAATCGCTTCTCCTTCAGTCAGACTAAGCACTCATCTTTGTAACTTCTTAAATACATTCAGCAATTGACCACGTGCTTTCTGTAGAGTGGGATAACATTGAATCTTCAGCTAGTTTTGAAGTGTATTTTCACTGAACTATACTAATGCCAAACTTCTGAGATGAACAATGTAAAAAGTAGTTTACTATTGCAATGAATATGACCACAGTTAGCGTATTTTTAATGAAGTCTTGTAATACCAAAATAATTGCATTGAAACAAAATGGTGATAATAGCAAAAGGATTACAGTCATCAAAATAACTCTTGGCTTTCTTGAAACAACTGAAGAATAGCCATACTGATTTATTTCTTCTTCTGATAGACATAACTTTAAAGAAACCAGGCAGTTAATCTTAGATCACTGCAGTGAATCAGGATGTTATTCTTCCTTGTTTTGAGTAATGAGGGTTACTTAAAATAGGGGTGACCTACCTTTTAACAACTTCAGTCTGAGACTAACATATCATTTTACAACTGCTTTGTTACGTTAAGACATTGAAGATAGTGCTTAAAGTGACTTTTTGAATATTTTAATACAATCTTGCACGGACTTTCTCTGAAGTCTGAACTTATGTATGAAATTGCAATAGTGAAATAAAATTTAAAAAGGATTTCAGAAAAATTATTGAGTTGTTTTCAGAACTTAGAATTCAAGTATGCAAAATGTAAATTATCATCAAGGTTAACAAGATCAGAAGAAAATGTCTAAAACCAGACCAGGTTTGTTTTATTCCGATTTTTTTTAAAGTAAGGTTTCCTGCATGATTATCAAATATACAAAATATTCTCTTAACATCCCACAGATTTAAGGAATATAAATCTCTGCTGAAAAGCCATTTTAATATAATGAGTCTGTCATATCATAGTGTAATTTTTAGAATAGTCCCATAGAATTTCACCTTTGAGCAGGGTAGTATGACAACAGTTGGAATCTTAAACAAGATAATGCAGTTGGAAACCTGTTGCTTCTTGCAGAAATATATTATTTCATGGTTAAATTTAAGATGATGTAGACTTATGAAAAAAATAATTTTCACCCATTTAAGAAGGACAAGACTCATCCTGCAGTTTTACTGCTGATTCTGTATCTAAGCCATAAATATCATACAGGATCTAATGGTTTACCTCTGAAACTAAACTTATAAATACTTAGCTGTGGGATAACCAAATGTCACTAAATCTGAGGATTTGTCTGCATTTTTTTTGCAGCAAGCAAAGTAATTGGTAGTTCAGGCAGCATTTGGTCAAGGGTCTTGCTTCTTTTCAGAAGTGAAACAAATTACATTCCTTTCAAAAATGTTATTGTCATTCTATACCACACTACCTAAGAATATTACTGTCACTGAGATCTTTCTGGGTTGATGAGTGAAAGGCTGGACCATCAAACAAGTTACATGAGATATGGTAGCTATCCACAGCATTGGTATGTCTTCTTGGAGTCCTTGAGCTTGTTCCTTAGTTATGTTGGTGTCTTGAAAGGTTGTGCTCAGTAGTCATGACAGGAAAACCCCTCTTATCCCTCTTCATTCAGGCAAAATTGTTCTATGTCTGTAGCACACAGGAACATCTGGAGCAGCTGTTAATGACAGACTAGCTCCAACTTTTTCAGCTAATGCCAAAATGTTTTTTACTGTAAGGTATCTTTTATCCTCTGGACATTTGAAGTTAAACATGTGAAAAATATTTTCTCAGACTATGAAATATTCACTAGGGACTATTTTTCTGTTTCCCACACCAAAATCTGTTAGTCCAGCCAGTTACTATGCTCATTGTCTCATTTTGCACAGCCCATTTTCTTTCAGTCTGTGCTATTTTTCTTTCATTTCTGCCATGAAAGCTTAGTGCTTTCTCAGGAATAAGAAAATACCAGACAAAACCTTAGGGAAATCTTTCAAAGTCGTGTGTGGAGACTGAGACAAGGGAATGCTGTGCGCTGATAGACTTGCACATTGCTTTGAAAGTGTCCTCCCACCTCTCACGTCTGTTAAGGTTTGGCAGGGGTCGTTCAATTTAACTTTTTATTACTTTATATCTTGTTTTAAAAATGAACGTACATATATTTATTCACATTCTTGAGCAAGCCAGAAGAAAGAGTCTAGTCTCCAGAAACCCATGCCTGCCTGTATTTCCCTTGGTGATTAAAAGCACTTTGGAACCCACGCTTTTCTAGTTGTTTATCTTTTCTTACTGCAGCTTGAATATGTAAGTGCTTAGAACTATGTAGTTTTATGTACAGAATGTAAAGCTGGTCACATATAGCTGTGCCGGTATTTGGACAAACCAACACCCTAAACTCAAGGTCCTCCTACTGCTTCAAATAAAAGAATCATGTGTCAGTGTGTGGGTGTTTGTGTGTGTGTGATGGTGTGCAAGTCTGTACCTAAAGGTGCAATTTCAGTATTTTGGAATATAGATTATATTTGGAAACATATATATTTTTATATATATACAAGTATTCTTGATATATCTAAGGAGAACAAAAGCAAGCATTCAGTACAGCTCCATGTTTAAACAGGTAAATCTTACAAATTTCCTTATACATGTGTGCATTTTCATTGTCAATGAAAGAGCAAAAACATTCATTTGCAGCAGTATTTAGGCTTGCTGCAGTGTGATTTAGCTGGTAAATAAAGGCACTTCTCTCAAACATGTGGTAAGTGGTAGAGGATGCAGCAGCTGTTCCAGGTTTTTATGAAGAGGAATACTGCTATTGCTAAAGCATCTCTAAAGGTGAAATATGGGAACAGAAAAGGAGTGACTAAGCTCAGGATCCTTTAGTAAAGGCGATAATCTACTGCAGAAGCAGCTTCTTTTGAATGAAGTTTTGGCTAGTGCTGGTGTGGGTTATACACAAAGGAAGAAAACATGAAGAGCTCACTGCTGCAAATTGCTCTTCAACAGGCGTTGGACACTGCAATGGCGTATCTGCAACAGAGAACAATGAAAAAATTAAATGAGGAAGAGATTGACTAAGTGACTTATGTTTTCTATTTATAACTTCTGCAATTTGTTGTCATGAAATGAAATTCATATTTTCATACACTATTTACATAAAAATGATTGCTAATGGTACAAAGTAATGTTGGTCTGTGAGTGTTTAAACATTTCAGGATGACAACTTAGGGACCCGTGTCATAGCAAATGCCATTCACTGCTTTCTTAACTAATGCTTATATCAGATTTACATGAATGCATAAACTAACAGTGTACATAATATAATCTAGACTATAAACTGCTACATAGTCTTACATATTTAAAGTGTTTAGAAGACAATGTGCATCATCAGCTGCATACAATATTTACAAAAGGTTTAGTAAAACAACTGTTTTGCAGTTCATTATATTAAGAGCATAGTGGTATTTGCTGTGCTATCTTAGGTAAATTTCTAAAAATGACTTGGAATAGTTTGATAGACCATTAGGAAAATCCTATTGTGAATAACTATGTATAATGTACAGCCTCATAGCATACGTGCATAATAGGACTTATGTGGTATGGATATAGAACATCTATTTCAGCAGAGGTGATGTTAGTAAACTTACCATCAGTATGTTTGCTGGCCTGAGAGGAAAGGCTAAGACTGACTTAGCCCCCACATTAGCAAGGCCTGTAATGCATTTGTTACTAACCTTGGCTGTGTAGCTTTTCCCTTCTCCATTCACACAGGCAGTATGTGGCAGCAGACTTTCAATTTTTGGATAGGTTGATGTAGCAATCTAAAATGTTTATTTAAAAATTTAATTAAAAATGTCCAAAAGTCTAAGAGTCTTGATTGTATTTCATTTTTAATGAAATATTAATGAAATGAGTTCAATTTCTGATTGTACTAAATGTCATTTAAAATTTGAAACAAGTCTGTAAATTAACAAAGCTGTTCATCATTCATCACAAGTCCAATGGATCAAGAACCTTATTTTAATAATATTAACTGCTTTCATCCATTTTTTTCCTCACATTTTATTTAAAAGTTCTTGTCAAGTATTTCTTCACCCTTCTCACAAACGTAACTAGCATTCAGGAATTTATAATTAGCAAAGTGAGAAAGTTATTAATTCTTCTGTAAAGTATTGAAATTTCTTGTGCTTGGGACAATGCTGTCACATAATTTACAATCAACTAAAAGTGACTATAGTAACTATGACTTGCCATTACAGTAGTACAGTAACTACGCTGCTATTACAATACTATGGTAACTGCAACACACTGCTGCTAGTGCAGCATACTGAATTGCTTGCTGAATAGTGAGCACAGTAACGTGAGAACAAGATTCTGATGTGAACAGACTCTGACCACTTTTTAATGTAACAACTCAACCTGAGTACAGTCAAGTTTTCTTCTGCCTGAGGGTCCAAAGTTGCGTGTTTCAATAATGGAAGTAAGAAAACAGAGATATGGTCAAGATATTGTGTCACTGGAGTTATTTTGTTTTCTCCATGAAACACCTAACAGTGCATCTTGTTTATTTTTTATTATGAAATGGATTAACAGTAACATATATATGAACACTTTCATGGAAAGAAAATTGACTAATATTCACTTTTATTAAAGCAAAAGTCTCAAATATTTAAATGCAGCTGAAGCTGTATGTTTCTCCAGACATGTTTGCTCATGCATACTACAACATATCCTTTAACACAAAACTACTCTGGCTAAAACAATGTAAACAAAAACACAAGGAGAAATGGTAGTGTACCATATGGGTCAAGAGATGGACCATGGAAAATCGTAGGAGAATTCCCAAAGTAGAGAATGAAATGACAAGTGGGGCTTCAAACCCAACAGAAGGGCATAGATTTGTACTGGTATTCAGAGTCGTAAGTCTATCAGCTGTAGTTGTTACAGATCACATCCACATGTTTAAATTCAAATGGAATTTTAAGTGAGCAGAGACTTAAGAATCCAGTTAAGTGTGGGAACTTGCACCATTGTTAAATGATATTCTTGGGCTGGTGCAGAGGAGATGGTAAAGAGCTGGAGCAATGTAATTTAATAATTTGTTAGTTTTTACTTTGAAACTGCTGTTAGAAAGTGAATACACAGTTTTCAGTAACTTTCTGGCAGTTAATAATAGAATATTTTTCCATAGTAAACTAATAATCTAAAAGATAATACAAAAGATAGTTTTCTGTAAGCTTTCAAAAGAATTTTCCTTTCTTTTCTTTATCATCCCCATTTTTCTTTTCTCTTCTAGACACTGTGCATGTTGAAAACAATACCTTGCTTTGAACTCAGTAAAATAGACTAGCATCTTTAACTTAATGATACTCACAAAATGAATGGCTTTATATGACAGATTCCTCAAAATCTATGCTGGAAAAAAAATTATTACCTCTGCTAGCTATATTTCTTGGCTTCACACAGACCCAAATAACTTTCTTTTAAATTTTTAATCTTTCGTCTTTTAGTTTCTGTATCTCCATACTTGTGCAATCAACTCAATATACATTTTACTTATTTTAATGTTTTGTGTTTTCTGATATATGTTTTACTTGTTCTGAAATCTTGCAATTTTTCTGTTCAGCGTTAAGTGAAGCTTGTGAGCATGACCAGCTATCACTAGCCAATAATTAGAATAATCCAAAGTTCATGGTGTTGATCAATTAGATGATTTATAAACCAATTAGACATCATGTCACAAAATCAAGACTGAATGTCTCCTTTGCACACAATATTCACATAGCTCCAAATGCCCTAGCATTCGAGAAATAGATATTGAAATTTATAATCTGCCCTGAGGAAAAACAAAATCAGTACAGACTTGGTGATGTTAAGCTAAACATATTCATAAAGCCAATATAAATAAGTTTTAAATGTATTCTGTGAGAATAAATGTCTTCCTGTAGTCTTCTGTGGTAGAAGTAAGTATAAAGAGTTATATGTGAACAAATACATCTGCAATTCTCATCACCACAGCTTCCAAACACCAATATCACAATATTTACCATATAAAACAGTGATACAGAAATACAATAGATTTCAGTTGAAAAAACTAATTTTTTTTTCTTATTGGTTTCATTTATTTATATATTGATCAGTAGTAAAATTTCCTACACAAAATTAAGATGGATACAATAAAAGAAAGTTTATTATTGTATTTAAAAATGAGACCCCACTCAAGAAAATAGGTTACTACAATACACTCAATGGGTATGCATGTGTGTTTCAGGATCTCAGTTTCAAAAATGGCTTAAACTGATCCCCAAATCTTTTCTTTAATATTTTCACCACAACTTATTATCATGGGCACATCTGATAGTATTTTTGTATTAGTCTTTCTAATATAAGACTTAGTTTTAAGCAATTTGCACTTTGTATTTGAAAGGCAAATAAATCTAGTTTACACAATAGAAATTTGTAGAAAATTTTTATCTGGTACGTACATGCATTCACACTGAATTTAGCCAAAACTATATATACTTGAACGAAATTAGCCTAGCTACTTGACAATAGTAGAAATCTTCTTTTGCATGCAAAATTATTAATGTTAATTAATTACAGCTCTATAATTCCTGATTGGTTTGTTTGCTGACTTAAAATTAATTTGAATTCATGAATTAGAATTGGAAGCACAAATAATTTATTTCTATTGGAATAATTTATTATTTTGTTATGGACCAACCCTTCCAATAATCTTGGGAGTATAGTCTCAAAAGTGACTGAATGATGGTTACGGATTTCATTCTGATAATGGTAGATAAGTATTTGCATGCATTTAAAACCTCAGAGATCATGTTATCTCACTAACCTATAGACAAATTATCAAAAAGCGAATATCATCTGGTGCAAAAACTTATATAAAATAGTGTTCATGTCAAATTATAATGGACCTTCATGTGTGTAAATGTATAAGTTTAAGGGGACAGAAGATGAGTTCATGGCCACACAGCATGATATCCACTAATAGTTGAACTGTTCTGATTCACTCTTCCTAAAGATTTGGTCCATTACTTGCAAATAAAGAAATCAACTTCCTTTTTCCCTTTTTCACAAGAAAAGACCAAAAACGTGTTTTTCTTTAGAGTGGCCAGAAGAAGACACTAGTGAAAATTCCTGTTGAAGATGCACTTGGAAAACAATTGCAATTCAGTGGAATTTTCCACATGTACTCTTAGACAAAATAATCTGAACACTAATCTGAAGACTATTTTGCTTTTGACTTCTGAAAAACCCCACTGAAATATTTTTAGAATCAGAAATATTTTGATATGGAATTGCTCCTTATATCTTCTGTGCTGTTGTCTATAGGCTAGGATCTCTTCATACAATGTCATGGCATGCTGCTTTATTAAACAATATGTAAATATTGAGTACATTAAGGTTAAATTATTAAAATAATAAATTCATTTATTAAACATATTAAATAGTACATTTTATTAAATCAGCAGTGGAATCTGGTCTTAAAGATTTTCAGACAGATTTCAGGTGATACAAAGCAACTAACTCCCCAAACCTGACATATTGGTGCCAATTTGTACCAGTTGAACAGCTGTGTACTTAGCATTTAAGTGTCATAGACTAACCTGAGGTAGGAATTTCATTGTAGAGGTGGTTGATATTACATCAGAAATCTGTTTTCAGAAGATCACATAACCAAAATGGAGAATGTGGGGTTTTTTAACTGAAAAAAAAAGACACCAATAAATCACAGAAAACCATATTGTGTTTCATAAGTTCCTTAGCAATTTCTTTTTTCATATTTCCAAACACAGATATTGCTGATGTCAGGAAGTTGTCTAAAAATATTTCTTCCTGAGTTGGATTAAAATAAAAATAAATCTGGCAGGAATTAAAATGATTCATACCTGGTAGACCAAATCTGAATATTATGAGCTTTGCACAACAGATATTTATTTACTAGCTTTCTTAAAAGCATTTATCAAAATTGTTAGAGGAAAATATATCATGCTGGATTCAACGGTCGAAGAGAGGCACACTCAATGACCCCAAGTCCAATCAGTAGCAAAGCTGAAGGTGCATCCCCAACATGGAGAATGGACAGAGCACACTTACACACCACATATGTGCATATACACATGGTAGGCCACGCAGATCACAGACTGACACTCATGGTGATGGGTTTCACATCTGGACACTGGGGCTGATGGTTCTGCTGGGACAACCCTGGCAGGGGCCTGGACAGGATTTTCAGTTCTCAAGAATCCTTAATTGGGTTCCCCTCTCCCATTGTGCTCATTCTACAGATGGACCTTTGATGGACTGATGGACCTTGTGATGGGTTTGGGGGTAGTGAGGTTATTATTTGGGCTTCTCCTCCTGCCACTGTTTCTCTGAGCTCCTTTGGGAGTATGCAGATGAGCTTTATCACATAACCTAAAAAAATCTTGGAAGTAAATATAAAAAATCTCTCAAGACATTCAAGATATATAGACAATTGTTTCTGCAGTCAAAGAAAATTGGAAGGCTGTGTTGGCTATGGAGAATGAAAGTGTTCTGCCTGTAGGAATGACTGTTAAAAAAAATCATATTGGACACTTTTCTTGAGTGGCTACAAACTGAAACAGTAATCAGAATGCACTGCAGTAACTTAATCTAATAAATACATTCATTTAAAAATTATATGACAAAATACAAGTAGGCATGCCTATGCTTCCACCAGCACACAGGGTAATCAGCAGACTCTCCCGTCAGATGGCAGGAATACTCCAAATATTACAGGTTGTAACTCTGACTGGAACCAGGTCAAAAAGTTAGTCCCTTAACCAGCCATTTTAGGCATCACATAGTCCTCCAGAACTATTTGTCCTTCATCATCATTATGATCATATTGCAGACACAAGCTAGCAACATCTCACTGTACAGTCTTCCTATGCTTATGTAAATCCCCAGAAACTGAGTCAGGGCCTGCAGAAAATAATAATAATAAAAAAAAAGCAAAAAGCTCTGAAACTCAGATTAGCTTTCTCTAATCTATGTTTTGTCAACTTCACTGTCTCACATAACTCTTGTGTGATTTATAATATAACAGACATGCTTTGAAGGTGGGAAGAACTCCATGACAGGAGATGGAAGAGGGAGGAGACACTGCAAAAAACATGTCCTTTCTAGGTCTCTTAAGAGCTATGTAAACAAATTCAAAGCATGAATGACTTATAATTAGCATTTAATTAATTATTTATAGTTATATTCAATGTAAAATATCCAAGAAAATTAGAAAGGATCAAGCTCTGTAGAAAGGAGAGGAAGAAAAAGGAGCTGTTGAATACAGCCCTTTTAGAGCAAAAGCTGCATATGTGCCAAGCAGAAGAGAGGGCTGTCATGCCAGACTGCAAGGTTCAGAGGGTCCCTGAAGACCTAACTACTAGGAAGACAGTGAAGGAAACTGAGAAAGTGGCAACAGAAGACAAGTGCTTGGGAGGAAATAGTGAAAGGGATTATTTGTTTATTTCTCTGTCTTAAAATTCTGGCAGCTGAATGAAATGCAATGGCTAATTAAAACAAAAACAACAACAAACATCACCACCTCCCAAACCAACAAAAAATCTGGGAAGAATTGCAATGGAATGAGGATAAATCTGGCTGACATCCACAATTAAAGCAAGTCAATCCATGGTACATGCCATGAAAACTAAAATGACCCTAGCAATGAATAAACAATTTTCTGCTGAAGTTGTGCGTGTCTCACTGTGATGGTGTAGCCTCAGATTTTCTGGTCACTACAACGAGGACCCTATGGTCCACATATAACTTATGGCTAAATGACGTAACTTGCACCTCATGCAGACAGCTCAGCAGAATGCAACTGAGGAGATTTGCTTGCAGCTAAGATCAATTCTATGATGAACTGACAGTCAGGGAAGAGATATTATAGTAGTTTGGGGGCTATTTAGTTTAGGTTTTGTCGATAGCTGAGCAGCCATACATTGAATGAACTGGTGCAGAACCAGAAAGATGTCTAATGTCTCCTCAAACAGCATTACTGTAGCCAGTAGCCTGTCAGGAAAGAGGCACACATCAAATGCATTTGTATCCTGAGAAATGAGATACCATCTTAGCAATGTTTTGTGTAAGTATAAATGAAATTTTAATAACATTGGCTCTCGAATACATGCTGACATTTAGATTCCCAGTACACAGCCAGAGCATTAATTATTAATTTTGTAGTCAGTAAGATGTAACTTGGTACGGAAACAAGAACTTAGAGCCATTCAGACTTCCAGTGTCTTCTCTGTTTTTAATGCATTTATTCTGAATAATTGTTTTTGTATATCTTAGTGCTATTACATATATGACCAGATCCCAGCTGAATCAGTATTAAGCTCTAACGACTGAGAAATCGGACCTTCAGCAGCCTATCAATGAAAGCTCATCAAATGTTTGTGAATGTCTTGCCCAGTAGCAACATGCAAATTGGAACTAGTAAATAGGCCAGAGGATGTGGAAAAATTTCCTGCTGACATAAAACGACATCTGTTAGCTAGGTAAGAGCAGAAGCAATGCAATCAGAGTACTGCCAGCATGACACTTACATTCAGCTCAATCTAGCATGATATGATGATCAGTTATATCACTCAGAGGTGGTTCTTAAAGCTTTGTTCTACCCTAAAGATGTAGCTCCATAAAAACGTCACGGTAGGGGTTCACATTTATTGTCTCTAAATGACTGCAGGTCAAAATTGCACATTTTACAGGATTTCTCCTCCCTCGTGCCCATAGCTATCCATTTTTATATATCAAACCTTAGGATCTGAAAGTCAAGCTGAGATTTTTTTTTTTTTTCTTTTTAATAATAGGTGTCTACTGCTTTGAGGTGAAAGATCTGTGGAACTGGTTATCTAGAAGATTTCAGTTCTGGTTACTGCTTTTATGATATGAGTGTTTGCCACAGCTATATAATTGCTGGACAATAAGTAAGAGAGTGCAAATTGCTTGAGAAAGAGCATAATCTGTGATTTGAAACAAGACAAAACAAGAACCTTTCCCTGCATAGCCCTTAGTACTGCTATGGCCATGTCTCTAAAAGAAACTGACTTCAAAATTACATGCTTCAGGTTAAAAAACCCCAAACAACAAAACAAACCCCAGAACACATGCTGGTCTGGTCTGAAATGAGAGTGTTGAACACTTAATGTGTTCAACATCCTTTTTTGGCTGTAATGAAAATAGTTCAAGACATATTTTGGCTGTGTGTTAGTTAACACTTCTTATGTTCTTCTGCACTTTGCTGTTTTTTTAATGCTTAGACTAGGCATTTGGATTGAAAGAGATTGGAGAGCTACTGCACAAGCAGCTAAAACTACATATATAGAGGAAATGGTTACTTTTGGAAAAGGACAGTGATGAGGACAAGTTAAGATACACAAATGCACACAGAGGGGGATGTGTGAACATACTCCTGTACATCTGCTACTGACATTCACTTACTCCTTTCTGAGGGCTGTGATGATCATGTAACTGATAATTATTAAAATTCCTTGCATCAGGTAGGGTAGAATGGGTTGGCATATCACACCTCTGCTTTTCTGTTTCAAGATTAGAAACTCTGCAATGTTTTGTAGGCAACAGCTCCTTTTGTGCGCTTTCAGGACACCAGTAGCGATGCAAAATCCCAGAAGACTTGATCCTGGCACCTGCAGAGGCTCAAAGGTCTTCACAACACCTACTGAGCCCTCCTAAGGCATGGTGGAAATGCAGCAGAAGCAGGGAATTATTTCCTGCAGAAGCAAAGCCAGCTGCTCCTTCCCCCCATGTAGCATAGCCCAGCAGAAGCCTGGCTCAACACAAATTCAGAACTATACTCCTGCATTTCCCTCTCTGCTCCCAGTCTTATTAAAAATGCCTCACGCCAGAGAATTCACAAAAGCTTTCAGCAGCATCTAAAATCCTAAGCAGTTGCCCAGTGAAGAGCTTTTGAGGGCCTTACCAGCTTTGCAGAAACTTCAGGGTCAGAAGCTGAAATTTTTCATTAGGGAATTGATAGTGATGCTATTATCTGCCTTCTTTTTATACTTTGTTGGCAACATATAGGTATGGCCTGAAAATGGATGTCAAGACCTTCCTCCCAAATATCCTTTCATATATAAGTGGAAACATTTGTTTTGTTGTATTTAAGGAAATTTTCAATTCTTCTCTTTTTCTGTGTATCTTCTGATAAAATACATTTTGAACCCCAAATCTTTTATTCTAGCCAGACAAATCTCTTATTTTAATCCCATTAGGACATTTGGAAAATTGTTTAGAAGGTTAATGAGTTCAACAGATGTGCATAAAAAAAAAAAAGTGTAATTGTCCTTCAGTGCCTTCAAACTGCAGGTAACTCACTAGTTTAACTATCAGCCTGTCTGCAGAATCTCTGCACTCGTTGCTAGGAATCAAATCTATTCTTGTATCAAAAGTAAGAATGAGCTACTGAGAGTAACAAACATAAATATTCAAGCCCAAGATACTGTGCTCACTAAGTCTTTTAATAGGTAAAAATTCATTATAAAGCTAAAGTAATGTAAATGTGAATGTAATGGAATAATCACTAGTAAAAATTGTCACACCTTTGCAGAGATGCAAATTTGCTTTTGAAGAGCACTTCAACAAACATATGAAGTGTATTAAATACTTTTACATAAGCAACAAATACAAAAACACTAGATTCTAACCAATTCAGCATAGAGGTGCTTCTCTGTGTTTTTTCAACTTGCCTGATTTTAATGTGCAAAGGAGGATGGGTGTCTACCTGCATACTGGATGGATGAGGGAAATTCTGTATTTAGAGAAAATAAATGTGTTTGTGGCAGATTTTGTTCTGAATCTTCTGTTTTGATCTGCTTAGAAATTTCAAATTTGAAATTGCTGTGGGTTTACTTTAAATTCATCTTTTAATGCTTGTTCTTGTTTGTGTTTCTGCATTATATTTCAAATTATGAAACGCTGATTTTTTTTATTGCCACATCTGTTTACTGATTCAACCTTTTTAAAAGAAAAGCTGTACAGCAGTCTTACAAAGCAAAGAAACCAGTATTTCACCCTGTTTTACTGTTCTGCTGGATATAAATCAGGTTGTTTTAGCTACTGAGAGGAAACAGGCTTTAAATATTAGTTATGAGAATCTGAGATATTTGACCTGATATCATGATGCAAAGGCTCCTGTGAAGACATGGTATTAAAAATTATTATTAGCATATTTATATTTACTTCTGATATGTGAAATTAATAGCATTCACACTAAAAAATAAAACAAAATATTCACTGTGTTTCCAGAATTTCTATAATCTGTCCGCAATACCCTTTAAAAAATGAAATTTCAGTATTAGAGGTGCAGATATGTTACTGTGTTACCTAATAACCTGGTGGTTTTGTTGGTTTTTTTTCTTCTCCCAAAAGAACACAGTACAAGTAATTCTGTGAGAAATCAAAGTTTACTCTATAAAGTTTCCTTTTTCTGTGTAATTTGAAAACAAATTATAGTGGTTCAAACAGTTGGTGCATATGGTTAGCTGTGTCTGATATCACTTAAGGATTTCACCCAACAACTAATCAAGAGAATTTTTTTTAATTTGAGTCTGCTAGGATAGAGCCTACTAAAACTGTCAGCAGACTGTAGGAAAACTAGAAAAATAAAAATCTCTGAATGTTTTCTTCAACAAGGTTTAAAAATTGCAGTATATTTTCAGTTTTAGCACAGTTCCCATTTCCTATCAATTTTTTACCATAATGTTAAACTGCTATTGATCATTATCCCCAGGTTATCAAAACTGAAATACAATAAAGAATTTTCTTTTTACTGACATTTCTTAATAATCCTCTTTACATAACGAAGAGTGTAGTGGAAACATCTATCCCATGTATCCCTTACTATGTAAACCACTTTTGTTGAGGAAAACAGTTTACTGGGAATCTTCTTCAGTGATGAAAAAGAAAATGACACTTTTTGAAAGCATTGTAAGCTTTGCAGGATAAATAAAATAAGTGTGATCTAATTTTAAGCAGTGCTGAGCACCCTTGATCCCCTCTGAATTCACAGGGAACTGTCAGTTCTCATTATTAGTAAATGTCTGTCATGCAGGGCTTATATACTTGTTAGTCTGGTGATAGTTATGTAGTGTGGCATTCTTACTCCTAGTTTAACCATCCTCTGCATCTTCTAATGACTTTTTCAGGAACTACACAACTGCAATACTTTTTTCCAATTCAGAGACTATCTTCTGATAAGAAAATGATTTAGAAGACTATAAAATGGATAATATTTTAAACTGCTACAATAAATAATCTTGGGAATGCTGGTGAGCCAGAGCCAAGGAATCCATTGAACTGAACACAATCGTTTATCTTAGCTGGATTACAAGTGTACCTCATAGTATAAAAAAAAAAAAAAAAAACAAACACCAAACCTTCTGCATTGCTTGATATGTTACAAATAGCCTGACATAAGTAATCTGCAGTCCCATATACTCTGCCATTTTAAAGCAAATTCAGCTTCAGGCAAATTTTGATTTCTGGTAGTGTATATCTGGTTTATAAAGAAAGGTTTTCTTTCAGGAAAGGGATTTTTAGTTGATTCGGAATTGGAGTCTAACTTTTCCCCTGAATATTGCCAGCTCAGCACCATGATCTCAGCCAGTGGTGCTGAACAGGACCAAAACCTGAGATGGTCTTTGAAATATCCTAATTCATCCAATTTGATATTATGAACATGAAAGAAAATATTTTGAAAAGGGAAAGTGTGAGTTTTCCGTGATAGCAAAACAGCAGTCTGACGAGAAATCCAGTTAAACATCCAGTCACTCATACATGTGTCCAAACACTTTGTATGAGACTACCATCATTATGTATCAAATTAATTACTTCTGTTGCAGCTACTTCTTGCTCTTTTCACTTCTTAACCTCACTAGCAAAATATATTTGTTAACAGGCTTGTGTTTTTTATGAAATTCCAAAACCGGAATAATTGAAGTAACTAGTCCACACAGGGATGTGCATGGCTATGCACTATGAGTCTAGAATTTGGCCTTTATGCATCTTAGAAATATGAGCAGATTTATAATGTTAACAAAAACATATATGATATGTGCCATTAAGATTGTTAGCTGAAAGAGTAAGTATAAGAACGTTGCTGAAAAAATATTTTTATGTATACTGTAGGAGCAGCTCTTCATAAAAAGTGGAGAAACAGTTACTTTCCCCAACTGTCTGTCACTAATGTTGGAGAGAATTTGTTATAAAATATGAATAAATAACAATAATTAAAAAGTACTACTATTCTAAATAGTTATTTTCACCTTTTGTAAGCTTTCTGAAAGAATTAAATGAATATTATGAAATGGATCGGGCAAAGAATGATAATACACTTCTGTATGATGTACTCTTAATTTAAAGTTAACATATCGATAACAAGTAATTTCTGTTCTTAGTACTTTGTATATCCAAATAAGGTTGACTGAGAAAAGGGAAAACTGAAATTATACCATCAACCAAAATGAGCGCAAAACTAATTATCTACAGAATTATCATTTTTCATGAGCAACTGCTGTTGCATGCAAAAATATATACAATAAATGTGAATTTGTGTACAAAATTCGATATTTTCACACATTAATTATAAACATAATCTTTAATAGCTTATAACCAAAACGAGCACAAAACTATTTATCTACAGAATTATCATTTTTCATGAGCAACTGCTTTTGCATGCAAAAATATATAAAATAAACATGAATTTGTGTACAAAATTTAATAATATTTTCACACATTAAATATAAACATAATCTTTAATAGCTTATTTAGCATAATGCAAATAGGTGATGTAATTTATTTTTCAATTGCCAATATTTTAATACACCACAAAGGTGTATTCAGTTTTGTACATTGATTTCCAATCATGCAGTTCAATCTCTTTGATATCTTTGTTGATGTAAAAGATCCCTTAAAAATATGAAAAGAATTGTTCACCATTTAACAGAGCATAAAGATTTAATCACACTCCAGTTAACGGCAGAAAAGTACTTACGGGTTCAGGAACCTCTTGGATGTAGTATTGAGGAAATTGGTTTTCAACTTCACCTGTTGTTGGGATAACAGTCAGGGACAGGGTCTCGCAGAGAATGAAGTATTCAAATAATTTCTAGAATTCAAAGATTAAACTCGTGATATGATAGTTCAAAATCCTGTTCTTTGCCATGGTTATATTGTATAGTATTGCTCATATATATTACAGAGTGAACCTGACTTTCAGTTTGCCATGCGCTGTGCTAGAGAAGAAAAGGAAAATATGAATTTTTGTCCCTTTATTTATTCTCTTCTTGAGGCTTCCCTTCTGTTAGTTTTTGTGAGACCTAGGAGGCTGCAGGTGAGTGTTCTGGGGCTGGAAGTGTGGTGTGCTTTGTCTTCATATAGCAAAGTGGTAGCAACATACTACTGTAGTAGGTGAGCACTGTATTCCCAGTGCACCATCTATCAGCCCAAGCTTTGACCTGTAAAGAGCTGGTTAACTCCCGGTCTCTTCAAGACCAGCTGTGTGGAAAGGCAGCTTCTCTGCCAAAACTGATTTTGAGTTACTTACAGATTATTCTGACTTTTGAAAGGGAGAGGATCTGCAACCTTTCTGAATAAATCTGTTAAGCTTATTTGACTAGTTTTGTGTTACTAGTTTTACATCTCTTGGGAGTCAGTTACCCAGAAATGTATATCTTAAAATCTTTCCGTTTTGTCAACAGTTGTCAAATTTATTGTTTCAAGAAATTAAATAATTTGATTCCTTTGAAGTGAAAACTGAGAGAAATAAGAGTTCCTCAGGAACACACAACCATGATTTGGAAGGACACTGTTGTAGAAGAGTGCAGAAGAATATGCTTCCATTTCTGAGTGTTGATTTTTCTGTTTTCATGCACTGTGGATGCAGAGTAGATGTTCATCTTTGAAAGTTTACCCAGAGGCACTGAGAAAATTAAACAGACTTCCTCTTTATAAAAACAATGACAACAACATAAACATAGTGAAAATATTAAATCTGATGGAACTTGATGACCAAAACCCTACTTGTAAGTCTAAGGTTTTTCTTGAAATGCCTCCCCACACACACAAACCCATGCACACCCATACTGTTTCCTGGAAAGACTGCCATTTAAGCACACTCATAAACCTTTTATAGGAATTGCAAACTGCTGCTCGAGGCAAGATTTGCAAAGTTCAGACTGCAAACAGCAACAGCAAGCAGCCTACAACCCGAAGACTTCATTTAGCCAACAACATTTTTGTTAGATTCTTCTTTGATGAAAACTTGGCATCTGAGACACGACTAAGCTCTCTAACTCATTAGGTGAGTTCTCTCTAAGAGGTTAACTATGAAAAAACCCAAACCCTGACAACCATTTCATTTCCTTCACTTCTTTCACACAGAGGACATTATTTGGCTGAGAACCTTTTAATTTTCCTATACTGGCTATACACATACAACAAAATAAAAAAGTAGTAAATATAAATTCAGTTCATTTGGCTGTCAATGTTAGTTTAATCCTATAATAGGACCAACTCATTCTTCACTTAAAACACTGCGGTTTGAAATTCAGTCATGGTATACATTTATAACAATAAACCTTCAATATGATACAATGTTTTTTCACACAGAATTAACTAGTGCTCTTATTACAGATTAAATATCTGTGATCATAAATTTGTTTTGTTTTTTTTTAATGTGTGCTTTTTAAATTTTTTTTTCCTCTTTTATACTTTATTCAGCCCAAGTGAATGAATGCACAACAGTGTGTATGTGTATGTATGTGTGAAATATTATTTGAAATATAAAATAGGCACTGAATGCAGATGTATTTTAAAGTGCAAAACATACAAAGCAGATTAAGCATACTTCTTCTGTTAATACATGCCAAGGGAGGGTCATGACAGTAGTCTACAAAAATGGGCACTGTATTAGGATCCTGCCTTGACAGAGGAAGTTAATGTATGCTTAGCTTTACATGTTGAGTTGTCTGTTTATTATATTGAAATTAATTGTTGAAGACAATGTGGATACTTGGGCTTCAGCACTTTTTTCAATGGGATCTTCATGAAGAAGATGGAATGTATGCTATACTTATATGTTATCATATCATATTGTGTACATGTACAAATATTTTAGTCATCTTCTCAAGATTGTATGTGTTTGTGGCCTATTTGGACAGAAATGGTGACATCACTGAAGTCTAGAAATATTTTCAAAAAAATGAATTAACAGAAAAAGTGACAAAAAGAGCCAAAGAAACAGAAGAAATAAAGGTTGAATGAATCTTCCCCGTCCACCCACTGACAATAAAAATGATGCTACCCATAGGTATGTGTGATATAGGGACATATTTACTAGCTCAGGTTAGCCACTGTGAGTATGTGGACATCTTAACTGATGCAGAATATGAACTCCAGCAAATTTATTGTAATGCTTAATTTTTTCCAAATTAGAATATGAGCATAGCAAAGAAGTTGCTTGAAATGGATGTTGAATTTTATTTACACATTTCTATCCATGACTGACAGGTATTTACTTTCCATATTTATTACACTTTTTTCTATTTTTTGCACTTCACACTAAGGTTTTTTGTTTTGGAACCCATACCCTATTCATGTCTCTAGGCTTTGCATCAGCATCAGCTAATACACTAGCAGTGCTACAGAAACATTATACTAGCTATTCTCTGCAAAAAATCACAGAAGTTGTAGATGTTTGAATAAAAAAGTAAAAATTGCTGCAGTTATTTCTCAAGAACCAGAGTTCAATACATTCTTTCATATTGCAGAGCCAGAGAATAGTTCATTCCTGAGCATGTAAATTATAACAATTTGGCTAAGAGACTCTGAACTGCATGTTCAAATGGATTTATCTTGGCCTTTAATTCTGGGGCATATCCAAGCAATATGGGTTTTACTATGGTTTAGTCATAGTAAACCCCATAGTCATTAGTTCCCTTGAGAAAAAGGAAATTATTTAGCCACTTGAAGCTTCTTTCTGCTGTCCTGGTTACTCCCTCACATACTGTAACAGTTGTTGTTCTTGATATTCTTCTTTCTCTTTTGTTGTTGGAGAAAGTAATCTCTTTAATGAGAAAAGCCTGAGATTCACCATAACTCCACAAACATGCATTTCTGTTTCTTGTATATTCTTCTAGATTTGCATATGCCAATGTCAGCTGGGCACTGGACAGAGTTGTGTAAACATAGGCACACAGGAATGACCTAAAATGGTCATTAAAATGTTTATTTAGTTAGTTCTGCTTTCATCCCAATGACTGGAATTTTGAAGCAGCCTTTGGGGCAAGAGAGGGACAAATAAGGAAAAGAACAACCTTAAACTGAGGAAAGCAAACTGAAGTAAAGGAACTGATGTCGAGTCAGTAGTCCCATGCAATGACAAAGAACTAATTATAAGTAATTTGATAAGATGATTCTAGCAGGCAAGCTCCAGCTCTACGGAAGGGCAAAAATTTCCCAAAGATCTTTTCAATTTAACTTAAGAAAAAAAAATATATGACATGCTTCAAATCTTGCCATCAGTATGACTCTGAGCATGGAAAAAAGACAGGATTTTTTTTCTTGTCCCCATTTTATCATTTTTTAAGCACTTTTTTGAGATTGAGAGAAATAACTTCTCACCAAAAAGCTCACTGACACATGGACAAGTTCCCACCACATGGGCACAATGCAGTGACTCAAATTAGAAATATCTTTGTCACAGTCAGGTTTTTCACAGTGATTGCAGATTAATTTAATTTAAAATACACAATGAAAAATAAGTATTTTGTTTATTTTGTAAACAAACTTTCTTTTAGTGGAGCATGGTCATATTCCTCATAGATAAATCAGTAAATAAGACTGTAAACTATGCTACCAAATGATGCTATCTGAAGAACACTGGTCCAATGACTATAGAGATATTTAAGATTTTGTGTATAAGGTGCTAGCTAATACTCAACACAGTGACAGCAATTCAGAGCAGTCTTCACACTGACTGTATCTGAATACCTAACTACATATTTGGGAAAAGTGTGCAAATATTTCTCAACTGTTGTGCTCAGAGGGCCTGTAATTGACTTTTTTCATCTCTTTTTTACATCAGCATGTGCTAACAAATTAAAAGCAAATATTTGCTTTCCAAATGGCACATTATTTGGCTGAATGCATTTAGAAGTCCCTCTTTTGTTAGCAGTAACTGAAAAAGTATGGGTGAAGAAATCATATATTTCAGAAGGGGTGTCTAACACCTTTGAATTCAGTGAGACTGTAGCTCTGAAATAGTTTAGATAAGACTTAGGGAAAGTGCTTGTGTGTCTGCACTATAGCAATATATCTCTAGAGTTGAGAACAATGCAATAAAAACAGTTCTGCAGTGGTATAAATGGTACTTCAAATTCTCTTGTACTCTCCTGGGTAACTAGGAGGCTTGACTGAAAGAAGCACAAATCAGTAGATCAAAAATATTCACATCATAATTTGGGGTTCATGATACCAAACTCAGATTTATGAAATATTTCATATATTGCAAAATAAAGAAATGAAATTCTAGAGAATCAAAGCAATGGAATATTAACAGTTCCATATTTTCTTGGTATTATAGAACTATTTTATTTATAAAATATAGAATGATTCCTCCTCACATTTTTTTGTCTCTAGCTATCTACAGAGGTCTTGTTTTCTTTGACATGAGAGACATAATTGTCTGCTAGTACACCTGCACATGGCCACTTTTGTGATGGTGTAATTACGTATTTTTATTATTATGCTAAAATAATAATTTCTAAATGGTTTCATTCTCTGTAATTATTAACATTGCCAGAGAATAAAGAAAATTTTTTAAAAACTCAGGTTCAAATAAAATGTCATGTTTCTCACTTTAAATATAAGTGGTCATTATTACTAATTAACTTGAAAGAAAATCCCATGCAAAAATACCCATCAACCTCGTAGCAATCAGATTTTAAAAATATTTTTAGAAGGTGCTACTTTTTGTGTTAAATTGCTTTAAAAATGGTTACTCCTTAAAGACTACCCTTTAACTTTTTAAATCCAATTTAAATAATTTAGAGATCAGCTTAAAATACATGAAGAAAGAGAACATTTTTTTTAATATAGTTTAATATCCAAATTTACAAAAGTAGTTAAGTATGCTTCTTTAGTTATTAACATTCTGAAGTATATTTAAAGAAGTATACCTTATATGAACTTGGAATATAGGCAATGTCATTGAGTGTTTTTCAGTCACAGAGCAGATTTAACCTGTAGTTCTGATGTCAGCTTTTGCTTCTACTTTGGGAAAGGGACTACATGCTTCTAGTATGTGATGGTCTTCATGGTGGGGGAAAAAGAAAAAAAAAAAAAAGATATGAATAGTCAATGTATTGGTCAACATATGATCTGTATATCACTACAACAGATTCAAAAGTAGCATCTATTATGGTAATAGTTTATCCTCACATTATCCTCTATTGAGGTGCAAAGCCACTCTATGAAATATTATTTTTCCTTCATACATTGCAGAACCTGAGAGGTAGACTTGGAAGAGTTAGAATCCAATCACCTTTAAGGCAGTCAGATTTTAACCTGACAGTGAGTGTTTTGGCTGGGGAGGTGTATAACTACCTCAGAGGCCCATGTGACTATGCAAAACTGGGGCAGCAGTCTAACTAGGCCACCTTGTTATCTGAAGATAGTGCTTCAGTCTACAACACTGAAGTTTGTGCTGTGAAGACTTTCTCACAGAAAGTGTTTCTGAGGCACTTTTTGATAAAATATTTTGTGTTGTAGTCCTGGAACTGTGTCATTGACAGTAATACTGTGTTCTGATCATAATTGTATGATAAATGTATTATGATCATACTGCAAAACAACAGCATGTGTATGACTTCAACAATCACATTTTATTAGTATTGAGAGTTTCTGATGACATTAAGACTGAAAGTACTTTGAAAATAAACTGAATTAACAGTTCAGATTCTGAAAACGAATTGATTTAACTAAATGAATCACACCTAGGTGAATTACCATGGGAAAGGAGTTGTAATAACTAAGAGCCATAAACCCAAAACACTCTGAACTACAAACCCATTACATTTTAGCCCATAATACACTCAAAATCACAGAATCGCAGAACAGTTGAGAATTGAAGGGCTCTCTGGAGGTCATTTCATCCAACTACCCTGCTCAAGCAGGGTGACCTGGAGCAGGCCAGGTCCTGCCCAGGACCATGTCCCAGCAGTTTTTTAGTAAGTCCAAGGATGGCAGCTCCACAACCTCTCTGGGCAAGATGTGCCAGTGCTCAGAACATTGATGTTCTTTGTCATTGGACCTCTCACCCCTGTGATGTAAAACATCTGTTCTCTGAGGAAAACTGTGTTTTAACAAAATTCTGCTGGAAAAGTAATTTGAAGAATAAACTAATGTAAATAGAATATTTCTGTCCTGTGTTTTCTTGTCCCTATAGTTGTAATTCTACCTCTACAGAGTCAATGAGAATTTTCCTGCTTAATGTTAACTTCAGGAAAGATCAGATTCTATCTCATTTTTACTCTCAAAAATGTACCTCTGATCTAGAAATCAATATATAACTTTTCAATATACTATATACCATTTTTCAATGTTTTGTCTGACTGTAAGCAGAGGAATAGCAGAATGAAAATGGAAACAGATTCTAAATCTACATTTTTATCCTAATAAGTATCCAAAAACCTTGTTGAAAGAAAGAGGGAGAGAAGTGAAGTTTTAAGGACTTCTTGTTTATTTTGGTTTTGACGTCAGGTACCCACCAAAGCCGTTCTATCAATTCCCCCTCCTCAGCTGGACAGGGGAGAGAAAATATAACAAAGAGCTTGTGGGTCAAGATAAGGACAGGAGAGATCACTCACCAATTACCGTCACGGGCAAAACAGACTCAGTTTGGGGAAAATTAACTCAATTTGTTACAAATCAACCGGAGTAGGGTAATGAGAAATAAAACCAAATCTCAGAACACCTTCCCTCCACCCCTCCCTTCTTCCCAGGCACAACTTCACTCCCGGATTCTCTACCAACCCCCCAGCGGCACAGGGGGATGGGGATGGGGTTTACGGTCAGTTCATCACACGTTATTTTCTGCCGCTTCATCCTCCTCAGGGGGAAGACTCATCACACTCTTCCCCTGCTCCAGCGTGGGGTCCCACCCATGGGAGACAGTCCTCCACGAAATTCTCCAATGCGGGTCCTTCCCACGGGCTGCAGTTCTTCACGGACTGCTCCAGCATGGGTCCTTTCCATGGGCTGCAGTCCTTCAGGCACAGACTGCTCCAGCGTGGGCCCCCCACGGGGTCACAAGTCCTGCCAGAAAACCTGCTCCAGCGTGGGCTCCTCTCTCCGCAAATCTGCAGGTCCTGCCAGGAGCCTGCTCCAGCGCTGGGTTCCCACGGGGTCACAGCCTCCTTCGGGAACCCACCTGCTCCAGCGTGGGGTTCCTCCCCGGGCTGCAGGTGGATATCTGCTCCCCTGTGGACCTCCATGGACTGCAGGGGGACAACCTGCCTCACCATGGTCTTCCCCACGGGCTGCAGGGGAATCTCTGCTCTGGCGCCTGGAGCATCTCCTCCCCTCCTTCTTCACTGACCTTGGTGTCCGCAGGGTTGTTTCTCTTACATGTTCTCACTCCTCTCTCCGGCTGTCGATTACTGTCTGTCCCAACTTTTTTCCTTAAAAATGTTATCCCAGAGGCGCTACCACTATCGCTGACTGGCTCGGCCTTGGCCGGCGGTGGGTCCGTCTTAGAGCCGGCTGGTATGGGCTCTCTCGAACACAGGGGAAGCTTCCAGCAGCTTCTTACAGAAGCCACCCCTGTAACCGCCCCCCTCTACCAAAACCTTGCCACACAAAGCCAATACACATTCTTTTCTTTTTTGGTCTATATGTCTCCGTGGGTATCAACCTGTATCATGGAACTAAAACAAACAAGAAAAGAAAGTCCAATTAAAAAAAAAAAAAAAGCTAGTAGCCATCCTCTCCAAAGGAATATTGTCAGTCACCTATTCCCCATCTTAATAATTTACAAGGTATAATAATGAAAAGAATTTCTGTAAATTTTTGTCGGAATCCACTTTAATCCCAGACAAGATGTTGTGGACAACTAAAATCAAACTGGAGGTGAAAACTGTGTCCACAGGGCCTGAGATCAACCTTCCAAACAAAAGCTGAAGTAACCAAAACCTACCAGGTTTACTATTTCACTGACAGTTCTCACTGAAAGAAAGATTTAATTTTAAAGTCTTCTTCACAAACATAAAAAGAGTGACACTAATTAACCCTTTTTACCAGATTTCTCTTCCTTAAATAACTTTTTTTTTTTTAATATACTATGTGACTAAGTGCTTTTTCAAAGAATTCTACCTCACAGTGTATGAGAACAACAAAGTGGATCCAATAAAATTCAATATTAGAGTTAGGCATCATTAATATGGTGATCATAATTCACTACATAGTCTTGAAAAGGAAAACGTGATAGAGATATGCAGACTTCATACTAAACCAAATTCATTAACATCATTATATTTACACAGGACGTCATTCTAAGGGATTCTTTTTGTGTTGTGAATTTTTAGGAGCACCAATTAAAACTGAATTATAAGGCCTTAATATTCAGAAACTGAAGCTGACATCATGACATTTATCAACCAGTAATCTCACTGAACAAATACAACATAAAAGAGAGGATGTTAATAGTTTTATAACCGTAATCAGCGTAAAGGTATGTTTCCTTAATGTGTGCTGTCGTGGTTTAACCCCAGCCAGCAACTAAACACCACGCAGCCGCTCACTCACTCCGCCCCACCCAGTGGGACGGGGGAGAAAATCGGGAAAAGAAGCAAAACCCGTGGGTTGAGATAAGAACGGTTTAATAGAACAGAAAAGAAGAAACTAATAATGATAATGATAACACTAATAAAATGACAACAGCAATAATGAAAGGATTGGAATGTACAAATGATGCGCAGTGCAATTGCTCACCACCCGCCGACCGACACCCAGTTAGTCCCTGAGCAGCGATTCCCTGCCCCCACTTCCCAGTTCCTATACTAGACGGGACGTCACACGGTATGGAATACCCTGTTGTCCAGTTTGGGTCAGGTGCCCTGGCTGTGTCCTGTGCCAACTTCTTGTGCCCCTCCAGCTTTCTCGCTGGCTGGGCATGAGAAGCTGAAAAGTCCTTGACTTTAGTCTAAACACTGCTGAGCAACAACTGAAAACATCAGTGTTATCAACATTCTTCGCATACTGAACTCAAAACATAGCACTGTACCAGCTACTAGGAAGACAGTTAACTATCCCAGCTGAAACCAGTACAGTGCATGTGTCTATCTGGCTGGAAAATAAATAAGACAGAATTTGTAGCATTGCATTGAAATGACTGCTGAACAAGGTAATAATTGAAAAGTGTATGACAAGGGATGTGTAATAAAAAACATGAGTAATATTCTTAGTAAAGAATTTTCCTCAGTTTTTTTATTGTCTTTACTAAGTCAGCTAATGTAATGTTGGTTTGTTGCCTTCACCTGCCTTATGGGATAGCATCTATAAATACAAGTATGATTAAAGATGTACAATTTGAAATAACTTTCCCACTAAAAGAAAAAAAGAAATCACATTTCTAGCACCCACAGAAAACCATGGAAATTTAAGCACCTTAAAGTCAGTGGAAATTTTGCCATAAAGAACAAAAAAAATTTATGAAATTAAAACTTTTACCAATACAATGTTTAAAATTAAGGAAGAAACAAAATACTACAAATATCTCTAAAAAGAAATTCTTTCTTTCCAACCCATTAAAAATTAAAGGCAATCCACTTTATTTATAATCTTTATGTGTGAAACAGTTTTAAAGAGAATTCATCTCTCCCTGAAATTTATAAACTGAAAATTTGCTGCATCAATCTTTTTGGAAATGTGAATTATGCAGTGCATATTCTGGGGTATTAAAAATATTACCAACATGATATAAAATTCAGACAAAAATTGCAAAGATCTGGTTTTCACCAGTTTTGGTCTTTTGTCTTTAGAACTTATTTTGGTTTTGTGTTTCGAACATGAAAGATATCTCTATTAATTTTGTTTTCTTGTAAAACTAAAAGTCCTCAATGCTTCAGCTTTGATATAGAAGATTTATAGCTCTAATTCTCTCTTTCAATTGGGAATAAACTGTAAACCAAATTATTTGGTATAACATTACATTCATGATATCACAGATTTGCAGTACAGTCTTAAATGAAGTTTACTTTAGCTGTAACATACAGTAACTCCTGAAATTCCTTTTGCAATAATAGCTAACTTTAGTTATGGATGTAAATCCTGGTTTTCATTGAAACAAATGAGAAGTAGCAGCATTTTTGTAAGTTTTACTCCAATACTCTCTTTTCAGTCAGGATTATTCCTTTTTAGCACAAAACCTAATACCTATATTACCTTGAACAATGAAAATCAGTGCCCATATTTTTCAAGTTTTATATGTAGTTCTGTCTACCTATTAACTATTCTAATCCTCCTGATCATCAGGAACTCTATGTCCATTCCATTTCAGGTGGAAATAAATAATACCAGACTAACCCTTAATAAATTGCTACCACTTTTACTAGTCCAAATGCCATGTATTTAGTTAGTTAAGGGTTGTTCTTTTTTTCTTTATTATTATTATTATTTTTATTACTATTATTTACTTTTTTCTTCCAACCAACTGAGGTTGAAATCTCACAAAGTATTAAAAAATAATATATTTTGTAATTCATTCAATTAAAAGTGACAATTTGTGAAGACAGACTATTTCTACCAATGCTATCCTCATTAACACTTCCTTTCACTGGAACTTGAAATATGCCTAGAAGCCAACAGGTAGGGGACCATTTTGGAAAACAGCATATGTTGGTTTACCATAGAAAGGAGGATATTGAACAGGAAAAGGAATTTTCTATAGAAGTTTCTGCTATCTGTCTAGCTTAAGGGAACACTTATTTTAGAAGAAAAAAGGTTAAGCACACAGTCAGCTAATTACTATGCTGTACTCCACACAACTGTGGGCAGAAATATCTACATAATCTTTCCCTGTCGCTGCCAAGAGAAAGAACTGTAGATCTGATATTGTCATCCTTTAATATGCTCCAAACCACTAAATTCCTATTGTAGCAGATCTTTTCTTTTTTTTGCCTACACTTTTGACTTCTCTTCAGTACAACTACTAATAAAAAATAATTTCAGATAAAAGACACTTATTCATAATGTATAATGAAAATATGAAATTATATGGGACAACAAAAAAATCCTTTCTAAAATTGAGAAAAGCCAACTTAATATTTTTTCTCATTTCTAGGAAGTTTTATTAATATTTAAACTAACTGTAAACTGTTTTTTAAAACAAAATATTTGCAAGGATGTTTTATTTCAGTATTTCAATTTGTTTGAGAAAACTAAAACTTATAATTGGATAGGTCTAGAGTACATTCTTTTTGGTTCGGCATTAAGCTGAAAATTCAGTCATTTCCATAACTCTGTCTCAATGGTGTGTGATTATTTTCTTTCGGTTTAATCTTTATTGTTCAAGGTACAGTATTTGCCATGCCTAATGGAATGATTTAAACTACCACGGTCCTCATTCAGTCACCACTACTACGTGGCTCAAGCTCTTTCAATGAAACTTGGGGGAAAAGTATGGATTTTCTTGTTTTACAGGTAATTTACACTGTAGTCGTTTCATTTAGCTGAAACTCTTTAAAACTCTATACATCTTTCCTAATACAAGAAATGATCCAGGAATGTTATGGAAGTACAAGAGCAGCTTTAGTGGAAATATTTTTTTAGCTGCTTCAGCCTGGAACATACAGAAATATTTAGCCTCCAGTATTTCAGTTTGAGAGGAATGTAATGATACTTTTATACATACATGGCATAAAACCAGTTCTACATAGTAGGAAAAAAGCTTGTTCAATGTTACTGCAGAATAATCATGTCTTTGCTAGACCAAAACTGTTTTGCATTACTGTGAGACTGTCATTAGAGATTTGTATGTGTATTCAACATATATTTTTAATTCAGTTCAGTTACCGCACTGTAAATACTGATATAAAAAGAGAGAAAAAAACCCACAAAACCACAAGAGAAATGTGTATCTAGTCACTCATTAATGCCAAGAGGAAGAATAAATGGAAAAAAATAATCATTAAAGACAGAATATTTTGAGACATTTTAGAGGACATAAAAAGACAGTATGAACAGTACTTAATGCAAGAAACAGACTGTGCAATGTTAGTGTTTAAAGCTATTATTTAGTGTATAGACAACTGAAGGTGGATAAGATTTTTCTAAAAATAGCTCCGTTCTATGAGCTTCAAATGAGAACCTTCTCTGTCTCAAACTCTGCCTTCCAGATGCTTTCTGCTTGAGGGCAAGGACCTACTGCATTTTTGTGTCTTGTATGCTGATCCTTAAAATATAGTAGTGAGCAATAGTAAGAAAAACTAAATAAGCTAAGATCACAACATGAATTATCAGATATGTTTTGTGGCATAGGGCTATGAAGTGTTATCTGCTTTTTTAACATATTCTATAATTGTCTATTACCTTGAAGCAGACATGGTCCCCTCACAGAGCAGAAGACCAGATAAGAGCTTGAATTAAGGAATTCTTGCCTTTCTTCATATACTGAATATTGCAATAGAATGTTTTGTGTTAAAGGTGTTCCACACTGTTTCACTTAGCCCTCTTTGCAGAATGAGATATCTGACGAATTTATGGTCTTCTATGTAAAATACAATATCGGACTTAATTAGTTCAGATGTGATACAGCCATCTGGGAAACTCAAAGGTTGTTTTCAATAACAAAAATCCAGCAAAAATACTGAATAGTCAATAAATTTTGTGCTGTGTCATTGCTCTCTGAATCTGTAATCCAAAGTCCATTAAGGAAATAAAAAATGTTCTCAATCAGTAAGCTCTGCTGCAGAGAATAAAGAAGAATAAAAAAATCCTAGCCACTTTCCTATTTTTTGTATATATTTGAAATACTTCTGAAAGAATAATCCTTTTAAACATGCCTTTTTCCTAGTGTTTACACACACATATATTTTTATACAAAAAAGAGAAAAACAAGCCAAAGGAATACATGCAGTCCTGCAAATGTAATAAATAAGAAAAAAACCCCACACTTTGAACATGCTTGAATACCCATATCTGCCCTGGGACTGACACAGAATTACAGTGATATTCCCAGAAAGGCAAAGGACAAATATGGACCAGATCCTCAGCTAGTATATTCACATGTATGACAGTACACTGGCTGAGAATATTTAGAAATGTTTATAGCAAACTGTTGAATCTCAGGTAAGCTATGCAATGATAATGTCTTCATGCTTCAGGACACTGAATTAAACTAAATTAAGATGCTATCATAGTTGCACAGGTATGTATAACAATAAATGATCTGTATTACCCTTTGAATTATTTAATGACTTTGCACCTTATGTTGTAAAGCTTTTTAGATTTTATTGCTGCTTGAAGATCCTCCATTCTGTTTTGTGCATTAGTGGACTACAAAACAATACTCATGAAGGCATGACAGTAATTTATATTTCCTTCAAGTATAATATTCTAAACAATAAAAATCTTTAATTTTTGACTTTCAGAAACTGCTGATCTTATGATTACAGATTATTTTGTGACCACATTGTATGAAATTCCTTTCCCAGATCCATGAAGAAAAGTTTCTTCTAAGAGCTAGCAATTTTACTTCTTGAATATAGATAACAACATTTTAAATCATTTTTCTTCTATTTTTTTGTAAATTACTTTTCAGAGAGCATATTTAAAATCTGTTGTTTGTCATAATTTTTACTCAATGCTGATAACCTCCAGGTATGTAGAAGTAATTTATGATAAGAATTTATTAAAAAATCATTATAAGGCACAATAAACACTTACGTCACTTTTGCATTTTCATAGTTTAACCCTGGTAGGTAGCTAAGCACCACACAGGCACTCACTCCCTCCCCCCCCGGTGGGATAGGGGAGAGAATTGGAAGGGTAAATATGCAAAATCTCATAAGTTGAGATAAAAACAGTTTAGTAGATAAAGCAAAAGCTGTGCACACAAGCAAAAAAAATAAGGAATTCATTCACTACTTCCCATCAGCAGGCAGGTGCTTAGCCATCTCCAGGAAAGCAGGGCTCCATCACGCATAACCCTTGCTTGGGTAGACACACCACATCACTCTGAATGTCCTCCCTTTCATCCTTCTTCCTTCCAGCTTTTATCACTAAGCACATCATATGGTATGGGATATCCCTTTGATCAGTTGGGATCAGCTGTTCCAGCTGTGTCCCCTCCGAATTTCTTGTGCACCCCCAGCCTACTTGCTGGTGGGGGAATGTCAGAAGCTGTCATGGTTTAACCTCAGCCAGCAACTAAGCACCACGCAGCCGCTCACTCACTCTCCCCCCAACCCAGTGGGATGGGGGAGAGAATCAGGAAAAAAAAAAAGTAAAACTCATGGGTTGAGGAAAAAACAGGTTAATAGAACACAAAGGAAGAAACTAATAATGATAATAATGATAATGATAATAATAATAATATGACAATAATAATAATAATAGGATTGGAATATACAAAACAAGTGATGCACAATGCAATTGCTCACCACTCGCTGACCAATGCCCGGTTAGTTCCCGAGCAGTGATCTGCTACCCGCCCAGACCCACTCCCCCCAGCTTATATATTGGGCATGATGTCTCATGGTCTGGAATAACCTGTTGGCCACTTTGGGTGAGCTGTCTTGGCTGTGTCCCCTCCCAGCTTCTTGTGCCCCTCCAGCCTTTTTGCTGGCTGGGCATCAGAAGCTGAAAAACCCTTGACTTAGTCTAAGCACTACTTGGCAACAACTGAAAACATCAGTGTGTTTTCAACATTCTTCTCATAAGGAACCCAAAACATAGTACTATACCAGCTACTAGAAAGAAAATTAACTCTATCCCAGCTGAAACCAGGACAATTGCATATATAGCCTTGTAATTTATCTCCTGCTACAGAATAAATACACACAGAAACTGAAATTGCATAAAATGCAGAAGCCTACTTACTTCCCCTTGGTCAGAATATGCACAGTCTTTGTTAACTAGATTATATGCTTTCTGGGTTGCTTATAGATTTTGAGATGATACTTTATTTTAGATTTTGCTAGATGGATTAAAAATCAACAACTTTAGAAGTTTAAACAAGAATTCAGTTTGTGATATTCCCCATACTTCAGCTAACTTTAGCAATGAGAGTGAAGCTAGATATTCCTTGTTTTAGAAGGCAGATATGGGGCAGGGTCCCATTCAAGACACACCCATAAAACTTTCATAACCTTCCTCACCCAATATTAATTATTTCAAAGTATTCAGAACCCGTTAAAAACCAATGCTTATGACTATTTACGGAGATGATTTTTTGGTTGGAAAATATGTAGTCAGCTCCAATATTTGTAAGTAAATATATTTTTTTCTGAATTTGGCCTTTATATTTATTTCTTTACAGTGAATGCTGATGCAGAAGGACTTGTGGCTTTATCTTGCACGATTATATTCCAAATTAATATTGATTAGAAACTGGAATACAACCTATTTTTATATTTCAGAAATAAATGATGATCAACTTCTAATACAAGCACTTTTACATTGCATAAATAGCAGAAACTATTTATTAGTAAAATATTGCTTTATATTCCTCTCTATATAAATTAATACTAGTGAAGAAGAGACTTACAGTCTTATGGAGAGTTGATCTTAGGTTTAACTGTTTGTTATGAATAATCCTACTGCTTTCTTTATGATTACCCACAGTGTACACCCCTAAGCATCTTAGCAAAGGTGAGAAAGACTCAGAGTCAGAGGGGTATACTATTAGCTTACATGATTCCTAAAATTTTATAGTGAGATGGCAGGGCAAAATTAGCTAGCAACTAAAATATCATTTGTAACACTACTTTGTAATGAATCATACCAAAGATGTGCATAATGAAGTGGTTGCTACCTACACAAATGCAGGAGAGTGTGTGAATTTGTACGCACAAACAGACACAGAAGTGTACCTCTGATTATTACAGTCTTTTTTGGACATCCCTTTTGAACATGTGGGTCATCAGTTCATATTTGATTTTCTTTAGGAGAGAAGAAAGGAAAAAAGCACTAGAAAGTAGATGGAAGAAGCTAGCTATGCTAGCAACAGCATCTCTACAGTACCCTGGCTTTTCTTCACCTTCCATGTCTCATTTAGTTTGATTTTGATTTCCAATATAACTAATTTCATAAGAAGCAGTCTGGGACTGTGTACCTCAACATTTCACTATGAATTAGCTACTGCCCCTGCAAAATATCTATTCCTTTTGTCAAACACATGTAGAGCTTTTTTGTATAGAGACAGCAATTTCGTGTAGAATTCAGATGCATACTCACAGACACACCACAAAAAAGTAATAGTTTTTCCCTTTTGTCCTACTTTTTTCTGGTGTGTGCTTTTGGGTTGGTTTTGTACTTTTATTTCCTTTTTTTTTTTTTTTTTTTTCCTAAGGTACTATAAGATTTTTTGGAACTAATAGTCACACAAAGTATGTAGGATCCTTCTGTTCATACACATCTGTTCTCCACCAAGACAATATTAACATCAGAAATAAAAGGAAATTCCAGTTGGTGATCGTCAGAAAACACAGTTGATTTGCACAGGTTATCTATTATCTCATGGGAGCTGTACAGAAAGTAATGATCTATTCTGAGAAAACTTTAATCTGTCATAACCAAACACATTCTTTTTTTTTTTTTTTTTTCCTCTTTTATAGTGTCCTGGTTTCAGCTGGGATAGAGTTAATTGTCTTCCTAGTAGCTAGTACTATGTTTTGAGTTCAGTATGAGAAGAATGTTGATAACACTGATGTTTTCAGCTGTTGCTCAGTAGTGTTTAGACTAATGTCAAGTATTTTTCAGCTTCTCAAGCCCAGCCAGCAAGAAAGCTGGAGGGGCACAAGAAGTTGGGAGGGGACACAGCCAGGGCACCTGACCCAAACTGGCCAACGGCGTATTCCATACCCTGTGACGTCCCATCTAGTATAGGAACTGGGGGGAGTGGGGGTGGGGAGATTGCCGCTCAGGGACTAACTGGGTGTTCATCGACGGGTGGTGAGCAACTGCACTGTGCATCATTTGTATATTCCAATCCTTTTATTATTACTGCTGTCCTTTTATTAGTGTTATCATTATCACTATTAGTTTCTTCTTTTCTGTTCTATTAAACCATTCTTATCTCAACCCACAAGTTTTACTTCTTTTCCCGATTTTCTCCCCCATCCCACTGGGTGGAGGGGAGTGAATGAGCGACTGTGTGGTGCTTAGTTGCTGGCTGGGGTTAAACCACGACATATAGACATGTCCTTCAATCATTCTGATTCTTCCTTTGTCTGCAATGAATTGATGGGCAACAACATCTATTGCTGGACAATTCAGATTTATTCCGACATTGGGTCATTTTTTCACAATGTCCTGCGGGAAAAAAATGGGGTGTGACTGTGTAATGAAAAACACATAAAGCATATCAACAAAAGGACAAAGTTAAGGTTTCCCCCAACCATGTAACTTTTCAGAGTATGGAATAACAATTTTGTGTGGGTTTTTGGCATTTAGTTTCTAGGTATTGTAAAACAAATGAATTGGATCTATAGCAATTTCAGCAAAAGTGCATCCACTTGAATTATCTACCAATAATACTGAAGGCTTTTAACTCATTGCATAAACCTCTGACATGTAACTTATCTTCTTTTAATGGCTGAGCACTAGGAGACGGGTGATTGGAGGATGTAAAAGTAGATTTCACAGATGTTTCCTGATAGAAAGAAAGAAGATGAGACTCAAAAACACATCTCAAAAGGTCTCATGTTCACTTCTGTCAAACTCATCATCTAAGCTGTTACCAGTTCAATCTTCCCTCTTCCCTTTTGTTGCATCTTGCCCCAAAACTATTCTCACAAATTTATGTCCACCATTGTCCTTATCCAAGGTCTGTTGCCCAGAGAATGCTACTTTCCTTTCTCCCCTTCTCTCACCAGAACTCCATTATTTTTTATCGAATCCTACTCCTCCCACTCAACTATCTGTTTCTCTGTCTCCCGTACCAAGGGACCTCACTCACACTATCAATGGAAACGTGTTTTTGTTAAGCTGAGATCATTATCATAATGAATTATGAAGGTAGTGTAACCATCTCTAAAATATTAATCCACTTTCAATTACTCCTTTTTTATTTGTTTTGTTTTGTTCATGGTCTTTTTGAGGGTTTTCTTTCTTTTTCTTTTTTTTTTTTTTTTTTTGCTTTTCTTTGTTATTACCTCACAGCCTAATAATTAATTTAATAGAATTGGGTTATTTTCAATGATATCATCTCATACTGAAATTCCCATTTCTACAGAAAGCTTCTATATAAAATAAGTAAGTATCATGGTTTAAGCCCAGCCAGCAAAACAACACCACTAGGCTGTTCACTCACTCCTCCCCCCCTGGTGGAATGGGGAGGAGAAAATATAAAGAAATGCTCATGGGTCGAGACAAGGACAGGGAGGATCACTCACCAATTATAGTCACAGACAAAAGACAGACTCAACTTGGGGAAGAAACAAAATTTTACCACCAATCAAATCAAAACAAGGATAATGAGAAGTAAACCCAAATCTTAGAACACCTTCCCCCCACCCTTCCCTCCTTCCCAAGCTTAACTTTAGTCCCCATTTTCTCCACCCCTTCCCACCCAGCAGTGCAGGGGGACGGGGAATGGGGGTCGGGGTCTGTTCATCACACATTGTCTCTGCCGCTCCTTCCTCCTCAGGGGGAGGACTCCTCACTTGTCCCCTGCTCCACCATGGGGTCACTCCCACAGGAGACAGTCCTTCACGAACTGCTCCAGTGTGGGTCCTTTCTGCGGGCTGCAGTCCTTCAGTCACAGACTGCTCCAGCGCAGGTTTTCCCATGGAGTCACGGCCATCTTCAGGGGCATCCAATTCCACAGGCTGCAGGTGGACATCTGCTGCCCCGCTCCCCTCCATGGGCTGGGGCGGGACAGCCTGCCGCCTCACCATGGGCTGCGGGGGCATCAACCTCCTCCGGTGCACCTCCTCCCCTCCTTCCTCACTGACCTTGCTGTCTGCACAGGGGTTTCTCTCACTTTCCAATCCCACTACTCACTGCCCGTTCACTTCTTAAATACATTCTCCCAGAGGCGTGACCACCGTCACTGATGGGCTCAGCTTTTGCCAGCAGTGGATCCGACTGGGAGCCAGGTAAGCTTCTAACGGCTTCTCACAGGAGCCACTCCTGCAGCCCCTCCCTGCCCCTGCTACCAAAACCCCGCCACACAAACCCAAAACAGCAACTTGCATTGACTTATAGTGCTACCTGCAATACTGTTTTCAGGCTGGCTTTGCAACCCTTTTTCACAACTTGCAAGAAAATTGAGATAACTTTCTGTTTTTCACAGAATTGGTAAGGAAGCTCCAAAGATGACATTGTGAAAAAAAGGCAGTTTTGTTTTCCAAGGACTGAAAAGACCTGTACTTCATCTTCATACAACTGTAATTACCTACTGAGTTTGCAGTTCTGTGCATTTTAAAATAGATTGGAATTCTGAGAACTTAGAAAATAAACTACCTTTTCATAGCTTTCACAATACTTAAAAGAACTAAAGACTTTAAACACTGCAGAAAGACTCTTATCTAATCTAAATGGTAGCCAATAGGTGTTTTGCTTTGAAAGCCACTATTTTGAACAATTGGCCAGAATCAGAACTCTGTGAAAGCTAAAACAGACTTAAAAGTACAAAGACTTTGACGTGACATAATTGGCTTTATGTTTCTCTGTGTTGAATAGTTGAATCATTATTTAAATCAAAATTATTAATCAAATAAGAGCTTACAACATCATATTAAAGTGCATCTCTCTCCCCCCTCCCCCCCCCCCAGGATTGAAACTTCTGATTTATGGTCACTGTTACCTATATCATTCCCTCAGAAATAGCTAAGACTGTCTCCCTCACTTCATATATGATGCTCCTTTGAAAAGTTTAGACAGACTAAATTATTTTTTTCAGACTTAAGTGGTTTTCAGATACTTGTGCCCAAACTGATATAGGTTACATCCCAACCATGGTTTTCAGGAAATGTGACTAAAATAGGTTATTTTACACATCAGGATACTTATGACAGAGCTGTCAAATTATAGAAAATATACCAGATCCTGATGTCCTCTCTGTTCTTCAGAAAATTCGTCCTGTGATGCATTTGCATTTTCTGTCACAGCTGTTGGCTGCCACTGCATAAAAACAGCACTTGCAGATCAAATTTCTCTGCACTCACTCACAGTGAATTTCTAACACTTGCACTATGATAGGAAAAGACTGGGAAAAATACAGAGATATCAGTTGAAACAAAAATCAGTGATTCAAGACATAATACAAGGAAAGTGCCTGATCATAATCTTATTCCAAGCACTTGTATCCATGACGCTAACACAATACCTGATCTTTTATCTGTATTTTAATATACTACTATCTTTATTAGATGAATCTTAACTTGTTTCCATAAAGATAAAAGCAATCCTTCTGGTCAGATCAAAGGTCCATTTCCTTACTATCCTGCCTCTGTAGGTGGTCAGAAGGGGCAGAAGACATGAAGCTGCCCACATCTGGGTTCCCCTGTGTGTGCTGGCTGGAGACATCACATTCACTATGATCACCTTCACTCCCTGCTGCCAAACTTCTGCCATCATTCCTGCTGCTGTTGTCTCAGACACGGCTGCACAAGATCGCCCTACTAGTAGCACTAGATTGCTGTCACCTCTTACAGTTTTGTTACTAAAATCAACATGTAATGGATGGACCTTTCTCCACAAGAAAGGCCTGATGCTCCCTCCACCAAAACAAAGGACCCATTTGGAGAGCTAGTCTCTCAGCCTACAGAAGGAGTCTTTTCACACGTGGTGTTAAATGTGGTTCCTTTTTCACCCAGATGCACCAACATAGTTGCTTGGGTCAGACAACCTTGCCTACCCACCAAGTGGGCAGCATCTCCACAGCTCCTAATGGTGGCAAAAGCTATTCCTTGGTGGGACAAAGACCTTGGTGCAAATGTGCACACAGTGATCCAAGCTGCAAAAAATTAGCATAGAATAGAATATTTTCTGTTGCAAGGGACCTACAATGATCATCTAGACCAACTTCCAGAACCTCTCATTGAGGTTCTACTTCTTTTTTCCCTTTCCTTTTTTATTTTTCATGTCCCCATACAAGTCCTCAGCATAAACAGGAACTTCTTATGAGTCTGCTTTCAGCCCTGGCCAGGCATCTGTCTATCGCATCTGTGGCAGGAAGATTGACTAGGAGATATTGGTAATTTGGAGCCTATTTGCTTTCCCTTCTCTTGACTGCTCCAAGGTAATGATGTAAATGAAATTAAAACTTTGGACTGCATGTTAAATGTAATGTAATGATTTCATCTTTGAGTGTTTTGTCTGTGTGAGTGGGACAAATGGCCTTCTCTCAAAATGTGTCAGATAAATCTCGGTAAAAAGCAGTCTTTCTGTTTCTATTGCTAATTTGCTAAAGCAATTTAAAATTGTAAGGCAGCAACTAAAATATGCTTATTTTTCATTTTAATTATAAGGTGATGGATATAAATTTAAAAAGACATCACTGTGGTGAGTGTATGTTCTTGGGACATAGAGGATATCTAGCTACAAAGGGAAGATGCAATGCATCAGATTAGTAATTTCATATATTTAAAAGAACTTTGTACCTGATTTACCTATTCTTAATGTACTGACATAGGGCTCTTCGAAGGAAGCTGAACTTCTGCCAGTCTTCACAGTCTCTTGAAAATCAGATTCTAACAGATTGAGTGTACTCTTCAATATGAAAAAATACATAACTGAAAATTTGATATTGATCTTTTTAGCTTTTACATTTTTGAGGCCAGAGGGAAGTGATCTTGGGAATAGAGGTAGATTTATTTTAGAGCTCAGGTGGCATCCATTTTATTCTGGCATATCAACAAACATTTTCAGTCTGCCCAGCTGCTTCTTTAATCCACTGGATGCTTAAATCAGAAACATGTTAAGAATGACCTTTTCTGCTTAGATTTATAGTTAATTTTAGATGCTTCTCAGTAATGAAAAATGTTGAGCTGTTTTTTAGATTAGATGAAACCAGATCAGATATTTCAAAATCTGCATAGTTACAACACAACAGAAAATTTCAGTGCATCTAGGCTGGAATAAGTCAGATCAGAATCCAACCTGCACTTAGATAAGTGTTGCTTATTATACAGTGAAAACAATGGCATAATTTCTTTTCTAATTCAATGCAGTCTGACATCTGCAATAACACCTTGGGCTCAAGAGTAAGACAGTGGTACAGCAAATAATGATTATCTGGGTCAAACTGATATTTTAGAGGGATGTTTTCATGTTGTTGGGGTTTGGGGTTTGGGGTTTGTTTTGTTGTTTTTTTGTTTGTTTGGTTTTTTACTGGAGTATTGAAGCAAGAATGGCAAATAAGTACAAGTATTTCCCCCCCCTTGGGGGTTGCTTTAATTTTTAAATTGGACATAAAAGACATTTATTTTGTGGAAAAAAACATTCACAATGCTGAGAAGGGAAAAGAGAGACTACAAGCATGTGTAATGAAAGAAAAAAAGACAGAAAACCCATACATTGTGTAAAGTGGCAAACCTCTCTGTGAAATGCACTTTAATGGCCTGGTCCTTCACCCACTAAATTCAGTGAAATTTCACAGCTATCCTCAGTTTAGAAGGCTTTTAAAGTGTTTGGCTTAGGGAATAGTTGGAGTTAGGGCTTGTAAAGGTGCTGGGCTCTGGGTATTCTCTGCTATCATATACTACTTCTGTGGCTCTAAGTAGACAGAGGCACATTGGAATTGCCCAAAGACATGTCGTTCTTCACTTTTTTCTTTTTTTAAACACTCAGTAGATTACAATAGCAGCTGGACAGATGATGGAACAGTATAAAATTTGGCAGAAGTCATAGCAATTGCTGTACAGATGGACAGCTACAGAATGCAAGAAGCATAAGAGTATCAAAAACCTTAGTTTCCTAAGAGTTTTAGGAATTGATGCAATATTTCTGTGATCCTGAAGAAATCTAGTACAAGGTTAACCTCCCATTCTCGAGCTCAGTTGATCACACTGAGTCACTTCTGAAGCTATTCATGCCTAATAACAGAAAGAATCTACAATCAAAACTGGACTAACAGCTATGATTATGATGGGGAGACTGCTTAGATTTCATGTTCTTCATCTTGACAGTATTGATCCTAGAAAAATAGCAATAAATAATTTAGCTACCAAAAAAAAAAAAAAGTCACCACACAGTTCAGACAGGGTTTCTAATAAGAAAATGTATCTTGGGTGAATATCTCTGATGGCTTGAAGGTTACCTCTTCCAGAAAAAGCTGTCATAATGTATTAGATTTTTTTCTGACAACCACTGCATTCTTAGAGGATCTTATCTTTCTAAAATACGTTTCCTAGTAGACAATCTTTACACTGCTGTGAGCTGACTAATCCCAGCTGATGGACTGACAGGAAATTGTAACTTGGAGCATAGTCAACTCTGTTCTTCATTCCAGACAAGTCATGGTGCCTGTACAATTAAAGTACAATCTTGGATGCTTCTTTGAATTTCAGGAATCATATTTTTTTATACTGAGGTGACAATTTGTCATCTGGAAAGGAAGGCTTTTATATATCCTTATATAGTTAGATTTAAGGAATCAAATATAGTATGAATTAAATTATTCATAGTAGAGCATGATAACTCATCAGTAATTCAGATGTTATTCCTTGATCCAAAATCTCAAAGTTATGGACCTATAAAGTAATGTACATACAGAAACAAATATAAAATAAAAAACAAATAGGTCCCCTAAGGAGCATATATTGGTCCTGCCTGGCATGCATATGACTAAATTACATACAGAGACAGATATCTTCACAGATAGAAGGATTCTGAGCAGAAAAAAAAAACCAAAACAAAACCAAAAACAACCCAGAGGGCAGTGAAAAACATCAGTAGATCAGTTACAAGGTTCAGCTTCATACTCTATCAGTGCCCCAAGGTGTTTTCTTTCAGTCCTTGGTATTGGTATTTGATATTTGATAAATGTGGTGGGTTGATCCTGGCTGGACGCCAGATGCCCACCAAAGCCGCTCTGTCACTCCCCCTCCTCAGCTGGACAGGGGGGAGAAAATATAACAAAAGGCTCGTGGGTCAAGATAAGGACAGTTCAATAAAGTGAAAGCAAAGGTCGCGCGCGAAAGCAAAGAAAAACAAATGATATTATATTCTACTTCCCATCAGCAGGCGATGTCTGGCCACTTCCTGGGAAGCAGGGCTTCAGTACACGTAGTGGTTGCTCTGGAAGATGAAAATGTCCCTGCTTCCACCTCCCTTTACTTAGCTTTTATAGCTGAGCTGATGTCATATGGTATGGAATATCTGTTTGGTTAGTTTAGGTCAGCTGTCCTGGTTATGTCCCCTCCCAAGATCTTGCCCTGCCCCAGCCTGCTGTTGAGGGGGGTGGCAAAAATGTTGGAGAGACAGCCTTGATGCTGTGCCAGCTCTGCTCAGCAGCAGCCAAAACACTGGTGTGTTATCAACACCCTTCTAGCTACTGGTGCAGAGCACAGCGCTATGAGGGCTGCTATGGGGAGAATTAACTCCATCTCAGCCAGACCCAATACAATAAAGTATCTTCTCCCTTAATCACAACAAAACTTAAAAATCTCAGGGACAGACTGACAGAAGCATCATGGAGCTCAGCAAAGATGAGTAAATCCTTGCACGTGGGATGCAATATTCCCATGCAGGCTGGTCATCAGCTGGATAGAAAGCAGCTTTGCAGTGCAGGATCAAGGATCCTTGTGGACAGAAAGGTGAACCTGAATAAACAGTGCACCCTTGCAGCAATGGAGGCTAATTGCATGATGTGCTTCAGAAAGATCAGCAGATCAATGGAAATCATTATTCACATCTCTGCAAAGTTTGTGAATTCAAATCAGATTGTACTGTAGCTGTTAAGGAATTGCAGTGGAAGGGAGTAATCAAAAGTCTGTGTATCAGTAAAACAAAGCAAGCACAGTCCTACAGCATTATCATAAATCTGGGATTACAGGTGATAAATCTGTGATATAGTCACAGACAACACAGGTAACAGTTTATTGCTGTTTTTTTCTAATGTCATTCTTAAAAATAAAGGTAGACATTGTGGAATACTTAACCCTAAATATAGTTTCATACATACTTCATTTCATATTAAAGACCATCAAATCTGATTTCCAGAAAAATTTAGGTGCTTATAAAGACATTGGAAATTTCCATTATTTTTTTTTTTCCATTTTAGCTCAGTCTTTGAGAAAAGATTAGGTTTTCATCTCTTAATTTCAGATTTTTTTAAAGAGTATATTTGTAATCTCATTAAATAAAATTCTGATGAAATCTCTTCTGAATGAGAGAAATAGTAACACTGAATATTTGGAAATAATTTCCAAACCATGCAGATGTTTTCTGAAGGAATGTCTAAATAATTTCTAAAAGTCTCTGTTTACCCTTTTCTTACAATAACTAAGAGCTACTGCAAAACCTGAAATGTTTCTCCCCCACCTTACAGTTTTCTCTTTTCTAGATCAAACAAAGCCAAGCCCTTGATGTTCCCCCAGTGTATTGTATAGTCAAATCCTTTAGCGTTGCTATTGTTGTTCTGTGGATTACCTTTAATTTGTATGCATCTTTCTTGTAACGGAGTTTACAAAGGTAAACACTCCATCTCAGATTAATCCACAACTGAGCAGAGGAATAATCCTATGTTCCATATGTAACATTACCTTTCAATATACCAGCATAACATTTATTTTTTATGTCAAAATGTCACATTGTTGACTTTTTAAATGTGATTCAACATCCACTTTAAACTTCAGAAATTTTTCATAGAATCATAGACTAATAGAATCATAGAATGGTTTGGGTTGGAAGGGACCTTAAAGGTCATCTCATTCCAACCCCCCTGCCATGGGCAGGGACACCTTCCACTACACCAGGTTGCTCAAAGCCCCATCCAGCCTGACCTTGAACACTTCCAGGGATGGGGCATCCACAACCTCTCTGGGCAACCTGTTCCAGTGTCTCACCACCCTCACAGTGAAGAACTTCTTCCTTACATCTCATCTAAATCTACCCTCTTTCAGTTTAAAGCCATTACCCCTTGTCCTATCCCTACATGCCCTTGTACAAAGTCCTTCTCTGGCTTCCTTGCAGGCCCCCTTTAAGTACTGAAAGACTGCAACAAGGTCTCCCCAGAGCCTTCTCTTCTCTTCTCCAGGCTGAAAAACCCCAACTCTCTCAGCCTGTCTTCATAAGAGAGGTGGTCTAGCCCTCTGATCATCTTCGTGGCCCTCCTCTGGACTTGCTCCAACAGGTCCATGTCCTTCTTACATTGGGGACCCCAGAGCTGGACGCAGTACTGCAGGTGGGGTCTCACTAGAGTGGAGCAGAGGGGGAGAATCACCTCCCTTAACCTGCTGGTCACACTTCTTGTGATGCAGCCCAGGATACTGTTGTCTTTCTGGGCTGCAAGCATACATTACTGGGTCATGTTGAGCTTCTCATCAGCCAACACCCGCAAGTCTTCTTCTCAGGGCTGCTCTCAATCCATTCTCCACCCAGCCTGTATTTGTGCTTGGGAATGCCCTAACCCAAGTGCAGGACCTTGCACTTGGCCTTGTTGAACTTCATGAGGTTCACACAGGCCCACTCTCAAGCCTCTCAAGGTCCCTCTGGATGGCATCCCTTCCCTCCAGTGTGTTGACTGCACCACACAGCTTGGTGTCATCAGCAAACTTGCTGGGGGTGCACTCAATCCCACCGTCCATGTTGCCGACAAAATTGTTAAAACATTTTCTGCAGAACTGTTAACTTCTCTGTTCCCATTTATTTCTCCTTCCTAGGTGTAGTACTCAGCATATGCCTGTATATAGCAGACCTATACTGTTGACAAGAAAAAAGAAACTGAAGAATCTGAAGTATATGAAAACCCCTTTTTCATTCCAAAAGCTTGAGCAAATTTCTAGATCAATTTGTCAAATAAAAAAAGTGAAATCAACAATGATTAAGCGTAACCACTGATTCACTCTTTTTCCTCTCCTAACTCTGAAAAATCAATGTAAAGAACACATTCTTTTTAATTTTTAAGTACTCGAAGTAGCCTAGAAATATAATAGTTTCTTTCTCAGTCTCTACTTATTAAAATTTCATGTATTGTAATTGAAATGTGAGGTCTCAGTTGATCACAATAAAGGGTATAATGAGACAAATTAATATCTGGGGTAATTTTATGTCCCTTAAAAGAATTACAGCAAGGTTGAATCTGGACAGCTGGTTTCTAATAAACTAGTGACATTACTGATAGAGTTTTGATTTTAAAAGAATGCTCTACATTACTAACTTTACATGAAATTTCTTTCCTTGTTTTTCTGTTATTTATTTTAGATTGTTGGATTGTCTTTATGTATTTTAAATTGTTACTTCTGTGCAGCAACTGCTGAATTTCTCACACAGATATGGCCAGTGTGTTTGCAGTGCACTAACTTCTATTATTGGACAAACGAACTTATTCATGATAATGCATATTGATAATTTTGATGCATCTACCCATACTGAATGAGAGAAGAATGTGTGATAGAATGACAGAAAATTAAAATGTGACATCTATACAAACTTTAAGAATTCAAAGACAGGTTAATAACTACCTCCTTGTAAGGGTCATCAAGAAGTTCATGATAATTCCTGTTGAAGAACTGTTGATAAAGTAAGGGAGTTTTGGAGGTGTGTCTGCAAGAAAAATTAAAAAAGTGTGATTGTTAGAAAGTAGTCTCTTTATATAGAAGCAACTGCCTGAGCTTACTATTTCTCAGTATATGAGAGGTGTCAAAAATTGTGTGATGGCAATGTGAACTAGTAGGTTTGTCAGGAGGTGTGAACAAACGTCCTAAGAATATTTGTTCTGTGTTTCTGTCAAGTTGCTTTATGTGGCCTTCAGAGTAGGCTCTCGCTCAATGGGACTGGTCAGTGTGACGGTCTGACAAATTCAATGTCTCAAACATCTGTTAAAGATCTTTGCTGGAGAAAACGATCTCTGTAAAAATGCTGGAGTTTTGTGAACAGGACAATGTGGCCAGAGGAGAGTGCCCCACGGAGGGTGGGAACGCACTTCTCCAAAGCCCCAATTCCTTATCTTAAGTGACCAGGAGAAGGAACACAATTTATGCCTTCCTGGAGGAAGAAGGCCCCACAGAAACTGGGACTGTGCTTCTATCTTAAGCGGTCATGCCAGCAGGAAAAGGGAGGCAACTCCACAATGAACCCGCCCCCCCAAAGCTCACTGACCGATTCCAGTGAACCCCAGGTGTGGGAACTGCGCATGTTGAGATCATCAACTAACACACCATAAAAGAAGAGAGAACGAGTCCTCAGTGCACGCTCTCCAGAAGTGGATCTCTACGCTGGCTGGACCAACGCTGGACCCAGGACTGGTGAAACCCTTCTCTTCTCTTTCTTTCTTTCTTTCTTTCTTTCTTTCTTTCTTTCTTTCTTTCTTTCTTTCTTTCTCTCTCTCTCTCTCTCTTCTCTCTCTCTCCCTCTTTTCCTTCCCTCTTTTCCACAGTCCCTACACCTCATCCTTTTAAACATAAACCATTGACCAAGTCTGAGACTAGGAGTGGATCTAGCTGCCCCTGAGCTCCTCTTTGAGAAGGAGTCCAGAAAGCAAGGAGCTCTGCTCTGAACCTCATGACTCAATGGGAGGGCTCTCCTGACACAGTTTCATGTTCCTTTTTCCATTTCATTTTTCTATACTTCCCTTCTCTTCTCAAACAGCAGCTTAATGACATGTTGCAAGGTTCATATTGATAAGTTCATGTGTACTTGGACAAAGTTAGCTAGGTTGAATAAATGTTGATTGTTGTTTGAACTCCCCTGGTGTCATTTCACCTTAATTGTGACAAAGGAAATCAACAAACCTGAGTCGCTCCAACTTTGGGACGCAACAGTCAGTCTTTCTAGGGATTAGAGTTTCCCACACCATGTTTTATATGGATAAGAAAGAGTTAATGTCTTCTCAGTGATAAGCAGCTTTGATCCATGTTTTCTAGCTGCAAACTAATTCTTGCACGTAGATCAATAGTATTTTATGGCATAGTTTTCTTCCGTTTTCCAAACTCTGCACATACCATAGTGAGTATACTGTACTTCTGCACATATAAATGACTGCAGCAGTCACACAACATTGAAAAGTCAAGCCTCATTACCTATTCCCAGAGCTAGATAAGACACCAGTTGATCTTGATTTCTTTTCCTTTGCTTACAGAATAGAACAATCGATACTCCAGAATAATGTATGTGCAATTAACAGGTCTCCTCAGGAGCAAATCTGCCATAGGTGATAAAGGCACAGTTTCCATAGCTAGGATACAACCTCAGTCAGTGTATTAGCTCATGATGGAATTATTGGTAGTAACTTTTTTATTGTAGCTTTGGGCCATGATAGACCTGATTTTCTTTTAACACATAATATCTCTGATAAAGGTAAATGGAAGAATAGGTTAAAGGTTGCACACATTTGGAAGTTTTTGTTTTGCTTTGGCTTTTTTTTTTTTTTTACTATAAATATTTCCTCAATTTCTTTCCAATGTGTCGTGTTTTCAGCCCAGCCAGTAACAAAGGACCACACAGCCGCTCGCTCACTCCTCCCACCCCCCTCCAGTGGGATAGGGAGGAGACGGAGGAGAGAAAAGAAAAAAAACCTGGAACGTCGAGGGTTGAGATAAGGGCAGTTTACTGGGAACACACACACAAAAAAAAAGGTTACAACAACAACAACGGTACTAATGAAAGAATATACAAAACGAGTGATGCCCAGTGCAACTTCTCACCACCCGGAACCCGACACTCCGCCACTTCCCCCACCAAAAGTCGAGGGAGCTCCCCCCAGCCTGCTCCCCATTTATATACTGAGCATGATGTCACATGGTATGGAATAGCTCCTTGGCTAGTTCAGGTCAGCTGCCCCGGCTATGGCCCCCCCCCCACCTCCCAGGTTCCTGTAAAAATTAACTCTATCTCAGCTGAACCCAGGACATTATCCACCCCTTATTCTATACCATCTACATCATGCCCAGATCTTACATTTTCCAATCAACCACTACCACTTTCCTTGTATTTTTTATATATATGTATATGGACACCCCCCCACCCACACACACACAAATAGTATTCCCTTAGTCAATGGGCTATCCCTCCAACGTGTCCATCAATTTTATTTAGTCCATGACTTTGGGGCTCCATCTGTTGTAACAGTTCTTCAGGATAAGAGAGATGGTGTGAGGTGTTAGGTTGTTGTATGCTGCCTCTGGAACTTGTGGCTGGTACATTTGGTGCAACCCCCGCCCTTGGTCTGCAGGTCGAAGATGTTGATCTTGAGGAAATTGCTGGGCACCAGTTCAAGTTCTACCACTGTTGTACTTGGCTCAGTTTCAAAGTCCATCCTTCAGTCATTTGGGTAATTCTTACAGTAATACCCTTGATCTGGCATATAGACACTATAGATACAATGACATACATTGGCAGGTTATGTAGCAGTTAAATATCATACAGTCTAATTCACTGGCTATTCTCTCCCAAAACCAAATCTCCCTGAGGTACACATCGAACTTCCCCATCCTTCTGCATCACCCACCAGGTGTACCCAGGTCCCTGAGCAAAAACAACCCCTTGGATGGGTTTGTCTCTGCTTGAGGGGGGACTAACCCAGACTGTCTTTCCTAACATACTCCTCGTGCGCACTACAGGGACTTTATCGCCTTCTACAGTATGTGGAAATCTTGGTTGGGCAGGGACAGTCCGATTGGCGGATCCTCTAGTCTTAACTAACCAGGTGGCTTTTGTTAAATGTGTATCCCAATGTTTGAAAGTTCCACCCCCCATCGCTCTCAATGTAGTTTTCAGCAGTCCATTGTATCGTTCGATTTTTCCGGAGGCCGGTGCGTCATAAGGGATGTGATATACCCACTCAATGCCATGTTCTTTGGCCCAGATGTCTATGAGGTTGTTTCAGAAGTGAGTCCCGTTGTCCGACTCGATTCTTTCTGGGGTGCCGTGTCGCCATAAAACTTTCTCTTCAAGGCCCAGGATAGTGTTCTGGGCAGTGGCGTGGGACACAGGATATGTTTCCAGCCATCCAGTGGTTGCTTCCACCATTGTAAGCACATGGCACTTGCCTTGGCGGGTTCATGGGAGCGTGATATAGTCAATCTGCCAGGCCTCCCACTGTTTGTATTTCAGCCATCGCCCTCCATGCGACAGGGGTTTTAGCCGCTTGGCTTGCTTAATTGCAGCACATGTTTCACATTCATGGATAACCTGTCCATGGTCAAGTCCACCCCTCGATCATGAGCCCATCTATATGTTGCATCTCTTCCCTGATGGCCTGAGGTATCATGGGCCCACTGAGCCATAAATAGCTCACCCCTATGTTGCCAGTCCAGGTCCACCTGAGACACTTCAATCTTGGCGGCCTGATCTGCCTGCTGGTTGTTTTGATGTTCTTCAGTGGCCCGACTCTGGGGTACATGAGCATCTACGTGACGTACTTTTACCACTAGCTTCTCTATCCGAACAGCAATATCTTGCCACAGTGTGGCCACCCAGATGGGTTTACCTCTGTGCTGCCAGTTGCTCTTCTTCCATTGCTGTAGCCACCCCCATAGGGCATTTGCCACCATCCATGAGTCAGTATAGAGATAGAGCACTGGCCACTTCTCTCTTTCAGCAATGTTAAAGCTAGCTGGATGGCCTTCACTTCTGCAAACTGACTCGATTCACCTTCTCCTTCAGCAGTTTCTGCGACTAGTCGTGTAGGACTCCATACAGCAGCCTTCCACCTCCGATGCTTTCCCACAATGCGACAGGACCCATCAGTGAACAGGGCATATTGCCTCTCATTTTCTGGCAGTTTATTATACAGCGGGGCCTCTTCAGCCCGTGTCATCTCCTCCTCTGGCGACATTCCAAAATCTTTGCCTTCTGGCCAGTCCGTGATCACTTCCACAATTCCTGGGCGACTGGGGTTTCCTATGCGAGCCCATTGTGTGATCAGTGCAGCCCACTTACTCCATGTGGCATCAGTTGCATGATGTGTAGAGGAGACCTTCCCTTTGAACATCCAGCCCAGCACTGGCAGTCGGGGTGCTAAGAGGAGCTGTGCTTCAGTACCAACCACTTCTGAGGCAGCTCGAACTCCTTCATATGCTGCCAATATCTCTTTTTCAGTTGGAGTATAGCGAGCCTCGGATCCTCTGTATCCCCGACTCCAAAACCCCAGGGGTCGGCCTCGGGACTCCCCAGGTGCTTTCTGCCAGAGGCTCCAGGTAGGGCCATTCTCCCCAGCTGCAGTGTAGAGCACATTTTTAACATCTTGTCCTGCCCGGACTGGCCCAAGAGCTACTGCATGAACAATCTCCCGCTTAATTTGTTCAAAGGCTTGTCGTTGCTCAGGCCCTCATTTAAAATCATTCTTCTCCCGGGTAACTTGGTAGAGAGGACTTACAATTTGACTGTAATTTGGAATGTGCATTCTCCAAAAGCCCACAACACCTAAGAAAGCCTGTGTTTCCTTTTTTATTAGTCGGTGGGGACATAGCTGCTATTTTGTTGATCACATCCATAGGGATCTGACGACGCCCGTCTTGCCATTTTACTCCTAAGAACTGGATCTCCTGTGCAGGTCCCTTGACCTTACTTTCTTTTATGGCAAAACCAGCCTTCAAAAGGATTTGGATTATTTTCTTCCCTTTCTCAAAAACTTCTTCTGCCGTGTTGCCCCATACAATGATGTCATCAATGTACTGCAGGTGCTCTGGAGCTTCACCTTTTTCCAGTGCAGCCTGGATCAGTCCATGGCAAATAGTGGGGCTGTGTTTCCACCCCTGGGGCAGTCGATTCCAGGTTACTGGACGCCCCTCCAAGTGAAAGCAAACTGTGGCCTGCACTCCGCTGCCAAAGGAATGGAGAAAAATGCATTAGCAATGTCAATTGTGGCATACCACTTAGCTGCCTTTGATTCCAGTTCATATTGAAGCTCTAACATATCTGGCACAGCAGCGCTCAGCGGTGGCGCGACTTCATTCAGCCCACGATAATCTACTGTTAGTCTCCATTCCCCATTAGATTTCTGCACGGGCCATATGGGACTATTAAAGGGTGAGTGACTCTTGCTGATCCCTCCTTGGCTCTCCAATTGGCAAATCAGCTTATGGATGGGGATCAGGGAATTTCGGTTGGTGCAATATTACCACCGGTGCACCGTTGTGGTAGCAATTGGCACCTGTTGCTCTTCAACCTTCAGCAACCCCACAGCCGAAGGGTCTTGAGAGAGACCAGGCAGGGTAGACAGCTGTTCAATCTCCTCCGTCTCCAATGCAGCTATACCAAAGGCCCAACGGTACCCTTTTGGGTCCTTGAAATACCCCCTCCTGAGATAATCTATACCAAGGATGCACGGGGCCTCTGGGCCAGTTGCAATGGGGTGTTTATGCCACTCATTCCCGGTTAGACTCATTTCGGCTTCCAATACAGTTAGCTCTTGGGATCCCCCTGTCACACCAGAGATACAGATGGGTTCTGCCCCTTTATAACTTGACGGCATTAGGGTGCATTGTGCACCAGTGTCTACTAGAGCCTTATATTCCTGTGGGTCTGATGTGCCAGGCCATCGAATCCACACTGTCCAGTAGACTCGGTTGTCCCTCTCCTCCACCTGGCTGGAGGCAGGGCCCCTCTAATCCTGATTAGAATATCCGTTACTCACTTTTCGCACACGTGAATCAGAAGTCCCTTCAAGAGGATCAGAAATGAGATCAGCCCATCTACTGCCTCTGGGGGACTGCTCACGGGAAACTGGAGCAGCAGTTTTCCAAGAAGAATCCTCTTTTCTTGTTGCTTTTTCTCGCAACTCCTGTACCCGTGCATCCAGGACTGAGGTAGGTTCTCCATCCCACTTCCTCATGTCCTCTCCCTGGTCACACAGGTAAAACCACAGGTTAGCCCGTCGTGTGTACTTTCTCTCTCCTCTCTCTTGGGCAGAGGAATGCTGACTCCCAATAGCTGCGATGCGGGCCTGTACAGGTGGGGAGGAGGACATATCCACTTTGAATCGCTGGAACTCTCGGGACAATTCCTCTACAGCTGAGACACAGGCCCGTAGGGAGGAAGAGACACTTCCTTTGTATTGCCGGGGTTGGACAGCCAATTCGTCCACCGTTTGTCCATTGCCTTCTTTCCAGGACATTACTGCCAATGAGTTGGCATAGGTTGGTGGTGCACTTTGTAGAAACTTCTGCCACATGGGTTGTGTGCATTGGACTTCATCTGGATCTGTGGGTGACTGCACATTTTCTGGATCATTATAAATCACCTCCAGCACGGCTAATTCCCTCAGGTACTGGATACCTCTCTCCATGGTGGTCCACTTGCCTTGGTGACATGTAACTTCATCCTTGAAGCGGTATCTTTCCTTTACACCTAACAGAAGTCGCTTCCAGAGGCTGAGGACTTGTGTTTTTCTCCCAATCGCCTTGTCGATGCCCCCTTCCCTAGACAGAGATCCCAACTGCTTGGCTTCCTTACCCTCTAATTCCACACTACTAGCCCCATTATCCCAGCATCGGAGCAGCCAGGTAACAATGTACTCACCTGGGTGGCGGCTAAAATCTTTTCGCATGTCACGCAACTCACTCAGGGATAGAGATCGGGTAATTATTTCAGGTTCTGCCTCTTCCTCCTGTTCTCGTGATGACCCTGGTTCATCTTCATCTCTCACTAAGCGAACTGATTTCTTTGTGTGTTTCTTTTTCTGTACAGGGGCGACTGATACTGGCAGAGGTTGGTTCTCTGGTTTAGCTGCAGTATCTGTCACAGAGCTGGGGTAGCCACGGTGCCTGTTGTCGGGGTTGGGGTAGCCAAGGTGCCGGTTGTCCTGTTTTCCATCTTTTCCCCCTTTTCCCCCTGAGGGTGCTGCTTAATACCAAGCAGTGTTTGGTAGATACTGGCCAGGGCCCAGCACAGTGCAGTGACTTGTACGTCTTTGGAATAGCCACAGCATTTTTCTTTCAAATATTCTACCACTTCATGAGGGTTCTGCAGTTGTTCGGGAGTGAACTTCCAAGCCACTGGAGGTGAGAAGTTCTCTAGATACCTGCCCATATCCTCCCACATGCCGTGCCACCCATGAATATCCAGCTTTGGGGCAGATCTCTGGGTGGTACTCTTAAAGAGCCTTTTTGTAGCCCTAAACAAGACCTGAAACATATTCAGGAGGCAGAGCACTAACAGCACACTGGCTTGCGCATCCCAAGGATATTCAAAATTCTCAAAAGCTGTTGTAATTAGTCGAAAGGAGAGAAGGGAGGCGAACGGACAGGGGGAAGTATCCCCCCCTAACTTCCCCATGGATTGAGTGTAATTACCAATAAAATCTGATAGAAGGTGCCCAAAGTATGGAAATGAAATCACTGCCTCATACAGATACCAGCTTAACCTCATGACCAGTAATGTAATCATTTCACAAGTCGACATTGCCCAGTACAGCAAAATGATAATCCCAATCACTCTCCCAGAGGTGAGAAACGTAACTACAGGCAATACAAAGAGCATATAAGAACTTACAAAATGCCACCATGTAAACAAATGAACCAACATTGTGACTAACATCTATTTATCTAATATAAGAAATGCGTATGACAAATTTGTTTCAACGCACTCTGGCCAGATCTGTCGTTATCTCAACCCTTCGTGCCCCACGTTGGGCGCCAAAAAGCACTGTCGTGGTTTCAGCCCAGCCGGTAACAAAGGACCACGCAGCCGCTCACTCACTCCTCCCGCCCCCCTCCAGTGGGATAGGGAGGAGACGGAGGAGAGAAAAGAAAAAAAAAACGGAACCTCGAGACTTGAGACAAGGGCAGTTTGCTGGGACAACACAAAAAAAGAAAAGAGAAGTTACAACAACAACGGTACTAATGAAAGAATATACAAAACGAGTGATGCCCAGTGCAACTGCTCACCACCCGGAACCCGACACTCCGCCACTTCCCCCACCGAAAGTCAAGGGAGCTCCCCCTGGCCCGCTCCCCATTTATATACTGAGCATGATGTCACATGGTATGGAATAGCTCCTTGGCTAGTTCAGGTCAGCTGCCCCGGCTATGGCCCCCCCCCCACCTCCCAGGTTCCTGTAAAAATTAACTCTATCCCAGCTGAACCCAGGACACAATGTCATTCTTCATTTCCTCTTTATTATTTGTTTTTTCCTCACACAATCTTTTACTGCAGGTCCTCCACTGTAAAATCCATATCTAATGTAATAATGTCTATAGCTATGCTCTCATTTCTTCTTTGTTTCTTTACTCATAGGACAAGGGGTAGACCACTCTTTTAAGGTCGTAAATTTCACCTCTTTTGATTAAGCTACCTCTCTCAAGGAACTTGATTTAGTTCTTGTAAGAATCGGTAGAGATACTCCTATAGACTCAGTGTCTCCCTCATGGAAAAGAACAAGGTTTGTTGCTTCCACCCTTTACAGTTTAGGTTTTTTTCTTCTTTCTTATCTTCACCATGAAACTGCCTATGTTTTTTAATTAAGCATACAGTTTTTTCATCTTTTCTGCCAATGCCTACATCTTTGTATTTCAATTACTGGTTATCATTTCATGTCATGTTCTCTATGACACTCCTTTTTTTTTTTTTTAAATAATCTTCTAAAACTCTTAACCAGTCTAATTTAATTATATTTCTCAGTTTCTGCTCCTACTTTGACACCAGAAAGCATTGCTAGATTTTTTATGAGAAGTTATTAACATGTTTAGCAAGAAGTCTTAAGTCTAGGAAATGATATTTTAATAAGCCAAGTCAGCTGAATAAAGTCTCTTACCTCTCATTATAATGTTCAGCGTTTATGAAATAGAAAATCATTAGATTTTCAATATACTTAGATTCCCAGAGTCCTTTAGAATACACTCTGACACATTCTTTAAGGCTTTACATAACCAGTAATATTATTAAGAAATCAGAATCACTGCAGTCAGTACATTTGATTGCCAAATTATTATCTCAAAGAGAAAAATAACAGTTTAAATGCATCTCTTTCATTTTCTTTCTTCAACAAAACTTTATTCCTCTTCTTTCATAATTCCCAAAATGAAAAGCAGAGCATTAAACTCAAGTAATGCATAAATTGAGGAACTATGTGTGAGGGAAGCTAATGTGATTTAGATGTTGTGTAACTAGAAGATTCAAGATTAAGCTATAGAAGGGAGTCTTGGTTTGAGACACATTTTCACGTTCTGTTGTCAAGTGACATTCTCACTATGTCTTTCCTAAGCATTCTTCATCTCAGAATTGCATCTCACACTCCCTTATTTTCAAAGTGTATGCACCAAAAGCCACGGACTAGAAGTAAAAGGTATGTGTGGGTGAAAATTATATCTTGTTAGATGTGACAGTAAGTTAATTGTAAGGGAGTATAGGCAGTCTTTTCAATTCAATTGTTAATTATTTAACTTTATTAACTTCATGACATTATTTCCCAGCAATATCTTTTTTTGCTTCAAACAAGATTAAAAAATCCCAGCTCATCTTGAAATGATCACTTCAGAGCTTCCTGATCTGATCTGCACCCCTGAAGATTTCTTTTCTCTTAAACAGATTATGACCTTGATAAAGGTAAACAAGTGAAACTGATACAATTTGAACAAAATATAGCTATATCTTAATGGACCATTACAAAACTCTGAAAAGATGATTGCAGGTTCTGGTGCCTTTCTGTTTTTCAGCTAATACAGAGCACACCGCCAGGAACCAGAGGATACAGAAATGTAATTTCATGAGTGTCCTGGAAAACTGCTCCAACCACGGGCAGAGATATCAAGGTTTCCTATTGACTCCTCTCCTACAGATACTCATGACTTCTGCTTACCCAGTGCTCCATATTGCACAGAAAGGAATTGTCTTTTTTTTCTTGACTTGTGCTGGGACTCAAAAGATTTGGGTTCAGAAGTCAAGTCCAAGGCAAATCTGTAAGCAGAACTAACTTCTTTCTAATCAATAGGTTAGTCTATAGGTACTGGGTTCTTTATGAATTTTTAGATTAAGACCTCTTCAGAGATTCAGGTTTAGACTTTTTGGGGTCATATTTATCTTAGCAAATGAAAATGTCTACAGTGTGTACATTGAGATTTAAAACTAGCTCATGCCTTTTGCAATAAAGCTACAGAATATTTATGTTGTCAGTGTTAGCAGCTGTCATTATTAGCAGCCTTTTCTAAGTTTCCAAATTGTATTTTTTCTGGTTGTTGTTTCAATGATGAAAATTTGCTGTCTGTGTTCAGTAGATTTGACTTTCAAGTCGGATGTCAGAGACACTTGTACAGTCACTGGAATGAAATAGATACTTCTAGAGCACTGATCATCTCTTGCTGTAGCAGACAAATGAAACAGACCAGATGATTTACATGCTAAAAAGTCTATTTCTTTCCATTGATTAAAAAGTTTCATATAGGACCAGTTTACCTGTAACATCAAATATTAGATGAAATAAATTTTAACCTTAGCTTCCAGATTTCAAATATTTTTACAAGGGCACTTATACAGTGAATTGAAGATGTGAGAGCTTTTGGGACCTGTCTGCATTAGAAGTTTAGGTGTAAAAGTGAGTTTTTCCCAAAAGAATCAGGTGATTACGGTGCTTTGGTTGTCTACATAAACTATGTAGCATTTTTCACCTTCATCATGTGGATGATGGGACAGAGTGCACCCTCAACAAACTTGATGACACGAAAATTGGAGTGGCTGATATGCCAGAGGGTTGTGCTGCTATCCAGAGAGACCTCAACAGGCTGGAGAAATAGGCTGACAGGAACCTTGTGAAGTTCAAAAAGGAAAAGTGAAAAATCCTGCACGTGGGGAGGAACAATCTCATGCAACACTGCATGCCGGGAATCAAAAGGCTGGAAAGCAGTTTTGCAGAAAAGCCAGGGGTTCTGGTGGATGACAAGTTGAACATGAGCCAGCAATGTGGCCTTACAGCAAAGAAGGCCAACAGCATCCTGGGCTGTATTAGGAGGAGTATTGCCAGCAGGTTGAAGGAGGTGATCCTTCCCCTCTACTCACCACTGGTGAGGCCACACCTGGAGTATTGTGGCCAGCTCTGGGCTTCCCAGTATGAGGGAGATGGACATACTAGAGAGAGTCCAGAGAATGGCCATTGAGATGATTATGGCATTGGGGCACCTCTCCTGTCAGGAAAGTCTGAGAGAGCTGAGATTCTTTAGTTTGGAGAAGACTCATGGGGAAACTTATTAATGTGTACAAATACCCAAAACAAGGGTGCAAAGAGAACAGAGACAGTTCATTCCAGTGGTGCCCAGCAACAGGAGAAGAGGAAATGGGCACAAACCAAAAGACAGAAGGTTTTGTCTGAACATGAGGAAAAACTTTTTGACTGGGGGGGCACACCAAACACTGGAACACGTGGCCCAAAAAGGATGTGGAGTCTCCTACCTTGGAGATATTCAAAAGCTATCCAGACACGTCTTGGGCCACCAGCTCCAGGTAGCCCTGCCTGAACAGGAGGTTGGACCATATGTCCTCCAGAGGTCCCTTCCAGTCTCAACCATTCCGTGATTCTGTGATTCAGATCATTCTCTGATATCTGGCAAAAGCATTTAACTTCTGTAATACTAACACTGTTGTGGATATTGTTAATAACCTAGTTATAAATGTATATAAATATCTATCATCCATTGGGTTTGGACTGTGATTTGTTGTGATGATTAGAGGCAGACTGGAGCACATACTTACATAGTAACCTAGGTCTCCAAGCTTTTCTCTTCTCTGGTTCTTACACAGCTGAGGAACAGCTGTTTTGTTGGTCAAACTACAAGAAATACTCTTTACTTTTTTGTGTAAATGAAGTGATATTTCTTTTTCTTTTGCATTGGTTTGTTTTGTGGTGTGTGCTGTTACCTAAGTTTTGTACTTTTTGACAGATCTACTATAGCTTACTGACAAAAAAGGATGCTTTTTTATTGTTTTGTTGAAACCATAAAGCTATAATTTCTTATAGTCTTAATTTCTCTGTTTCACAGTGCTTGCATGTTTATTCCTTGTCTGTGTATTAGAGCAGTGAAAAGAGTTTTCTCCAGAGAAAGTCCTGTGCTTACAATGTCAAAGAGGAAGTATGGTTGAGATAGAAGATATATATATTTATATACACAAGTGTTTAAAGTAAATGGGTGGGATTTGCAATCCCATTGAAAATGTATTAGAACATGAAAATATTTTATGAAATGTTCTTTCTGGTCCAACTAATTTTACCCGTTTCAGTTTAGATGTAGTTTAGACAGGCAGTGTGATATCTGGAGGTGGAATCAGGAAAAAAGGAAAGAATATAAAGAATACTTGCTGTTTTCAGATTTCTTGCATACAGTCAGAGGACTAAAATCCACAAATAATAACAGCTACTTTTCTCATTTCAACTTTGATTTGGTTCTACTTTGTCCCAAAATAACATGGAAAACAAGAAAGGGGCACACAGGTATGTATATCAGTCTTTTGGCATGATCTGGGTGGTTTGTTTGTTTGGTTTTGCATTAAGAAGTTCCACTTATTAGACTGCACATCCCCTGTTTCCATCTTCCTAATGCGCCCTGTTTTCCACAGGGAAAAGTCCAGACACAGGAGTTGTAAAAGCCTTGTGCCAATCTAGAAGACTGGTTTCCCAGTGGCACTGGGGCTCCCCAGAAAGCAAATCAGGATGCAGAGATCAATATTCTCACAAACTGGAAAAATCCTGCCAACTGACTTCACTTTGTCTCCTGGATAGTTTAGGAGTAAGAGCACTTGACTTTCTGCTGTGCTGAGAAATCACTGGATCCAGTGAGGTTCATTCAGTTTTATACAAAAATGTTGAAATGAGGGTTCAACTTAGACATTAGCATAACTGAGAGTGGTCTTTAGTGTAGTGTTTATTCTAAGCTACAACCCTCACAGATGCAGTTTTATCAGCTCTATATGAATATATACACATATACCATTACAGTTAAATCACTTAATATAGGATTTAAATGTGTTCAGTTTTAATTTGAAATTGGCTGAAAAATTCTATGGCTTTTTAGCTGTGATTTTGTCTACTCTTCTTGACATTAAGAAGAAATAAATTAGTTCCCACATTTACTGGATTATTTCACCCAGCACTCTGAAACTGCCAGTTCTGGGAAAAGTGCTATGGTTCTTTAACACTTCACAGGCACCACACACAATGATTTCATAAATTGTTGTAGAAAATTACCCTCAACTAAAATTACAAATTTTCATTCCAATGTGACATCTACTCTGATATTTTTGTTGGGTCTTTTGGATTTACCAAAGTAAACTATCTGTACCTGTACATACTTTAAGAGATAAGGCTTTCATGCTCTCAGCCAATCAGTGACTGATTGCATGACACATTTGCTCAATATCCCTCCTGAAGAAAGGTAATACAACAAAAATCCAGGCATTTTATGATGAGTCAAGAAAAATCTTACTGCTAGAGAAAAGAAATGCAGTGTCCATTCTTACACAATACTTTTCTGAAAGAAGGAAAAAAATTTCTTACAGTGTATAGAGCAAGGTCAGAATGTGGCTTTTCATTCTCATTGTTGTCCTTTACCTTTTCATTTTTTTAAAAGAATTTTCACTACCTGCAATAAAAAGAAATTCTGTGCGTCCTGACAAGACAAATGAAAAATCCTGGTAAATGAAGTCACATTTTTTTTTTTTCATAACTTTCTGTAAGTGAGATTTGAAATGAGGGAAAAGTTCTGCTTAGACAGTGGTAGTTTAGATAATAGTCTTTTTCCTTGACATTACTTATTAGACTTTAATTTATAATTGTCATATTAAAGGTTCTATTGATCATGAAGGAGGGTGGTTTAGGATCTGTTTTATGGCCATGACCTTAGAAATAGTCAGATGGAATGGTCAGATCCTTAGAAAAAGCCAGGTACTGAAAAAATTCCTTGCACATGCAAGCATCTTTCTGAGCATTTGTTTTTAATCAGTACTACATTTCTCTTTCTCAGATTATGATGCTTTTTATTTGTGGACATTTATCAAAGTTAACTTCTGGCAGAACAAGTGCTGAGCAGGCAATATATATTTTTAGTGTAATGTTCTGAAAGGAGAACTTGATCCTAGAGGAGTATGTCCGTGTACAGCATTTATTCTTATTTCTCTGAGAAATATATTATTCATTTAATATTACAGTTCCACTGAATGAAATATCTTCATTCTAGCCCCTTTGAAGTGAAACAAATTCAAATATTCTTAATTTATTTTGGACCTCTGCACGTAGAAAACCTAAAATGTTTTTGAAACAGCCTTGAAATGAAACCATAAGCCAATATAAAGCCCATAATACTCTATGCAAGAGTTACTTCTTCATTTAACTTAGACGTTATAAGGATGATACCACTTGCTGTTGTAGTTTCTTATTTTCTTTAAAAAATACTATTTCATTTCTTCAGAATCTTGCTAAACTTTAATTATTTGAACATGAATTGTTCATGTTACTGTATTGGGTTTGGATGGCAAGGTTTTAGTAGCAGGGGGATTACAGGGGTGGCTTCTGTGAGAAGCTGCTAGAAGATTCCCCCATGTCCGACAGAGCCAATGCCAGCCAGCTCCAAAACGGACCCACCGCTGGCCAAGGCCAAGCCCATCAGCGATGGTAGCAGCACCTCTGGGAGAACAGATTTAAGAAGGGTGAAAAAAAGTTGCTGCAAAACAGAAAACTGGAGCTATAAAGAGGGGTGAGAATGTATGAGAGCAACAACCCTGCAGACCCCCAGGTCAGTGCAGAAGGAGGGGGAGGAGGTGCTCCAGGTACCAGAGCAGAGATTCCCCTGCAGCCCGTGGGGAAGACCATGGTGAGGCAAGCTGTCCCCCTGCAGCCCGGGGAGGTCCACGGGGGAGCAGATCTCCACCTGCAGCCGGGGAGGACCCCACGCCGGAGCAGGGGGATGCCTGAAGGAGGCTGTGATGCCATGGGAAGCCCGTGCTGGAGCAGGCTCCTGGCAGGACTTGTGGCGCCATGGAGAGAGGAGCCCACGCTGGAGCAAGTTTGCTGGCAGGACTTGTGACCCCGTGGGGGACCCACGCTGGAGCAGTCTGTGCCTGAAGGACTGCAGCCCGTGGGAGGGACCCACATGGGAGAAGTTCATGGAGGACTGTCTCCCGTGGGAGGGACGCCATGCTGGAGCAGGGGAAGAGCGAGGAGTCCTGCCCCTGAAGAGGAAGGAGTGGCAGAGACCACGTGTGATGAACTGACCGCAACCCCCATTCCCCATACCCCTGCGCTGCTGGGGGGGCGGAGGTGGAGAAAAGCGGGAGTGAAGCTGTGCCGTTGAAGGAGGGAGGGGTGGGGGGAAGGTGTTTTAAGATTTGGTTTTATTTCTCATTATCCTATACTGATTTGATTGGTAATAAATGAAACTAATTTCCCCAAGTCGAGTCTGTTTTGCCCATGAGGGTAATTGGTTGAGTGATCTCTCTCTGTCCTTATCTCGACCCACAAGCCCTTCATTATATTTTTTCCTCCCCTGTCCAGCTGAGGAAGGGAGTGATAGAGCAGCTTTGGTGGGCACCTGGCATCCAGCCAGGGTGAACCCACCACAGTTACGTACATACTTAATAATTATGAACACACTTAATTAGCAACAGTTAAGTATCTTCGGAATGTCATCCTAAACAGTTCAGCTAAAAGTGCGGTAAAGAAAGGTTGGGACAGCTGACTTATCATTCCAAACGATCGTCTTGCATTTGTTTTTGAAACACTCCAGAGTTTCACAGGAGGAACTGGACATTTTCCTATGTGTTGCCTTTGTGCTGGGAAGCAGCCTTTTATCTCTGTGAACAATATGCTCTAATTTGGTCAATTATAAGTTATCTCAGTTCTTGTACACTCTGGTCTTTTACAGGCGCATTTCCTAACTGTTGTTTCTTGATCATAATCTGTATGGATCTAATAACCTGTGTGTGTAATCAGGGACCACATAAGCAGTCATCAAGGTAAGATGAAGATCATCTTACCTCAGTTGTGTTATCTCCAAATTTCTTAGTTTTACTGCTAATGATTTTTTAATATGATGAATTCTCTTGTAGTAGCAAACTGTTTCCCAGATTTGATAGCTAAGAAAAAAAGTTTGTTGCCTTGAAATTTAAACTGGATATATCTATTTTAGCTAGTACATTTAGGCTTCATCACTTCTTCCAGTGATCTTACTGCACATAGTAAGTCACAGGGACTGTGAGTAATGTGTCACAATCTGAGTTACAGAAAACTAGTAAGTAAAATGTGAAAGGATACCACGAATCAAAAGTTTCTGGTGTTGCTGATTATCTCCTAGTATTCGTATATATCAGGGTGTATCTATTTATATACTGAACTATGCTATACTTTTTAACTGTGTTCATATTCCTATCAGTGAAAAGAATCAATCCAAAACCATACCTGAACCTTTACATGTCTGTTCCTGTCAGGTGTTTTTATGTACTTCTCTCCCTCTTTAATGCACAGTTATGTATGTCCACAATACCAATATAGGCCCCATATCGTGGAACCATAAGAACTTCACTGTGACTGAGGGGGTTGGATAGACATTTTGAGAAATATTTATGCCGCTCCTGAAATTTATTAAGCCCCAAAGACTAAAGTATGAACATTAGTGTGATCCACAATAGGATTCAAAATTTTACATGGAAAATATGTATCATTCCAATACAGTCTCAAAGTTTTCCTAATGTGTCATCTAATAGTACCGTGATATGCAGTTCTAGGGTGAAAACGAATGTGCCTCACAGGACTACATGTCAGTTAGTAAGTCACCGTTTTCCATTCCATCATCATGTTCTTGTTCTAAATATACTAGCTCAGTATATTTGGAAGCTGTTTTTGTGAGACTCAACTGTTTTTTAATTCCCCAAAAGAATGTGGAAGATTTCACCTACAACATTATCAGTGATGTTTGGAATATATTTTCTGTAAGTGTTCATATTACCTACCTTTTATTTCCCTCTTGCATCCATATGACAATGACAACTTAGATTTCAGTCATCTCTGAAAGATACAGGGTGTTGTGGCTGAGTTCAGTCCTTTTATAACTGAGTGTGACTGTTCTTAGCCTTCCTTGTCACTGAAGATTATGTCCCTAGCAGGTTTTTTGATATTTCTCATTACTTCTTTGTGATTTCTGTTTTCATATCCTGTGTTTTAAAAACTGTCCAAGCCATTAAATTCAAACAAAAGCCTTAGGTTGAGGTGCAAGCTGAACACATCAAAAGATTTGCAATACTTCAATTAAATATATACTAGACTATTTGAGCTTGAGAATAATTGTATTGAACTAAACTTCTATTGAAGTAGACCAAAAGTTTCTCAACTTTTTTGTTTGCTGTTTTTGATGGAAGACCTCAGATATTACAGATATTTTTTAAAGTACTGCATGAATTAAAATTAATATGGTCTTAATGTGAGTTTCTCTACTATACTATGAGAAGAATAGGTCTTTGCAGAATAGTTATATAAGTTCACATCTGACTGGTGTTTCTCTCTTCACCAATAAGCCTCAACTGGACTTCTGATTCACTTTGTTTTATTTTAGTAGTTCTTTATGCTATAAAATCAGAGCTGTTTCCAATGTTATATTTCTTGTGTCATACATCCACCTATAATCTATAATGGAAGTAGAACAACTTTTTTATATTTCCCCCAAATTACAGTAGATTTATTTTGTGTGCTGCCTCACTGCTGTAAAACATTATTTTCAATCATATAATGTACTAAGACTTGTATTTGATCTATGACTTGCTGTTTATTATCTGTACCATTCCAACTATGAAAGTGCTTGTCAGTTCCGTACTTAGATTTTTTTTATGTTCTCCAGTCTTCATCAGTAATAGTCTATTTAAACAAGAACCTTGAAGTAAAATTGCCATAATCTAACAGATCACGACTTGAGAGTTTTTAAAGCCATACTGTATGGAAGGTGAACAGCATCTGTGATAAATGGACTCGTTTGAAACTTCATTAGTTTAAATAATAATAATAATAATGAACAAACAAACCAACCAAAACAGGAAAGGCTGACAAAGCAAACTGTGATGGTATATGTGGTAGGCTGACCCTGGCTGGATGCCAGGTGCCCACCAAAGCTGCTCTATCACTCCCTTCCTCAGCTGGACAGGGGAGGAGAAAATATAATGAAGGGCTCGTGGGTCGAGAAAAGGGCAGGGAGAGATCACTCACCAATTACCCTCATGGGCAAAACAGACTCGACTTGGGGAAATTAGTTTCATTTATTACCAATCCAATCACAGTAGGATTATAAGAAATAAAATCAAACCTTAAAAAAACCTTTCCCCCACCCCTCCGTCCTTCCCAGCCCTAACTTTACTCCCGCTTTTCTCCACCTCCTCCCCCCCAGCAGTGCAGGGGAACAGGGACAGGGGTTGGAGTCGTTCATCACACGTGGTCTCTGCCACTCCTTCCTCTTCAGGGGCAGGACTCCTCGCTCTTCCCCTGCTCCAGCATGGCGTCCCTCCCACGGGAGACAGTCCTCCATGAACTTCTCCCATGTGGGTCCCTCCCACGGGCTGCAGTCCTTCAGGCACAGACTGCTCCAGCGTGGGTCCCCCACGGGGTCACAAGTCCTGCCAGCAAACTTGCTCCAGCGTGGGCTCCTCTCTCCATGGCGCCACAAGTCCTGCCAGGAGCCTGCTCCAGCACGGGCTTCCCATGGCATCACAGCCTCCTTCAGGCATCCCCCTGCTCCGGCGTGGGGTCCTCCCCGGCTGCAGGTGGAGATCTGCTCCCCCATGGACCTCCCCGGGCTGCAGGGGGACAGCTTGCCTCACCATGGTCTTCCCCACGGGCTGCAGGGGAATCTCTGCTCTGGTACCTGGAGCACCTCCTCCCCCTCCTTCTGCACTGACCTGGGGGTCTGCAGGGTTGTTGCTCTCACACATTCTCAATCCTCTCTCCATCTGCAGTTTCTCTTGTGCTTTTTTCTCCCCCCTCCTCAAATATGTTATCTCAGAGGTGCTACCACTGTTGCTGATGGGCTCAGCCTTGCCCAGCAACGGGTCCATCTTGGACCCAGCTGACATTTGCTCTGTCGGACATGGGGGAATCTTCTAGCAGCTTCTCACAGAAGCCATCCCCATAGACCCCCTGCTATTGAAACTTTGCCATGCAAACCCAATACATTATAATACGTAATGCATTTGATTAGAACCAAAGCTGTATAGGTAAGTCTAGGTAACTCTCAATGACAATCTTTTCTTTCAGTTGCATACCCAAATATACAGAAAAAGTAGTAGAGAATGGGTTATAGACAAAAACTTAGTTGAAAAGTTAAAATGTTCTCATCTTTCTTGAAATTTGGCAGGGCTATGTCCCCCTCCTCCTGCATGATTCTTTTGCTATTCCTGTGGTTACTTGTTAGGCTTATAGAATTTGTCTGTTAAGAGTCCACAAATGCTCACAGCACTGCTCAGGCGCTACACAGCTGTAGCTGTCAGCTGAGTTGCAGCCGTGCTGCTGCCATTGAATGGCACACGTCCCCTGGCAGAGGACGGCTGTCCCCTACCCTTGACTCACAGTCCCAAGGGCTGCACTGAAGATGCCAAGATGGCTGCCGCACATAGCCCATGGACAGAAGACTTAGTCCTAACCTTACTGTTAATTCGTGCTAAACATATACATGCAAGTATCCACGCTCCAGTGTAAATGCCCTTGGCTTCTTACCAAGATGATAGGAGCAGGCATCAGGCACACCCACTAGCCGTAGCCCAAGACACCTTGCTTAGCCACACCCCCACGGGTACTCAGCAGTAATTAACATTAAGCAATAAGTGTAAACTTGACTTAGTTATAGCACACTCTTAGGGTTGGTAAATCTTGTGCCAGCCACCGCGGTCATACAAGAGACCCAAATTAACAGTATTCGGCGTAAAGAGCGGGTGTCTACTATCTAAGCGACTAGGATTAAACCGCAGCTGAGCTGTCATAAGCCCAAGATGCGCCTAAAGCCACCCCCAAGGCGATCCTGATGCCTACGACCAACTAAATCCCGCGAAAGCCAGGACACAAACTGGGATTAGATACTCCACTATGCCTGGCCCTAAATCTTGATACTTACCCTACCAAAGTATTTGCCTGAGAACTATGAGCACAAACTCTTAAAACTCTAAGGATTTGGCGGTGCCCCAAACCCACCTAGAGGAGCCTGTTCTATAATCGATAACCCACGCTACACCCTGCCACTCCTTGCCCAAACAGCCTACATACCGCCGTCGCCAGCTCACCTCTTCTGAGAGCCCAACAGTGAGCCCAATAGCTCCACCCGCTAAAAAGACAGGTCAAGGTATAGCTCACAGAGTGGAAGAAATGGGCTGAATGATTCTCCTGTGTGCTCAGCACATCCATGCTCTACCAAACACCTGTCTATGTAACGAGGATGACATTCCACTGCCATATTTTATATTTATTCATATTAATTTTCAAACTTGCATAAATCCACTTACATAAGAAACACAGCATATCTGGTCCAGACTTAATCATTTAATCTCCAAATACTTCAGTTTCTGAAGCTTCCAGAAAGTCTGTGAGTAGTTTTGGAGCTCTAATCAGTTAAGAATCCTGTTGTTAGTGAACACCGTTGATTTAAACGTACCATTTTCATCTTGGTAGCACAGAAACTATAAACTATGGGAAGTAAGAATGACTGCAGACTGTGAATTTTGGGGGAATCTCTGGTATGACTAAGTTAGCCTGGTAGTTACAGAAAAAAATAAACATTAATGTTCAGTTACATGACTTTAGGTTCAGTGTGCAGTTAGCTGAGGGACAGCACTATTTATGTTGACGGAAATGTTCTTCAAAGTATTAGCTGTAGCCTAGAAGCTTGTGTAGCTGTTCAGCCAGTTCAGGTTTACTCCTGAATCAGCTGAAGAAGATCATCCCTGAAAATGTAATCTTTGCCCAAAAACCTGTTTGTTTTGTTTGTTTGTTTGTTTGTTTTTCTTAAAGAAAGGTCAAAGCACAGGAATGTACAGAAAATAGTGAACTGATAGAAAAAATAGAAGATTGCCAAGATTACTTCAGAAACCTGTTGCCCTTCCTACATATACACAAGGGTGACTTCTTAAAACCATGCAGAGACAGTAGAGACAAAGTTTGGGGTGACATTGTCATGGCGCCAGTGATGGGGCCAGGCCAAGGCCGGGGGGATGTCAGGCCACATGTGGGGGTCAGGATCAGGCCAGGTGAGGAGAATCAAGGTCCGGCACAGTTTTATTTTCTAGAGATAAGCTACATATATGTATATGTATATCTTGTTCACATAATGCGAAGTAACTGCCAGTGGGGCCTTCCTCAGTACCTTTAATGGGATGTGAAAAGCGAAAGTGACCTCCCTTCTTTGCATTCCTCTCTAACAGGGTCTGGTCTTCTCATAAGTGAGGATCACCAAGTTATTGCAATGTCAGTAATTCACTACTTATTTTACAAAAATTTAAATTGAATCAGAAAGGTCACCCTGACTGGCTCATTCCACTGAACAGAGGAGACGTGCAGTAAAGATATGTCAGTTATCTGTTTGAAAAACTCTGGGAAACTGTCATTTAATGCTAGGGAGGGTCTGAAAGGCAAAGGGGTCCAGGAGGGATGGACATTCTTTAAGAAGGAAATCTTAATGGCTCAGGACCAGGCTATTCCCATATGCCACAAGTCGAACTGCCAAGGAAAACGACCGGCCTGGCTGAACAGGGAGCTTTTGCTAGGAGTCAAGAAAAAAAGCAGAGTTTATCATCTCTGGAAGAAAGGGCGGGCAACTTGGGAAGAGTACAGGGATCTTGTTAGATCATACAGAGAGAAAATTAGAAAGGCAAAAGCTCAGCTAGAACTAAAACTGGCCACTATGGTAAGGGACAACAAAAAATGTTTTTACAAATATGTTAACAGTAAAAAGAACCCCAAGGAGAATATCTATCCTTTAATGGATACAGTAGGGAATGTAGCCACCAGAGATGAGGAAAAGGCCGAGGTACTTAACGCCTTCTTTGCCTCAGTCTTTAATAGGGAGACCAGTTATCCTCAGGGTACTCCACCCCCTGAGCTGGAAGGTAAGGATGAAGAGCAGAACATACCCCCCTTAACCCAGGAGGAAATAGTTAGTGACCTACTATGCCATCTGGACACTCACAAATCTATGGGACCCGAGGGGATCCATCCAAGAGTACTGAGGGAACTGGCGGAGGTCCTTGCCAAGCCACTCTCCATCATCTATCAGCGATCCTGATCAACAGGGGAGGTCCCAGAGGACTGGAGGCTTGCCAATGTGACTGCCATTTACAAGAAGGGTCAGAGGGAGGATCTGGGGAACTACAAGCCTATCAGCCTGACCTTGGTACCGGGGAAGGTTATGGAACGGTTTGTCTTGAGAGCACTCACATGGCAAGTCCAGGACAAGCAGGGGATCGGGCCCAGTCAGCATCGGTTTACAGAAAGCAGGTCCTGCTTGACCAACCTGATCTCCTTCTATGACCAGGTGACCCGCCTAGTGGATGAGGGGAAGGCTGTGGATGTTATCTACCTGGACTTCAGCAAGGCCTTTGACACTCTCTCATGGCATACTCCTTGAGAAGCTGGTGGCTCATGGCTTGGACAAGTGTACTCTTCACTGGGTGAAAAACTGGCTGGATGGACGAGCCCAGAGAGTTGTGGTGAATGGGGTGAAATCCAACTGGCGGCGGGTCACAAGTGGTGTTCCCCAGGGCTCGATGTTGGGGCCAGTTCTCTTTAATATCTGTATCAACGATTTGGATGAGAGGATCGAGTGCACCCTCAGCAAGTTTGCAGACGACACCAAGTTGGGAGGCAGGGTTGATCTGCTTGAGGGTAGGGAGGCTCTACAGAGAGATCTGGACAGGCTGGATCGATGGGTTGAGGCCAATCGTATGAAGTTCAACAAGGCCAAGTGCCGGGTCATGCACTTGGGTCACAGCGACCCCATGCAACGTTACAGGCTTGGGGAAGAGTGGCTGGAAAGCTGCCTGGCAGAAAAACACTTGAGGGTGCTGACAGCCGGCTGAATATGAGCCAGCAGTGTGCCCAGGTGGCCAAGAAGGCCAACGGCATCCTGGCCTGTATCAGAAATAGTGTGGCCAGCAGGAGCAGGGAAGAGATAGCCCCCCTGTACTCAACAATGTTGAGGCCACACCTTGAATACTGTGTTCAGTTTTGGGCCCCTAACTTCAAGAAAGACATTGAGGTGCTGGAGCGTGTCCAGAGAAGGGCAACCAAGTTGGTGAGGGGCCTGGAGCACAAGTCTTATGAGGAGCGGCTGAGGGAACTGGGGTTGTTTAGCCTGGAGAAAAGGAGGCTGAGGGGAGACCTTATCGCTCTCTACAACTACCTGAAAGGGGGTTGTAGTGAGGTGGGTGCTGGTCTCTTCTGTCAGGTGGCTGGAGATAGGACGAGAGGAAATGGCCTCAAGTTGCGGCAAGGGAGATTTAGGTTAGATATTAGGAAAAATTTATTTACTGAAAGGGTTGTCAGACATTGGAATAGGCTGCCCAGGGAAGTGGTTGAGTCACCATCCCTGCATGTATTCAAAAAGCGAGTAGACGGGGTACTCCAGAACATGGTTTAGTGGGCATGGATTATGGTTGGACTCGATGATCTTGAAGGTCTTTTCCAACCGAAATGATTCTATGATTCTATGATTCTATGATTCTATACATTGCTGTTGGGAAGGAAGAATCAAAGAACATATGTGTTTGATTCTTCCAATATCGATGAAATGCCCCTTTATGATTTATGCCCCAATGATTCCTTATCTCACAATAGATGTTTTTATAATATCTCAGTGCTATATGGATTTAATTTCCTATTTTATCCCCACCCCCTTTGAACAGTACAGTGTCTTAAGCTGTACACTTCACTTTACCAATCTTTATCACTTATTTCATTAGATATAGGCCTCACTTTCCTAAAAGCCTTATTCCATCATGCCAGCTTACACCAAGAGTTAGATCAGTTAAAGCAGATAGGAGAAGTTGGAAGTTTCCTACAATGAACAAATTTCTGGCACCACTGCTAAAACAGGCAAGGCAGGCTGTCATGAGTCTTTGCTTGGTTAGTTGCCCTTGGCTAACCTGATGCTCTCAATGATGCTTCATTCCATAATAACAGTTCTAATATTTCAAATACTCATGGTTCTTGCAGTGTTTTGGTTGGCTTGTTGAACAAATTAGAACTTGTACAGCTTGAGACATTCACCACCTGGAAGGTGCTTGACCAGCATGGTGGGGATTGTAACGTAGAGTTCCCAGTTTATCCTTGGGCAATCCACTGACTCACAGCCAGGCTGACTGAAGCAGAAGGTCAGATCTGAAGCTGCAAGGGTTAAACAGTTAGGTTTGCCCAGCCATACCTAAGTGTGAGTTGGGCAGGAATCATTGGTAATAAAGAGGAGTAGATGGGCTTGATCGGCAGTCAATCATCTCAAATGCTTCTGAATCAAATGGACACTCTCCTGTGCCAGTTCAGGGATTGCAATACCTATGGTGAGCATGGGATGGGAATGTCCTTCCAGACACAGACTTCTGCGGGTATCTCCCAGCACCTAGAGAGAGCTAGAAAGAGCTTGACAATCCTGCCCTGGGAGGGATTTCCAAGATAATGGCCCTCTGGAACCTCCCTTTTGTTCCCAGCAGAAGCAGCCACCTACCAACATGGAATTAACAGCAATATTTTGGTCTCTGCCAACGGTGTCAGAGTCTTATCTTTAGTCAGTCATCCTTGCTCTCGTTTTCTTCAACCTGTAGATGGGTAACCCTCCAGATTCTGGGAGACCTTGTCACCAGAGGAAGTCCTGGGGATACAGGTCCTATCTGATGAAATTGGGAGTTGCTAAATCCTTAACAAAGGACTGACTAAAGGTATGATTATTTGTTCATAGTAGAAATCCTTTTTTACCACAAACTATTTTTAAGGAATCCTATAAGAAAATATGCATGTTTGTACATTCATGTCCCTGTATTTTATTTTCTGTCAAATTAGACCCTGAATTTATGAACATCATGATCTCTGTGTACGTCTCCTTAAGAACTCATATCTTACTTAGCCCATGCGCTCACCCCTCAACCTTACAGATCCCAAAGGCATAGGTAGCACTTGAATGAATTCTACAAATTAGTTTCATTTTTGTACCTTCTTGAAGTATACTTGTGGCTCTTAGCCACATACAAAAGCCCTAAACGTAATAACCCCCCAGGCACCAGGAATGCCCCCACAAGCACCCCACCATGGCTGAAGATGGAGGCAGCCGCTGGAGGCTGCTCAGGCATTGCCATGGAGACACAGCAGAAGGGGCATTCACAGCCATGGGCTGTGTGGTCAAGGGTGGTGCTGTCCTGAGTGACAACACTGACAGCCAGTGAGAGAGGGCAGGCTGACTGGGGGGGCCAATGGGGACCAGGAGGTGGGATGTTATTAGTGGGAGCCACTCCCTCTCAGTGCAACTGAAGCCATTGCAGGTCTCAGTGGCATGGAGAAGCTTTGTGGTGCATGAAGGAGAACGATGGTGTGAAATTAACCCCCCTACGGCTGTTGGGCAGTGGGAGTGCAGGTGGGCATCTCCAGTGGTGGCCTCATGGCTGAAGGGGACTGAGCGGACCAGGATTTGGCTGTTTCTCGCCAGGGAGCAGCAACCGCAGAGAAAGAGGAGGCTGATGTATTACACAGTTACTTTCAGAAAAGAAGATAGAAAGGGGAGGCTGCTTTTACTATTGAAGTAATTTCCGAAACATCCCCAGATGAAGCCATGTAATAGAGTCCAAGGAAGAAACTTCCTGTATTGGGTTTGTGTGGCAAGGTTTTGGTAGCAGGCAGGGTTACAGGGGTGGCTTCTGTGAGAAGCTGGTAGAAACTTCCCCTATGTCCCATGGAGCTAATGCCAGCCAGCTCCAAGATGGACCCGCTGCTGGCCAAGGCCGAGCCCATCAGCGATAGTGGTAGCACCTCTGGGATAACATATTTAAGCAGGGAAAAAAGTTGCAGCAGGCACAGAAACTGCAGCCGGAGAGAGGAGTGAGAATGTGTGAGAGCAACAACCCTGCAGACCCCCAGGTCAGTGAAGAAGGAGGGGGAGGAGGTGCTCCAGGTACCAGAGCAGAGATTCCCCTGCAGCCCGTGGGGAAGACCATGGTGAGGCAAGCTGTCCCCCTGCAGCCCGGGGAGGTCCATGGGGGAGCAGATCTCCACCTGCAGCCGGGGAGGACCCCACACCGGAGCAGGGGGATGCCCAAAGGAGGCTGTGACCCTGTGGGAAGCCTGCGCTGGAGCAGGCTCCTGGCAGGACCTGTGCCCCGTGGAGAGAGGAGCCCACGCTGGAGCAGGTTTTCTGGCAGGACTTGTGACCCTGTGGGGGACCCACGCTGAAGCAGTCTGTGCCTGAAGGACTGCAGCCCATGGGAGGGAGCCACACTGGAGCAGTTCGTGGAGGACTGTCTCCCGTGGGAGGAACCCCAGGCTGGAGCATGGGAGGATTAAGGAGTCCTGCCCCTGAAGAGGAAGGAGTGGCAGAGACCACATGTGATGAATGACCCCAATCCCTGTTCCCTGTTCCCCTGTGCCACTGGGGGCATGTAAGTAGAGAATCTGGGAGTGAAGTTATGCCCATGAAGAAAGGAGGGGTGAGGGGAAGTTGTTTTAAGATTTGGTTATATTTCTCATTACCCTCCTCTGTTTGATTGGCAAGAAATTAAGTTAATTTTCCCAAGTCGAGTCTGTTTTGCCTGTGACAATAATTGGTTGAGTGATCTCTCTCTGTCCTTACCTTGACCCAGAAGCCCTTTGCTGTATTTTCTCTCCCATGTGCAGCTGAGAAGGGGGAGTGATAGAGCAGCTTTGGTAGGCACCTGGCATCCAGCCAGGGTCAACCTACCACACTTACCTTGAATATGGGCAGTCTCCTAGTGTACTATTAGCATTATTCTTGGGGTGAATACCAACTTTAGGACCAATTAAGTAAAGCATGACTCATGTAATTCACTAACGATGAAGCCAGGTAATTAGACTTTCATTCAAATGTCTATTTATGCTTATTTCCAGGAGCCCACATAACATGTCTCAACTATAGTTGGATAACAGCACTCATTGGTACCTTTTCTGAGAAAACTGTCTTAATTTTTTTGCAGTACCAAGATGAATGTATTGTAATCTGTTTAGCCCTTAGAAGGCCAGGCATGAAACAGTTCAGTAATAAACAGCCAAATAAAACTGAGATTCACAAATGCTGTTTTATTTTCTTCTAAATATAGTGTTGAGGGAATTACGCCACCTGCAGGAATTATGCCACCATCAACAGGGCTTGTCCTTAGGCTCCTGCTCGAAAAATATGAGTTGCCAATCCATTGAGTAAATAAGTGGTTTATTTATCTGATATGCAGCACAGCTCAAGCTGGGTGCCTCCAAAGAGGGACCCCAAACAAAGAAATCCCTGGGCAATTACACCTTTACAATCTAAATTCCCCACCCTTCATGCGACAGTTCTGGCCAGTAGTAATATTAGGGTCTGGGGTCTTCCCGTTCTCCATTGGGTCCCTTCATTGTCTGTAGGCGGGCTGTTTCTCCTCCTATGTCTAAGGTTGCTGCGTCAGCTGATGACTGTAGTGGCCTCCCTTACCTTATTCCAGCTTGAACCAACTCTGGGGCCTTCTTTTACTTACCTAGGTAAAAGTTCAGCATGTCTGGGTGAAAGTTCACAGCGTGCAGCCTAAGGCTTCAGCAAATTTAGCTACCAATGCTAAACAAGTTATGCTAAGAAAGTTATATATAAGTAGTATACCTAATTGCACAACAGGCTTGCAGTGATGGTAGAAGATCAGGGCAGTCAGCACCAGCAGTAGAAGACAGACAGCTGTGAGGGCCATGTTTTGCAGCTGGGCACAGTGGGACCTGTGGCCCAGTCTTCATCTGTGGGGTTCCCTGGAAAGCCTGTAAAATCAGATTAGGATGAGAAGATAATGAACTAGGTTGGGGTTCTAGAAAAGTCCTGGGGTGCCTGACTGCATTCAACACCAAGAGATGTACCCACTAGGCTGGAGGACGCTTTTGACCATCATTTGCCCTAGCCCTGGTATCCAGGGTCTGCAGTATCCTACTGTGGCTAAAAATCCTCACAATTGCTTCTTTGTTACCAGTCAAGGTATTTTTACAATAGCCTGGACCCATTCTGCGTCTACTATCTTTGTCCTTTTTTTAATATGAATCCTAAATATTTTACTTCCTGCTGACACAGCTGAAGCTTAGAAAGAGATGCACAGTGACCTTTTTCTGCTAAAGCGGTACACAGACAAATAGTATCTTTCAAGCAATCTTTGTATGTCTTGCCGGCAAGTAACAAATCATCTACATATTGTAGAAGTATAGAACCTCCAGGTAATACAGTATCTTTCAGATTTTCTCCTTGCCACCCCAGCATGTGATCCTTAAAATAGTTAGAATCATAGAGTCATTTAGGTTGGAAGAGACCTTTAAGATCATCAAGTCCAACCATAAACCTAACACTGCCAAGTCCACCACTAAACCATGTCCCTAAGCACCACATCTACATGTCTTTTAAATACCTCCAGGGGTGGTGACTCAACCACTTCCCTGGGCAGCCCATTCCAGTGCTTCATAACCTTTTTGATGAAGAAGTTTTTTCTAATATCTAATCTAAACCTCCCCTGGCGCAACCTGAGGCCATTTACTCTCATGCTATCACTTGCTACTTGGGAGAAGAGACCAACCCCCGCCTCGCTACAACCTCCTTTCAGGTAGTTGTAAAGAGTGATAAGGTCTCCCCTCAGCCTCCTTTTCCCCAGGCTAAACAACCCCTCATGCGACAGTTCTGGCCATTAGTAATATTAGGGTCTGGGGTCTACCTGTTTTCCATTGGGTCCCTTCATTGTCTGTGTGTGGGCTGTTTCTTTTCTTATCTCTAAAGGTTGCTGTGTCAGCTGACAACCGTAGCAACCTTCCTTGCTTCATCTTCCAGCTTGAACCAGCTCTGGGGCCTTTTAGTTACCTAGGTAAAAGTTTAGCATCTCTGGGAGAAAGTTCACAGCTTGCAGCCTAAAGCTTCAGCAAATTTAGCTACTAATGCTAAACAAGTTATGCTGAGGAAGTTCTATATAGGTAGTATACCAAATTGCACAACATATAGAAAATACAGGTTTTCTGGGTGAGATTATTTATTCTTTTGCCATATTATACATAAATCTAGGAGATGTAATTTCAGTAGCATGGGTGTGTTATTTCTCCTAAAAGTGTGTGGAGATTTCTTGTTAAGAGGGGAGTAGAGATGGGAAGCAGTGATGATTCTGGGTTTTGGTTCAAGATTTATATTTGTTTCTTTATATTTGTTTCTTTCTTTGTTATATTGTGTTTCTTTAAATCTATACACCTTTAGATTTCCCTCTGCTGCTCTAATTCTTTTGGAGAGTCATAAAAAACAGAGTGCAATGCATATTTCAGTTAACCTCAAAAAAATTGGCCATCAAGGTCAACAAGGGGCTTTCATGCTAGACATTTTAGGAGTCTCAGAGCTAGAACATCTTTTTGCCTTCTAAACTCCCTCTGAAAAGGGACTAAAATAGAAAACATCTTTTCTGTTAAAGTGGTTGAGAGTTATAAGAAGCAACTAATTAAGGTGCATTAATGTAAGCCTGGCAAGCTTTTGGTTTTTTATTCAACAGGTTGCTTGTCTGGTGGAATTTTCCAGCTTGTGAAATCAGTGACCTTTCCTCATATTAATCCTCCTGGTAACATTTTGATTATGAGGTCATTCAAAGCAGAATCTTGCAAAATGAGAGTTATACATCTACATTAACCAGAAGGATCTATACTCAGTATTCAGATTGGGATACAAACCTAAAGAAAAGAAAGTTAAGAATTCAGTCTGTTCTAGAGTTACTTATTGAAGGCTAAAAGCAACAAAAGGCTTTAGGCATCAAAGTATGGTCTAACTGTTGTTGTAGGTTTCTGAGTAAAACATGTAAGTCTTTATGTCTGCTATCAGCTGCCAGTTAACCAAGGTAGTTCTTAGAATCAGAAATCACATGATTTTCCACTGCTGAAATTCCTGAGCTCCCTAAATCTAAGCTCTGGCTATGCTCAGAAGCACCTGGGGTTTAAGAGCCATTAGAGTACCTGTAAATATCCCCAGTCTGCAAACTTTTCTTACCTCAGTTGTGGGGTCTTAGTACGGACTTTCTCGTAATACAATTTCCATAGGGTTTCTCATATTAAGAGGAGGAGTTCCTCATTCTCCTTTTCATTATACAGCTGTAATGGGAAAAATTAATGCTGTTTTTGACTATGTTATGTGGAGTAAAGTCATGTGGAGCCATCACCTGTGTGCAGTTCTAATTAGTCATGTACGAGAAGTGTTTGGATTTGCCTCCAAATAGGTACAGAGATGTTTGAAGAAATGAAGTCCAGTTGTACAATACAAGGTGAGAATGGGTTGTCTGTGTATTCTAGGAAAGCAAAGGTGGTCTTAATTGTCTAAAATATTTACCTCAAACTAGTCCATATCAACTATCAGTGTCTACATTGCATAATACTTGACCTAGGTCTTGCTGATTATTATTTTTCCTTTTTAATTCAAAGAGCCTGAAAGAATGAATGCTGTATGAGTGACTTACGGTATGATGGTGACAGTATTTGCTGCATGCCCAGAGGTGAGCAAAAAGGGAAGTTTGGGTACTTGACAGTACAAGTGCATTTTCTAGGATAATGTCAGAAGACAATGTAATGTGCAGAAGGCCAAACCTTGGGTGGTCACCTCCTTGAAGCAGACAGCTGCCCCTGAAGCCAGATTTCACAGGAGTTCATTTTTTTAAAAGGCTGTCCGAGAATACATACATGTTAGAATAAAAAATGTGAATTATTTGCACTCTAGAAGCATTCAAAGGCTGAGTAGAGACAGGAGCAGTGTTTACAGAAACAAAAGACAGGTAAATACTTGATAATACCTTTTAAGTCAAAGTGCAAAATTAACACAGAAAAAAATTTATAGAAATGCACTGAATACACTGAGGTAGAAAATGAGAGGGTTGTCTTTAACCCTCAGAGTGGTGAAGCCAAGAACCAGACCTTACAATAGTTAAAGTCCTTGACTCAGGTTTTCCAGTTTTATATTCCTACAGCCTAAATGGCAGTAACACATATCCAAGATTTAAAAGGTGGGTATCTTGAGTCCACTTGTTAGATCTGTACTACTTGGTATGGGATAAAAGAATTGTTAACAACTCCCCCACCCTATTTTAACATTTATTGGAACAGAGTCTGGAATGCAAGAATATTTTCTGAGCTGAATGCTTTAATCATTAGTTCATGAAGACTTACTCACAATTTGGTTCCTATTTTAATGTCAGTGGAACTAGTGGATTTTGGAAGGAAACAGTTCAGCTAAAAAAAAAATAAAATAGATTCAGTACTGCATAATAATCACATTCTTAAGTTTCTTTCTAAATGTAAGTTTAAGTGGTGGTGTCTGTCCGCGTAGTAAGCGTTTTGATAAAATTTTGTGTTAGTAGATGTTTGTGTACACTAGCATTTCACTCATAAATTAAAAAGGATCTTGAAATTAGAAAGAATAAAAAACTTGTTTATCATTTACCTCCGATATTGTGGTCATGTCTGAATCCCAGTAAGCATGAAATATCCTGGAGAGCTCTGTGTAAGTTATATAACTCTTGTTCCTTGTTCTGTAAAGTTTATGTGATAGAATATCTGCTATACCTTATCCAGGGTGATCTAGAAAAAAAAAAATGCTATTCAGAGCCTTCACACACATGCACAAAGAGGAAAATTGATAGAGAATGAGGAATGAGAGAGAAAAATATTTAAACTCTACTTCCTGCCTAAAATTTAATCTCTGATATGGAAGCATAAGTATTGTCACCTCTGGACTATGCTGAATAGTACAGGGGTTTTTTGATGATCTAAGCATTACCTTCCTTTCACAAAGAAACCTCATCAGGACTATGGTTTTGCTTGTCTTTCACATCTGTTACCTGATGAAGTTGTGGAACAGAATACATGTATGTGCAGTTGTTTTGAAGCTGCATAAAACTTTGACTCTCCAATGTCCAGTAGTTTGCTTTGATTTTTATACCACATTACATTGAAGACTTTGTTAGGTGAAAAAAATCTGAAAATACACAGAATTTGCAGTGAAAGATATATAACTATAAAAAGAATGACATAGATATACATAATATTACTGAGCATGAAATACACTGCTTTTCTTAGTGTGTCAGAATTCAGGTACTGAGAAAATTTGTCCATTCCATATATTTATTGTTAAAAAAAAGTATTCTGATCATAAAAATACTATGGGTCTTTGGTGACACTAAAGCTTAATGTTGCAAAATATGGCTCTTTGAAATGCATTGAAACTGTTGTCTGGTTTTATTTGTCCATTCTTTTACTTCCTCTCCCAGTAGGAACTAATTTTCTTTAGTAGGATCAAGTTGGAATGCAAATGCTTATTAAATGCATATTCAAACCCTGCAGTCACAGGCGAACTGCTGCAGTGTTCACATATTGCAGCTCGGCTACTGTAGGTGCCTTTGTATTAGAAACTACTTTTCCCAAGGGCTGCCTATAATGAAGAAGTCAATGACCTGTAAATTACAACTAAAATGCTCAAGCTGGTCTTGCAGATGAATGCTTTTGATTATGGTCTACAGTATGCAGAGTTCAATTTCTATTTAAAGCAAAGAGCTTTGGGTTTATTTGTATGTATGTGGGGTTTTTTATGTGAAGGTTTGATATTAAAGTGCATTAAACAAAACCTTTTGATTTAAAATTTTATTGAGAACTTAAATACAAGGAATTACACATGTGCTATCACTATTTGCTATTTCAAAAACTAACCATATGAAAAACAGAAGCAAAATCAAGCACAGATCCAAAGCTATAGCTTAGTTATTGCTTACTATTACATATAAACAATAAAAATAATTTACTACTTATCATAATGGAAAAAGTTTAGGCAGATATGAAGAAAAAAAAAACTTTCTCAGGAAATTAAGATTAGACTGGTTCTGAACCTATTAAAATCAAAATGCTTCCAACAGTAATTTTTAGGTTTTTTTGGCAGGGGGAGGGGAAGGGAATTTGAGAAAGTGGAAAGAAAGTTATTTGAGTGGCAGACTCCCTTTTTCTAGTCTAGGGATGATGAGAGCAAAAATCTTGGTCTTTAGAAATCTGAGTGTATGTGATTTCCAAATGTGTAATCTGATCATCTTGTTCTTTTAGCTCAACAAGGATCTACCTCCCAAAATGAAGAAGATGCTATTTTTTAAATGTCACACAAAAAGAAATACATGGGAAGAACTTCAAAACCCATTTCAAATAGTTTAGTTTCCAGGGCAGAACAAACTAAGGTCTTGAAATCTTAAAGTGAAGTGGAATTGCTTCTTTCTGTCACCTCTTGCTGTATGTTTACCTTTTTATATTAGTTTAATTTTTTAGAAGCTGAATTTTTCTTTTTGATAGTAATTGCTCATGTCACGTGCATGAAATTCAGGAAGTGCCTCAGACTGATTCATAAAAATGCATGTCCTTGACTGATATAAATGTGAAAACAATCTTTCAAAATGCATGGCAAAAGAAATACAGTTCCCAAAGAAAGATTCATGTGTAAAAATACCTCAATTTTATACCTAACAAAGTTTTCTATTGTCTGGTAAATTCTGGATTAATTTTTTTTTTGTTTAGTTTTCATGTTACTGGCAAAAACAGAAGGCAAAATAAGGTGAAAGTTTGGCTGGGCTTGTTAGCCTTATTAGACAGAAAACAAATGTTTGGAATTGTATGGTAGATATTACGTTTATGCTTTCTCTATTTTGATAAGAGTATGAACTAGTGAAGCTGCAGAGCACATCTCAAAACATTTGAAGACCATTGTACAATTTACATCATGTCTATATTAAATCATTGTTTTTACAGGTGACTCCTAAGCTTTAGAAAGTAAGTGCAAAGTAGTAACAACTTGTGCTTTTGATCTGGTTTCTAATTTAATTAAGAATTCACGACCATCAGAACATCTTCTGAGAAGAGCACAAGCAGCTACATGCAAGTCGGTACCATTTTTTCTCCAGCTTATATAAAGAAAATCATGTATATATGCAGTTGAGTATCCGGAAGGTAAAATGGGATTAAAAACCAGTCCATTACAGAAAAGGGAGAAACAAAGGAAGATTCATGGAGGAAAGGAGTATAAGAGGCAGTATCTAGAAGATGACAAGACTAGAGAAACTTACAGAACCAGAGAAAATTGCCTTTGATCTCAGAGAGGGTTAGTGGTTTACAGATGTTCTGAATGTGGCTGAACAGCACGGAAGGAGAAATCAGATGCACTAGCAAATACAAGTATTTTTACATGTTGCCTCTGTTTAAAATGTTTTTAAAATTAGTTCAGAAGGAAATATTTGAATAATGTTACATCATAATGGTGGGATAATGATGGATGGGAGAAGCTGCAGGAGAGGCTTTTAAAATGTTTTGTAGCTTCTTTTTACAATGACAAGTATGGGTGCCAAATAATGGTGAGCAAAATATCAGTCTACCATATCAGTGTCCATTAGGTAAAATGTTTATAATCTTCATCAAGTATTCTCTTTGTATTTTCATGTTATTAATATCTTACTAAGATGTTTTCTGTCACTGACATTTTCTCTCAATTAGTTTTAAAAATTTTGAAAGGGAAGTAAAGGACAAACAAAAGTTGACAGATTGAGAGTTCCCAGGAAACAGATACCCTTTTGGCACAGAACAGGGGTAGGCTGACGTAGAAAAATTCAGCAAGTGTTTAGTGAAATAGGATGTGATACTGTGGTAAACATAATTTATTAGTGGTCTGGAGGGAGAAGAGGTAACAGCAAAGGATTGATAGAGGAGTGACAAAAGGGTGAATAATAGGAGCAGAAAAGCAGAGATGATAGGCTGTCACCAGGATCTGGAGGATAAGGAACTCAAATAGGAGCCTGGACAGAGATCTGGCAGATACTCGTCTATGTAGTGAAGTACTTTGTAAATCTGTTAATCCTTTGCCGGGATCCTCTGTTCCTTTCCTGTGTCATGTTTCCTAGAAAATATTTTAGGAGAGAGCTTTCACTTGGTACTTATGTGAAAGAATATGATTAAAACACTAGGAAAGATAAGGGGACTTTTAAAGTTAAAGGCAGAAGCTGTTAACACTTTGCCTAAAACCATGAAGGTGACTACTATAATAGCTCCTATCCTATTTGTTCAGGCAAGGAAAAAAAGACTTAATTTACATTCATACATACATTTAAGAGTACATACCTGGTCTGCTCAAAAAGAAATTGTTGACCATCTGAGGCACCTGATTCTGATTGCTAGTAAAGTTTCCTTTTGTATGAAAAGGGTTTTTTGTTAATGTTAAAAAGAGATGTTTTTCTGCAACAGTTATACATACTTTAAAAATTATTTTTCCTAATAGAATTCGAGGGGAAATTATGTTTTTAATAGTAGTAGCTTGTCTTATTGTTCTGTTTTGTGTGTGTTTAATTAAGAACAAAAAGTACAATTCAGTAATGATGAGAGAAATTTGAGATGTTCCTCTAACACTGACAAGTCTCTATAAAACAAATCTTACATAGTTTTGTATTGTACAGTTGGGCCAAAATGCGTAACAAAACAGTCTGACTGTATTTGAAAAGATGACTAGCTGGACATTCTGTTACACTATAGAGCAGTCTCAACTTATGAAGTGATACAAGCAGGTCAACATGTGGAATTTATAAAGCAAGCTTAAAAAAACTGAAGGAAATTTGTATTCTCAGGATTTTGGACAAAAGGAATCCATAGTTTCTGTGACTTTATAATTCTGTCCTTTGTACTGCATACCCACAGATTTCCTAAGGTCAGACAGGGTGAAACTAAACCATTAGCCTTTCATAAACTTCACAAAGAGAACTGAATCCATAGCTGTTCCCCAAAGATCATGAATCTGGAAAGAATTAGAATGCATTCTCTTTGCTGCGTGTTGTGCTTCAAGACACTCCCTCATCCCTTTGTGGTGGGAAGCTTTTCTAACATTAGGCATATCTAGAAGCTGCAGAGTAGAGCGCTGAATAGTATTCTCTTTTCTCTTCATCCAAGCTGATTTAGCCACAGTTTTGTTCCTTCATTCTTTACTTGTTTTCCTTTAGTCTATTGTAGTGTGGCACAAATTACATTCTGTATCGTCCTTGTCTTTCAACAGACATATTTCATTTTTTTTTTACTGTATTCCATGTGGTGGAATATATTTTTAGATATACTGTCAAAGTAATACAGTTTTTCTCTTCATGCTATTTTTGAACAGCTGAGGTAAAGAGCAACTGAATTTACCCAGCCTGGTACAAAATATGTATAATCTAGCAGGGGGGGAATCTTTTTTTAGTCACTTAATTTCCCTGCACTCCATTATTGAACACTTAGAGGTCAGAATTTTAGATAAAAAGAGGCTTGATTTGGTAAAGAAAGTGTTTTCTCTTGCTAACAGTGAAGACAGCAAATACATCACTGACTTGCATTAACTCAGCATGATGAAACGGGTCCATGTGTGGTCCAAACAGCAGCCAGCAGGATGAAAGTAGCCTCAGAAGCATTTCTTTTTCCTGATGGTGACAGAGAATAGCTCTTTGAACACTGAAGTCTGTATTTCCTCTGGCTTGTGGCTCAGTACAGATGACATTGGCAGTGCTAGTAAAAGCCTCTTTATTAACCTGACCCTGCAGGTCTCAGGAGTTGTCCAGGCTTGTGTTGGCCTAAGCTGACTTCACTTTATTTTAGTTGTGACTAAAAGGGGCTAGGAGGCAGCTTACTATTATTTAAGTTGTTTTAGCTTAGCTCTGTGTGGGCCATATACAGTAAAATTCTAGCAAACCTACATGGTCACTAGTTAACAGACATTAACTTTATGTCAATTCTGGGAGATCATTGTGTAATTTCAATAATAGTCAACAAGTGAAGAAAGTCAAACAGTAGCTATGAACCAAAGATGGAGGAATTAAGAAGACTGACTCTATTAGAATATACTTCAAAATAACCCCAAACTGGCCCAGGACTGAGGTGGCGGAAATCTGTACCACAAACAGCACGCATCTGGTGATGTGCTTATGATGCTGATGAGTTGTCCTAGTAGCCACCACCACCCCCCCTCCCAGGGCATCCTCTGGAGGAAGGTGGGAGCTGGGCAGAACTGCGAGGATAAGCATAGCTTTATAGAAACAGGAGTAGATATTAGAAAGTTTGCATGTATTTGTCTGAACCATCTGCATAACTGTATAACTCGTAAGCGTACATCTTTGTAACTGGGCTAATAATAGGTGATGTATTTTGATTTGGCTGTTGAAATGTTGGTTGGACTGGGACTACTCTGGACTATCCAACATGCTGAGCTGTGTTCTGAGGTTATGCCATCTGACTGTAACACACCATTATTATAGCTGTTCCATTATAGCTGTTATCTGAGACCAAACCATCCTTTCTCCAGTGATGGCAATGAGGCACACTGTGGTGGGTTGACACCAGCCAGCATCTCGGCACCTCACCCACTGCTCCCTTTCCTAGCAGGACAGGGGTGAGAATAAGAAGAGCAAAAGTGAGAAGATTCCTGCATTGAGGCAGTTATGAAACAAGGCAATTTAACAAATAAGGAAAGAGGGGAAAAAAAAACCCCAGATAAGTAATGCAAAGGCACTCACTCACCACCTCCTACAAGCGGACAGGTGCCCAGCCAGTCTCTGAGTGGCAGCCTTGGAAGACCAAACCTCCCCAGGTTTTATTGCTGAACGTGAAACTATATGGCATGTAATATCCCTTCGGCTGGCTCAGGTCAGCTGTCCTAGCTGTGTCCCCTCCCAGCTTCATACATGCCTCTAGGCTACTTGCTGGGGTGACAAAGTGGGAAAACCAGAAAGCCTCAACACTGTGCAAGCACTGATCAGCAACAGCCAAAACATTGGTGTGTTATCAACAGCCTTTAAGTCACAAATTGAAAACATAGCACCATATGGGCTGCTGTGAAGGAAATTAACTCTGTCCAAGCCAGACCCAGTACAAAAACCTACAGGAGAATGTAAAAGACAGACACAGACATGTACACCCCCATAATACTGTCACTTCTAAACATGTTCAGTTCATGGACTTCCTGAATAACTGTGAATTAATCGCCTTCTTTTGCAGACTACAAATTGAATTCTTCTCCTGCACTGATGTAAATATGTTCTAGAATTTAAATTGATATGTTATTTTAAGGTAAATCAACATAATTTAATGGTGTCACTCAACTTTGAAGGCTAAAAGTAATTTTAATTTGGTTTTTATATATGACCATGTTTATTTCTGAAGTAATATGACACATGGTATAATCAGATTATGTTTGTCATCACTAAAAATTTGGGATCTAGATCCACAGTTGATATGACTGATACATATTATATAAATCTATTATTTGGTATAATACCACTGAAATAAAAATTTTTTTTTTGAGGATCAATTCATGGGTAATAAAAAATAAAAATTAATGATGTTCCAGTTCACATGAATTTCTACTGAAATAAAATTATCTTCTATCTTAACAATTACTTTTGGCTAATGTCACTAGGGGAGCCATTAGAATTCATTTCATGCTGCATCAGGTATGAAATTCCACTTTATAAGACATGAGTTTACCAAAGTTAGATCATATTAGACTAATGTGATATTCTTTTTCTAGACAAAGTAAATGATGTAGATCTAATCTATGTGAACTTTTATAAAAATATAATATTTAAGGTACAGGAAGTCTACTGAAGATAGCATTAATATAAATATTCAGGAACATCAACATCGCCTGAAATGGAGATTACAGTATCCTGAATAAAAAACAAACTCTCAAGCTGCAGAAATTTAATAAAATTAAGGATAGGTGTTGGTACCAATGCTGTGGCAGAAAGAGAGAGAGGTCCATCCTCATGAAATTTGCTGATAAAGTAGATATGGAAATCTTAAATATATGGGGAAGGACTGGAAAATCTGCACCAGCTTGGTGAAGTGATAATCGTACTGAGGCAAAAAGTAGTGACCAGAAGGCATCATCATACTTTTAAGGACAGAGTGGAGATCATTAGTGGACCAAGCTAATGAGAAAAAAAATACTAGTTGTTGGTCACAGAAGACTGAAGCACCTGTGGAAAGGCTAACCTATCTCTATCATTTATCGGGCACAGTACAATTCTATTAACCAGTCTCTGAAATAGAGGAACCTTTTCCCATGTGAACATATAGAAAAGCTACCTGTATTTTTATTCCATTTATTCTTTCTTATAAGTAGATTAAAATGCTTCTTTCTCAAAGTAAGCTAAATCAAAGAAGGAAATGTTAGTATAAAAGTAAATTAATACAAAATGACTCTGAATAAATTTGGGTCGAAAAAACATCGGTGAGGATGGGTCTGGAATAGTTTCCAAAGGAAGAAGAACAGCAAAAGACTACTGCATTTTAAGATGCAATTTAATTACTTTCTGACAAAAAAAAAAGAGATACAATTGCCTGTAATATAAGACTAGACTTGGGGAGAGGGATTCTTCCCAGTCTTAGGTTTCTAATTTTAATAACTACCAAACCTGAAAATGTTTACATACAAAATCAAGCTAGGATTGGCTCCTAATGGAGTGTGGATGACACCTGATGACTTTCTTGAAAAGAAGCAGCAGTGTATTCATGCCTTTTCATTAGGTTGGAGTAAGGCAAGTGTAGTTACTATCTTCATTTAAGCACAATATTCTTATGAGATTGTTTATCCTTCCCATCTTCTGACAACCATAGTAAGAGTTCACACACCTTACACGTATCTATATCTGTATGTATATGTGTGTGCCAGTGTGTATTACATATGCAGGCAAAGAGCTTTCTCCACTATGACATATTAATGAAGAAGCCAATAAGTGACTGTTGCCTAAGTCACACAAGACCTCACGACATGAGATTTCTCTTTTATTGACAGTGAGAAAAGGAGTATATATTGAACCAATATTTCTTTCAAATAACTGTTGACAAAGGGTGCCAGTGAACTTTACTGAACATACCCAGTTAAGTAGACACTCTTCTGCACTGAACAAATCCATGTATTTCAGATGTTTGGTTTTTTTTTTTTCTCCTTCTGGAACTTTCCAGTAGATCAAGGAGATATTTTCACCCCAGAAAACTACAGTAAATGAACAGAGAAAGTGTTTTTCCAGGTAAATTGTTCAAACTTATGTGGATTTCAAATATCTTACATGATCCACATTTCCTTGGCTATAACTGGCAGCCGAACAGAGAGTGAGATGAAGAACATGTAAAAAGAGCACTTCGTGCCCTCTGAGTATAAACAGAATGGGGTGACATACATTATTTGAATGTAGCAGTGGATTTCATAATGAGCTATAGCCAAGAGTGGATGGTGAAGTAATTCACCTGCATCAGACTTTTCTGAAGCTGATCACAGTGTGATGTGACAAGCAGCAGCTCTTTCTTCTGCTGCCCTTATATAGAATATGCTGCAGGGATTAAATCTATCCCCTCTCCTCATTAACACATCTAAGACCCCTATGAGAGGACATTTGACACTCTGGACTGTAATACTTCCAGTAGTTTCATAACCCTCAATTTTACATTTGAAAGGTGACACAGCTGACAGCCTGGCAGATAATACCATGCTTGATTGACAAGAGTTAATCACCTAGACAACTGGTGGTTTAATATTAACCATTCCAAGATGTAGGGAATGCTTTAAGGACTTTTCCCTCCAACAAAGGAAACTTTTCCTGTGTTACCAACAAGAAAACTCAAAGGCTTGTGACAATATATTTTCCATTGTATTCCTTAAAGCAAGAATATTGATAATAACACAAAATTTTCTACTGCTCATCTGTGACAAGGAACTTGTAGCCTGTGATCTTTGGTATCAGGACTGCTGTTATTTATTTCTACTGTTTATTCAAGTAGAAGGCTTTGGTTTCTTCAGTTTCCTAAGAAATTGTCTGGGTTTTAGGGAGAAATCTATGCCTTTTATGAATACAACACACCTACTTATTGTCTGAAGATTTGAGGGTAACAGTATTTCAGAGAAAAAAAACTTCAATAAAACCAGATCTTAAGAAACCTACCTTATTAAGCATGTTTATTTGACATATGTATTATGGACATGCTAATGCTATAGTATGTAGACTGTTACTCATAACTAATAAGAAGCTTACAGAAAAAAAAAAGGTATTGCTATGTCAGAATCATTTAGGTTATTTATTGGAATAAAATCTTTTGCTAGTAATCTAGGCCAAGGTTAATTTATAATAATTCTATCAGTATGGCAGCAGAATAATAGAGTAATGCTTATGATGATTTGATGTAAATTTAGATGAGTAATTTGGGCAGTCTGTAAGAATTATATGCATGACATTTTAACCAGATATAGTTCAGGTGATACTTACAAATGAATAGGTAAAGAACCTGTATTAATTTATAAGCTGTTTGCCAACAAATTATCAACCTGTTCCTAGTTCAAACTGAAGTCTCTAAAGCAAATACGATTAACAAATTTTGGATAACTTTGTTACATTCCTCTGTGTTTTATAATGTGATGAGAGCCAACAGCTTTAACTATATAGTTTTCAAGGTGGGAAAGTAAGTTCATTTCCTTTATTTTCCAGGGTTGTTTCCTCCTACTGTTTCCAGGAGCTATCTCCTTTGCTGATGGACCATTGTCATTTAGGTGGTGGTTTGTAATGTCCAGACAGCTACATAGGGAAGTTGTCAAAAGAAATAGAAGGTACCAAAACATCTGATGGTTAACCTTAATCACTTTGAGCCTTTCATTTAAGAACTTTAACAATAAAACCAAAGCATCTTCCTTTGAAGGAAAAATACCCTTTTTATGGGGAAGGATTAAATTTTTGTGTGTGTGTGTGTGTGATATTCTGAGAAACAAACACCAAAAGCTCATCAAACACCAAAACACAGAGGTACATAAAGTAATGAAAGATTATGAAAAACTGTTATCATTAGACTGATCTTTTCAATGTCTCTATCAGTAGGCGATTGCAGCAGTGGAAACTGTTATCTGATATATTGGATCTCAGCCTTTCAAATTGTAAGGTGAGTGAACATTTTGCATGTGAACAGTTTTGTGGAATTAGAAAGATTCAGTGCACCAACTTTAAAACAAAGAGAATTTCAGTTTTCTTGGCCTTCCTTATGTTAACAATCTCTTCACTGATTATAGAAAATCTTTAAACCTCATACTGTAAATTATCATGAGTTTTGACACAGAGCAGTGTTACAATTGCCATAGCTTATTCTTCTGAGAAATTTATTCTCAGTGATATTCTGGGATGGAGCTTACACCAACACTAGGTGATGATCCTGAAGCAATTCAAACATAATTTATTTTTCCTCCTTAATTCCTTTCTCCTCCTGAGAAATGAATTGAAATAAAATATGGCCTCTGAGGTGAACAAATCCTGGTTCCAGAGGTACTGTTTGTGCTTGGGAATTGCCTTTTTTTTCAAGTCCGATTGAAAATAAAACAATCCCTCTTGCACACATTTGGTGATCCAAGTCCAACCATAAGCTACCTTATTTGACCTAATCATTGTATGCTGCTGTTTTCCTGAGACAGTGGATCTGTGACTGCCATAACATGGCAGGTTTTGTTCAGTAATGCAGAATATTTTTGCAGACCACTGTTATTCCACTCAGTTTGATGTGGTGCTAAGTACTTGAGTTTCATCTTGTCTTCAGCTTATTTTACTTTTTACGTGAGAAGAGCTGAAGCCAATAAAAGAGGTTCATAATGCATTTTTTAGAGAATAGCCCGTATGAGTCATTCTACTATGCTGTCATTAAAAAATAAATTCTGGAATGGTACAGGTATCCTCAATATTACTTGAATTTTTCTTTTGATCATATGATAGTATAAAGATGTGATAAAAACAAGAATGTGGTTTCCTCTATTTTCAGACAGCTGAAAATAACTGTGAAGAGTCCAACTGAAATAGCAAGAGTACTAGATAGACAACTTAGCAATCAGCTGATTGTATTTATGATGTACGTAACTCACTATCAGCAAAGGGGCCAAAATGGGACTCTATTTTTGGCATAAATTGAAAATAAACATCCAGCTTTCCTATTCCTGATGCTTCATATCCCATATTGCCAGAAAGTGTTAACTCAACAGAGAAGAAATAAAGTGTTGTCAAACAGTTCTTAAAAAGAACATAATGTTCCAGAACATACTGCACAGATTAAACTTCAATACTATGATTTCCACTCTCTGCAGTGAGATATCTCAGTTAGAGATGCTGAACATTGTGGAATAATTGAATCAGGAAGAGATAAAGGGATGATTTCAATCAAAAGAAGTGATATTTAGTTGGACTTCTGTTCTGATTTGGGACACAATTAATAAAGAATATAAGGCACATTATAGAAAAAATTGCAATCAAAGTAAGTGTTTGGTGACAAGATTTTAGCAAACTAATTGCTAAAATGAACTTGAAGCTTTCTAATGAAGTTGAAGCTTTGTCTGGTGATGTAATGGGATATGTGAAAGACATTTGACTTAGAAATGTCAAAATTTATATTGCCCCAAATCCTAAAATATTTTTTAAAAATTCTGTATCACATACCATTTATGTTAAAATTTGTCTAGCCATAGGTCTCAAAATTCAACATAAGACCATGATGCACTTTCTAAGTTTAAAAATGGCAAAATGTTGAAGCCACATGAACATAGATTAGAAAAAAAATTATGCATAAATTATGCATTTTAACACCAGTAACTATGATTTTAACAGTCCACCAAAACTTTAGTGCATTGTGGATTGCTGAATATTTTTGAACCTATATTGAATTTATATTTTGTTTCTAAAACTAATACTGTATTTCAGTTCAGGAAATACCAAAGGCTGATTTTATACAAGAGTCAGTGTTGATCTCCTGTAGTCATAATGATCTATGAAACACAATAAAATGTTTCAGTTGAAGAACTTCTCAGTTGCTAGAAGTGTATTTAGTTTGCTTTGTTTCATTAAACTTTCTTTAATGTCATGTTTCAGTTCAGTAATTTCTTAGGGATTTGAGATATACATGTGGAAAGAAATTACATATGTTTTGATGAACTTCTTTTCTTACATCAGAACCATAGTAATACCGTTTTCCAGAAAGGATAAGAAAAATGAAAATAATTGATTGCTTGTTACAATTACAGCTAGCTACTCTAATTGCAATATTAAAAATTCCCTTATAAGTATCTTGATATTAAAAGTACCTTCATCATAGCTTTCATTATTATGCCTTAGAGGAATCGATATTCAATAAACTTTAACCAGATTATTAACCAGAACTTTAACAAAACAATTTATTAACACAACCAGATAAATCAATTGAATGTCAAGCAAAAGAAGTGAGGCAAACACTGTACGCTGAAGATCAACAGGTCTCGGGAGGACTGTTACAGAAAGTTTTCGCTTAGTTACCAAAGATAATTTTCTATTTCAGAGTTTTATCCCAGTGATTTGAAACAATATCAACTCACTGTCTGTATTTTGTTGGAGTTGCCAAATGCTTCTAACAGAATGATTTGAAACTACGGTTTGATTCTAGAATAATTTCACTGAAAGAAAAATTGAAAATATTAACTAAAATGCACATAAATTGTCATAATGCTAAAAAACCTTCTATAGCATTGACAATGAGCCAGACGAAACTGCATTATGATATCCTAGGAATGTGAGTTTACTGTATATGCTGGAATTTGTTTTACTTATAATTCTGCAAAAAATTATGATGCTAAGAATAGTTGAAACTAGATTAAAATTACAAAAATGTACTTCAGAGCACAGCTAAGTCCCCAGTCTGGGGTATATAATACTTCAAAGCATGCTCTGTGGTAGGGAATTATGTTTGTTATGGTGAAGACCATAAGAAATTCTTCGTTGTGCTAGTGTTTTTTTCCTCTCCTTCCCATTTTATTTGTTGCCAAAACTAGAATAAAGAGTTTTGTTTTGAAGTCAAATCAGACTGCTCTGTTTCTGATCCAATTTCCTCTTCTGATTTTTTTATTAAATAACAACAAATTATTTCCTTAGTAAAATAGTTTTCAATCTCAAAGAAAGAAACAAAGGCTGTCTTGTCTTCTGAGAAGAAACGGGATAGACTGTAAATTCTTTAAAGAAATTAATTTCTGGGATAATAGATTTAGTATTACATGGTAAATAAATGTAGATGTGAAGTGGTGAAGAGAAAGGGAAATAAGACTGTGATAAACTTTTCCAGAGTAGAGTGTGATGTTGTTTGCAGAAATTAATATATGGCATTTGTTTGCATAAAGTTAAACTGTAAGTATTAAAAAATGCCATTATCAGTAGTAAAAAGGCTGTATTGTTTTTCTTCACAGTAACGTAGCAGATTAGACTTTACTGCCATTTTTTCACTAACTGTACAATCAGTTTATAGTATTTTGCACTACGGTCATCACTGCTACGATTCTTGTCCCTGAAAGTGGCAGCAAAATTGAGCAGATTCTGAACACTCAAGATGTCATGGAACTGATATGAGAAGTTACAGGATTTATTTTCAGAAACTGGAGAGTAAAAATCTCAGTCCATACAAGAAGTAGATCATATATGCTGCTGCAAGCTTTTCCACCATACTCCAGTAACATGCTAAGTACTTTTGTAATGGATTTTTTTTATTATATAGCAGACATCCTGATCTATCATAAAGACTGAAACGTGGCAAAATCCGCACTTACTTTAAAGTCATTCAATAATAGCTTTACTGTAATAGGCTATTGGTTCTACACTATAAGCTCTGAGATCCAAATTCCTCTAAACCACATTAATTTTACTTCATTGATACTCTTTTGTCTTCAGAAGATTTTTTTTTTTTATTTATACTAATATATAACAAGTCAATTCCGGAATGAGCCTTCTGTGTAAGTCATTGACTAAAAGATTAATCATCTTTCTTCCTCAGATTCTTCCACTGATCAAAAATAAAAATAAAAAGGTTATGAACAACAGAATGGTCAATAAAAACTTGAAGATTACGGCTAATAGTACAGGAACAGCAATAAGCTATCAGTATTATCCTAAGGTATTGGATTTCCAAATATCTAAAAAGAAATGTCAGAGACATACAAAAAGCAAGATACGTTTTTTAAAAGATCAGCCCTTCAGAATCAAAACTTGGAAAAAGCAAAGGGGTTTGACGCATGTACTACTTAGGAAGAAGTTATCAGAGGATTATCAACATATGTACAAGCTTCTACATTTTGTTCTATAGATACTTCTCTTCAAAATAATAACATTTTAATTTTCTTGGATTTGTTTGCTTGAAATGATAAATTTATGAGATACTGGTTTTAGAGGATGTTTGTACTGTGAGTTATGTTTCAAAAAGTAAAATGTCAAAAATTCAATTTTCGAACATAAGAAATACTTATTTTTTAAAAAGAGGTGAAACAAAAGGAACAAGGCTGATGGTGATTTTGGATCCTGGTTACCAACATACCTGTTTTAAAGATGCATTCAGCTATAATGAGATTATATTTTAGCAGGATAATTTCACGAAATTACTAGTTACTTTTCTTAAGTTAACAGGGAAACCATTAGAAAGAATGCTACAATTAAAAGATTAGCATGTTCTTCACTTCCCTCTTTTTGCCATTGAAAAGTAAATATTTTCTTATGTGTACCTCCAGCTGTATTCATGATCTTGGTATTTTTTTTTTAATATATTTTATGTAACAGAAAATATGACCACTAGGTAGGGCTCCAAAATACTTGAAAGTCTAGTATTATTACAAAGCTTTGAGAAAGAAGCTATGCACATAAAATACTACTAATACTCTTTGCTATCATTCTAGTTTTGATTTCAGTTAAAACAATTCAGAAAGCTTTACTCTTTCTCTATAAAACATTCTCATAGTTACGTGCTATAGGTCCAAAATCAGGCTAACACACTTACAAAAAGAGGTGGTGAACACATACCTCTTACTTAGAGTTCAGCATAGAATTAAGAAGCTGTTGCTTTTTTAAGAATGTAGACAACAGAGGTGCAAAGAAAGGGAAGAGTTACAGATCCTCTATGGTGTAGTGTGCATTTGAATATTAATGATAAATACTATTTAATTTAGCAGTGATTGCCAGACTATCTCTGGTCATTTTCTCAGTTCAGCTGAGCTTCCACATGGCCCCAAAGCCACAAGGAGTGCCAAGAGTGAGATGGCAGTTGTTTTACAGTGAATCCAGAAGCAAACAAGAGGAGATTAAGCTCTTTTCTCTAACGGTTCCAACTCTTATTCCCTACAACATGGTCCATGCTACCCAATTTTCATAATGTTAATGATGAAAAGACTTTACTTTAATAGATCTTTTATAAAGAATTGGAAGATGCTTCCCAGAATGTGCTAGGTGTTTGTTTGTATACTAAAGATTTAGTAAATTTACTGCTGAATTGATTTTTTTCACTCACGTGAAGACTAAACTTCATGCTTATGTGCATACAGACACCTACCTTCTTGCACAGATAACTTTTCTAAAATTTCATATTGTATGTAAATAATATTCTATTTAATGTCATCCACCTTTGCCAACTCACATCAAGAGCTTAGAGAATGACTAATTCTTGTGCAAGGTTAGAAAATAAAAGATTTCTTTTCACAGCTCCGTTGACAGCTTGGCAGCCCTGGTCACAGTTCAGGTTTATCACAAAGATATCTCTTACAATACACAGACTACCAAATAGTGGTAAATATACTGCTTGTCTTCATTATGTTTCATTCATGTGGTACATGCAAATAAGAGGTACCATCAACAGTAACATTATAGACCTTAAATCCCCATATTAATCCTATAGGTCTTGATCTACACATTTCCGTTTAAAGAGTTGCAGTCTGTATCCAAAGTCCTCTATGTTTCTGGAATGAGAAACAAGCAGAGAAGTAGTATAGGCCCTACAAAGATCCCATCTCATACAAAGAATACAGGAAGCATTACATGTATTAAATTGTGATTGACTCTGAAGATGTAAGTCTAATCCATTTTCTTCTAGGGGCAAGAAAGAGGCTTAATGAGTCTGTCTCTTCCTCTTCCAGAACAAGTAAGAAAGAAGTTATGTTTTTATGTTTGCAGCAATCATGACAGGGAGAAAAAATACGGAACTATTTGTCACTAAATGCAGCCATTTGACCGCAGTATCAGCCTGTGTAATGAAGCCTGCTCATTTTAATAGTTCTTCCTCCTGTAGTCTTGCCATAGTATTTTGCAGCCTTATGGAGAAATACAGGTACATTTTACACCAAAGCTGGTTTTTTGCAGCATCTCTGAGAGAAAATGTAACAATTCAGCTCTTAAAACAAGAGCTAGATTTTCTGTAACTGTAAGTTTAGTTTATTAGTAAAATGTTGCGTTATCAAATATGGACATTCCTTGTTTTTTAAATGAAAATGTTTTTCTGTCTCATTGTTTATTTAATTCTGTGAAAAGGCACTTGAGCAAATATTAATCTTCTTCTAAAGCTATCAATGTGATGGTATCAGAGTGGAGATTAAAAACAAACTATGTGTTATCCCAAATACACTCTTCGCCCTGTGGTTAACCTAACCTGCGATGGTAGCTCTTCCATTTAATTCTTTGTTACATTAGAGTTCATGCAAGCACACAGGACCCCACGAGCTGAGAGCATTATTGAGCACATCCATGGAAGATACTTTGATAGTGATTAAAAAATCCTGTCTCATGGACAGGATTTTTAAAACTGAAGGCCTGAAAGACCACCTGCAAGAAAAAAATCTATAAGGCTGGTTCTGAAGTTCCACATTTTTTCATGCCATTAACGTGCCTGTGTGAACAAATAAAATCTATCAATGCACAAATATTTGATTATATTCACCCTACTTGCGCCTACCTTCACAATCATTCAGCCTGCAGAAGTAAGTACTTAAATGAATATGGACCATATGGACCATATGACCTGCTTAATAAAATGGAAAGAAAAAATATCATAGTTTCCTGGCAAAGAATGTAATAATATGCTATTCTAAAAGTCCTGGCTAATAATACATAAAATACTGGCATAACTGTTATATATCACATGAAAAAGATTAAGAAAATTATATACTTGGAGTCTTTTTGTCCTTTCTGCAAACTCAGAAGGGCACATTCTCATATATATGTAAACCAAATGTAAGTCCACTGAAGTCAAGTCCTCAAATCCTCCAGACTAACTGGCATAACTGACTGAAAAGTGGCCTGAAAGGTACCTAAAATATCCTTATACAAAGGATGGTTAGTTGGCATTTAAATAAATTCATACAGATGGAATTTAACTGGAGTGTTGATCTCCACTGTTGTTTTTAAATGATCCTTGTGGTTATTTTTCAGAAATATTCAGGAAAGACTATATTGCTGTTGAAATGACTTAAGAATCTGAAAATGAGATTGGAAGTATTTGGAAACTATAATAACTTCCAAACATTACCGGCTATTGTGAAGTAAGTTTATCAACATGAATTTCAGAGAGGTGACAAGCAGACATCGTCTTGTTATTATATTGTCAAAGGAATGATATATACTATATTCTGCCCTATTTTCATATTTCTGCTTTTTATATTTGGGTCGGTTTCTTAGTAATTATTAACCACTGTCTATTCATCCATATCTCCTCTTCAATAATAAGTTTTGATTCTCCACAGTTTTACAGATAGATAGAGGTCTCACATGTTATTCTATTTTTTAAGTTTTACAGAAATAGGAAAGAGCTAAGAGAAGATGGACTGCAAATGCCTTAGCTGTGAAGAAAGCTGAGCTCATGTACTGCTGGAAATGAGAGAAGAGCAGACCTTATAATTGCATGACACAAGAGTAAAACTTCAGTAGCATTTTGCAACTGCTTAGACATGAAAATCAATCAGCTACAGTACTTCTGTCCTTAGGAAAGCAGGGTTCATTATATCTAGCTCTTAGAGAACATTAATTCTCTGTAAGTGGGATTTACTGGCTGCACCTGTACTAGCAAATAAAATAGGTCAAGACTTTTTCTCTGTCCATGAGGGACAAGTGGCACAGGGCTCATCCATACAATTCAAATTTATTTCCTCCCAAAACATGCCCATGTTCATACCATCTAATGGGACTACCCTGTGCTGTGCCTTCAACTGTGCCCAGGAAATGCTTGGGAGAGTGCTGGCTGGCGTGGAGCAAAGCTGCATCAGAAACCACGTCACCAATTTAAAAAATTATACAAGTGCATGGTGGCAACTGAGCTGTGTCCTTGACCTTTTCTGTATACTGGTATATAGATTATACATACCCCTGTGTCATCCCAACTTTAGTTATCTAAACAAATCTTACCTATATAAGTTCTATCCCTTCTATATTAGAAGAAAATTAATTACTTGATGTAAACTTGTTGCCTTTAACTGTCTAGTGTTACAAGGAACCTAAGGTTTTGAACTTTACCCTGCTAACACTTTTAAGCTTCCTTAAATCAAAGTTGGTAGCATCGTCCATCCTTGCTGTTTTCTGAGCACAGACAAAGCACTTCTGTTGTTCCCTCTTCAGCTTTCCAGAAAGTGCTTGGAGTTTAGAGGCAGATCCTTCCCTCCCATACTTTTTTTCCCCATGAATTATAGAATTGCTCTGATTTCCTTCTTTCAGCTGAGATCCACCTGCCTGTATCTGATTAAAAGTAAATTTGCTTTTTTCATCCTTTCCCACTTGTGGCTATAAAGCCCCTTTGACAATCCTCCTTACTTCAAACCCACCAGAAGGCTGTGATCAGTAGCGGTAATTTTCCCTGTTTTGATAGGGTGGCATTAACATTTTAATTTTTTTGGCTTGCATTTGGAAAAGTTTTGTTTTGCAATTCCACACCCAACAAGAAGCTGAACTCAAGTGTTTCCACCAGTCTTTAGGTACCATGTTGTCCTATGGTGTTTCCATGTCCGCGCTCAGTCATTCAGGTTTAAACGCTTGCAGTTCTGGCTCGTCAGGTAAGCCCACAAAAGAGACTCTCTAAGCTCATTGTAAGTCATGCCTCACTGCATAATATGGCATCCAACAGCTTCATAATTGCACACTGATGAACTGTACGCTGATGAGTTCCCCCAATTGCAGCAATTACTGTTGTGTCAGTGGGAGTCCTGAAGTTTCCAGAGGTGAACTTGGCTTGCACAAACTCTCTGTCCAAGTCCAATCTTAGATTGTTCCAGGTGTGGAAACACAGTCAGTCTGTCAGACTTCCCCTTCCACTGAAAGCAAAGAGACTACTCCTGTGTTATAAAGCTGTGATTTGAGTTAAATTTGATTTAAAATATGTTGTCAATTGCTTACATATGATCTCCAGTATATGCACAGTAATTCTTCGACTAAAATCAATGAGATGTTTGAAAGCAAGTATTTGTGGTTTTATTCACTTGCGTACCTTAGAACTTGAGAAACTGGTATCCCGATTCATGCAGGTAAGAATGGTATTAGTTTCTGATACATATAGTCTATTTTAAATAGTAGATGTATTTTAAAATAGGTCACAATGTACATGTAACTTATATATGGTCATACTTGTTATAATGGGATTATATACATTAGTTGTGCATCTGAATCATTCTGCAGTGCCATGCACAGATGATAAAGTAAGAGGGATTCAGATTACTCAATTTTTCTTTTAAAGAGCACCTTTTCTGATCCATAAATACATGGTTTAGGAGTAATTGATTTTCTCTGGTAGGGTGCATGGCTTACATCCTAGCAGTAGAAAATCAGTGTTAAACTGTCAGTTATGCTAAATATCAGTTTTCATTGTCATAGTTGTTTTGGTCTTCTTGCTAAAATGATTTTCATCAATAAATCAGTAATTTTGTGTTGATCTACATTTAATAACCTTCTTTTACTTCGTCTTTATTTAACTTCCCATACACTAGCAATCTGAATTCAACTGTGTTTATTTTTATTTTTACCGCACCTTATATAATGTTTTATTGGAGACTTTTTTATACAGCAGATGCTTTTTTTGCTGTGTGTTGATTAATCATATTTCATATTATCAGCTCCCCCACAGCATTTCACACTTTGTGCTCAATAGAAACAGTATATCATAAACTACATTATTGATGCTCAGATAAACATGTATATCTTTTACTAGCTATATTATTTACACTTCCATTTGCATTTCTGCACTTACAGCTGCCATTATGAATATGTTTGCTGTTTTCATAGTAGTTCTTTCTTTGTTGATTTGGTAGTAGTTTATTTCAACAAGTTCAGATTACCCCAGAAGTTAATAGTTTAATGGTTTTTATCTAATTGTTGTAAATTGTAATATAGCATGTCATTTGTAAGCCCACAGCTTCAGTAATCCCTAAACATGGGAATTTGGTATGTTCTTTTTTATGCTTTAATTTTTGTGTCATTTAATAATTTTCCTGTTACCTCAGTTTTTAATATTATCAGATTTAGCAGTTTAGTTTTACTGGGTTTTCTTTCAAAATGCCTGGATATGCGAAAGAATCATCTAATTCCCAAGGCAACATCAGATAGTTAAGGGGTCTTAATAGGTTTAATTTGTCTAGTAAATAAATAGAAATACTTTCTTTCTTTAAATCCTGACAGAAATTCTTGTGAGCTTGAGATACCCAATGCAAAATACCCTGGGGGATTTGTATTTCTGGTATTGCTTATCCTGTCTGCTCTTTTTAGTCAGAAAAAGTTAAAAGATTGCTTATTGTACAAAGTTAATTTTTAACATTTGTTTATGATTTATCCATGAGTGAGTCACCTTCACTTTCATATCTGCAGAGTCTCACTTACGTTCTCCAGGTTCTGATCTAAAGCCATTATATCAATGACAATATTTTCATGGCTTTCAGTAGAGTTTGGCTTGGAGACTAACCATAGACTTCTCTTTATCGTTCACATTGTTCTCAGGAAAAGCATGAGAAGCTTCATTTCTGTATTCAAAAATCCAGAAAAGGGGGGAAGGTACTTGTTCCTCTTTCTTTCCTGGCTTTTCTAAAATAGCATCAGATCACATGGATTTTGCTGGAATAGTAACATATCATTTTTCATTGAGGTACATGTTGTTTGTTGAGCTTTTGCTATCTCATTTGACATGATCTTGTGAAACACAATCTCATGGCTGTCAAGGAAAAGCAGTCTTTGGAATGCAAAGGTCTCAAATTCAGATCTCTAAGTGTATGTATCATTTACTAAATTGGCTATACATTTCTTCCCTCAGATATTCCACATACACAAAGCTTCCTCACTCCACTGGTATTTCAAATGCCACTTTTCCACAATTGCTTAAAAAGCTAAAGATCTATCCCAATGTTCATTTTCAGGAGTTATTTTCTAGATTTTACATTGTGAAACCTCTTGTCTTCTACTTCCTTCTTAAAGAAACTTTTTATGTTTAAAGTCTTCTTGCATGTTTGAAGTTTATGTCTCTGGGCCATCAGATCATCTTGTCCTTGGATTTCTTTCCACCTAGATTGGAAGTTTTAACTACTACATTAAGGTTTCTGGGCTGACTTAGCCATTGTGATATCATCCTCTAGCTTCTGAGAGAGTTACTTGGTTTCTGCTTGGAGATAAAGGTTATTCTTAAATGCAGGAATATCTGTCTTATGCTGTAGTCAGGTTAGTTAAGAGTCACATCAAAAGACAGCAATCACCTTCTTTATTCCTAATCAGGTCCTAGGAGTGTTTGAGCCTTTAAAAGACAGAATTTTAAGCCTATTTTAAAATTACTTATTTAGATGTAGGTAATATTTTTTTATTCTAGTTTTCAGTATCTGTTTGATAAAGCATCAGTATATATGATGGTAAAATTATAAACAATTAGCATTTCCTGCAAGATAGGAGACTTACACTTTAATGGTGATATTCATGCTGCTGAACAGGCAGAGATAGCAAGGCTGGGCTACAAATTCTGTCTGTTAAAAAACATCCAGGAAGCATGCCTCCCTCCTGTGGCAAAACCTACCTTTTCTCTGAGGACTTGTATTGCTTATGCCTGTCTAGCTGGCAGCTTTGTTTCCTTTCTACTCTCCTGTGCTGGGTTGACCCTGGCTGGACGCCAGGTGCCCACCAATGCTGCTCTATCAATCCCCTCCTCAGCTGGACAGGGAAAAGAAAAAATTAATGAAAGGCTCATGGGTCGAGATAAGGGCAGGGAGAGATCACTCAGCAATTACACCCACAGGCAAAACAGACTTGACTTGGAGAAGTAACCTTTATTCATTACCAAGCCAATTAGAGTAGGGTAATGAGAAATAAAACCAAATCTTAAAACAATTTCCCCGCACCCCTCCTTTCTCCACAGGCACAGCTTCACTCCCAGATTCTCTACTTACAACCCCCCCAGCAGTGCAGGGGGACAGGGAATGGGGGTTGGGGTCAGTTCATCACACATTGTCTCTGTCGCTCCTTCCTCCTCAGGGGCAGGACTCCTCACTCCTCCCCTGCTCCAGTGAGGGGTCCCTCCCACGGGAGACAGTCCTCCATGAACTTCTCCAACATGAGTCCTTCCCATGGGCTGCAGTTCTTCACGAACTGCTCCAGTGTGGGTCCCTCCCACGGGCTGCAGTCCTTCAGGCACAGACTGCTCCAGCGTGGGTCCCCCGGAGCATCAGAAGTCCTGCCAGCAAACCTGCTCCAGCGTGGGCTCCTCTCTGCACAGGGCCACAGGTCCTGCCAGGAGCCTGCTCCAGCGCGGGCTTCCCACGGGGTCACAGCCTCCTTCAGGCATCCCCCTGCTCCGGCGTGGGGTCCTCCCTGGGCTGCAGATGGAGATCTGCTCCCCCGTGGACCTCCCTGGGCTGCAGGGGGACAGCCTGCCTCACCATGGTCTTCCCCACGGGCTGCAGGGGAATCTCTGCTCTGGCGCCTGGAGCATCTCCTCCCCCTCCTTCTGCACTGACCTGGGGGGTCTGCAGGGTTGTTGCTCTCACATGTTCTCACTCCTCTCTTCTGACTGCAATTGCTGTTGTGCAGTTCTTTTCCCCAATTCTTAAATCTGTTCTCCCAGAGGCACTACCACTATCGCTGATGGGCTCGGCCTTGGCCAGCAGTGGGTCTGTCTTGGAGCCTTCTGGCATTGGCTCTGTTGGACATGGGGGAAGCTTCCAGCAGCTTCTCATAGAATCCACCCCTGCAGCCCCCCCACTACCAAATCCTTGCCACACAAACCCAATACATTTCCTCACCTGGTTAGGATCACGTTGGAAAATTGCTATCGTTCATACAGAAAGTACAATAGCTGCTGGCTCCCCAGTGCCATTCCTGTGCTCTCAGGCTGTTCTCCTGGAGCCAGCTTGAATTTCCTTAGCAGGACAGTTCTGCATAAGTCTCCTAATACTGCTAAAGGAAAGAATACATAGGGCTCTCTATTTTTTTCTCTAGAAAATATTAAGTTTCACTGCAGGGGGAAAAAGCTGGTAAAATCATAAAAAGCACATTTAAAGTTTTATTTTGGCGTACCTTTATAAGTGTAACAGTTCTTTTTCTTGCAATAGAACTGGCATAAGAAACAGGTTGGAAAACAACTGCTGTGCATGTTTTTTATATATTTATATATACATAACACTTGCCAGTGCTGTTCTTGTCAGTTAAAAATAATTACTGGAGTAATACAGTGAACTGAAGTAAAATAAAATAACTTGTTAGATCAAAAGAAGAATTGTTTAAGTGACCAAGTGACAGTAGGATTAAACTGAGATTATGTTCATGCAGCCTGACTTATATTTGTTATTTTGGCTAACTGAATGAAGTCATTAGAGAAAGATTTAGACATACTTCAAAAGCAATCAGTACTCATAGTTAACATCATTTTGTGACTAGAATTAATGTTGTGTTTTGCAAAGCAATATTTTGCTAGCTTACTGTGCATACTATCTTAGTGTTTTACAAAAGCATGGCAAACAAGAAGATCCTGAAAAAATTCATGAGGACATCTCCTAAAAATGAAAGTACTCTCCGAGAACTCAAACAATCTAATCTGTATAAATTGTATCTCTATATTACTATCCCTCACAAACCCCTATTCAATCAGTTCAGTTACATCATTCCATCACTATTAATGGTCCATTGCCATTACTGTGTTTTCTAATCATTGGTTTCAGGCAGCCCAACTTCACTATTGGAAAATATCTTATTAAATCATCCTCATCACCCAGTTCAACACATTCCAATCTGACATATTAACACATCAGAAAGCTTTATTGCCTTATTATCCAACTAGCAGAAAAAAAATATGTAATTCACACATCCATAGTATGAATTAAGTCTACTGGTGTGAACTCCCTGCAAGGAAAACCTCTCAAGGGGCTCAGCTCCCTTCTGCTAAAATCTTTCACATGGTCAATAGTTGTTAATGTTAGTGATTAAACAGTTCCCTCATCAAAAGTGCCCATACATCTCTTCTCAAAATTATCTAAGTATCTTATATCCTTGTGTATGTTTATTCTATATAAACAGTGAGAAGGAAGGAGGTCCCGCATTTCGGTGGGTGATGTGGACAGATGTGAGTAGTACGATCATACAGATTAAGGAAACAGAATTTCTCAGACTGTGCTGATGTTATGGCAAGATGCCTCCGGTGGGTATTTTGAAGTAAGCACTGAAAATGCTTCAAGATCTAGTCCTACAATCAAAAGAAAGAGGGCAGGATTTTTGTTTGTTCACTTTTATCAAAACTACCATGCACTAAAAGGCAAAAAATTATTAAAGATTATAATTTTATGTTACAGTTAAAGATAATTCAGTAGCTTTTACCTTAACTGTTATTGTGTGGCTTGTTTCAAATGTAGAAAAGATAGTTATCTGCTAACTCCCCTACTCCGCTACACTCACTGCACACCTTTGTTTTATTCTGGTGCAGTTTCCTCTACAATCTTCCTATTTTTTTCACCTTTCAGTCACATATATTGGAGCAGTTGCTGTTTGACTTTTCCTCCTTGGCTTCGACTTCCCTCCCTTCATCTTATCTTCTCTTTCATCCCTTTTCCACTCTTCTTTCTTCTTTCATGCAACCTATCTTCTCTTGTGTCAGATCCCTAGCTGAGTTGAGAAAGTGTTCTTTTAAGCTGTTTTACAGCCAGATGCTCTGTATATTAAGAGATATAATCAAACTGAACTTGCCTCAGCCCTGTTCCTAAAATACCAGTTATTTCCTGTACAGACAAGTAGGGTGGAAAGCAGAAGGATGATCTATCTTAAGGTACTGCTTTGCTGCCTTTTTTTTTTTTAAAGCCTATTGCTTCTTATATTGCTCATGAATAATGTTATCAACATCGTGCAAATATTACATAGACTCTGAAAAAGAAAAATAGATCAGCTCACTCCTGATTTATGCGTTAATTAAAGAAATGGTAAGTTTTCTAGCTCCAGTAAAATATTTTGTTGAAGACTTCTTCCTTTGTTTTTTCTTCTTGTATTTTTCCTGCTGTCCCACACCAATATAATCCATTTGATATTTTGTAAACTTCACCTTTTGTATATCTGTAGGTCATGGAAAGGTATCATTCCAGACATGTAACCTAGGATCTATTAAAAAAACCCAGCACCACCCTATATGAGTTTGTACCTTCTTATGTGACCTTTGGTGAATATGTTCGAAGTTTCAATTTTTAAACTCACACAACTTCTGTTTGTGAGGAATCAAGCTCACAAATTTTTTTTTACTCTTGCCCACACTGGTGAAATTTGGAGCTTACTCAATTTTCTGTGAAGCTTCCTTGCTCCATTACTTTTAGTGGAACTAATGCTCAGAGCTGCCTTAAGAAATAGGTATCCACGATAGCAACAGAGGTCCTTCCTTCCATCTCATTCAGTGATGGATGAGAACATGGGAACAGCAAACAAGTGGTAGAGCTTGCTACAGAAGTTCCAAGTTCAACACAGTAAAAAAAAAAAGAAAAAAAAAAAAAAGAAAAAAAGTAATATCTACTGATGTCTCCTATGTACGCATATAACATTGTAAAATTTATGTCCTTGAATATATTTGCACTTTAGACATTAACATTTATTTCCATTAAGAAAAAAATGAGGCCTGTTCTCCAGTCCTAGGTGCAGAACATGCAGGCAGGGTAACCCACTGTTTCTTTGGAGGCAACACAGTCCTGGGGTGGTGTGGATGGTTGAGAGCTGCCTGCTTTCCTTGCATACTCTGCAAATAGATCATGCCAAGGTTTAGGGATGGCAGTGAGCATACGGTATACAGGCTTATTAGTGAGCAATAGGTGGTCAGATGATTTGGTTTAAGTTATGAGATGAGATAAGGGGGAGAAGGCAGTGCTTACAGCTTCTCATTTCTTCCAGTCCCACCTCTCTTAACCATACTAAAATCATATGAGACCATCCGAGGAACTGAGTCAGTAGGCTTAATTGTCTGTGTTTTCACAGAAATAACGTAAAGTATTTTTTAAAATGGTTGACCTTTAACTGTCAAAAGTAGAAGTCTATTCCAAACAATTGTTTGATTTCTCTTTCTGTTCACACAATTTTCGTAAATATAATTGAAGATAGACAAAATAATTGTCTAACCTATGTGCCAGAGTTACGAGTTCTGTTGAATAGAAACACAAAAATGGTTGGGGTGGGGGCAGAGGAGGAGTACAGGGAAAGAGAGGAGGGAAGACAGGCAATGTTGTGTGGAAGGTGAACTAATAACATGAGATTTTTGCACTTTCATAGCATTTCAGTAACCATAGCTATGTCTGAGCTTTGGAACCTGCACTGCTCCTGACTCACCAGGACAAGGCTGCATTTCCTGTATTCAAAAATGTCCTCGGCATGCATGGTTCCATCCTTGAGATCTGGTTTCCTCAAGAAGAAAACATACATTTCCAGGCTGGAAAAAGCCAGAAAGTCAGTATGAAACATACAGATCCTGATTTTTTTTTTTTTTAAACTAAACTGATACATGTCAGTAGTATGGGAACTGAATTGGAAAACTCACCTGGCAGGAGCTTCCAAAAGTTCAATTAATTGTTTGAATTTGTAAAGATCACCTACCAACTAATCCAGCCTTGCATCAGATTTTCTCAGAGCCTTAATGCTCAGCTCTCCAAGGGGTAGAATCCTGTCTTCATCTCTTCTATCTATTTCATGTATCTGTGCACATGGACTCCAGCTCTATGTTTTAAACTCAGGATAGGATGTGTCATTAAAATTGCACATTGAATTTATTTACTGGGTTGGACTTGCTGAATGATGTACCAAATGAGTTTTGAGTAAGCATCTGGAATTTGTATTCCCATACAAACTAAACTTGCAGTACTTTAGGTTTCTCTACTCGGCAACATTTTTACTAATACATGATCGAATTACTGTTCTTGCAGGTTTCTATAAAATATGTCTCTTTTTAAAAATCATCTTTAAGAGGTGCACTTGCAGCTAAGTACAAAGAGTCATTATACACAACGTGTCTGAAAACAAAGCTGCATGGTTGCTGTTCACAGGTTTCATCTGTTGAATGGCAAATATATGGACTATGAGCTGGGCTTTTTTCCACTTTTGTTTTTCATAGCATAGCCAACATCTCAGTGATGCAAAGCTTTTAAGAGCAGCAAAAGGGCAAAAAAATGCAATTACCCTGCCTGACATCCTTGATCAAAATGAAAACTGGGAACACATAATTGTTTGAGAGAAACTGCAAAAGGTGCAACTCTGGACTTCTTTCAGGTGTAAGGTAAAAGCTACAATGTCCAGCACATGCTTTAAGCTTTTCAGCTGGGGATGTGAAATTAACAAAGTAGTAGTTTAGAGCTTTGGGGAGAAAGGTTGTTTATCTCAATGAATACTAAAGACTTGTGAGAACCTTACCACAGGTGAAGAGTGTTCACTTAAACACATGGGCAGCAGGAAGGATTGTGTTGATATTTGTTTCTTTTCCATTTGGGATTTTTGTTGGAGGTAGAAGTGCCTACAAAATTTATTATTTTTCATTAGAGAACTGCAGCGTGGGGGCTGAATTTGTAAGCAGAACAGAGGTTTCTGGAGGCATTTTAAATCTTGAATCCTTTTCTCTCTTATATAAGAATCTTATTATTTACTGTCCCTGAGCAACAAGGCTACAGATTTTGCTTCTTATCCAAAGAGATGTTTATTTCAGTTTTATAAAATTAAAATAAAAATCCTATAAAAAGCATAAAGTGTATGCAATAATAAGGCTGGAACTTAAATTTGCTTTTTCTTTCTTATGCTTTGTCAACAGCAGCAAACAAGAAACTTGCTGGTAGTTTTAAAGAAAGATAATTTATTAAGCATAAGTGGTAATGGTACATACAAGGCCTGGAAGAAAGAATCCAGACACACAAAAATGCAGACATGGACAGATGGGTTTGTAACCAGAGTGCTTATGGCAATAACAATGCTCTAGAGCTGGTTTTCTTTAGGGAAGAGCCACAGTATTTATAAACCTTTAAAAAATGCCAGATGGAGCAGTAAGTGTTTGTGCATCAAAATATTTCACTTGGTGTACGGAACATCAGAGCCCACCTCGAAGTACGTCGACCTGAGCACAGAGGTCAAACCAGGCACTAAATGAAATAGCAGACACTGATTTTGTGACTGATTGAGACCCTGTGCAACGATAAAGAGCAGAGTCAGGGTTGTAAACAGAAATACAATTTAGCAAATCCAATTTTCAGTAAATACTAAGCTGTAATACTTGTCTAAATATTCTACTTTAAGAGTGGTTTAATTCTTTTGGAATCTGGATTGTTTGCAGGGCGGGGGTGTGCTTGTGTATATTTTTGTATACAAAGAAAGATATATACCAAGGAAGATATTAGCAGAAAATAGCTGAGTTACTGTGTTACACTGTGAAATGCTACAGAGGTAGAAAGAAGCAAAACAGACAAAAACAGACAAAAAGACAGACAATTTACAAGGAATGTAATACAAGACCTAGATAAAGGCCTTTTCTTCACTCTCCTCAGGTTCATTTCTTATGGAACTTTTTCTACTATGTTTATTTCTCAATATGGAACTAGAACTCTGTCTTAAAAAACACATGTACTGACGGTTGTCACGAAGAGAGTATCTGGAAGGTTAATATCTGCTTTCACATGAGCAGGGCAAATGAACTATCTCAGATCTATAGGCTCAGAAAAACTGATGCCAGTTGCTGCCACTCTTTTTCCAGCTTCTAGGGAGGATTTTTAAAGCAACAATTTTACTTTTATCCTCCTGCCTTTGATACTAGGAAGATCACAATCTCTAACTCCTGAGTCAATTTTACTCCTCTTCATTGCATGCCAATAGCATGAGTACTCCCTGGTTTTCTATCTACAAGTACGTGAGGCTGCTGCTGATTTGAGACCTGCTCCTGAAAGGAGCTGGCACTTGCAACTCTCATTAATATCAAATGAGACAGAAAGAACACAGAGCTTTGAAACCCCGCCATTGCCATTTTGCAATGGACTCTTAAAAGGCCTGTCACATCCCGTCTTTTCTGCTCTAATCGTTAGGATTTTCTTCTAGCAATTATCATCCTGCTTACTGTGTTCATGCACCAGAATATTGAAAGAGCACATTCTTCTGGGTACACACAAGTCTGGACATCACCAGAGTCCCTGAAGTATCTTTCACATTTTTTCTTCTCTGTGCATGGGCTAAGCAGTCTTTTGTGCTCCAACTATATTTTAGTCCCCATCTCTGCAACTAACTGACATTTTGATAAGCATGGCAATACTTTTCAAAAGAAGCAATATGTATCAGGGATGATAGTTTCAGAGAAAAAAAATAAACTCCTAACCTAAGCTAGCTAATCTGTTTCACTGTTTTGTGAAAGATGTAGTCTTAAATTTCTATTTTTAGTCTGAAATTTCTTATTTTTGCATTTCAGCCTATCAGAGGCTGGGATGATGCAATCTCTGCAGATGCCTATCACTTCCTAGCTTTTTAGTAGGCTGGAGTTTATTGAGATGAAAGTGACTAGGCAAGATGTATCACCAGATGTACTTTCTGCTGAACTTCAAGTGCTATTTATACTTCTCTGACCTTCAGAATGTAATTGTGTTCAATGTTGTATAACATGATTACCTATATTTTTCAATGTATTGTGAGGAGAAGGAAGGTTTCTTGACAACTTTTAAAACAAGTCTTTGGTTAAAGAAAATTCTATACAACCTGTTAGGGAAAAAGGCTAAAATTAGTTTAAAAAAAAAAAAAATTACCCTCAATCAAGTTGCCTTAAGAATGAGAACAAATACAATATTTTCTTACTGATAGATTTAGAAATAATTAAGGGAGTGAAAAGGAAAAGGAACTTTTTTGTATACAATCTCAGCAAAGTTCTGGAGAGCATCCATAATTTTCCAGATTCAATTAAATAGGAACAATATACAATCGTTTGTTATTATTTTCATTCTGCTATTTGAGGAAATCCTTGATCAACATATGGTGCTACTGTGACTGAGAAAAAAACATGCTAAATCTGTAAATTTACATTTGTAAAAAAACACTGGAGAACATTCATAATGGAAGCATCTATTTTGATTTATAAAGAAATTATATGCAGTAATATGAATATATGATTTTAAGTGAACACATGTATGTAGAAATATGTTATAATCTTTCATATACGTAAATTAAACATATATGTGCCTCAACCAGTATTTTCAAGAATGCTTTGCAACAGTATAATCTACAGTTTGAATAACGAAAGCTAAACTCAAAAGGGCTTTGATTTCCTGCTGGTAGGAGGCCAGAATCAGGATTAGAAATCTAGAGTTTCTAATTCTCAGACCACAGCTTGATCCATCAGATTGTATTGTCTCAAAAAGCCACTCAAAACAAATTCATTAAAGCCAATATTATGTTCTGCACTTCAGAGGTACAGTTTTAGCAGTTACACAGTGCACTATGATATAAGGAAAAGCACCTTTGGGTTAAAATGTTTATGCTTTGTTCATCTGCATATAGGTCAATCTATCGAATAATGCATATTCTCTTATACTTATTATCACGATGTACCTGGAGTCTGCCTGTGGATAAATTAAGTACATCTTGAAAGCCCACAGAAAGAAAAGATTAGGCAGCTTCTCTAAAACTTTTTTTCCCCAAGAATTCTTTTGGGGAAGAATAAAAATGAATGTTTTGGATGCCTAAAAGTTTTTTCCATCAGAAGATAAACTGTTTTGCATTCCGGTATAGATTGTTCTGAAATTTGTTATGTGATTCTAATGTATATATTTTTGTAGTGGGGTGAGGAATGATTTCACACAGTTACAGACAGTTTGTTTATTAATCATTGCAAATAAACACCTTCAAAATAAACTTTTTCAAAAGTATTTTGGAAGCACACAATCTACGTTTCTCTAAATATAAAAGAAAAACATACAGGTATAAGTAAACACATATCTACAACTGCAAAACCACTGCTGAATTATGTATTATACAGAAATGACTTCAGTGAAGCCGAGTCTGTGAAGGTCTGTGCTGGCATAATAATTAATGTAAGGCTGAAGTCTAAAATAAATAAAGTCTTGCTTGTATTAGTCATATTGGCTCCATGAAGGTGTTAGGTGTTTGACCTGAAGAGTACTGTTTGCTTGTTCTTCTGTAAGTAAGTAAATAAATAAATATTCTCTGAGGAGAAGAACCCTGTAATTAATATGAGATTACAGGGGAGAAGAACCCTGTAATTAATACGAGATTACAGATTCTCCATGAACTCCAAATTTCTGGATGTTTCCACAATAGTGATGATTTACTGAAATAACTGTCAGAGCTGGATTTGCTGTCCCAGTTATGACCTCAGCGTTAACGTCCTGTTGAGACAGAACAAGGAAGACACTATTGCCGTTGGCTATGGGTCAGAACATCATTTTGAAAGTTACCCTAGCAACTCTTCAAGCACCCTTATAGGAAACTACGTGGTTTGCTTTCATCCCTCAGAGTGACCAGGAAAAAAAACAAAACGAAAACCACTTCCTGGAAAATCTCTTTCTGTTCTCGGATTACACTTTGTTGTTGTTAAAGATCATTTATTATCCAACAGCTAATCAGTATATCCTTATCAACTAAAATTCCAGATCTGCTCTCCATGGAATAACATCAATAAGATTTTGTATCCTCAGCTAGTCAACAAACTTGTACTAGAAACTATAGTTAAGAAAGAGAAATAATTTTGTTAATGTGGATATGATCTAAGTGGTTTGGGTTTTTTTATTTATGGAGGGTCTTTTTGGTTTGGTTTTTTTCTTTGTTTGTTTGTTTGTTTTGCATTACTACTTACATTTGAGCTATCTATTTCTTGTTACAGTATACATTAACATGTGATGTCTCTCAAACATGATAATCTTCTAATATCAAGCTTTGGATATGACAGGGTACCTCTTTACACTGAACGATGACACATTCACCCAAACATTTCAGTATTTAGTGCTATCACAACACCATGACTAGTGCCCGTGCCAGTTAACAGCTCCTGTAGATTTTAATCAACAGGCTATATTGCTTTTCTGAAAGGAAGGACTTCAGTATTTTTCAAACAGCTTGATATTTTATGTTACCAAAAAATCTTTATGCCTGTCATTTCCTTAAAAGCACAGGTTTTAGACATACAAAACATTAGGATACTGGTGCCATGCAGTTAAGGTGCAAAATCTGTTTTATCTTAGAGACAGATGAAGAAGAAAAATGTAAATGCATGTATGAATCATATATAAACACCCTGCATACTCTCATAGTGAAAAACTAAACAAGGAGAATATAAAAGAAAATATGGCCATTTAACCACACTGTAGAATAGGTCTAGTCATTGGCATTCCTTAGTTTCGCAGCATTACGTTATTGTGCAATTGGACTTGAGTTGTGTGTCAAAGCTGTCTTTGAAGTATTCCAGACAGAACAATAAAATAAATTCCCAGAAATGTGTAATTAGGCTACAAACATTATACACATACATCAACCTTTAAAAAGGAGTTGTAGAGCAAAATGTTTTGTTCATTATAGTATGCTGCTGAAGCCTGTTATGCACCAAATAACTCTAGATTAAAACTCATTAGTTTAAAATGTAGAAAAATAGTGAATAGATAAAGATAATATCATTTTTAAATGTTTCAGGTTTTCTTAGGTTTCAGTAATATATCCCCCCATACCCTGCATTCTGATTTATCCACCTCAAAATAGCCTTCCTGCTTGTATAACACTGATTCATTAAGTGTAATTAAAAAAAAACCCATCAAAATAAATGGTTACAAATCTCTAAACCCCTTGATGATCTAAAAAAAATAGACATAGCAAATGAGTTACTGTACATAATCTGTAAGATTTATGAAGAAATCTCTTGGTTACTCTTCAAATGCTTGTAGTAAGCACATTTACAACAAGAATTTTCACACACTTTTTTCTGGCATTTCAAAAATGCTAAAAAATGAGATGAAAGCATGAAAATATGTTAATTTGACCTTTAATGTGCACGGACTGCCCCCTTTTGTATCATACACTAGTCCTTCAGACTGGATTTTCAGAATTTTGACGTTGTCTTCAGACTTCAGTACGTTAACAATTATAAAGTAGCAGTACCTTGGTCGAAATCAAGCCAGCTATTTACAGAACCCAAAATCAGGCCAGTGATTTCAATATTGGCAAACTATTACTGTTCCCAGTTTTGCAGCCTGTAAACTAGCCACGCTACATCTGTGTAGCAATAGATCCAATTCTAAAATTACTGTATTTTACAGCCTGTCCTCTGAGCTATAAAGATAAAGGCTGGGGTGTGGTGGGGGATGAAGAAAATAAAATGACATGTCAGCCTCACACAGTAATCCATATCAGTATGGTCTCTCCTACCCTCAAGAGTGATCTTGCCAGACGTGCACTGACTTAACAGATCTGCCACTGGAAAGCTCCTTACTGAATGACTAAGCTGTTGCTAAAAAATCTGTCTTTCAAAAATGTACAAATCAGCAAGCCAACTGCTTCCTGTTTCTTGGGTAGGATGCATTTTGGTGATAAAATAGGTAGATGTCTGTTAGTTATTTTGTTTAACAACTTCATGCACATGATCTCCCAGCTAGACATATGCTTTCATCTGTTATAAAATCCTTGACTCTGATCAACTGTTTGCCACTTTGCAGCTGAGTAGAAGCCCTAAAGAAGAACGTTAAGTGGAGATAATCAATTCACAGGCTGTGCACATACTTGAAAAAGACACTGCTCACCATGAATACTTAGCTAGAATATTTATCAAATTTTAAACTCTGTTGCCATGCTCAAGTAGATTTCCTTCTAATACTCAGTAATCCCTGATTTACACTGGGATTGTCAAATCCAGGAAGTTAAAAGCATACTGAGGGCTTGATAAATGTCCTCCCTGTGTCTCAGCTGCTTAATTAAGTTTGGCGTTGTGGTGCTCAGCCTCAGTGAAACTCCATATGATTTCTCTGGCTTTCTGTGAGATTTTGGTAATTTAGCTTTTTTTTTTTGCACTCATAATTACAGGCCCAAAGACAGTCACCTTTTTCAGTGGTGATCTAATTGTGCCTATTGTTTCCAATAGGCATGCAGGGCATTCTGGTTACTTTGCATAAGGCAGTGCTCTGTTTCTTGCGTTGCTACTGTCTTTGTCATACCAAAACCATCATTGTTGCTCACTCATTTGAACACTATCCTCTACTATTTGCTCCAGTGACCTTTTCCCTGCAGCTTTCTCTTAGTTCAGCCTCTGTAAGACTCACCCACAAGATTCTTGCCCTTTCCTACTCTTAAAGCTGTAAAACAAGCCAATGAACCTCACACTTCTGTCATTCAGATCATAAAAGCATGAGTAAGGCTTGAAAAAAAAAAAATGGTAAGAGCTTGCCCTTAGAGATCAAGGGTCTCAGACTGAGGATAGTCACGCTCATCTTTCTCAGAACTGACATTTATGTGAGATGCCAAAATAGAGATCGTTAATGTTCCTGTGTAGTTCTCCCCCTATGTGAAGACAGTTTCACTTAAATGATGCTGTAATTCTCAATTCCCACATGAAACATCTGAAGATTTGAGTTCCTCCTGGTCAAAAATATGATGGTAACAGAGATGCTTTAAAGCTGTGCTTAACAGCGAACTACAACAAAAATCTGGGTAGCCAAAAATAAAATATCTTTCAGTAGGTGACTCTGACAAACTGAGATGGCTGCACAGAAGCCTAAATAAGTTACTTGTGGGTGTCAGTGTATTCAGAACATGATAGATACCCACTGTTGGCATGACATTAAGGAGGGCAAGCAGACATTTTCCCTGAGAGCATGGGGTCAGGTCTGAAGGTATTGTTGGTCATAATAACATACTTGTTAGAGAAGCCCCTTGAAGACTGAAAGATTTGACATGAGGAGACTTGCCCTGTCTCCGATTTTCCATTTACGTACATACTTACAGGTCAAAACCTACAGTTACGAGCGAGGCTCTGGAATCTAGGTAGGGAGCTGCATCATCTTGTAGCAGCAGAGCCTGGAGTGAAGAAGTACTGGAGTTACAACCAGACTTTATGAACCTTATCATCAAGGAAATGGGAAATCAAGTTCCTAACAATATTCTCAAGATATCTTAAGAATTTAGCATGAGGCAGTCGTTGGATTAAATCCTGAGAATTCAGTTCTGTTTCTTCCCAGAACAGTGGGAATGTGTAAATTTCTCTTATGTACTCATTCTCTCATTCTAGCTCTTCTAGTGGCAACACAGTTTGTTGCAGCACTCTAACAGAAAGAATACCGTACTTAAGATATGATTGTCTCTTTTAACGGGCAACTTCTGCTCATTTAGTCATCTCCCATCAGAAGGGAATTTAGCTTATCTGAATCCCAGCTGATAGAGATTCCTACGCCTGGGGTCCTGAGGCAGGACTGTGATCCTGCTGCCTGCTAGTGAGTACATAAGCCAAGATTTGGCCTGTGTAGTAGGTGGAATAGCTCTGGCTCAAGCATGACTGAAACTCTGATGGGCTGAAAGCATAGGTGGAGCACAGCTCTTTCAACTAACTGCTTGAAAACGTGTGCATCTCAGTTTCTGTGAATCTCCTTGCAGGGACTGGATATTTACTTTTTCAGTCTAAAATGGGTATGTGAACATGTTCAGATATTGCACGTCTGCACAATGTACTTGAAACTGGATATGGGACCCACCATTTCCAAATTAGACATGGTAGCATTCATGACCTTGTTCACAGGTCCCCATAAACACAGTAAAGGTGTACAGAAGAGTCTGCCTTTGCTGTAGGTGACTGTTGGCCTTATTATCTCACATAATTGACACTAACACAAAAGTAACATTTATTCTACCTATACAGGTGACTCCCATAACTACATGTTACAACTATAAATGGTGGTTCCCAACAGAAAATAACCACTGTGTAATCATGCTAGGTTTTGTGGATCTTGTAAGTGTGAAATGGCAATTTCTAATTAATGGATGTATATCTGGGAAGCAGCAGAACATGGGGTGTCTCAATCAGTTTTTCTCTTAGAGCAGGAACTGTGATGCACCTGCAGTTGTTCTCTCAGTACAGCCTGTGTGCTTACAAAACATGATGTTCTATTTCCTTGAGCAGGAATTTTAACAAAGGAAGAAGGAATCATTTATAAACAAGTGAGATCTCATCTCTTATTATGGTTGGACTCGATGATCTTAAAAGCCTTTTGCAACCTAAATGCTTCTGTGATTCTGTGATTCTATGAATGCGGACTGTGCATGTACCTTCAGAATTCTGGCTCAGACATTGTACTTGACTTGTAATGTCCCAAATGTTCCCTCCCCAAATGTTAGGCATGGCAATTTAAAACATAGTAGAATGATCTAGCTAACTGTTCTTATAATACAGACTATATGAGACAGAAGTCCAATTTTTCTGTTGTGTTATGGGGCTGTGAATATGTTATGGTAAACCTTCATCCCACTTATACATGCTCTGTTGCTACAGATGGGTATTTATATTTAAAGGATCCTTGCTTGTTTGCTTACAAAATCAATAGGTACAGTCAGAGACTGTGGGTCACACAGCCAGTTCCTCCTCCAAGCAATGCATCTCTAAAGCACAACTTTAAGCTCAGCAACTTTTAGAGCATTGTGATGGGTTAACCCTGGCTGGATGCCAGGTGCCCACCAGAGCTGTTCTATCACTCCCCCTCCTTCTCAACTGGATAGGGGAGAGAAAATATAACAAAGAGCTTGTGGGTCGAGATAAGGATAGGAGAGATCACTCACCAATTACCGTCACGGGCAAAACAGACTCAGTTTGGGGAAAAATTAACTTGATTTATTACAAATCAACCGGAGTAGGGTAATGAGAAATAAAACCAAATCTCAGAACACCTTCCCTCCACCCCTCCCTTCTTCCCGGGCACAACTTCACTCCCGGATTCTCTACCACCCCCCAGCGGCACAGGGGGACGGGGATGGGGTTTACGGTCAGTTCATCACACATTATTTTCTGCCGCTTCATCCTCCTCAGGGGGAGGACTCATCACACTCTTCCCCTGCTCCAGCGTGGGGTCCCACCCACGGGAGACAGTCCTCCATGAACTTCTCCAACTTGGGTCCTTCCCACGGACTGCAGTTCTTCACGAACTGCTCCAGCATGGGTCCTTTCCACGGTGTGCAGCCCTTCAGGCACAGACTGCTCCAGCGTGAGCCCCCCACGGGGTCACAAGTCCTGCCAGAAAACCTGCTCCGTGGGCTCCTCTCTCCACAGATCCGCAGGTCCTGCCAGGAGCCTGCTCCAGCGCGGGGTTCCCACGGGGTCACAGCCTCCTTCGGGAACCCACCTGCTCCGGCGTGGGGTCCTCCACGGGCTGCAGGTGGATATCTGCTCCACCGTGGACCTCCATGGACTGCAGGGGGACAGCCTGCCTCACCATGGTCTTCACCACGGGCTGCAGGGGAATCTCTGCTCCGGCGCCTGGAGCATCTCCTCCCCCTCCTTCTTCACTGACCTTGGTGTCCGCAGGGTTGTTTCTCTTACATGTTCTCACTCCTCTCTCCGGCTGCCGAATACCGCCGTCCCAACTTTTTTTCCTTCTTAAAAATGTTATCACAGAGGCGTTACCACTATCGCTGATTGGCTCGGCCTTGGCCGGCGGCGGGTCTGTCTTAGAGCCGGCTGGTATGGGCTCTGTCGAACACAGGGGAAGCTTCCAGCAGCTTCTTACAGAAGCCACCCCTGTAACCCCACCCGCTACCAAAACCTTGCCACACAAAACCAATACAAGCATACTTTTAAAATCAGGCAAATTATTTTCATTGTCTATAAATACCATGGAAAAATTGCTTTAGTAGTACCTAGCCTGAGTGTCTTTTTGTCTCACTGGGCTTTTCAAGAGCAACAGAAAAGCAGCCTAGGAATGCAGTGCATTTCTTAATATTGTGAAATACAGAGCAAAATCCTCACAAACCTGTGATTAGCTTGTCTTTATATTTCATTTCATTGTACAGCCAGATACACTGTATAAGTGCAATTTTTACAGGCATTTAAAACGTACGGTCTTACTGGTGCTTTCAGCAGTGCTGTTAAATCAGAGAAAAAGACTAAGATGTTGTAACCACAGAAAATGAGTAAAACATAAATAAATAACACCTGCTTTTCATTACTATATTAAATTACCAGCTTCAAATAAATCTCAGGTAGTTAAATATTTCCAGCAAAGAACAGGAAGGAATCAGGTATTCCTGACCTTCTACATTGCTAAATCTCAGTGAAAAAAAAATGAATGTTTTTCATCTTTCATTTTCAGAATTCATTAAAATCATTAAAGCCAGTTCTGGTCTAGACCCACAATCTGTGTCAAATGATGTGTCTTCAGCATATGTGATTACAGGAAATTTCTCATTGCTTTTGTACCTGCATACAAGGCTACTATGAGTTCAAATTCTCAAACTGTGAAATTGTAATCCAAAATTTGTATGGATTTTGTGACACTGTAAATTCAGCTTAGACCTTCATGGGTAAAATTATGGACACCCATGTCTGCTATACTGTCTTGAGCAAATGTAAATAATTTTCTGACAGATTTACAATGAAATATTGTTGCAGTATTCCTCCTAGATTCTTACTAGAAATGAAGGCACATTATAGTGACTTTTGCTTCTGATTCACGACTTAAATACTTACGTGAGCAGTTTATTAGCATGGTTAATTTTAATTGATATTTAATGTTAAACTTTGAACAAATAAACCAGCTGGCATTGACTTTATTGCCCTAAAGCTAATTGATTAACCTATTTGCTACAAATTACTAAAAATGAAACATGAGATTAATGTGGAATATGGTATTGGAAAATCTCTTTCTAATACAAAAGTGGTTGTTAGAGTTTGTGGGAGAGTACAAACACACACTGACAAATATACTCTCTTCGAACTGTGCACATGTGTCTCTGCACGAAGTCTTCTTGCATATATACATGTTAGTTCCCTCTAAAATGTTGTTTAAACATTTTTCTTCATTTAGTGCTACAACCCTTATCCCCTAATCTTAATTGAAGGATTATTGTGAGAATATTGCTTCCATCTCTGTCTCCAATTAATGTTACCTGTCTGCACATTAAGTATAACCTAATATTGAAGTGAACAGAAATACTGTTAGGCAAAAAATAAACAGGAAATTAGGAGGGGCAGTTTGGACTTTAACCTTGTGAAAACACCAGCACCTAACTGAAGGGACGATTAGTGAAAGCAAACTGCAACAAACATGAAACTGCTGAAAGAAATTATATTTTATACATTTTTAAATGTCAAACTCATTATGACAAGAAAATGGTAAATGCAAGCATTCAGAGGAACTCGAGCTCAGATCATTCACAAGCATAACACTTTACACAGAAATAATAAAGGCATTGTTGTTCTTCAAGAAAACACAGACAATCATTTATAATATTTATAAAGACATGCCAACTGCAGTTAATATCTTTTCCTTTTACCATTTATGAAGGATTTTGCACCTTCCATGTACACCTCTGTTATCAGCTCAGTTTGAAAAGACGATAAACTGGAAGGCAGAGTTTGTACTGCATACAGATCTCCCGTTTCAATGTTCCAGGTAGCTTCAGAGCCACTTTGATTCGGTCTCCTTGGATAGATAAACTCATTTTCAGACCCAAAAATGTTTTTTGAAACAGCTTGTGTCCAAAAATAAAGGTCTGTATCTTATTAACACCTAGAATCTAACACTTCAGCTCTTTATTTCCATTTATACCATTTGTTTTTGCACAGGTATGTGAAAGTACTTAAAAATGTCACAGTTTCACACTAAGTGAATTCATGTCCTGGAACAACGTACAAGATCATTTTTTTAAGGCTTGTTATTTTTAAAAAAATTTAGCCATTTTTGTATATATTTCTTTCCTTCTACTTTTAAGGTGCCATCAGGAGAACTTGTCAGCAATTCATTCTGTGGAAAGGTGAGGGAAGAAGACTGCTGATGTGAAGACAACACTTGCTCTAAAATAGAGATGACATCTAAAGTGAATTTGGGTGCACCCCGAGACAGAGCTTGAGTTCAATCACTTCCATGCATGTCACTGTAGTAAAATGTTTTAGGAAAAATTATAGCATATTATGCCTTCAAAGTTCTAAAACTTTCCCAAGTTTTGTAATCTACAATAGGAGAGATTAACATTTTCAATTTTGCCATATATATATATATATATATAGTTACATGTCTACCGCTTGGCATATACTCCCAATCAGCATTTTGAGCTATAATTTCCCATGAGACATACTATACTTAGAAACTGCAGAAATAAAGGATGGTCAACATCTCACTAGTAGAAGAGCTGTAGAAAAAAGATTTATGTAATGACATCTTGCATTCAGAAGAGTCTACCTTTTCACGCCATTAAAATAAACAGAAACTATACAGAGACAGGAAATGGAATAGACGCTGCTAGACAGGAGAAATGGACCTATTCTTTACTTGGCCAATCTGGGCTGAAGCATGGTGTCATGCCATGGGCCAAATTGAAATGAGCCAAATGAAATAAATGAATCCAGAGAGAGCAGCAAGGGTGATAAGATACCAATAAACTGATGCACAGGGAGTGACTGAAAGCATTAAGACTTTTCAGCTGAAAGAAGATGGAGAGGAGATAAATCTTGCCATTGCAAACACCTGCTCATGGCAAATCAAAGATCAAACCTCAGAAAATAGACAGGGATATTGACAATAGACTTTAAGGGAGGCAAAGAAAGCCTTCTGAAGGTATTGTTGGGTGTGAGGGCCTGAAGAAGTTAATGTCTCAAACATTGTCATGGGGCAAGTTCTGCTTAATGGCACACTCTGCGTAACCACAAAACCTGCTTAGCAAGGAACCACAGATGAGAAGTTGGTCAGCAACAGGGTGCAGAAGAGGGCGTGCTGGAGGGCGCACAGTTCCCTGTTCTGAAATACTGAGCAGGGCAGCTCACCGTCCATGGCCAAACATCAAACAATGGTCATGTCTGCAGGGAAGGAGAAGTTACTCCCCAAACAATCCCCAAGCCCACCAACCCATTTCCCAAAGGTTCTGAAAGCACAAATTGTGCATGACACCTAATTAGCCTAATGAGTTCAAGTGGCTGCCTGAAGGAAGGGCAAGGAGATGATGAAAGGACATGAACACTAGCCCCATGTACACACACCCTCCAGAACTGGACGCCTCAGCTGACTGGACCAACACTGGACCCAGGACTGGTGACATCTTTCTCTTCTCTTTCTCTTTTTTCTGTAATCCCTACACCTTCTCCCTTTAGACACAAATCGTTGACCAAGTCTGGGACTAGGAGTGGATCCAGCTGCCCATAGGCTCTTCTCTGAGAAGGAGTGTGGAAAGCAAGGGCGTCTGCTCTGAACCTCGTGACCCAAGGGGAGGGATCTCCTTATTGTCTTCCCTGAACTGATCCTTAAATAGGTAAGACTTGTAGTATATGTTTGGTGACATATGGTTAGCACATGTTACACAGTTTACTGAAATAGTTTCATGCCAATTCTTGTTGTGAGCATGCCAATTCTTGTTGTGCATGAATAAAAGTTGAGTTTTGTGAGTTAAAGGATCCCTGGTGTCGTTTCACCTTAATCCTGACCTGGGAATCGGCAAACCTGAGTTGTCATCCTGTGAAATTGGGACGTGACAGTTGGGGCAGTACTGAAGGGGAGTTGCTGAGCAGCTCTTATCACTGGAGTCATCAAGCAACATAAGGAAAGCTGAGTCTGCCTCTGCCTCAGACAAAGAGCCAGCTGCCTTCTCTGCTTCCCTGAGATTTCATAATAATATTGGGTAGAAAGCCAAGAGGAACAGAGTGTGCTTCCATGTTCTACTTTCATTAAATTAGCATATACTTAAAACTATGCTGGCATTCTCTGCTAATTACTTGAAGTCATATTCTGCATAGTAAAATAATATTCTATAACTTTATAAGACAGAAGAAATCAGCTCACTCTTTCACCATACACAGATCAGTATTTCTTTATCATAGCCTTTTTCCCATGCAGTTTACTTTTTCAAAGCAGAGATGGAAAATTAGGGAAAGTATATAGTGATGATACTGAAATTATCAAAGTTTGATATCAAAGTAAGACATGCTTACACATGGGAAAAAAAAAAAAGAGCTTTTCTGCGTTTGTCCTCATATGCTAGATATGATTAGGACATCCTATGATAATCCCCTTTTATTCTAATCTATTTCATGTCACTATATAGATAGTTTGATTAGAAATATGTATTTTGCAATGTGGAAAGAGACTAAGGAGTCCTAAATAATGTCTGCATTTATGCTTGGGAAAGAAGGAAGAACCTTACCCCTTCCCCTACATTGCCCCTGCGTAATAGATACAGTGCTCTGGGGTTAGTTAATGAAGAAAACGTGAGTAATGGACACGATCCAGGAGAAGCCAACCATGCAAAGTTGATCCAACAGCCCACCAGCAGAAAAGCATGTAAAGTATTAGTTATTGGAGATTCCTTACTGAGAGCGCCGAAGCACACAGTTGCCATCCAGACAGTTTCTCTAGAGAAGTTTGCTGCCTACCAGGAGCTTGCATTCACGATGTCACTGACAGACTGCTGGGCCTGGCGAATCCTACATATAATCTGTTCCTAATATTCCATGTAGGGTCCAATGATACTGCAACAAGGTAATTTAGAAGCATCAAAAGAGACCGTATGTCACTTCGAGCAATATTAAAAGGATCTGGAGCGCTGGTGGTGTTCTCCTCTATCCTCCTAGTCAGAGTAAGGTGTTTAGGAAGGAGGAGACGAACTGAAGAGGTTAATGTGTGGCTGGTGCCATACTCAAGGCTTTGCCTTCTATGATCATGGATGTACCTTTGAGAAGCTGGGTCTGTTGGGAGCTGATGGGATTCACCTGACCAAGTGGGGCAAGAGGCTCTTCACCAACAAGCTGGCCAGACTTATACAGAGATCTTTAAATTAGATTTAGTGGGACAAGGGGGTGGAGTTTTGAGCAACAGAGAAAAGCTAGGGGCTGCTGATGTATTAGGAACTAAGAGGGAAAAACCTGTGAAACACCTCAAGGGAATTAGGACATGTTTCTCTAAAAAGATGACATGGTCAATTGCCTAGCTGAAGTGCCTCTATACCAATGCATGCAGCATGGGTAACAAGCAAGAGGAGCTGGAAACCATTGTGCAGATAGAAAGCTAAAATGTAATTGCTATCACAAAAACATGGTGGGATGAATTGCATGACTGCAGCACTGTGATCGGTGGCTATAAACTGTTCAGAACAGACAGGCAAGGGAGGAGCAGTGGGGGCGGGCAGGGATTGCCCTGTATGTAAGAGAATGGTTTGACTGCACAGAGTTGTCTTGGAAAAAACAGTGATGAAGTGGTTGAGAGCTTATGAGTAAAAATGAGGGGCCAAGCCAACACCAACCTCTTATTTGGTGTTTATTCCAGGCTGCCCCACTAAGCGGCTCCTGTAGACAAAGCATTCTTACTTCAACTGCGGATAGCATCATTTTCACAGGCTCTGATTCTGTTGGGGAACTTCAGTCACCCCGATATCTGCTGGCAAAATGTTAACAGCAAACTGTAAGTGGTCCAGGAGACTCTTGGAGAGTGTCAAGGATAATTTCTTAATCCAGGTAGTAGACAGTCTGACCAGAGGAGAAGCATTACTGGACCTGTTTGTTGCTCACCAACATGGAAGAACTAATTAGGGATGTCAAGGTTGGTGGCAGCCTGGGGTACAATGATTGGTGGAATTCACAGTCTTGAGGGATATGGGCCAGGTGAAGAGTAAAGTCAGGACACTGAATTTGAGGAGAGCAAATTTACAATTGTTTAGTCAACTAATGGATGGGATTCCATGGAAAACTGCCCTCAGGGACAAAGGAGATGAACAAAGCTGGCAGCCCTTTAAGGACTTTTTTCTTAGAGTGCAAGAGCTCTCAGTTCCCACCTGTAAGAAACTGGGCAAAAAAGGGAGGAGACAAGCATGGCTTAGTAAGGACCTCCTGGCCAAACTAAAGTGTAAGAAGGAAATGCACAGGCAATGGAACCAGGGATGTGTATCCAGGGAAGAATATAGGGACACTACCTGGATGTGTAGGGTTGGGATTAGGAAAGCTAAGGCACAGTTGGAGCTGAATTTGGCAAGGGATGTAATGAATAGGAAGACCTTTTACAAGTATGTTGGCCAGAAAAGGAAGATTAAAGAAAACGTACCCTCCTTGGTAAATAAGACAGGAGATCTGTTGACAACTGATGTGGAGAAGGCCGAGGCACTCAACAATTTTTTTGCCTCAGTTTTCAGTGGTAATCTATATTCCCACATCTCTCAAGTCCCTCAAAATCAAGACAGGGACTGGGGGAATGAAGTCACTCCCATCACAGAAGAATATCAGGTTTGAGACCACCTGAGGAACCTGACCATATACAAGCCCATGGGACCCGACGACATGCATCCCAGAGTCCTGAGGGAATTGGCTGATGCAGTTGCCAAGCCACTCTCCATGATATTTGAAAAGTCATGGCAGTCAGCTGAAGTCCCTGGTGAGTACAAAAGGGAAACATTGCACCCATTTTTAAAAAGGGTAGAAAGGAGGACCCTGGGAACCACCAACCTGTCAGCCTCACCTCTGTGCCTGGGTAGGTTATGGAACAGATCCTCCCAGAAGCTATACTAAGGCACATGGAGGACAGCGAGGTGATTCAAGATAGCCACATGGCTTCCCTAAGGGCAAATCATGTCTGACTAATGTAGTGGTCTTCTACAATGGAGTAACTGTGTCAGTGGGCAAGGGAAGAGCTAGGGTTGTTATCTACCTGAACTTCTAGAGTGTTGGGTGGATAAGGAGTTGGCTTGATGGCCACATCCAAAGAGTTATAGTCAATGGCTCAATGTCCAAGTGGAAACCAGTAATGAGAGGTGTCCCTCAAGGGTCCGTACTGGGACTAGTACTATTTAATATCTTCATCAATGACATAGTGGGATTGAGTGCACCCTCAGCAAGATTGCAGATGACAGCAAGCTGGGTGGTGCCATTGATTTGCTAGAGGGAAGGGATGCCAACCAGAGGGGCCTTGACAGGCTTGAGGAGTTGGCCCACGTGAACCTCATGAAGTTCAACAGGGCCAAGTACAAGGTCCTGCACCTGGGTTGGGGCAATCCCCATCAACACAAACTGGGGAATGAATGGATTGAAAGCAGCCCTGCAGAGAAGGGCTTGGGGATACTGGGGGACTAAAAATTAGACATAAGCTGGCAGTGGGCTCTTGCAGCCCAGAAAACCAGTCATATGCTGGGCTGCATAAAAAGAAACATGGCCAGCAGGTCAAAGGAGGTAATTCCCCCCTTCTACTCTGCTCTCATGAGACACTACCTGGAGTACTGTGTCCAGGTCTGGGGTCCCCAGCACGAGACAGATACGGACCTGTTAGAGTGGGTCCAGAGGAGGGCCATGAGAATGGTCAGAGGACTGCAACACCTATTCTGTGAAGAAAGGCTGAAAGAGTTGGGGTTGTTCAGCATAGAGAAGAGAAGGCTCTAGGGAGACATTATTGTGGCCTTTCAATACATAAAGGGGGCTCATAAGAAAGACAGAGGAAGGCTTTTTAACAAGACCTTTGGTGGCAGGACAAGGGGCAATGGTTTTACATTGAAAGAGGGTCAAATTAGATTGGACAAAAGGAAGACATTTTTTACAGTGAGGGTGATGAGACGCTGGAACAGGTTGCCCAGAAAGGTTATGGATGCCCCATCACACGAAGTGTTCAAGGTCAGGCTTGGTGGGGCTTTGAGCAACCTGATCTAGTGGAAGATGTCCCTGGTCACGGCAGGGGATTGTACTAGATGATCATTAAAGGTCCCATCCAACCCAAACCATTCTTTGATTCTAAGAAACTGGAGGGAAAGGACAGTAGGTGTTGATATGTTAGTGTCCTCTATCTCTCCTTCTTGGGAACACAAATGCTTTAGACATCTGCATAGTTTAGGACTATTCAAAAGTGATTAGCAAGTGTATTGGATGTGTTTTTTCATAAAGAAAGCTGGAGCCCAGAATATTTGCCTTCATTCCAAAATACCTCCTTTTGAACCGCAGAGAGTCATTGGATGTAGGAGTTGTTACTGGCCTTGTCTACTCATGAAATTCTCTCATATCAGGAGAATCCTTGGTTGCCTTCCAGAGCACCGTCCCAGTAGCTTTGGATTGCTGTGCTGGCTGTGCTTAGTGGGTTTTTTTTGGTTTGGGAGTCTTCTACATGCTTTGTTTATTATTACTATGAAAGACTACACAGCCTGAAATCATCACCTTCCTCTGTCAGTGTCTTCAAGGAACACTAGTACAATCACAGCGGTCTTTGAACAGGTTATGTGAATGTCTGTAATTAATCATATTTTTTTGATAGATTTCATAGTTCTGAGAACTTTGTAATTATGTGTTTAACAAAAGGAGTGATACTTGTTAGCTGTATACAGTGACTAATGTGAGGCATTTCTCAGATATTTCTTCATTTTATAGCTCATGTAGCTGGTTTGAAAGTAAATATTCTTATTGTTCCCATTTTCCATCTTTAAAATAGCTAAAAGACAGACTTGAGAAGGGTCCCTACTGTGTGAATACTCCCATAGTTGTATGAGTTCAAAGAAAATATCAGTATTTCCATTATTCTGAAAGGGGAGTTTAGAAAGTGGAAATGGAAAATAGAATAGGCTTCAACTTTCTCTTTTAATGTCTATTTTTCTCCCGTGGATAACTCTTCAAAAAAAGTGTAGGAAATACAAAACTTTATTCCTACACAGTTGTAAGAGTGTAAATTAAGACACAAAAATAAGCAATCATCCATTATAGATGGAAACTGGATAAGATTAATAATACTTAAGAATGCTATATTTCTCCGCAAATTGTATAGTACCTTTTTCACCATGGAAAGTGAGTAAAATGATTCTGGAGTGGAAAACAGATGTTCCTGTAACGGTCCTGTAATTACAGAATGTTTGAATTGTCAGTAATATCAGGGGGTAGGGCTTCATGGTTTTCATACTATCTTGTAATAAACTGTAATTCCCATACTCTTGATGATTACTAACATTATTTTCATGCACTTGTATTGCAGTTGTGCCCATAAGACTTCAATAATGAACACTTCTTGCTTGTGGGACACTATACCCATGCAGCAGAGAGAGTCCCCACGTCTGTGAGTAATCACGTTGCATCAGGTTTGCATGGCAAGGTTTTCGTAGTGGGGGGTCTACAGGGGTGGCTTCTGTGAGAAGCTGCTAGAAGCTTCCCCTGTGTCCCATAGACCCAATGCCAGGCAGGTCTGAGATGGACCTGCTGCTGGCCAAGGCTGAGTCCATCAAAAATGGTAGTGCCTCTGGGAGGACAGATTTAAGAAGGGGGAAAAAGTTGCTATGCGACAACAACTGCAGCCAGAAAGAGGAGTGAGAATATGTTAAGAGAAACAATCCTGCAGACCCCCAGGTTGGTGAAGAAGGAGGTGTTCCAGGTACCAGAGCAGAGATTCCCCTGCAGCCCGTGGGAAAGACCATGGTGAGGCAGGCTGTCCCCCTGCAGCCCAGGGAGGTCCACGGGGGAGCAGATCTCCACCTGCAGCCCGGGGAGGACCCCACACTGGAGCAGGTGGGTTCCTGAAGGAGGCTGTGACCCCGTGGGAAGCCTGCGCTGGAGCAGGCTCCTGGCAGGACCTGTGGCCCCGTGGAGAGAGGAGCCCACGCTGGAGCAGGTTTGCTGGCAGGACTTCTGATGTTGCAGGGGACCCACGCTGGAGCAGTCTGTGCCTGAAGGACTGCAGCCCATGGAAGGGACCCACACTGGAGCAGTTTGTGAAACACTGCAGCCTGATGGAAGGACCCACATTGGAGAATTTCATGGAGAACTGTCTCCCATGGGAGGGACCAAACAGTGGAGCAGGGAAGAGTGGGGAGTCCTCCCCCTGAGGAGGAAGGAGCGGCAGAGACAACGTGCGATGAACTGACCCCAACTCCCATTCCCTGTCCCCCTGAGCTGCTCAGGGGGGAGGTGGAGAAAATCAGGAGTGGAGTTGAGCGTGGGAAGAGGGGGGGGGGGGGGAAGGTGTTTTAAGATTTGGTTTTATTTCTCATTACCCTACTCTGATTTGATTGGTAATAAATTAGTTAATTTCCCCAAGTCAAGTCTGTTTTGCCCATGACGGTAATTGGTTGAGTGATCTCTCCCTGTCCATATCTTGACCCATGAGCCCTTCATTATATTTCCTCTCCCCTGTCCAGCTGAGGAGGGGATTGATAGAGCAGCTTTGGTCGGCACCTGGCATCCAGCCAGGGTCAACCTACCACACGTGTTTAAATTATTACACTTCTCTGTCTTTGCCTGCCATGTTCCGAAGATTTCTCTATTCCCTGCAAATGAATGAAGTGAAACTGGATGACTGAAATTCATGGATATAATGAAATTAATGAAATTAATGAGGATATAATAATTAAATTTGGGGTATAACTTCGTATATTGCAATTACAGACTTACCCTCCAAATCTGATCAAGTAACAAATTAATATATTGAGGTCATTAACACTTTTTCTAGTTCAGGCAAAAAACCTACAGCTTTTCTGTCATCCAGCCCTCTCCTCCTTAAATAAATCATCTGACTAAGTCCTTATTCTAATATGTAACATTATTTTCCTTGTTTTGCTCAGAAAAAAGTAGATCACAAAGAGTTTTGGTGTGGTTTATGAAGAAGAACAGTTAGTTGCTTGGCACAGTTAAAACTAAAGCTGAATAGACTAGGCAAACTTTCTACCACATCAAAAATCATAATTTAACATCGGCAGACATTGGAGTCTCTTCTGAAGTGGATATGTTTATGCAATTCTAGGTCTATGATGGATCAGCAAGGTTGGTGGAAATTCACCAGTTGAGGACATGACTTTGTGATTTGTTGAATTTGTTTTATTCTTTCCAAATCAGAAATATTGGATTAAAGACCCTCTGGCCTGAGAAATTACTTTGACAGCCCTCATAGAGGTAGACTTGACTTTAAAAAAATTAAATTTTCAGTTCCTTGTGTAAAATAGGAGGTAGTTTTCCAGAGAAATGGAAGTGGCTTTTTTTTTCAAAGAAGAATGAGAACCTCTAAATTTTGAAAAGATGATTTCTTCAGCTACAAAATGTAGTGCTAAAATGACTGAACTGTATAGTGAAGTATTGATAATAAAGCAGAAAGGAATTTTTGTTTGTTTTAGCTCATTCCTCTTCAATTTCTGTTATTTCTGTCAATATTTGCATGTATTAACTACTTAAATATTTATAAAATGTGTTGCTATTGCCTTTACTTCATAGGTTCATCCAAATATTTAATTAATTGATTTTGATAAAGTGTTATAAATTCAACTGTATCAACAGCACAGACTCAGTTACCATGTGGCACAAGCATTACTAAACCTATACCCTCAGAACAGAAAAGAAATTATTGTCTTTAAATATGCATGCTCACAAAGTAATGAGTGCAGTTGATCTTCTTCTGTGATCCCAGAACTGATTATCAATGTTATTATTCTGACTGTTCTCCTGAGAGGTGTTGTACAGCAATATAGACTGCAAACTTTTTTCCGAGTCAGGTGTGGTGTGCAAGGCAAAGGCAATGAGTCAGTTTTCAGCTGATGTATGAACTTTGGTCCATTGATATCACAGGACCTGCATTTGTTTAAAGGTCTGTCCACTAGTCTTTTTTACATGACTTTGCCACAGTTGTCTCAGTGTAATTTTCTACATGCAATTTCCATGCTTTTTTGCTATGTGCTGTGGTGTCAAACATACTTGATGCAACGGTAGTTGAATGATATGCATTTATGTGTTTAAGTTAAAATCTAGGCAGTACAGAGAAGTCAGTTGTCCCTAAGGATTCACAGATCCTGATAAAACAGCTTGCTGTAGACAAGCTCAGCTCTTAATTCGTTATTCCTTACCATGAATCAGGGTAATATATTTTTTCCTCAGAAAATATAAACATAGGTTTTCATGTTCAAGGGTACTGCATTTTAACAGGAGAAATGCCTTAAAATGCCCCAAATGTTTCCATGTAGCTGTTACTGATAAATACTGGAAACATGTTTGTTGGGAAGAGGCAGTATGTGCTGTCTTTTACAGGTATTAATAACACTTCTCCAAACAAATGGTGCTCTAATAAATAACTATATCAAAAAATTATTTCATCATTCATTTTTACATTCATCAAATAAATTAGTTCCTTAATAAGCAAAGCTTTTTCTCCTTTTACCTCATTTGTTAATTTTCAGAAGCTATAATGTCTGTGAACTGTGTGATCTTTTGAACGCAGCAAGTGATGTCACTACAATACCATTATCTCATTAGTAAAAGTACCATTGCTTTGAAACTGTTTTTTTTCCCTTTATTTGACTTTATTTCAGAGTCTTCATTAGCTGAAAAACAAAAATAAGAATATTATTTTTAATTGCATGTATATTACCATCCCTATTCCCGTTTCAGGCATAACAGCCACAGATAAATGTTTGATACGTTAAACAATCCTAAATTACAAATATTTAGATGGCAGCCTCAAGACAATGCCTTTGCTAACGAAGACGACTTTGAGTCACAAGTATTCAAAGGCTGGAAACAAACAGGATCTCTTTGAACTAAAACTCTGTTTTATTGAGGAAGATATTATGTCAAACAGCTGTCTACATATTTTCTAGCATTCATTTTATGAATCATCATTTCATATAATGGATATTTTACTATCATATCCATAGGATTTTCAAGTTGTTTGTTTCACGTAATAAAATTAAGTTCTGGTAGATTTTGTTGCAAAGCCATTCAGAGTCTTTTCTGTGTAGATTGGAGGCTAATCTTGATTTACAACCCACGCTATGAGTCAGTAAAACACTTCTGTTTCCATGCAGAGGAGGACAAGGACTGGATGAAAAACATTGAGGATGTGGTTTAAAGGGCAATGGTCTAGATGCAAACAGGGAATGCTAATAAATAGTTTTGTAATGAATGTGTGGATTTCATGGCAATGAAAGCAGGTTCTTCTGTAGCTTCCCCATTAGAAGGATGTTAAGAAATATGTTGCACTCCATCAGCATTAACATAACTCATAAAAATCTAGTACAAAAAGAACTTGCTATGCTGCATGTTTTCAGAATATTAATATGTACTAAGTACATTTCAACAGAATAGAAGTTTTTACAAGCCTTAAAAGGTTTTAAAGCTGACATTATGGTACCACTCTGTTTCAAAAAATACCAATACAACAACAGCAGAATAAAAATAAAAATCAACACTTCATGTTAAAAATATTAAGATCAAATTAAATTTCCATGAATAATATTGATATTATTCTCACTTTTTGAATCATGTTCCTTCTTTAATCACTTTGATTTTAAGGCACACAGACTTATCATTAAGCCTTTATCTTCTAAAACTTGGTAATCTCCTTCTTTTTTCTGTTTGAACTGATCTTAAAGATATCACCAACTGTTTTTAATAGGCTGGTGTTAGGATAAAGAACATTGTACTAAACCCATCCTGTGATTTAATGGCCTCAGGAAGACACCATTGCTCTTGTCTGTGTTTGTAAAAAGGAGCAAAATATTACACACTGTTTCTTGTGCAGGATTCATGTGTTGTACAAGGAAGTTTGGAAATCATTGCCTTGTACCCTTCTTTCAAATTGTTACTGACCTGTAGTTAGGAAAAGTGATGTCTATTGCTGCGTTTGCATTTAGGGCCTGATCCATTAAACACAAATTTTCTTCCATTGGCTTTCACGTATTTTGAGTCATGTCCCCCTCACAGATGTAAAGCTCTCACAGTTAATCAACTTTTACTTTTTTTTTTTTTTTTTTTTGCATGAAAAGGTTGTACATACATATTGCAGTTAGGAATTTGATACTTAAAGGAATTTATTAGAAGAATTTTGTAAACACTGACACACCAAATTAATAGTCTGGTTATTATTCCATGATTTCATTTTGTGTTTAATACCAGAAAAAAAGGACACTATAATAAAAAAAAATCTAATCATCCACTTAGCATCTCCTTGGTAAGTAATAAATACTGTTCTGAAAATAATTTGGTTTGGAAGTAGTGGTAAAGCTAGAATCAATGCTTTAATTTCTTCCCAGAACGAAATATTTACCTAGGAGATCATGAGGTAAATTTCTTTGCCTCTCAGAGATACATATAAAATTTTATATAGCTCCTTATCTTTGTATAAAATAGCATGACAAGTTTTTACATACATAAAACAACATGCCACACAAGACAACAAAGACTGGAAAGCATTTGAGGTGTCATTTGCTTAGCCTGGATCAGGTGGAATAGGAAACAGACTCTTTTATATTACATTTTTATCTGTCATGGTTTAAAGTGCTTTGTAAAATAACATTTATGGTTTCTACCAGTAAAGAAATACATTATGTGGAATGATGCTTTCAGAAGAAATGAAAATCAGTTTCCAATTAAAACTAAGTGCCATCACAGACATCTCCAGAGGTGCTCTCTTTGTCTTATTGATGCACTGCAGATGTTCTGCTCAGTCTGAGGAAAGGGTGGAAAATGCAGATAATTTCCCACAGTGTTGTTATGCCTTTTTTTTTTTCATATTGTTAAGGGCTAACATTGCCATCTTATTACCTGCATTTCCCATGGAGAAATAGATGTTTTAAGTGTCTTCTTTTAAGAAAGAAGAGAAAAGGGAAAGAAAAGAAAATTTATCATAAGCAAAGAGTTTTTGTCCCAAGAGAGCTTTTACATGTTAGAAGTGACTGTTATTGCTCTTGAAGTGGAGAAATGCAGCACTGTATTTCAAAATTTATGGTTCATATTTTCTTAAAATCCTGGTAAAGTGCACTAAAACAATGTGGAAGGTCAGTGCAGCATTTCTGGGATTAGAATATTTACATTTATGAAATTGGTATTAGGAGTCTGCTCTGCAGTGGACACCAAATTATTTTACAATATCTCCCCAAACAATTTTCTTTCAAAAGGACTTCAGGTGCCTCAACTTGACTCTTAAAACAGCTGTTCCCTAAACTAAGCTACTCAAAATACTGTATTTTCTAAGGGACCTCATCAGAAATCCAGTATGATCATAACTTGGCTTGAAAATTCTGTTCTTCATTTGAGGTCCTTGGTGATACATGGTATACGATAAAACCCTTGTGATTAGAAAGTGCAAACTTTGATCTAGATCAATCATACTGGCAAACAAACTAGATTAATTCTGTGGTGTTTGCTCAGTTATTCAAACTCAGAGCTTGGTCCAGTAATTTTATGGGACAAAATAAAGATTTAGCTATCCATACCTCCATACTGTAGCACTGGTATAGTCCAGCTGTTCCAGACAGTCATTAGTTTGGTCCAGCTGGTTTTGGACTGTTCTTTCCAAATCCAAATAGTATATATGGTGCCTGTAAAGGCAATTCTGATACTCACAGATTAGCCAAAAGATGATTTTTAAAAGAGGTTCTACCTGTTTTGTACATTTTCTTTTGTGCCCCCATTTTTCACTTTTTAATCTAAACTCTGTTCTGTGATAATCTGTCAACAGCTGCTACTAAATGAGTCTTTTCTCCAAAGACAGTCACAGACACTATAAAAGCTAAAGGGTGTCCCAGTCTCCCTGGATAGCACTTTGCCTAGATCCAAGCAATGCCATAGTAATGATGTGGCCAGGTTTGGCATTTGCGTTGGCATGGCTGTATTTTCTTGGCCATAGTTTATGTATGCTATTTGCCCTCATGGGAATTTCACTCAGCCAGTGCCAGGCAGACATGTTAGCTATGGGTTGGAAAAGCAGTATGCAGACAGAGCCAAACCCATCATTTAATGTCAGACCTCACCAAAGCAAAATCAGAAATTTCTGCAAGCAAATGTGGGTTTACCAGTTCTGCTGCTTCTGATGGCAGTCTACCATTTCTGGACATCTGACTGTCCAGATGGAGATGCTGGAAAGATGGCTAATCCTTATAAATTAACTGTATGGCATATGTGCAATAGGACCAAGTGAAATGGAACAGCAGCGTGAGATGGATTAATACTTCCTACTGTTGGTGATTGTGGAAATGGCCTCCTGTTTGTTTTTATTATTCTCAAGAAAATACAACTTTACATTTCAGAAATTAAAAAAAATACAGTGAAGAAAATAACTACCTAATTTTCTTGAATTTTAAGAGTGTAAGGAGTGGTGAAGGCAGCAGTTTCAGGGAACAATTCTTCTCATCCTGAAGTAAGATAATTCCAGCATTTTCATTTATCATTACTTTAGTCCACAAGGCTGGCATGAAATGCCACTTTATCTAGTACTGGTTATGCAATGGCAAAGAAAAACATGGCTCTCTTTTTTGTTTTATTCTAACTTCCTTTGATCATGTTTCCTACCTCCAATTTCATCTGTTCTGTGAAACCTAAGAATCCATGCATTAATGCAAAAGCTTTCTACAAAATCTGGGAAAAAGAAAAGCCAGGTGGTACTTAGCAAGTTAAAACCACATCCAGCTGAAAAGTATTCTCTGGCTGGAAATTACATGTGCATGAGTAGTGATTAGCATAGGATTATTAGCTTAGGTAAATTTATATATAAAATGACTTGTTTTCAACCAGTATTTTTGTCCCGATTTTGTTTTCATGGTGAAACAGAAATCAAGGAAAAGATGTTTTTTTTCATTAAAAAAATTGCTTTCTGAGGGTGTTTCAATCACCCTTTAAAATATATTCCACCAATTTATCCAAATTTTTAACTAAATCTATCCAAATTTTTAACTAAATCAGGAGAATAAATTATATTAAAACTATTTTCCTTGACTTTTGAGAAAACTTCACTTGGCTCTACATAGAAACTTCTCAAGACCTACTGTCTACAAATGTCTAGCCTCCTTTCTTGCAGCTGTAAGATATTTTCTCACAGATGTGCACATGGATCCATCTGTGTTGGTGATATTGAGAAAACAGACTAATTTGGCTTGAAGAAAACTGGAAAAAACATGAGCACTGATGGAGGCTAATAGCCAAATACAAAATGGTTTACAAATTATCACAAATGCATTGCCAAAACCTTAGCTGCCAAGACACATAAATTGTGTTCCAGGCTCAGCTGATGAATTTTATGTTGGGCTGGGCCAGCTGTCTTAGTGAAACATCCTAACTCTGTGCAGTGCCCAAATCATCATTCCCAAAGGACTGAGTGTTGACATTTTTGTTTGGATACAGAAAGGCCATCAAAGCCTGGCAAAGTGCTGTGAGTGAAACTGTTATCTCCGGATGGTGATGTGGCCTGTTGTCGCCTGTGAAATATCCTGAATCAGCAAAGTCTTCCTTCAGGCCTTCTTGTAACACCATAACAGGCAACGAATGCCTGTGACTCATGTCCAGACGAGTACCTATATCCCAATTAGTATTTTAAGAAACAGTAAAAGCATAATATTGTTTATACCGTGCTAGACTGAAAGTCCATCCAGACCAGCACCGCCTCTCCAGAAGTGACTGCTGGCAGATGCCAGGAGGAGGACATGGAACAGATCGGGTGTTATATGATACAGGTATTAGCTGGATTTTTCTCCCACAAGTGAATCTGGTCACTTTTTCAATCCATGTCCACTTTTATCATCCACAATGTATTGTTTCAGGGAGATGACTATTTCCATTGAATACTACTTGAAATATCTCTGTTTTGCGTTCATTTAAAAATGCTTATGCTTGGTTCCATTTGATAACAATTTTCTCAGTAAATAACAAATAAAATTAGAGTTTATTACAAAAAAAAGCATCTGAATTTATTAGTTTCCACTATATGACATTGTAGAATGAAATTTAGAGTTCAGACTTAGTCTGTTATACTCTGTACTAGAACTTTAAAAGTTAGACGTACAGCTATGTTTTTTTGAAGCACCAGAGTCTTTATTAGTTGTATTGTTGTTTTTTTCCCTTTTTATTTATGATCAGTTCTTCAAACCCAGGTTTAAATTATAATACTAATCAATCCATAACATGTTTTGTTATTGAACATGAATTCTGTTCTTATGTTTTATCGTGCTTGGGATGTGTGTGCTTATGGTTATACAAAGAAGTATTTCCCTGCTCGCTGTAATACCTAACATATGACACTTAAAACATCATGTAAGATAGAAATACCCAACATCCCCACTCAGCAAAATCACCTTCAAATAGAAAAAGAAGAAAGAAAATAACTATGAAGCCATCTGAGTGAATGATGAAAATTTGCGTCTCCTTTTCACCATTTGAGGAACATTGTGTATGATCAATCTGTCATTAGAAATTGCCTGCTGAGATTTAGAGAAAACCACACTGATGATGAATACTGATTTGCAAAAATGTTTTGGTGTCTGATCACAGAAGCTATATAAACATGGGTCTGCTCAGACCTTTGATATGTTGAAGGCCCAAACCAAAGAAAAGGCTTGAAGGACTGGGCCATGTGCTCATGAGTGAAACATGTCTTTAACTTCAAGATGATGCCTGTTCTAATTCCAAGATGGTATGCAGTACTACAGGTTCTTCATGAAATAGCATATCTTCTTCTTACTACATCTTCCCTACAAAGTCAACAGGTGCATTGAATATAAACTAGCATGGGTACCTCCCTGTAGCTTCCAATACTTTCATGTCTCTTATTTATTACTCACTATACTGCCTGCACTGCAAAGCTGTGAGTTATTAGCTATTAATAGCAATATTATTTTGCAGAGTGATAGAACAATGTACAGTCTTCTTGTGCTTCATCTTCCATAATTCCTGTACATATGTATAATAATTGCTTTGAAATTCTTTTCTTGAGGAAAAAAAAAAAGCAAATCCATGTTCCTAGTGGTACCATGCCAGCCATGTGTACGGTATTCCTGCCAGTTCCTTGAAACAGCATTGGTTAGAATCACACCTTCCACCCTGCTAAACAGTACCAGAGATGATAAGCTATGCACATAAAATCCCCTAAGTGAGTTTCCTTAATCAATTTTTAGATTATCTTTCCACCTCTGAATTAAAATGTGCTTACTGTAAATAATAACTCCCCTGCCTTTCCTGGGCAAAGCAGAGAGCATTTAAAATTTGATTCAATCAGAGTGGAAACAAGTATGGATATGAAAGCTGCTGTTTAGAGGAGGTAGAACCATTCCAGATACTCAGTGAACATCACCAATGATAGAGCTGTTTTGCAAATATTTCTTTGACTAATCTGATAACAAAGCATTACAAGCTGGCAGTTGTGTTTGTTATAAGAGTGGAAATGATTTTTTCACACAATGATCTCATTTTAAGTATCATTTTGTTTTGTTTTGGTTTGCTTTGCTTCAGTTTTACTAGCCCTTTTTATATTTAATTATATTCCAGGCCAATTTTTTATGGGGTTCTGTAAAAGAAATACTAAGAACTGCATCCTAGAAGGTCTCTAGCAGAGATGTTGAGTTAATGGCTTATGGAAGATCAACAATATCGAATGCTGGTGAGATATACTTTAATTTTGTCCTGTTCTCAATGACAACTGGGCTACCTAAGGAAGCAGAAGTTTCATGTGCTCCAGGAGGCCACTGTGATTTAAGAGCAGAGGTGCTATATATGGTAACGACACAGTTGGTAGCTGACTTTGACAGATATTGGGAAGTACAGTAAGAGGGAAGATAAAATAGGTTCCCTATGTTCTGTTTGGAAAGACCCCCAACAGGAAGCTGTACACAAGGCAATAGACGTGAATAAACAAGAATAAAATCAAGCCATTCACCTTATAACACATCTTTTCTAACACTTGATAAAATTTTCTCAAATATTCTGTCACTAACCTCAGAAAGTTTCTCTTTTAAATGCATAAGTTTAAAAAAGTGCAGATTTACATGCAAATAAATTCCAACAAGTCTAAGACTGTGGCTGTAGATAAAGTCACTTTAATTTTAACGGATTGTATTTACTGTTGTGGAGACATTTATTTCAAAATAGACATATGTTATTATCTTCAAAAAGGAAAAGGAACGCTTACATGTGTGTATATATGCACATAATAGTAGTTTATAGGAATACCTAAAAACTAAAAGATTAATGAAATACCTCTTACCTTTAGCGTGACGCAAAATGTTGTGGGAAAATTTAAAATGGCTCATGGGGAAATGAGGAAGTTCAGTCTATCTTGCAACAACTTTCTACATGCTTCAAGGAAATTATGCTGCAAAAAAAGGTATCCTAAAGCAATGGTGTCTTAGCATCAGATTACTCTCAATTGATTGTTTTTCATATTAATATTACCAGTATTGATAATATTTAATATTTAATATAATTAGAAGAGTCTTATTTCAGTTTTGATTAAAAATCTAACACTCTTTCTTTCTTAAAGGTTAATACTTAACACTTTTTCTTGATTATTTTGTTTTAAAAGTTCACTTCAATAAAACCTATGAAGTGTAGATTGGCCTTTTAATTCTCTTTCACTTTTTCCCTGGAGGAAAGGAAAATGTTTTTATTCTGTACTAAACTGTATTGGAAGTGGAGGTATCAGATACATCAATCAAGGTCACGTAAAGCAGTGTTCCTCTGCTCATATATTCAGTGAAATGTGTTTAAGTGACAGACACTTCACAGTGACCAACTCTTCTGAAGGATCTGTTCTTACACACATAGTAATGTTCCTTGAGGTTTGTATGTTACTCTTGCCTGTGCCTGAAGATAGGAGCTTCTTAAGTAAAGCTTTATTGACTGTATAATGTTTATCACCATTCACTCAGGACCAAATTGAATCTGAGTTTGTGTCCTGTATATGACATGTCATACAATTGAGCTGCTTCACAATGCCTTAACCTGATGCTATGTTAGAATTACAGTTTCACCCTCAGGTGGGTTGTACATACCATTATTGCTTTAACTGCTAATAGTTGCAACTGTTGTTTAATGCCTGGAAATCAAAGCCTGTTAGACATGGCTCTATATGTTCAGTAATGTTTCTTGACATACCACAAGTATGAAAATGCCAAAGCACTGTAGTATATATTAAATAAACTGTGTGTTTTCCTGTGCATTGTTCCATCTGGTGCATGTATACATGACTCAGACAACTCTCTGTGGCTCTAGAAAAGATAGGGTCCTTCAGCAACACATCAGACCACTGAGCAGCTCTGCATCTGTGAAGAACTGCTTGGATAAATTGCTTGCAGGACGAGAGATGTGAGACTAGCCTTTCCAAGCTGTACTTGGCCGTTGGGTACACCTTAGACATGCAACTGTCACACAAGAATCCCCATTGCAATCTCATTTTTGATAAAAAGAATCAGGAATAAATGGATACAGCAGTCCAAATACAGATGATCGGAAAATCATGCCTGCAAATTTTAAGAGAATCCATTAATTTTTTGCTATTAGTTTTCTCCATTAGAAAAATAAACAAAAATATTTGGCATGATATCACCAGGAACATGGATTTGCTTTTCGTTTCTTACTAATTAAATATTTTCAAGGCATTTATTATATATTTGCACATGAATTATAGAAAATGGAAAAAAAAAAAAAAATTAAAGTATGTAATGATGTTCTTGCAAATCTTCCCATCATTAATCTCATTTATATTCTCTCCCATACTTCAAGAAATACAAAAGTCTACATATAGGTTACCAAATAGGAAACAGCAAAGTGCTGAAGGATTACAACTGTCCTGAGTACTTAAAAAAGATATTTTGGGGGCAGACAGTGACTGGGGAAAGTTACAGATATGGATAAGATACTGAGATTCCTGAGAGGATTTAGTGTGCTCCTTATATTCCTACTGTCAGGAGCCTGTTCTGGTGACATCATGATAATGATTACACTAACTGGATCCTCTCATCTCATGGTGATGTATTTTGTATTGACCATATATCAAAAACTGCCATAATAGGTTCATGATACTATTTGAGCACCTCTCCATAGTCAATACATTAGCAACAACAAAATGACAGCTTTTGCCCTTGGTCTATTTTCATATTATTGAAAACACTGCAGAAATTTTTTTGGTAGAAGGGAGAGGAGAGGAGAGGAGAGGAGAGGAGAGGAGAGGAGAGGAGAGGAGAGGAGAGGAGAGGAGAGGAGAGGAGAGGAGAGGAGAGGAGAGGAGAGGAGAGGAGAGGAGAGGAGAGGAGAGGAGAGGAGAGGAGAGGAGAGGAGAGGAGAGGAGAGGAGAGGAGAGGAGAGGAGAGGAGAGGAGAGGAGAGGAGAGGAGAGGAGAGGAGAGGAGAGGAGAGGAGAGGAGAGGAGAGGAGAGGAGAGGGGAGGAGAGGAGAGGAGAGGAGAGGGGAGGGGAGGGGAGGAGAGGGGAGGGGAGGGGAGGAGAGGGGAGGAGAGGGGAGGAAAGCAGAGAGTAAACAAAGAATAAGTAAACAAAGGGATCATTTTTGCTTCCCAATGAAATATATCTATCAAACTAAGATCCCCATCACCTTTTGTGATGTAAATTCTGTAACGTCACAAGCATCCTTTCTTCTGATTAGACAAGTTCAGCTTAGACAAAGCTATCCTATTTTGATGTGTTATATGTCTTAACTTTGAGCGTAAAAGGAAATCTGTCACAATGTTTCTACTTTGAAGGTAGGCCACAGAAAAGAAGTTTCTAGGACTGGCGGAAGTAAGCTGTCTCCTTCTTAAAAAAATTGTTTTCTTTACAGAAATGTTAAAGCTCAGTATATATATTTATATATACACAGGCACACGTATAACTATATAAATGTGTGTATATATTTGTTCTTCAGGTACTCATGAATATCATAGTTTCTTATCTGATGATTAAGGTAGTGGTGTTTGTTTTACTTTTGCCTGCCCAGGCAGCTTGACCTCTGTCTCTTAATCTCCTAGAAAAACCATACTTTTTGTCTTAATAAAAGTAGAAAAAAAACAATAGTTGTAAATAGTGGATTGTATGCTGAAACTAATGGAAGTGGTGCTTAGGGGAAGCTCATTTTGTCCCAAATGTGAAACAGCTATGATGTACTCTTGCAAATCAAGCAGTATGTAGGATGGCACTACTAGTTACATCACTGGTGGCACAAGCAGTGGAAACAGGGCGACAAAATGTTTGTTTTCAGACTCCAGCAATCATCAGAATCACTGCAAGGCAGCTTTGTAATTTCTTTGAATCAATTCCAGTATCAAAAATGTGGTTGAGAATATCCAAAGGAGCTGTAGGATTAATAATTCATGAAGGAGAACAGGTGTGAGGTCCAATAATTCATAGCTGATAGACTGAATCCGCCAGGAAACATATTCTGAATAGTGTCATTGACTCCAACTTTGAAAATACGATGGACTCCAAGAAGGTGTGCCAGGTGAATTAGAGAGATAATAAATAGGAAATTATCTCAATAAATTTTCTTCTTCCACAAGAAACTTCATGCAGTTTGGGTTTATCCATGAACAGTTGCAGTAAATCTTGAGTCTTTATTAAGGGTAATGTGTTTCTTTTTCAAAATTTAATGAGGAAAGGTCACTAGAAAGGATTTCTGGGAATTCATTTGGACCACAGAAGCTACACCATATAATGGATTTTGCTGAAGCAGGAGAAGATAATTAATAAAATGTAAGTATGGGAGAACACAAAAAAGTAACAAATAGGTTGGTTTGGGGAAAAAAAAAACAAAACAAAAAAACAAACTCCCCAGGTAACTCAAGTTGTCCAGTGAGAAGAGAATGGGAAGATTATTTTTAGTCCATGGTCACTACTAGTGTTTTCATGCAGTCACCCAATGTGGTTCAAAAGCTTTTGGGGCACAACAACATTTCTTGGTATGATGTACGTTAAGGTATGTGGGACATTTTGTGAAAGAAGGCAAATGCCAGAGAAACTTGGATGTAAGACTTGAAGTTTGGGAATTACATAGGTAGAAATATACAAAAAATTGAGCTTAAACAACCGTATATATTAAAAAAAGCCCAAACCCAAATCAAACAAGAAAAAAAACAACCCAGCCCTCATAACTCTGTATAAGTATACCTCTGTATAAGTATACCTCTATGTCTAGCAGATAATGCTTATACTCAGTTATCTGGTAGTCATTTAATCTTACACTGAATGACAGACAAAGTTACTATAAAGCACTTCCTAAAACTTTCAAACTTTATTTGTATGTTTCTGGTTATTTAGTTATTTGTGTATATTCAACTACTCCAATATGAGTTTTAGCTAATTTCAATTGTCTTCAAGCTATTTAGAAAGAAGACCATGCCAGGACAAATATGTGACCTAGAATGTATTGTCCTGAAAAGCAGAATTTATAAACAAATTTTTAAGGAACTTCATACAGGATATGAAATGTTGGTAGGTGAAGAAGCTTAAAGGTTTCTGAGAAGCATTCTAACATTTGCTGTGGTTTGGACCTATGAGATTTTTTTTTAAAAGGAGTTTAAAGAGAGCAACGCATGAAGGCTGTACAAGCCTTGCTGGGTAAGAGTCATAATATGTGAGTACAGTAAAAGCAGCCACATTTCTCATGTTATACAACCTGCTCAGTAAATAAGAACATCTGAGTATCCCTTTAAATATCATGCTGTACGTGACATAATATGTAAGTATTTAAAAGTATAAACTAACAGGGCAGTAATTTCTCATACATCCACATTCATTTCCATAACCTAGTATAGAATGAAATGGGGAAAAACATAAATTATACTGTTCTTAAGGTTTAAAAAATTGTGTCAACATGAGAGCTAAAGCAGAAAAAAAAAATCTTTATAACTGATTATAGTAATTGCTTTTGTAATAACAGTTATTATGCACTTCCCTTGTTTATAGGATTTTAATAGCTATAAAAAATGTACCCATTTGTACAAGGTACTACAGGTGGTTTTTATGGTTGTTCTGCTTAGGGAGTAAAAGAAAGAAGATTAAAGCCATTTTTAACCCTACATTATTTAGAAGGTCTTTTTTGACTACACTAGACTAGCAAACATTGCTTAAGTTTTCCCTTCCCCACTGCAAGAGCTAGTGATTCATTGACTGTTTTCCTCAGCAAGAGCTTTATAAAAAATGCCAGGTTTTTCTGTGAGAAGGAACTGCTTTATTTTATTCTTCTTAAGCATAGAGGAAAGTATGTTTTTTTGAAAATGCCTCTTTATAAACTTAAAAAAATGTGGGTAATATTTCTGTGATGGAGCACTTGAACACATATATTGTGTCATGCCGAACCAATTAAGTGTACAGCACAAAGAAATTTCTTACCTTCACAAAATGTCTACAATTTGTATTTTCTTGTTTCTGCATGCAATATTTTATGTTTCCAAGATTTTACCTTAATATTTGCATATTTAAACCCTTACTTGGCAATTCCACATAGTACCCAAAGTATTAAAAAAACTTGTGTAATATATGTTAGTCTATATTTCGATACAGTCGAGGCATTATGTCAGTGACTGTTTTATAACACGCATTTCCAATTCCAATTCCAATTCATATGGTATACTTATGGTAACAGATAAGTGTAATTATCAAGGAACATTGCATCCTTATTTTCTCATTTCCACTGTGACAGGGATAAGCCGCTTTGTGTTTTAATTTCTACAGGGATATGAACAATGGAATTATTAAATGTTGCTTTATCTTGGCATTATCTACAGATATGACCATACATTCAGTAGAGTCCTGACCACAAAATCAGTCTGTGACACTTACTGCTGAATCATGATACCTCCTTCTGTCATTCCACACTTTGATTAACTTACAGATGCATGTGACAATAGACTAGTAAAGACTTGCTTTTTGATTTTATTCTTTTTTTTTTCCTAGAAAGCTCTAAAGATTAGTGTCAATAATTGCTTAACAGATCTGATTTTAATTCTGAATGATCATTGTTCAGAGCAATGCAATAGTGTAAGGAATTCACATATTCCCCAGAAAAGCCCCTTCCACAAATTTTATTCTATCCCTTTTCCTTGTTAACCGTCTGTTGCAACTTCAATGATGATATATACTCACTGAAGAGTTTCATAGTTTTTTGTGGCAAATTAAACAGCTGGCTTTGCTGGCTTGACACAAATATTGCCTTTAATGTTCTTTTGAAGAGAAGAGAGTATAATTTCTGGAAGTGAACATGCTGTACATTTAAAAAAGCTAAACAAAATAGTTGGAGTAGCAGGAAAATGGTTACTGTGATGCCTCACTTACCCACTGTGATTCCTCTCAGGGAGCTGTTTACAGCCTACAAAATAAACCGTAGCTGGATAAGCTGGGAATTAATACCAGGCACGTGAGATGGATAAGAAACTACTTAAGGGGGAATGCCCTGGCTTGTATTTAAGGAATCCACTTTGAACCGATGGTAGTGTTCACTGGGTAAAGTAATCCCCAGAAGTTGCAGTCTGATAACGTGTCTTGTCCATGGAACTACATTCTCCTGGGTACATACATACATGAAACCCTGGTCTCAGGTCAGCCTTGCCCCAATCAGTTACAACTGCCAATGAAGAAATAATTTTTTAGCTATGCAGTCATGCCACAAAGCTGAATTTAGCTCTGAGTTAGAGGAATGCCCCTATTGTATTCTCCCCATAGACTTACTTAAGACTGCCATATCCAACTTCTTATGAAGTGGATAGGAATCTATGTATGTATCTTCTGTGTCATCTGCCTTATTCAGTGGAAAAGCAATTTAAATGACAGTTTTCATGACAAATTTTCTCCAGAGGAAGGCTTGTATAAGTGTGAGCAAAAGAGAGATTATGATCCATCATGTACGATTTTTGTATGACCCTCTGAAAAGTTCTGTAAATTAATCCATTTATTTAATTCATAGAACTTCCTTAACATGACTAATCTACACGAGTCACATTCAAAAATTGTCCTTAGAATCCTTAAATAGTTTAGGCATGAAGTCAACTGTTTGTCTAAGCCATAATTTAGTGTGTTTTAATGACCAAAATGATTAAGTAAAATTGATCCCAACTGCATCAAGTGAAAGCATTGTGAGTTTTGGGCTAGCCTTCAGTAATTTGTAGAAAGCAGGTCAAAAAAACCCTAACCCCGACAAGTGAAATAAATAAGCTTTTTTTAGCCGTCTCACTTGCATTGTTAATGAGTATGTATTCTAACTTGAGCTATAGTTCCTGCAAACAACAGGAAGCAAAGAATAGTCAGGGTTCTCTTGGTTGCATATTCCAGAATACAATGTCAAAATAAATTGTGGGATTTTAATTTGAGTCTCAAAATAATCGTGTTTATATTTAAAAGACATCGAAGCCAAATACCTGTATTTAAGTTGTATTTCAAATGTTTGATGTTCTTCAAATTATCAAATTTATTTACAACACCCACAATATGTTCCTTGTTGAAGAAAAATATTTCATAGATAAAAATAGTGTCAGGGCAACTAGAATAAAGTAATTGTTTTGTCATTCATGAATTCCAGCATTTAAGTCAGGACAGAAGAGTGATCAATTCACCACTTGATATTTTAATGTAATCCTAATTATTCTGAAACAAAATAATTACATTGTCATCTAAGTAAAAATTGGCTAAGGGAACAGAGGCATAACTGTGATATTGTCTTTTGATGACAAGTATATTCCCTGGTACTCTCTAATGAAAATGACTTGCAAAGGACAGCAAATACATACATCAAAGTCCTTTAATGTTAAAGTATACAATATGGAAGATTAGACAGCAATTATTTTTCCACAGACTGCAGTTTCTTGCACCTAATGGACCTGGTAATCAAAAATATTTAGATATTCAAGTTCCCATTTCTGTTTTCATAAATGACCCTTCAAAGTAGGGAAAAGTCTTTGGTGGACTGTGGGAGGCAGCATGGTCACAGTGTTAGTGATAAGTCATTTTACTTGGGGAGCCATAAATTACCTGTTGACATATATTCTGCATTTCACATGCAGTTCCAGGGATTATGTGCATACTGGATTGCTAAGCACAGAAAGAACTTCCAAAATATTTTGTGTGGCTAAAGATAGAAACATAGAAGAAAAACAAACAAACAAACAATCAAGTTGTAAGTGATTTAGATATTGATCTACCCGTGCACAGTGCTAGAACAGGGAACTTCACAAAAATCCAAATCAGTGCAGAATGTTTTAAAAAAATAACAGTGAGGAAAGCAGCAACAGTACAGAGAAAAGTAAATAATTTTCCATTTTGAGACTCACAAGCAACTGGATGATGGGCAAGATGGATACATATTACTAAAGGCAGAGATACTAAGCTTTAGTACAGAACTCTTAGAAAGCTAAGGCCCATCTGGGAAATTAACTTAAAATATACATTGATGAGATTTATATAAGAATAAGAAATTAGTGACAGGATTCTTCTGTCAAGGCTATGTTTATCTATGTTACAACTCTACAAAGAATCAGGATACAAAAAGAGCTGGAACAATATCATGTAGTCAGGCCAATCTGACAGGAGTAATACTAGTATTTTAAAACTCAGCAAAAATGGGGACGCCAAAGGCAGACTGTGATGTAACACAACAATGAGGGAGTTCTCATGAGGTTCAAAGTTCAAGCTTCCTCAGTTGGAAGACCAAATATGTGTTTGGACTTCTATACTTCTAAAATCTGTCTTAGATCTTTTTGTGGACTAACTGAAGGCAATGGTAAAAACATTTTGATTAGTTTTTTATAAAATGAAGGTAATTCTACTTTTTCCTCCCATAATTACAAATTAAAATAATAAAAATTTATTTGGTTAGGTTTGGTTTTTCTTTTAAAGCAACTGAAAAGGTAGTAAACTGAGGAAGACAAGTCTGCTTACTCATCTCAAGTTATTTGAACTTCTATTCTAAGGACTGTGTTGATCTAACACTTTGAATGTGCAAATGCCTTGAGTTACAAGGAAGTATTTCCACTCTTAGCATCGGCTTTGAACTGGGCCCAGAAAGTCAATTTTAGGGTCTCTCAAACTGGAGGTGTCCAAAACTTCTGAAAAATAAAGTAATTTATCCAGGCACTTTTGATCATTCAAGGCATCATTCTTTCTAAATTTATTCTTGGCAGTTGAGAAACTTATGTCATTCCAAATTGTCTTGGCAAGCATGAGACTACAGAAGGACAGCTTCTTTCTGAAATCCTCTCTCTGCACCACAGATTTCTTTCAGAATTCTGAGAGTGTTTGTGCACTTTGAAAAATCTGCTCCTGTACATTTATTTCCACCATTAAAAGCCCTTCTGAATTGATATTTAGCTCCCATAATGGGTATTTTTCAAAGACCATAGTGTGAGCAGAACATAATCATATTTTTTCATTACATTACATAACTTCAATTTCAGGCCTTCTGGCTTTCCTGATTCCTGAGCCATGGAAATTACTAAGTTAAATGATTTTTTCCATGACCTCACTGCTGAAATGGAAAGCCATGTTTTTGCTGCAGACTTTATCTTGTTAAAATAAAGGATTGATGGTTCATTTGTTACTTTACTCTTAAAAACTCTTTATTTTCAGGCTAGTTATCTGAAGTGTATCTCAGAAAAGCCGAACAGAAAGAATAACAGTAGTGTTAACACTTTGAACTTGCACTCAGAAGAAGGAATCAATGGCTGAGGTTGGAAGGGATGTCTGGAGGCATTTTATTCATTTATTTATTTATTCATTCATTAATTAATTCATTTATTTATTTCTAAGAGTGGCAGTTTAGGAGCATAGTGCTTGTATTAGGCCTCCCATAATTTTCTCTTTTGAAATGTTATTTGTGAATTATCCTCTGCTCAACTGTTTGTGAGAAATAATATCCTCCATAACCACAAAACCATATCTAATATTGGCATACTCTTCATAACTGTGCATGCATTGACATTACCGTAAATTTTCCAAGACTTCATGCAATCAGAGCAGAAAACTTGTGAAGTCTTCCATTTTCCTCACTCATATTTTGTGAAATAAATGAAAGGAAATGTAGGAACAGACCAGGGAAACCATGTACTTAAGTGAGTTCAGGGAAGGACCAGATTAGGTGGGTGGTAGGTCGGTTCCTGTCCAGTCCATCTATGACTGCCTTACTATGACTGCTGAAGCTGCTGGAATAAATAAAGGCTTCTGGAGAAAAGGGCTTTGTGAAGGAAGGTTGTTTTCTGCAAAGAGATAATATTCTTTACTGTTGGTCTGGTTATGGAGGGAAATATTATTCCTCATCTTCCTATCTAAGGGCTTTATTGTTGGTTTTCTAATGATCAGGCTAATGATAGTGTACTCTATCATCACAGAAGCCTCTAATAGAAGCCTTCCCTAATGCAGGTGTCTTCTGCAAGGGTTGAATGTGAGAGTTTTTCTCATCTTAGACTGAGTAACGGTGAAAGAGCTCAGGCAAAGGGACAGCCCTCTCTAGCAGAACTGGGGCTGAAAGAGTTGGTTTGAAATTCTCCAGCAGAGGAAATGATGCAAATGTGGGAGCCCAACCTTTCCTAGATTCTGCTAAGAACTGAAGCAGTTCAAGACCTCCAGCCACTGGCTGTGGAAGCATTCACGTCAACTGCAAAACCCTGCAGAATCATATCTTTTTCTTTTTATAAAAAAAAAAGAAAATAGTGGATTCTCTAACAACTTAATTGAGATTTTGGGATATTATATGAAACTACTGTGGCAAAGGAGATCTGTTAGAGTAAGACTTGATTGATATTCACATCACAGGAGGCTAAGAAATAGAACTAAATACAGAAGATCTGTATGGAAGAGCACTGCTGATAAAAGTGCAAGCTTCATAAGCTTCCAGATTGTGTCTGGCAATGTTTAACCAGCTGAAGTCAGCTAACCCAAGACTGTATTGAGGTGGAGAAGTTGAAAACTTAGAGTAGTGTCTGCCTTTACATGAATGTCAGAGACAACAATTTAAAGTTGGTTTGAGACCAGATTGTTACTCCATGTACTGCAACACCAATAAAACGGGGACGTGGGGGGAAAGCTCTATCCACACATCCTGTAATGTCTGACTTCAGCATTAACATCTATGCCAGTTTCACTGTGGGGAATTGTCACAGGAATGTTAGAGATAATCAGCTAGAAAGTCCTCCAGATAACACTTGGAAATGAACACAGTGAAAGTTCAGCTGCATAAAGCAAGGTTAAGATATCTCAAGTTTTGTAGCATATTCACAAAAGCCAAAAAGAACAAAGGTCTAGGACCATGTTCTTACATATAAGAAAATAAAAATAGACCTCCACTGTTCTCCCAGGCAGGAGGAGCCTCTGGACAGCAGGCAGTTTTTTCACTTTGCTGGTGAAAATGCCAGTACAGGGACTATGCTTAACAGCACAGATTGCCCCCAGCAGCCTGCACCACTCAGAGCAGTCCCTTCTAGGTAAAGATGAGAACGACATAGGACAGAAAAGCCCTTCCACAGCAGACAATACTTTTAAGGAAGAGCTAGATTTTGAGACATCTGTAAAATACAACATTCAAGCTTATTAGTGAACATATGTGTATGAAACATAAAACATACCTTTTGCCCTTATAAATGTGGCAGAGTTGCTGGAGTTTTATATGGTAAAGAATGGCCTCAAGTGCGTTTAAAAAAAGTCACACTAATCCCTACTAAGAGAACTGCAGGCAAGAAGAGAAGGGTTAAACCAAAACCAAAACCAAGTCAGATTTAGCTAAAAGCATCATTTGTCTCTTTGTTAGTGGGCAAACTAATCATATATATTAAGTATCTATGAAGTTTGCATCTGTCATCTGCAAAAGTAATTACTGGTAGTGACCACACTCTTCTGCTTTGAAACCTTAGAGTGCACAGTAGCTCCTTTAGGAAAACACCCAAATATCTTAGCTGTCTGCTTCTTGCTAACCTCTTAAGCAGAGTCTTTAAACACAGTTTCAGAGCAATGCAAACAGTAGTATATCAAAGGATTGGAGAAGACTGTACTGCACATAAAACACAGCTTGGCATTGACAGAGAGAAAAATTGAAAACAACGATTCTCTGAGGCAAATAATCTCAACTCATGCTGTTTTCCACCCCTGCAGTTCTCATTTGGGAAGAAGCCAAACAAGCTAATCTAACAGATGTCTGTGCCACTGATTTAAAGTCAAAGGTAGGACACTTCCAATATCCATCTAATTCAAACAAGGAAGGTTTCTACTGATAGGCACAAAACAGCACTGAACCAATACTTTCCCTCTAAACAGGAAGGTCAGTAGTTATTGCTCTTACACAGGACTGACTTGTGTGATTTTGAGTGACTGAATGATTACTGCCCTAAGCAAATGTATTGGTTTTGTGTGGCAAGGTTTTGGTAGCGGGTGGGGTTACAGGGGTGGCTTCTGTAAGAAGCTGCTGGAAGCTTCCCCTGTGTTCGACAGAGCCCATACCAGCCGGCTCTAAGACAGACCCGCCGCCGGCCAAGGCCAAGCCAATCAGCGATAGTGGTAACGCCTCTGTGATAACATTTTTAAGAAGGAAAAAAGTTGGGACGGCGGTATTCGGCAGCCGGAGAGAGGAGTGAGAACATGTAAGAGAAACAACCCTGCGGACACCAAGGTCAGTGAAGAAGGAGGGGGAGGAGATGCTCCAGGCGCCGGAGCAGAGATTCCCCTGCAGCCCGTGGTGAAGACCATGGTGAGGCAGGCTGTCCCCCTGCAGTCCATGGAGGTCCACAGTGGAGCAGATATCCACCTGCAGCCCGTGGAGGACCCCACGCCGGAGCAGGTGGGTTCCCGAAGGAGGCTGTGACCCCGTGGGAACCCCGCGCTGGAGCAGGCTCCTGGCAGGACCTGCGGATCTGTGGAGAGAGGAGCCCACAGAGCAGGTTTTCTGGCAGGACTTGTGACCCCGTGGGGGGCTCACGCTGGAGCAGTCTGTGCCTGAAGGACTGCACACTGTGGAAAGGACCCATGCTGGAGCAGTTCGTGAAGAACTGCAGCCCGTGGGAAGGACCCACGTTGGAGAAGTTCGTGGAGGACTGTCTCCCGTGGGTGGGACCCCACGCTGGAGCAGGGGAAGAGTGTGATGAGTCCTCCCCCTGAGGAGGATGAAGCGGCAGAAAATAACGTGTGATGAACTGACCGTAAACCCCATCCCCGTCCCCCTGTGCCGCTGGGGGGGGGTGGTAGAGAATCCGGGAGTGAAGTTGTGCCCGGGAAGAAGGGAGGGGTGGAGGGAAGGTGTTCTGAGATTTGGTTTTATTTCTCATTACCGTACTCTGGTTGATTTGTAATAAATCAAGTTAATTTTTCCCCAAACTGAGTCTGTTTTGCCCGTGACGGTAATTGGTGAGTGATCTCTCCTATCCTTATCTCGACCCACAAGCTCTTTGTTATATTTTCTCTCCCCTGTCCAGTTGAGAAGGAGGGGGAGTGATAGAACAGCTCTGGTGGGCACCTGGCATCCAGCCAGGGTTAACCCATCACAGTCTTTTTGGTGGAGAATGCGGGCAAGTGAGGAATTTGAGATAAGGATAGTAACTGAGAGAGGTAACGGGCAAAACATGGACTGAACGCAGCTAGAGAGTTAAGAGCTGCATGACGAGCGGGGAATTTTTATTGTTGTAATTGTGGTGAAGGGACGAGGGGTGGATTGTGTGTAAATTGTCCACTTTTTGTCGGTTTTGTGATGATATTATTTTGATTTTGGTGTGGGGAATTCTTTTTTGTTGATGTGAGTGAAGATTTTGTGTGATGAATGTAGATTTTAATGATAGTTCTTAAAAATGTGATGCACAGAGGCGAGGGGTGGAATGTATTGGTTTTGTGTGGCAAGGTTTTGGTAGCGGGTGGGGTTACAGGGGTGGCTTCTGTAAGAAGCTGCTGGAAGCTTCCCCTGTGTTCGACAGAGCCCATACCAGCCGGCTCTAAGACAGACCCGCCGCCGGCCAAGGCCAAGCCAATCAGCGATAGTGGTAACGCCTCTGTGATAACATTTTTAAGAAGGAAAAAAGTTGGGACGGCGGTATTCGGCAGCCGGAGAGAGGAGTGAGAACATGTAAGAGAAACAACCCTGCGGACACCAAGGTCAGTGAAGAAGGAGGGGGAGGAGATGCTCCAGGCGCCGGAGCAGAGATTCCCCTGCAGCCCGTGGTGAAGACCATGGTGAGGCAGGCTGTCCCCCTGCAGTCCATGGAGGTCCACAGTGGAGCAGATATCCACCTGCAGCCCGTGGAGGACCCCACGCCGGAGCAGGTGGGTTCCCGAAGGAGGCTGTGACCCCGTGGGAACCCCGCGCTGGAGCAGGCTCCTGGCAGGACCTGCGGATCTGTGGAGAGAGGAGCCCACAGAGCAGGTTTTCTGGCAGGACTTGTGACCCCGTGGGGGGCTCACGCTGGAGCAGTCTGTGCCTGAAGGACTGCACACTGTGGAAAGGACCCATGCTGGAGCAGTTCGTGAAGAACTGCAGCCCGTGGGAAGGACCCACGTTGGAGAAGTTCGTGGAGGACTGTCTCCCGTGGGTGGGACCCCACGCTGGAGCAGGGGAAGAGTGTGATGAGTCCTCCCCCTGAGGAGGATGAAGCGGCAGAAAATAACGTGTGATGAACTGACCGTAAACCCCATCCCCGTCCCCCTGTGCCGCTGGGGGGGGGTGGTAGAGAATCCGGGAGTGAAGTTGTGCCCGGGAAGAAGGGAGGGGTGGAGGGAAGGTGTTCTGAGATTTGGTTTTATTTCTCATTACCGTACTCTGGTTGATTTGTAATAAATCAAGTTAATTTTTCCCCAAACTGAGTCTGTTTTGCCCGTGACGGTAATTGGTGAGTGATCTCTCCTATCCTTATCTCGACCCACAAGCTCTTTGTTATATTTTCTCTCCCCTGTCCAGTTGAGAAGGAGGGGGAGTGATAGAACAGCTCTGGTGGGCACCTGGCATCCAGCCAGGGTTAACCCATCACAGCAAAATATCCCACTAGCAGGAATAACCTACAGTTTAAATATTTTCCATTCTACAAACACAGTGGAAACAATAAAAGAATATTAATGTTGACTAACCAGCAAGTTAGCATTGGGCAAGGCATCTTTCCAAGATCATTTAAGATAGAGATTCAACTCTGTTAAACAAGGGTATGCTAACTAAGCCTATCTTAGTTATGGTTATGGAAAAAAAAAAAATACATTTCTGTCTTAAGGCAGCAGTTTAAATAAGGCTGACTGGCCAGGACTTGGCAAACCCTTTCTCTGGTGGCTGAATCTAAATGTTCTATTAAAATAGCATAATGCTTAAGCACTTTGCTTGTGAGCAAAGCCTTTGGGATGTGAATCAAATATAAACTCATAGCTTAGCATGCCCTTGTGACTTCTGTGGCTTGAAATCACAGCTCTAAGGAAACTGTTCATGTTCATTTTGGAGGGCTAAGATTTGAAACTAAGGATAATAATCTAAATAAGAACACTATAAACCTTTACTTTCTTAAGCAAGGCACACAAGAAAGAAGAAAGATAACTGTGTCACAAAGAGAGGACTAGCATTTGATTTTTACATTAGAGTTAGGCATGGCCAAAACAAGCCTTCTGTTTGGAGATGGAAACTGTCACTTTTTTCCCTCTATTCCCTCTCCCCTGGATACACTGAAAATCTTGTATTTTCTTTTGCTTATGTCCTTGGTTTCTTATTTATTTTTCTTAAACCTATGTATTTAAGTTGTCCTTTTTTTGCTGCATTTCTTTGAAGAAAGTTATAAAAGATGTCCTAGTAGAAAGAGTTTGGACCCCTGCACGAACCTATATGGACAGTGCACATACAGCTATTGTCATCAATTGCATTAAATAACACAAAATCCTGCTCTTATCTGCACCCAACAGCCCATTGGCACTCGAAATCTGTTTATTTGATAGTGAAGTAGGCAAAAGAGCCCAGGCTCAAATTTGGTTTTATATCTTAGCTGTCATACATATTAATTACTGTTACAGCAATCAAACCTTGTAAAATGTAGCTTTGAGGGAACTTTAATCTTGACAGAAGTCTCTCTAGAGGTTGTTAATGACACATACTTATGCCATATATACAGGGAATTAGGTGCCTAAAAAGGCTGTCATGAAAGTCAGAACATTCACCTTCAACAGTTCTTTATGCTATACACATATATTGTTGTCCAGCAGGGATACTTGCAAGGATTTTCTTTTCCTCCATAGTAAAGCTTAGTATTTCTATAGGTACTTTTTTTTTTTTCTCCTTCCTTTTTATAGCAGTGAAGTTTGGCTGGATACTAATGAATACTATCTGGAAAAAGTAAAATTATAAATGTGCCTTTCATAGTAAAGGAAGAGGCTGATTATCTGTTCAGCTTTGGGCATCCTCATCTGTTAAAAACCACTGACTTCTCTGGGTAGTAATAAGAAAAAATGTCTGGCACTGTATATGGAATAGAGAAAGAATCTATGACTAATTGAGGCACATATCTCTAATGCTTTTTTCTTTTTTCTTTGTTTGTATAAACTTTTCTTTGTTTATATGCTTTCTTTAACATATAGCATGTACAAAATAAGAAAATGTAATTAAAAGAAAAGAATCTTTAAGGAGTGAGAAAGAAAAAAAAGACTGCATGACCTTTAAAAGATGTTTCTGCCTCAGATGCTGAACAACAAAATGTTCTGCCATTCTTATATATTCATAGGGCCTCAGGCAGTTCCAATACAGATTTTTCTGTACTGTGTGCTTTCCTACAAATCAGTAATTGAGGGTTGTTACAGTAATTTAACATTTTCTGTAAATGTCAGCAGAGGGTTATTCAGTTTCTGCAGGTCGCAAGGTCTTTTATACACCATCTAGCCTAAAATGGGGAAGCTGTAAGAAATCAAAAGGAAAAGCAACAGAAAGCCTCCTGCTTGTTCTAAAATTGAGGAAAGCTGCTTTGACATGTATTTACATAACAGTGTTGCCAAATACCAATAGCATGAAATTAGCTACTGTTTACTGTAACGACACTAGTTGGTGGGTATGACACCAGGCGGAAACATTTGAGGTTGTAGTCACTTATCTGACTGCATCACTTCTTAACCATGATTTAAACTCTATGACTGGTGAGAAGAAAAATTAGATGATCCAGAAATTTGTCTTCACCCCTTGAATAGGCAATTATCCAAGCTTTCAGAAAAAAAGGTAAAACATGAAAAGTGAATTGTGTGAATTGAGAACAGAAAAGCATTAAAAAAACCCCAAACTAGTATGCACAGCATTAAAACAGAAACAGAGTGGAGAGACAGTGTTTACAAGTCTGGTTTATGCAATTGTGAGTTTTGATAGACATTTGTGTGGAAAACAGATACAACTAGATCTGTGGCACTAATTTCTTGTTTAAAGATTCAGCAGGATTTTCCTTCAAGCTGGAGCTGGGAGTAGGTGAGAAGTGGACATTTTCACAGGCAGGTGCTATGGTACATCTTTGGTAATTCCCCCATTGCTTAGTATGAGATTCCATTTTTCAAGGCAGATTTAATTGCAGGAATTATTAATAATTTAGTTAGAGTGGAGTCTGCTCCCTAACATGATGGATGTCTGGTTTCAGACCTGACAAGGGTGCTGAAGATGCACGATGCCTTCTGGGGTCACACCTTGCACAGCAAATCTGTGCCTGTGGCTCGGTTCCCATGTCCCGACTCCATCCTGGGATTCCATACAGGTATGTAACAGCTCCATAACCCCTGACCCTGTAGCCTGGTTTCCATGACAAGGAAACCTATGTGTACCATCCAGATGGGACGACAGCAACTTTCAGCAGATTTCTCCTCTTTACAGTGATGGGCCTAGGACCTGGGAGTTTTCACAGATATTTTCCCAGCAAGAAAATTTAGTAGAGCCTCTAATATCTTGATATTGCTCAGAATAAGGCTGTAGCCCAAAGGCATGTTGCAGAAGAGGTAAATGTAGCTCCTGGACTGGAATAACTGAGTGTGCACCACACATTTTGCTCCCTTGTCTTTTACTGAAAGAATGGCAATTGCTTAAATATGTTCCCTGAATAAATTTTAGCCTCATTTTTAGAGTGCTGAATGTCTGCATGTTAAACAGATGTTAATATTAGTATTGAGGATCAGCCTCTCTGAAATAAGTTACATTGCATTTGAAGCCTGATTTCAGTAGGCATTTATATAGCAAGTTTGAAAAAGTTGGCCTTCATATACTGTGTCAAACAGGCTGAATTCAGGCTGTCTCTTGTTTAAGCATAGACTCTGAGACAGAAGAACATGAGGATAGCTATGTGTGAATTGACTTTTTTGGATCACAGACCTGGAAGATCTGTTAGAGAAGGACAGTGTGGTGAATATGTTGCTCTTTGAGCTTGCACTGAGTAATACCTCTTATCTTACTTCTCATTTTTTTCCCAGAAATAGTGACACTTAGATAAAAGTTAAATGAAAGTGGATACTTCTCCTCACACAGGCAGAATGGGGACAGCTTGCATCATGCTTTTGTCACTTCTTCCCTTGATGTGTGGCATCATTTTCTAATTGCCTCTTCAGCCTGCATTTTTATTTCAAAATACTTAAGAGGTTTAACTGTTTTCAGTAACTGACACATGCAGACTTGTGCATTTGTTACAGATTTCTGACAAATATTTTCCATAAGTAACACTTTCTGTGTTACGGTCCTCTGTATCTCATGAAATTTGAAACATATTTACTTTTGTGTTTCTCTGTTGATGGATATTTCATCTCACCAGACCTTTTTGACTGCTTAGATGAGCCATAAACTACTCAAACTGTTTAAGGTTTGGTGATGTGCAAACCTCAGCAGCCAGGTTTGTACTCATTTTCACAGGAGGCTCATGGTAAAGATCTTGGTCCATTACCCAGTACCAGTCTGGAGTCTAGGGGAGTGCAATTGGCAGTCTTGGGGATGTGGTAAGGCCACTAAATATTTGATTCCTGGAAACAACAAAAAAGAAAGCTGCAAAATGCGTTACACCTGCCTTCTCTGAACCATCCATCACATATTAGTAATACAGTGATTTTCAGTTTGCTCTTCTTTCGCTTCCTATATGTATCCAATGGCACTAAAGCTAATGTTTATGCCATTCAATTAAATTACTTAAATATTTAAACAGTAATATGCACATTTGTTCTAGTAACAAACCTATTCAAACAGTCAAGAGAATATTACAATCTGAGCCAAGCATTATTTGGTTTCTCTCTCTCTCTCTTAAGAGAGAATGTGAAAGTAAATTGAAGGAAAATCCATTTCTACTCTGCTGTTTGAATGGAGTGGTATCCTCTACAGGTTAAACCAGTATTTAATGGTATATTTCATTTATTCTTATTATGCTTGTATAGTTCATGTGTGAACCTTACATATTTCTATCTTCTGCAATGCTGTTGGTTGTTTTCCATAGTGACAGATCTCCTGGCCTCCAGGCTTACATTTGGTTTTAAACTCATGGCAACATAAGATTAAAGAGAAAATGATAATTCTGAGAGATGTACACCTAAAAAATTCTATTTGTAACCTAAGATGGTTATACAGAACAAACTGATGCTTATTGGGATCTCCTGCAACTCTGATCACTATACATATCTGAACTGAAGTTAACGTAGGCAATATAGTAACTAGGGAAGCATTTGCTTGTAAAATCAAAGTGTAAAACTACTTACAAACATGCTATACTAGCATGTGAACAGACTGCCTCTTTCATGGCTCTTTAAAACTTTCAGGTGCTACAGAGAATGGTCCTTCCTAAAAAGCAGGAACTGCTTTTAAAGCTCTATTACTTGTTTAAATTGCTGTTACAGACACTTACAGGGCCAAGATTTGACACTCATGGCAACAGTGAAAATTTGGTACAAATCAAAGTCAAATACAATTTCCCTAAGTGAAAGTGCAATAATTTCATAATTCATTCAACTACAGGTCACTGGTTTAGATTGAGAACTCAGATATTCATCAAAAGCCCCAAAGGCTAGGTTGTAGTGAGATCAGGTAGTTGGCCTGGCACATTGTTGTGCAGAGTTCGATCCAACAAAAATAAAGCTGGCAATGAACTTGTGAATGACCTAGCATTTTCCTGCATTTAAACCTCTTTCTCTCTCATTTTACCTCCCCTGACTTTAGATACGAGAATGCATTAAGGCAGAACTAAAATGACATACTGGTCCCACAGCAGAAGGTTACATCCTTGTTCTTGCAACTCTTCCTCACGGGAGTATTTCCAGTGAAGTGGCAGTATTCCTAAGTGGCAATTTAATTCATAGTTTTGAAGGACATAAAAGACTATTATCCTTTAGTTTGACTTGTAACACGGCCACAGAATTATAATCAGTAATTATTTTTGAAACACTCTTAGTCTCTGTTTTGGTATTTGTCCTCTTGTGTGTGTCTATGCAGTTGGTTGCACACAGGCTCTGCAAGCCCTCCGTGCCACCACTGGCTTGTTGTCAACCTAGCACAATGCCTGTGATAATAAACTCAGCCAAGTAGCTGAATATCTGAGTCTTGTTACCACACTAATGTAGTTAAATGGCTGCTAATCGCATTTTGTTAGCTAGAACTTGGGCAGGGTGACGAGTAACTGCTTGCAGCTGAATTTATAAACAAGCCTTCAGTCCTTAATTTCATAAATAAACACAGTATTTTCAGAATTTAGGTCTTAAGCTACTCCACCTAATACAAAATAAATCCAGACAGCTCAGTATGCAAAATCTGACAGACTCTCAGCCCTAAACCTTCTTTCTTTAAGATGTGATTGAGTTCTGCAGGACGTTGTCAAATGAGAGCAATTAGACAATTTCTGTAAATGATCATGAATCTTTATAAATAACATTTATTTCCATAGATATACATGGATATACAAACTTTCTACAGGTTTACCTTTTCTGAGACCCAGGCAGGTTAGGAACCTGTGAAAAGATCTAAAAACATTATCAAAACTGATAAGTGAAGATGATTCGGTATTCTGGAAAGGGAAACTTGGGGGGGCTTTTGGGAGGTTTTTTGGAGGGCAGAGGTTGGCGAGGTTTTTCTGAAGAAAATTGAAGAGGAAACATAAATCATACTTTTATGATAATATGTACATGGTCTCAATATTAAAGATTTTCATTGAATACATTCAGTGAAATTTTGGGTTTATTGAAGGCAGTGGCAGGAGGAGTTGAGACCAGCTAAAGTAAAGCTTGCTCTTTGCAGATACATTTTAACAAAAATTTTAATGCTCCCACTCTGTGAATAAATCAACAGTACTAATCTCAGGCATTTCTGTGAAATCAAGAGAGTGTGGTACTAATTTACTGTATTTAAATTATGAGAAAATACTATTTTTTACTTAATAATCTGCTGATTTAATTTATCATGTCAAGTAGGCACAGTTTTTCAGAGGACAAGTTCCAAACATATTTGCCATATTAGAAAATATTTACAGGTCTGGGCAGTCTTAGTAGAAAAACAGAAATCTTTCTGAGATTATCTGAGATTCACTGTATCTGAGAGTGCATTGTCTACAGATCTTATATTGGTGTATTGTCAGGCATATGTATTGCAACTGTCAGCATTGTTGCATAAAATACCATTTACACTAAATTAACTCGCTGCGGTTTTTGAGATCTCACTGCTTTCTCTAGAGGCTGAGGATGTTCTCTGTTGTACAAGGTCTCTGCCACTCTGCCCAGATGAAACAGTCAGATCTTTACTCTTGTGCTGGCTTTTGCAGCTGAAGTTTTTGTGTCGCTTGTGAGGACTTAATTTTTTCTAGCTTCACCTGCAATGCAATTTTTCCCTCCCATAGCACTAATGCCGAATGAAAAGTTAAACACCTTCCTGTTGGGGCATGGGGAGTTTTGTTAACCTTTCCACATTCACAGACCACAGAGGATCACGGTGCAGTATTCACCGTGTGTTAATATACAGCAGTGTGGCACTTAAGAAGAAATCATCCAGAGGGAACCTCCCTGCACTGGTCCTCCACACCCTCATGCACGATGAGGCTGTGGAAGCAGCAGAGGACTGGGAAAATCACACATCAGCCTTGGGGACCATTTCTTTGCTATTGAAATCCCACTCCAGTGTTACTTGGCACCCTACTTGAGGTTTTGAGACAAGTACCTGAAAGGGTATTTATGCCTGAAGATTTTTCAAAATTAATTGGAAATGTTTCTCTCAGATGAATAGGGAACAATGGGAGTAATTCCTTGTAAGTATGGCTGTGTAATAGCTCTTGCTTTGGGCATGAAGGAAGATAACAGCCCCTGAGGCCTATGTACTATTTTGACGCAACCTGCTCAACATACTTAAAGTGTATCCTACTGAAAAAGAACATCCTTTGCGTCTGTGCCATTTTTTCTGGAAGATAGAAATGCTGTGAACTTTTTCGGAGTAATTCAAGTAATTAATGTAAGATAATGTATTTTTGTATGGTAGTTAGTATGTCGTATGTGATGCCACCATCAGATTCATATCTAATAATAGCTGTTCTTTCCAAGCCTATAAGTACAGGGTACTGCAATTATCATACTAATAGGTAGTTTATGAACTGTGTGCATTTTAATGTGTACCGTTCAAATTAGAACCTTGTTATTTTTGAAAGGATAGCTACAAAGACCTAATTGTCTAGGATTTGAAAAATATTGATCAAAATTCTAGAAAAATGTTATTACAAATGCAGGGATATATACAAAGAATACATTTCTAACACAGCAATAACCAAAGAAGGAATGACAGGCAGTATTATCTATTAGTGCATTTGCTCTGTTAGATAGGTTCCCTCTACGTTATCTTGCAGTGTGCTTCAGTTGACTTAAATTTATATTTATTAATGTTCAATTCTGAGGCACTTATTCATAAAATTATTCTTACTAAAGACTACTAAACTGTATGGACAGTTACTGCAGAGTGAACAAAATTTGCTCTAAGGAACTAAGTTTTGAAACTTTTGCTTTATTCTGAAATCAACTTGTCTACTTAGCAACTTTTAAGACAAAGTTAGATATACTGACCTGTCTCTTGACCACTCACACTACACAGAAATCCCAAAGCTTTGTTTGAAGAAAATTTTGTTAACCAAAACATAATTTTAAGAGTTACTTCTTGTAATAAAGAGTTCTGCCGCTGTCATCACTAACTGTGTTTCATTTTGATGAAATCCCTTGCTTTCCATGTCCTCATCAATAATATATGCAGCACAACAAAGTCATTATGTCAGTCATAAATAAAAAATTGGAGTAATCACCATGTCCTTTAATGACTGAAAAATCTAGGTATACTGGATTCTTGGATTCAGTCGGCACAAAGAGTTTCTGTATGAACATAAATATATTTTTCTGATGTGATTAACTTTTTTAACTTCTCCTGCATTACATGCCTTTTTCCAAACTCTCCTTAAACCTGCCACAAATATTACTGCAAAAATATTTTTTAATGCAGGCCTAGGTATTTTGTTTTGATTAGTCAGAAAGAATTAATGTCTGCTTTTCTTCAACAACATGAAAGAGATCACTGAATTCTCTCCAATCTATGAATAATATCTGTATTCTTTGTAAGGACAGCAGCTCTGCCTCATATATGTCCAGTTCATCTGATGTGAAAGGGTTACAAGGTGAAGCTCCTTCACAATTAGAGCAGCAAGTGGATTTGGAATTTTTCATACTCTGTCTTTCTCTCCCACTCAAGCCACAATTTTTCAAACATTAAAAATATTCTTAAAATGAAATCAGTATTAATAGCTCTTCTCCATCTACATGAATTAAAAATGTGTGAAAAACTCACATTCAGCTTTTTTCTTTGAGCAAAGATATTTCAGTTGGCATAACTTCAGCTTCTGTTAGCTGTCAGACAAAAACACTAACCAAAAAGGTCACACTGAGAGGAAATTACTTCAAATACACAAAAATGCCATTTTTGTTCATGAGCATTGGAAAAAATGTGCATGAGAATGTGAACTCTATGCTATTCATGAAAATTTGGGATAGAAGCATGTTTCAATACTTATAATGTTTTCACAGAAAGGGAAAATTCTTCCTGCCTAGGTCTTAAAGGAAGATATCGAGCCTTACAGTTCGGGAGTTATGTGCATAGGTATTAAATCATAACTGTATATCAAATGTCTGTCATTATCTTGTGGCCAATCCATTACCCTTTATAGCTCTGTTTTTCAGGTGAGTAAAGAAGTAGTATGTTGCAGAAGTGTACTCAGAGCAGAATTGAAGACTCTACATGTTCACCACCACTATTGCAGTCACTCACTTGGTTACTGTCAAGCAGCAGGACCTAAAGCTGGACTTGTTTCCAAGTTTGTTTCCAAGCTGTGTGATTGGAAAATACTTTTGTCTTCTTCAAATAAAAGGAATCTTATTGCAAGAAGTCACTTAAACATCAAATTGACTTATCTTACAACATTATAAAATACATTATGAATATAGACAAATACGTTATGAATATAGACAAAAATATCTCTAAGCCCACAGGGTTTGCTGTGATTAATTTTACAAGAGTTATAGAAGGCAAAAAATACATTTTTTTTAAAAGCCCTGTTGTGGAGGGTTGACGCTGGCTGGATGCCAGGTGCCTACCAAAGCTGCTTTATCAGCTGGACAGGGGAGAGAAAATATAACAAAAGGCTTGTGTGTCGAGGTAAGGACAGGGAGAGATCACTCACCAATTACTGTCATGGGCAAAACAGACTTGACTTGGGGAAAATTAACTCAATTTATTGCAAATCAACCAGAGTAGGGTAATGAGAAATAAAACCAAATCTCAAAACACCTTCCCCCCACCCCTCCCTTCTTCACGGGCACAACTTCACTCCCAGATTCTCTATTTACCCCCCAGCAGTGCAGGGGGACAGGGAATGGGGGTTGGGGTCAGTTCATCACACGTTGTCTCTTCTGCTCCTTCCTCCTCAAAGGCAGGACTCCTCACACTCTTCCCCTGCTCCAGCGTGGGGTCCCACCCACGGGAGACAGTCCTCCATGAACTTCTCCAATGTGGGTCCTTCCCACAGGCTGCAGTTCTTCACGAACTGCTCCAGCATGGGTCCCTTCCACAGAGTGCAGTCCTTCAGGAGCACACTGCTCCAGTGTGGGTCCCCCATGGGGTCACCAGTCCTGCCAGAAAACCTGCTCCAGCACGGGCTCCTCTCTCCATGGATCTGCAGGTCCTGCCAGGAGCCTGCTCCAGCGCGGGCTTCCCACGGGGTCACAGTCTCCTGTGGGGTTCTCCACGGGCTGCAGGTGGAGATCTGCTCCCCCGTGGACCTCCCTGGGCTGCAGGGGGACAGCCTGCCTCACCATGGTCTTCCCCATGGGCTGCAGGGGAATCTCTGCTCCGGCGCCTGGAGCACCTCCTCCCCCTCCTTCTTCACTGACCTGGGGGTCTGCAGGGTTGTTGCTCTCACATGTTCTTACTCCTCTCTCTGGCTGCAGTTTCTGTGCCTGCCACAACTTTTTTCCCTGCTTAAATCTGTTCTCCCAGAGGCACTACCACTATCACTGATGGGCTCGGCCTTGGCCAGTGGCGGGTCCATCTTGGAGCCGGCTGGCATTGGCTCTGTCAGACACAGGGGAAGCTTCCAGCAGCTTCTCACAGAAGCCACCCCTGTAACCTCCCCCACTACCAAAACCTTGCCACACAAACACAATACCATCTAAGGGTACAGGGTTCAAGTCCCTGTTCGGGCGCCAAAAAGGACTGTGGTAGGTTGACCCTGGCTGGATGCCAGCTGCCCACCAAAGCTGCTCTATCACTCCCCTCCTCAGCTGGGCAGGGGGGAGAAAATATAACAAAAGTCTCATGGATCGAGATAGGGACAGTTTAATAAAGTGAAAGCAAAGGTCGCGCGTGAAAGCAAAGAAAGACAAATGATGTTATTCTCTACTTCCCATCAGCAGGCGATGTCTGGCCACTTCCTGGGAAGCAGGGCTTCAGTACGCGTAGTGGTTGCTCCGGAAGACCAAAATGCCCCCCTTCCGCTTCCCTTTACTTGGCTTTTATAGCTGAGCTGACGTCATATGGTATGGAATATCTGTTTGGTTAGTTTAGGTCAGCTGTCCTGGTTATGTCCCCTCCAAAGATCTTGCCCAGCCCCAGCCTGCTGGTGAGGGGAGTGAAAATGTTGGAGAGACAGCCTTGATGCTGTGCCAGCACTGCTCAGCAGTAGCCAAAACACTGGTGTGTTATCAACACCTTTCTAGGTACCAGTGCACAGCACTACAAGGGCTGCTATGGGGAGAATTAACTCCATCTCAGACAGACCCAATACAGGTGTATATAAAGATAGTATCCATTAACGGTTAGCCATGGAAGACTATGGTGGGTTGACTTTGCCCATCTGACAGACATCCACTCAACCGCTCTCTCATTCCCCCTCCTCAACAAAACAGAGGGATAAAATAAGATGAAAACTCATGTGTCTAGATAAAGACAGGGGGATCATTTACCAGTTGCTGTCACGGGCAAAACAGACTCAACGTGGGGAAAATTAATTTAATGTATTGCCATTTAAAAACATAGTTAGATCTTGACCAACAAAGACAAAAAACAAAAACACATTCCCCCCAGCCCCAGCTTCTTGGCAGGCTCAACTTCACTCCTTCATTCCCAACTACTCTGCTGCTTCGCCTCTGTGAAGTGGCACAGGGGGATGAGGAATGGGAGTTGCGGTCAGTGCTCTCTGCCACTCTTTCCTCCTCACACTTTTTGCAATATTTTGCACTTCAGTTCACAGTAATATGACCCACTGTTTAAGTTTTTCACAGTGTTGTATTTATCAGACCGTGTACTTCAGTTCAATTTGCAGAATAATGTTGCTCATAATAACTGAGTATCGTAATAGGAAAGAAGTGTGTGGAGACCGGTAATATGCTGACATAAATGGCTGTGATTTTCAAAGAAACCTAAAGATTTTAGGAATCTAAATTATCCTGAAATTCCGTAAGCTTGGATGACGAGTTAACTCCAATTCATTTCAAAAATCACAACACTAATCTAATATTTTCTTGCTCCAGGAAAAGCAATTTTATCCTTGGAGAGGAAAAAATACCAGAGCCTTCCTAAGTCTAATTTAAGATTCTTCAATGAAATAGAAATGAAGGGGACTTAATCTTCTGAAAACTGACCTCTTAGGTATTCTGTGCATTAAATCTATCTGTGCATTTCATTCCTACCTTGTGGGAGATTAAATAATTCTTAGAACTGAAGGCTGCTAAGAGGCTTGTTTTTCAGGATGTAGCTACCAGTCCCACCACAGGTCTCCTTTGAACATAAAAGGCATCCAGTTACTCACTGGTTAAAATCAATACAAGTGAATTTTCACCTGTTCTAAAGATAATTATTGCTAACATTTACATTTTTCATCCGAGACATATCTAGTCAGACATAGTCAAAGGTATTTCAAGATTCATATCCTCTTTCTTCCATGAACCTCCTCTTTCAATTTTTGTTTTGCTTTCATTCCCCCCCACCCCCTCAAAGTGTTTATTCTTACTGGTGGGTCAGGTCTAAATATAAAATACAATAAAACTTTTTTTTGGAAACAGAGAACCTTTAAGTGAGATGAGTTCTCCTCACCTTCATACCTTATTAAGAATATCCACCCATGAGAAACAACTGTAAAATGCTACCTTTCTGAATAAGAAGTATTTATAGATTGCTTTCTGGAAAAAACAGATAGTGGACAAAGCACAGTGAAGTGGAAAACCAGTTCCAATATGTGTCTCAAATAATGTATTTTTATTGGTAGTAAATCTTCCTTTTCTTCTATGCTTTGCAGTAAATAAAGTATGTAGATAAACCCTGAATAAATTGCAGAATACTTTGGAAAAGGAATTCTGCTGTTTTTCTAACAGTTATCATCCTTGGCATAAATAATATCATAGACCTGTGCTAGTCTTTATATTGACTCTTAAAAAAATTCCAAGCAATTTATAAGCATTGATTCTCATCCTCTGAGTGAGCACATTTAGATTTTTTAAAATGCAATCGTTGTGAACAAGATAATTTAGGAAATTGAAGTAGGAAAAGCAAGGGTAGTAGAGGGAAGGATGAGAAGTAGTACCACAAATGAAATGTCTTAATACACACTTCAGCTGTATCAGTATTTTCTAGACACTTGCCTTATATTTGAGAATAAGGAAGAAGAGATCTGTATACGTATGTTTCAATATCTATTTTTTTAAATTTTAATATCAGAACTGCATTAAAATGTTGACAATTCTGCCAATCTGTTGGAAGATCTATGAAAAAAAACCCATGAAAATCTAAGGAAAAGGAATATGACTGGCTATGTTTAATGTATTGGGCTACTAAAAAAAAAGAGTATAATATAGTTAGAAATTGGTGCATTGTAATTAATGCCTACATGAATAAAGAACAAATGCCAACGAAATGAGCTTACTGGATGAATTACTTTGCCAGTGTACTCCGTAATAGGGATGGAAGATGAAATGAAACTATAAGCTGAAAATGTTAGCCATGGATATTACTTGTTCCAAATATCACAGCTAATTCTAGTAGAGTCATATTCGACAGGATTAATGTCTGTAACCCACTGTATTTGATTGTGTAAAGTCATGGAACTGTTAAATAACTAGTCTGGTAGTCAAAACTTGTGGTTTATATTTAACATAATTTGGTTCTTTTTTTCTCCTTTTTTTTTCTCTTTTTTTTTTTTTCCCCAGTAAGACTTCTGTTAGCATACACTATTATTCTTGACTAGCAATTTCATCTCCGGGAGTAAGCAGGATTGCCATCAGCAAGTAATAAACAATATTAGAGAGATGTGTGTTCATCATCCATTGTAATAAAACTGTTAATTTTGTTATGAAGTGGGGAAAAAGCTAGTGGCATTCTGAAGCCCAGAGTCTTATTAAACTGATCATTTTGCATTTGATGTCTGATGCTTTTTGACTGAATCCCTTTACAGAGACAGTTTCCAGGGACATTTTGTTCAGCTGAGTGTAACTGTAATAATGGTTTGAGGAGTAGAAGGTGTAAAAATAAATTTGGCAACAGAAAAGGGACAATACTTTAGAAATCTATCAACTTCTTAATTTATCATCTCTTAATTGCTTAAAACTAGGTCTCCATAAGCATTCATAGAAAGGATCTGAAAAGCAGTCTACAAACCTTTAAGAAAATTTTGGTTTTCCTCCCACTGAGCTCCTTCTTCCAAACTGGTTTTGTCTTCTCAGCAAATAAATTGAAACACCAAGTAACTTCTATGTACCAGCTGAAACTGACAGGGTGATATATTACAGTGTTTAATTTCTAAAAAAGCAATACAGTTTATGTTGTGTATGTAAGAATTTCTTCACCCAGTGTTTTTTTTAAACTTGTTGTGCAGATTTCAAATTCATTTGCCATGAAGAAATAATCTCAGAGTTATCATGTGCCTAAAATTTTGGTGTTTATAAATAGATGGAAAGAGGAAAGAGCTACTAGGGGTAAGTCTTTCCTAGTCAATTAACATTTCCTGGGACTATTTTATGGCACAGAGATAAACTAGCATGAAATAACCTGTGTTTGTGCTATTAAACATCGGCCAAATGGAGAGTCTACTCTTGCTTGTGCTAATTTCTGGGTTTGGGTGTTATTTTTGAGATGTTAATTGGTCCAGGACAATAAGAAACTCCAGGAACAGACTGAGAAATTTCAGTACTTGGGGATGTCTTTGGTACTGGTTATGTGGTTTTTTTACTGCTATGTCTCCTCCTAGTCCACAAGATACCAGGAAATTCAACCATAAGCCATATAGCCATGAAAAGTCACATTTGTTTTACTTGACCACTTAGGGAACTGTTCTCTTTATTTTAAATTTGAAACGAGTTATGTTTCAAATTAGATAAATTAAAAAAAATTACACCAAATATCTAATTCATGTGTCTAAGACATTACCATGAGGTAACTACAGAACTTTCTGTAATCATAAAAAAGATATAAATACATGAAGCTTGTCTAATTTTTTCATGACATTGTATTCCTTAAATTTATTCTTGAGCTAAGTGTCCCTCCTTTTATTCTTTGCAGTTATTGGGCCATGCGGACGCACACTCCTTTTGTTTGACTGAGCTACAGCTACAGGATAGCAAAACAAACTGAAGAGAGGAGAGGAAAAAGAAGAGGAGAAGGAAGAAAAGAAGAACCTAAGAATAAATTTTGGAAAGTATTTAATGTTCTGGATGAAAACTAGGAGGTATGTAATAATACAATATGGAAGCAGAGTAGACCATACAGAATGCCAATGACAGTGTTCAAAAGGGAGTACAATAGATGGAAAAGGATGGAGCATAAACTGGTGTGACCGATTAGAGAATGCGTGCCATGGAAGAAGGCTCTGAGAAGACAGGCAAGGGTGATGTGCTCATGAAGCTCAGAAGAGCTGTCTTAAAGGATGCTGAACTTAACACAAAAGGGCCCCGAGGGTGGCTTGTGGTTTAGATAAATGGCTATATTTGTTGAGTGGGTCAATTGGTTGTGTAAAGGTTCTTCCCTACAATAATCACTAGATAACATTATCATCCTAAGCCAGCCAGACCTAGCATGGGAACAGTGTGTATGTGTCTCAGCCCAACATAGAATTTAAAAATCAAACAGCCAATAAAATGAACTTTGAAGAGAGCAGTGGGCTTGAGCTGACTTCAACCTACATATTCCTTCCTAGTGACATTCAACATCAAGATAGCAAGCATATCAAGACTGGTAAAGTGAATTACATTTGTGTTGTGATCCAGGTGTATATTGCAATTGCTATACTGTGCTTGTGTTGTCATTTCAGTACATTGCTGTATTACTCTGCTAAATCAAAATCCTGTGTAATGTCAAACACTTCCAGATAAGTAAATTTGGCATTAAACATTAAATGTTCCTCATGTAGAATATCTAAAAGAACCTGCTCAGAGAGCTTTGGACTCACAACTGGAAGGAAAGGTAAGAGAAGGTGCTTGTAAGCAAACAGAATAATTAATATCTGAGTATTCTGAATAACAAAAAGATGTCAATTTAGATAAAAATACAGATAAGAAAAGATAATTTATCAATCTTAATTTCCATATTATGTTTACTTTTTTGTAATTTTATTTGTCTTGGTTTCATATTTGTTTTATAACTATGAATAACTGAAGAGGGAGATTTCAGAATAGAAAACCTCTTGTTATTAATTACAAAAGATGTATAAAGGTAAGTATTCCCCAAACACATGCCTCATTACCCAATGTACCATCCCATTAACCTAAACTCAGAAAAGCTCATGAGGCATTTAACAAACTACAGTATTTTGTCTTTGGGCCATAAACAACTTAAATAGATGAATGTTAATATTTTATTAAAATTTTCCAGATGGATATCCTGCATTGCCATAAATATTGAGGAAAAGGAAGGATGTAATATTAGTTCAGCGAAAAAATAGTGTTTGCAAGTTCACAACTTCAGCCTCATTTTTTTAATCCTATTCTTTTGTATACTCAGAGAACTGACTCATTGACTATGAGCAATTTTACATACATAAATATCAGCTTAACCATCTCTGTATACCCACCCTCTCCACTTGAAATGAGAATATGCACCCAATAAGCTCCTCAGGTCAAAGTGTGGATGTATCATTTGCACATATGTAAGTAGAGGCCCCAGGGTGAAAAATCAGACCATTACTGGCAGCTTCTTTGTCTCTTCAGTAGCCAATTATACTGAGACTGTACATGACACTCTGTTTGTAGATCTATTTAGTACAAATTCATGATACAGATTTTAATGACTATAATAACAACTGCAAATAGAAAGAATATGTAACAAGGACCCAGGATATAAACAACCTTATTGTTGAGAAAATCAACAACTTGAATTTCAGCAAGATTCAAACGGGAAGGAAGTGCAGCTCATAAAAAATGAATTAAGTGCCTTATTGTCTTACATGACTGAACAAACATGCCAGCCATTTAGCAAATACAATACTGTCAGGATATAAGGGCAATTACAATGCCAGTTGTCTGTTACCAGGAGCTCTTGAATGACCTTAAAAAGCATAAAAATAATGTTAATAGTAACTACATATTTTATGTCACCTTGTGAATGTCCAAGTTATATAGTATTTTTTAATTATGGATTTATATTTCAGGTTAGGATGTGCACATAGGCTTTTGGCATTTCCTCCCATTTCCATCGCTCCTGGTGGACAGACTAATTTGAATGGCCAGGCTGACAGTGGGACCAGACAAGGAAAGGCTCCTATGTCACCTCGTGGAAAAATAACAACTTGGATCATCTGGGGAGAAGAGTGGGAGCTAAAGGAACTACACAACATGTGATTCACAAAGAAGGTTACAGGAATTTCTAGCTCTCTTGATTCAATAGCTGGAGAGGGGAGAGAGAGAAAACATTTTCTAACCACACAGCTCTCCATCCTGTGCTTCACCACACAACCACCTTTTAAACAGAATGAAATGCTACTCTAGGTGCAATCACAGCAACATACTTTAGAAGATCTAGTTTTTAAAACTTATTACACATATTTAGAAATGAACAATAGCCACTTACAGCTCTGGAACAACTATTTTTTCTCTAACAATTACTCAGTAATTCCATTTCAGAGAAAGAAATTTCTTACAAATGATGCACTGGAACAGAGTAGAAGTACTTAACCTTTGTTTTATCTGTGAATTTTTTTATTGCCATCACTTAAACTTTGAATTGTTAAAAACATGCACAATTTTAAGCAAAATGCCTTTTACTGTGTTTCTACTTAACCTGTTATTCAGGATTCCTAGCCAATTGTTCGCTGACCCTCTAGTATTGCTGATCTTTCTACTTTCATCTGTTCAGTAAGGAAAAAAAAAAATAAAAGAAAATTTTATGCAAATAAAAAGAAAATAGCCTAGCTAAATTCAATGTTATCTACTCAGAGTAGCTACAGGAAGACAGTAATGCTCTGGTTTCTCTTAGTTTTGGTCAATTTGTTACACTTTCCTGGTATGAAGAAACTTGTTAATTTTTTGAATTATTAGATAATTGTAAATAAACCAATGAAATGTTTTTTACCAGGTGAAATTAAACAGAAAAATGTCTTATTTTGTGGTTACATAAGATATATTTTAAAAATGTGTGTAGAACATAAAAAACTTGAGTATGGCTATATCGCAGTGGAGAAGCATAGATTGTATTTTTTGCACATATATATTCTCCACCTTCAAGAATTTGTGATGAGGTACTTCTGGAGCCAGACTTAGATGCAAATTACTGTGGTTTACATCTTCTAATAGATATTTTCCCTATTAATTTGTCTAATGGCTTTCTGAAGGCATTAATATTATTGGCATCCACAACATCCTGTGGCAATGAACTCCCCAATTTAATTATGTATTTTGTAAACTCCTTTTTTGTTTTTAACCATCTGCCCGCTCATTTTATTTGATGCCCCCAGCTGTTATAGTATGAGAGATAAATAGCTGTAACTCGTTGACTTTCTCTGTACCATTCATCATTTTACTTACCTCTACCACATCCCATGTCAGTCATCTTTTCCAGGCTGAAAAATCTTAATGTATTTTAACTTTCTATATAAGCTCTTCCCAAATTCTGGCATTTTTCCCATCTGCATGCCTTTTGTAGATTATTTTTTTTCTTTTTCAAAAAAAGGAAAGCAGAAATGAATCGTATTCTGTTGTGATATCAGCTACATAAGGCTAACACAGATTTTCCTGCTGCAGCTAAGTTTTCTCTATAGGTACACTGAAAGTTGTAACTTCCAAGCTGTAAAGTGTTTTACTTGAGAGATGTCCTAAGAATGCTGATTTCAGTCCAGCAAAGCAGTTAAACGAGGGCTTACCTTTCCTTTGACTTCAACTTCAAGCTAAACACATATTCAAAATTTTTATAGGTCATGAAGTACTTAGCATTTGTCAGACAGTATATAGGAAACATTACTTTCCTTACAGTTGGATCTTAGAAAAGCTCTCAAAGCTTTTTCCAGGAGGCCAGAACAAAGAAAGGAAAACAAAAATAGATAATTTAGCAAATGAAAGTTTGTTGCTAAGATAGTTCCAGTGTTAATAACATCTAGATAATGAGCCTTGTGAAGCTTGGGACTGCAGAATATAGCTAATGGACATCTCAAAAAAAAAAAAAAAATTAACGGCCACTTTTGAGTCCTCAAATATGTGGGTCTTTTTTATGTGGGTATCTTTTATTAGGATCAGAGACTTGAAAGGGTTATTGTGAGCATTATACAATTATTTATCCTTAGTGCATACAGTGATGAGCTGCGACTAACTTGTTAGGTAAACCAGCAGCATGCTTGCCACCCTCCATACAGTTTCTCACTAAATCTCTGCCATCAAGACTGTCACCCAGATAGGGAAATGTTGACTTATATTGCACCTTGTTATGGGCCAAATCTCCACCTTACTGTGTTGTTATCTTCCCCTTTCTGCTTTCTTTCCGATGGCTTTTTAATCTTATCATATCAGCGCTTCTTTTTCTCTGGATCTTTGACGATTTTACTTTATTTTCAACTGTTACAAATTAGTATCAGCCCAGCAGTCTGGCCTTTCTTTGTTCCTACTTTCTGAGCTAGCAAGGCTTCAGATCCCATGTGCTCCCTTGTGGACAGACCAAAATTATATCAATAATTATGGATCCTCATTCACTTCTTGTGGTACAATTGGGACCTGAATCATAGCTTGACAAGACTTTATCTGGACTGTGGGATTGGGCGCACACAGCCCCAGAGCCCCAGCACGCTGATTCATTGAGGCAGGATGCAGAGCATCCTCTGAATGCTGCAGCAGCTGCTGCTCCGGGCAGTCAGGACACAGGGACTTGGCAAGACACGTCGGAGGAGTACGTGTCAATACCCTGTGGTCATGTTAGGATATTGTGCATAAGTGGTTCTGCGGTAAGTGCTGAGGAAATGCTCACAACCCAAAGATAATCGGACACAGTCGTTTACCCCTAATGAAAGGCTTGAATTCTTTTACGAGGTAGGAGACTAAATCAGGTCAGTTTTCTTCACAAAAAAATCTGGACTTCTTAGGTGCATTCCAGAGTGAACATACCAAAACAGCATTAGGACTAGAGCTGTTTCACTATCTCAGGGGAACAACAGGGCTTGGGAGTGCTATGAGTACCTGGTTTTGAAGCCACATTCCTAGTCTGTTCTTAGATGTGCATATGCAAAAATGTTATTCAGACAACACACACACTGTTTTATGCAAACCTGGAGCACTATGTGTCTTAAAATCTATTTTGCATGAATGTAGTTATATTTTAGTGCAATTATTATTTATTTAAATATATGCACATATATTTTTCAGTGTGTTTCAGATGCCTAGGATTGCAATTTTGCCTAGTGTCTGATTTAAAACCAAAATGAAATACAGTATTCCAGAAATAAAATGAAAATGCAAGCAGATTTTTTGGCTTGCACAAATGGTCTTTTCATATTCTTTTGTACACTTCATTCTCAATTTTAACTTTGAACATCTTTGATTATTGAGGTTAAAGTAGACCATTTTATGATTTAAGTGCAGTTAGTTGAATAATACAATATTAAGTACTTCAAGAGCTTTACAATACAGAAGCTTATCACAGTTAGAATAATTGAAAGATTAAGGTGCGGTCATTAATGACAATTCCCTGTGATTATATGTGAGGTTGTTTGAAGGACGATGCTGAATACCAGGAAGATGAAACTTTTCATATACATCTGAGGGTAAAGAAATAACACTGTTTTGTATTCAACCTCTTAACTCATCAGATAAGCAGTACAAATTTTTGGCCAATACTTGGGTTTCTTGTAAAGTTAATTACATGTTAAGTTTGAAAAAATGTCTTATAAACATTTCTGCCATTTGTGTTTATTCTATCATGAGAATTTAGAGCTTCAGTGCAAAACCAGTAGGATTTAAAAAATATCTGAGGAAGGCAGAAAATTACACAGGGTGGTATATCTTGGTGGATGTGCACCCAGCCTCAGTGCACAGCCATGTTTTCGGAGCTATGCAAGCCACAGGAAAGCATGCTCTGCTTCTTGGCATGGTGCATGCAGGGTATTTTGGCCATCCTGGGGTGGCACGACCAATTGTCATGACAAGGGAGCACTGTGCCCACCAGCTTTATGGCAAGTAGTGTCTGCCCCACAGGGCTAGGACGAAACTCAAGAGGTCACACAGGCTATCTGCAAGTCTGAAGGCAAGAAAAACAATTCTTATGTTAAATACAAACAAAGTTTGTTTTTCAAAATTCCAGTGGTGGAGGTTCCCCAGCCTCTCAGTCAGCCTATTACTGTATTTCTCCTATCCCATCTTTTAGGAAATTTGGATACTCAGAACAACTTAATCATCTGGTTTGGTTTTCAACTAACTGTTATTACATGGCTAATTTTTTTCAGGTGATAGAAAAAAGTTCACTTGATTTTCTTTTGGGTCAGCATATGAAGACCAGAAATTAAAACTGACTAGTGAAAGAAAAAAAAAAAGTGTTCATTTAACAAATCTCCACATACAGCACTGTGTGTGCTTTTTGCTACCAAATATTGAATAAAATTGTTGTATGCAAAACAGAAGCACATGGTCTTCATATAAAATGATGGTGCCACTACTCTGTAGCTTAGCAATGAAAGACACAACACAGTCAGAAACTGACCAGGCCAAAAGTTTCATTGTTCCTACTAATCTATGAAAATCCATCAAGAAGTTTTATAATAGTCCCAGTGAAGATTACAGAGTACAGTTATAGTTTTAGCTTTCAGACTTCAAGAGCAATCTATCAATGTCTTTCACAGTTAGTCTTCCAGAATGCTGAAAAGACATTTCATATTCACACATGTTCCTATACCAGCTCACTAATTTTCTACCCAACCATTCTGAGAGCAGGTTCAAATATACACTTTGACCTTTAAATACACTCATACAGATTATTAACAATACTGCCTTTAAACAAGTTCCATGCAGAGCAAAATATAGCTTTTCAGGTTCAGAACTAGATTTGTCACATCTAAGCTCAGAATTATATTTTACCATACAGCCCATGGTGGAAACAGTCAAATTATTGTACCTTATTTGTGTGCAAAATACAGAAATGTTCTTTGTTCTTATTAGTAGAGTAATATAGTAGACAGCAATAAGTGAAACATAATATAGAAGTGTTGTGTGTCATCTTCTGCCAGTCTTTCTCTGGGTGACCTGAACAATATTTTTTTTCTTCCTATGCTTCAGTTTATCTGGCTGCAAAGTCAAGATTAAAATGTAAAATGCTTTAATTAATCAGATAAAAATCTACATATTAAAAACTAAAGCAAGCTCCAGTATAAGACATAGGTACCTACAAGTTAGGACTAGAGAGAATTTAATGATTGGTTTCTTCTGACTTTACTGGAGCCTAGGTGGAGCTTAGGCAGAGCTTAAACAGGAGCAGCACTGCACACAGGTAGAAGAAGAAACCTAGCCCTACAAAGAAATTTTCTATTCAAAGTGTTGACACATTAGGGAGTGGTTGGGAAGGTTCGAGATCACAGTTTTAGACTGACACACCTCATATCCCAGACTTGTGCATTAGAATCTAGCTTGCTCTTTTGGAAATAGTCTTAAATACTATTTATTTATATTGTGGTTCCATATATTCTTTAAAAGCAGGGCCTTCATTTTCTTAAACTATCTTCTGAAGGATGTGATATGATATGATAGCATATGATTATGAATTACACTTCATTGGCAATTGCACATTTGTTTCAAGGTTAGAATGTTTAAAAGTTAACTTCTATTCTTGGTCAAATTTTACTATCTCCGTCTGAAGAAGGATAAACATACACTTGACTTTACAAATATAATGTAGCTTTGTGAAATAGAAACCATAAGATACTTACTAAAAAAAGTGTCCCTTTAACTTAGCATTTCACCTAATAAATTCAGCTGCAGGTATTCTTCCTTTCTATGCATCATATTAGAGACACTAAATAAGAGTTGTGTCACATTAAAGATCTCTGTATATAAGTAACGGGGCATGAGTTTTTTCAGAAAGAAATCTCCTTCAACTCTTCAATTTATGCAGCAGAATGCGCTAGCAAGATACACAGCCCATAAAACCAGGAAGACTTTAATATTGTTTTCTCACTGCAACATCAAGCCATATTTCCATATTCACTGTTGGTATTTGAAACTCATCACTGGAATGAAAAGTCAGACTGCCTTTTACAGAGGCAAAAATTACAGGTGTTACACGTGAAGTACTAAATAAATGAATTTATTGTTCTGTTTAAAAAATATGAGGGTGGTCCTATATCGATCACATATTATTTTGAAGGTCACCTACAATAACAAGAGAAAAGTTTTCCCAACATACCATATTTGATTTTTCCCTAGACATACTGCAAGGCATTCAGTACATAATATATATCCAGGTCAATCTTATTAAGTTTAAGAAAACTAACCATGTAGGACAACAGCAGGCAGAATTAAGGTCAGCATTTGAAATGATGCATATCTTTAATTACCAGCTTATAAAATATTGATCCTTACATAGAAGAAGACAGACGAGGTTATTCTACTTCACAAGGTTTACCTCCCTCCCAAGCCAGCAGAAACTGGAAAGTTTTCAAGATTCCCAAAATTAGAGAAACCTGATGGCCTGAGAGGCAGCTAAAGTCCTTCCAGAAGTCCCTTCAACACCTGGTGCTACAGCAGAATCCACAGATTCAGTTGAGGTGCAAAGGCTCCTCTATCACATTTGGGGAGAAGGAGCAAAAAAATCAGTGTACTAACTAACAAGCCACCCATACTGATTGTCTAAAAATTCTGAGCGCAAGGGAAGGGGTTTTGGTCATGTGAGTACCAAAAAACAAGCTGCCAAAGCAAGGTTCATGCAAGTACATCCCTCCTTTTGAATCCTGTGTTAATTTCTCATCCCTTTTTAAAATGGCAGGTTAAGAGGGCAAATGCTGACAAGGGCACTCAATAAGTTCCATACATGTCAAGAAAAACACTTAGCTGGAAAAACCTAATCAGTACCTGAATGCTGCCTAAAAAATGGTCTGAGGCAAACGTAAAGTCTTTTCAAGGTGGCTTAAATGTTGTTCACAAAAGATTACAATTATCAAAGTATTATACTTAGCACAGAAGAAAATAGGCTTTCAGGAAGGACCTAGCAAGTTGTCACCTTGAGGAAGTTCAGCACAAGCTTTCTGATTAATATATCTGTAATGCAGCCAATGTACAGGCCTTTGATAAATCTGATTATTACTGTATCAAATAAATGGCTCATTTATCAGCCCTTGTGTAGCTTGGCTGTGTTCACATGCATGCCCATGGAAGATAATCACACAGAGCTTGCAACAAAACAAATTGGTTTGTTCTAGCTGGTGCAGTAATTAGGAGAAACTGGGGGGAGGGAGATCAAAGGTTCACAGTGCAAGAAATAGTGAGTGCTCCAAATTGTCCTGGCTGAAGAGTATTGTTCAAGTTAATTGCTTGCAATAAAGCAAAACTTCATTTCTTGACAAGCATTCAGAAAAAGCTAAAATATAAAAGCATGACTAATGTACTGGGTGATTACCAAAATTAGAAGTAAACATTTGAATTTTTAAGATAGGCATTTATAGGCATTTTGTACTGATGTCCATCACATAACAAATCTCCCTGAGCAAGACTGTAGTATTAGCAAACATTTGAGTATTTCTGTACAAAGAAATGCCATAATATGACTTTCTAATTGCTCTGCTGCACACACATTGTGTATTGTGTTTCCACACTAGTTTCCGGTTGTCTTTATCCATGCACTGTAAATAGCTAAGCACCATAAAAGCTAAATGAAGCATGAAAATTCAGCAAAAGCAAAATGAGAGAAGATGAAACAAGACCTCCACGACACAGCAGCAAAATCAAATGGGATGTCAAATGACTGGGGACTGGGTGTCAGTAGTCACCCTCCCTGGTTTCCACTTAAAACCTCTTCCCATGCCTTGATTGAGGCTGATACCCCATTTCCACTATCTACAATCACTTTTTAAAGTTTTGATTGTATTAAACCATTTGCTCTGCCTGCAAGGAGATTTCTGAGAGTCCCTAAGCCACTCCTTCTCTAGGAGAATCTTGCTTTTGTAGTATCCAGTGCACATTCTTCCTTACTTTTCATTCTAGTGAAATATTTTGTCAAATTGTGTTCATTCAACCAGATGGCTCAAATCCCTCTGACAATAACCCATTCAATTTGTTATTTATTACTGCACATCTGCAAAAGTTACCAGCAAAAAAACTGGAGCTGTGTTCAACTATATGCTAGCTTTTGTGTGCTCCCACAATAAAGAGAAACTAATCCTTGCCCAGAGAAGCAGCAAGTGGCAAAATATTTTGCTTCTCCTGTACACTCTGTCTTCTTTCCCTCCCCACCACTGAACTCAGAACATTATACTGACTATTGGTTTTCTTCCTGACATTTAAGAAAAAAAGATATTATTATTATCCTCCTCATACTCACTATTGATATTTCATTGATTCTTTCTACTGATTTTTGTGACTGATATACATTGTCATCTAATAACCACTTTCATACACTTATTTTTTAAAATGATGATCCATAGAAGGTTTCACTTCTGAACAGGATAGCTTCCTGACCAGTGTAACATTTTTCTTCATGGAATCCTCTTTTTGAGTATCTGATTGATATCTTGAACTTCTTCCACTTTCTGTTAATGTTTTTTACTGCCTTGACAGTATTCTGATAAAAGATTTCATTATACATAAAGTTTTTTTTAAAAAATAAATAATGCATTTTAGATCATATTCTTTGTGCGCAACATACCTAAAATTTCAATAATCATTGAAATCTGGAAGACAATTGGGAAATTCAGTAGTTACCAGTTGACAGGTGGTCTATTTGTCTCTCTTTCTCTAATAGTAAAAAAAGGTTGGAGATTAACAGAGCCTTAACTGTTGTAATGCAGTGTGATGCAATGATGTGATTCAATTCAAAGATCCAGAACAAACATCCTGAGTTTATCCAGCCCATCTTCTGACCCAAAGCAAATAACTCCTAGTGAAACTGTTGGTAAATTCCCCACCCTGGAGTAGCCACTTTTCTCCTCCAGAAAACTGCTAATGGTTCTCAAATCCATAGTTTGGGCAGATTCACCTCCCTGCTAGGGCATGATTTCACCCAGCCCAGAAGCCGCTATTACAGCTATAATAAAGAAGTAAGGGAATCCACTGCTGAAGTGCTGTGTTCCTTTGTGTTAATGTCAGCAATAACAAAAGTGACTTGGCAGTGTAATCCTCTTTGATGTTGATGCAGCAGAAAGATATGACTGAATGAGACCCTTGAATTATTTTGAGGTTCCTCTGCAAATATTCTCCTTCTCCAGCTTTGGTCAGGTCCCCATTTCCTGTTGCCTCATAGTATCACTTGGGCAAGGGAACTATCCACATCAGACAAATTTGATGCTCTCCTTGGATTCTTTCTCTGCCCAATGAAAGGATTAATTCATATGATTAATTAATGCATTATTCCTCCCCATAATGACTCAAATCCCATGCTTTTCACACATAATGAGTGACCAGCACCTTCACAGTAAACCTGTCCAGTCCTGGGATGATGACTATGTGTGCAGAAAGCCTGTAATGTATAGTGAGTGATGTGTGGGCTGCTGCAGTCCCTTCTTCTCACAGTTGGCTTTTTCCCAGACAGAAAGACTGCTCACCACCTTCCAAAGACAGTTTTAGATGGAGGTTCTGTAGTCAGAGAGACTACAGGTAAGGAAGATCTATTTTCCTTGTAACACTAAGGCGGCAGCTTTTTGCTTTTGGGCACTTTTACTGGATAAAGAAGAGATACAGCATCCCAAGGTGAGTTAGCACTGTGTTATAACAAAGAGATCTATGCCCCTTCTCTGATCGCTTCACTCTCCTTCTGTTTCGGTTTCTCCTGCCATCTGTTGTCTGTAAATTTCTGAAACATGTTCCTCTCTTTCAGAACTTAAAATGAAAGGAGTAAAGACATGAGGGATCCCAGAAATTATCCCCAAATGGAAAAGAAAACTGTCCATCAGATTGACAGAAGCTTGCAAAATAAACAGAAAGTCTTAGCTGTTCCTTAAAGAAAGGTGAACAATGTAGGAGAAATGTTTGTTTAGATGCTATGCTAGTACCTTCCTTTATGACAAGAGGAGATTTAAAACAACATATCACATGTCACCACAGCAAACAGTAAGCACACGTATAGTTGCATTCAGAAACACCTGTGCATGTCAGTGCTGCACCTTCTGACAGGTATCTATTATGCATAACGCAAAGGCAGTGAGATATCACGGTATCAACACAGGCAAGCAAATACAGAGCACCAAGTTTTTAGGATGAATAAATAATGTGACTTGAAACTTGTGAAATCTAATAGCCAATAAGCAATGTGGAAGAGCTGACAAGCACAAGATAAAAAACAGCTTGTTGTTTTGAATATGACTATGTAGAAATAATCTTCTACTGTTTGCCTGAATTTTCCTCTCACTGACCTACACATTTCTGGAAATCATTGTGTGGTTAAATATTTAACTTTACAGGCACTTTAGCAATGTTGGAAAATGAAGACAAATTACAAGCACTGGCAGCTATTTCGTCCATTCATGGGGCCTGTAATGGAGAATGTTCCTGCATTAATTGCATATGCATGAATACCAAACAGCAGTCAGCCCCATGCACACTAGATGTTCTCTATGCATATTGCCAACATTAAGTAAATAACATATCCATGGGATAAAATCTCTTTTAGGCAATACTAATCACCAACTGTGTATATGCAGGTACCCAAAACCCTGTGCACTAATAGGTATACACAGCATGTTGTCATGTATGGAATAATAAAGACATAAAAGCTACTTTGGTCAGCTTTTATTTGGTATTTTGTTACTTCTTTTTCTAAACTACTCTGAAAGGAATCAAGGATTCATGCTCTGAATTCTTTGGAAAGCCATATAAGCCAGCATTTTCATTTTTTTCTGCAGTGTGCTGTCTCTTTCTCCACCCCCCCTCCCAAAAAACACAAGATACAGCTAACTAACTGGTGCCACAGATTGTCCTGCCTTACTCCTTTAGGTTAGGATAGTATAGATCTTTTTTTTGTTTGTTTCTTTTTCATTTATTTGGTTGGTGGTGGTTTTTTTTTTTGGACAGTCATTATACAACAAGACAAGGAATACTAACCTTTGAAATGAGTTCAATAAGTATTTGAGCAATAAAAAGATTACATTTTCCTTCACTTCACAATTTATGCACTGTTTGGGGCTTATTGCCTCTGTGCAGGCTCAAACTGATCAGAAGGTTTATAAACTTCACCAATAATTACCCATGGTATTGTGCAAAGCTGTGATTTTTTTAAATTGCTTTCATACACAGTCTGTAAAAATCCTGTTATGTTACTAGAATTAAGTGGCAAAATAAAGACCCTATAATCTGGGGGCAGTTTTCAGCTTCCAGCTTAACCAGCTTAAGGTGGGTTTAATTTGTAGGCAGATTATCTATCTATCTATCTATCTATCTATCTATCTATCTATCTATTTATTTTGACTGCAGAGTTATACAGATTTTCACTGAAGTCTGTAGCTACTCTCCTCTCGAACATATCAACAACTTGGGAAAATTGGCAAGCTCTCTAATGTGACCTGAATGATAAAATAACTATCTTATCTTATGGTCTGGAGAAACTTGTAGCAATCTGTAACGTTTGGAGTGGAGTGTAGGTTTCAGAAGGATAGTTTGATTAAGTCAGTTAGAGTCAATAAGCAGTGGTTTAAAACCAGTAGTAGTTAGCATCTGTACATACAGCTATCATAACAAAATACCCATTTTGTTTAAAAGCACAGATTATTTTCATGCTAATACCTGGCAAAATGAACATGAAATGCACGTGGTGTTTCATGCATTGCTGCAGTAGTCACTGTCTCCGTTATAAAACATTGTTCATCTTAAATGCTAAAGATAAACATGCTTTAGCAGTATTTCATAATGGACAAGATAGATCTGAGATGGCAGGCAGCAATGATTTCACAGATTAAATTTCACTTAGATATCAGCTGACAGTTTCTTTTTCCTTTGCTCATTTTTTCCAAAAGAAAATTACTTTTTAATTATATTTTATTTAGTTATTTCTAATGGAAAATAAAACCAGTTTCTGCACAGGCTTAGCTATGCACTATAATTCCAAAATAAATGTTTAGAAAATAAATTATTTCTTTTTTTCTTATTATATTAAAAGCTATAAAGGGATAGCTCTTTGATCTTCAAAGTATCTCACTTCAAAATAACTCTGTAAATTATATCTCTTGTTCTGCTAAAATTCACTTCCATGTAATTATTTTTTTTCACAGGAACTGTTTGTAGGTCCCTGACACTGCACTGCATGTGATGCATTGTGAAACTGATTTTACATATTTCTTACATTTTGTAACTTTCCATCCAGTGTTAATGAATGCGTTCTAAAAGAGTCTAAGTAATTAAGGAGTGTAAGTGCATGTTCAAAGGCGGCGAAGGTTCAGAGCTATTTATTAAGGGATAAGTCTACAAAAGAACGAAGGAAGGCACAGAATGAAGTGTCTAAATAAAACCACAACAGGTCACTGATCTCTTAAAACTTTTTATTTGGCTGCGAACTAACTGTAGTCTCTTTCTGGTAGTGGGCTAGTATGGGAGTAACGTTAGTCTTCATGACAGAGACAAAGACCGGATGGCAGACTGGAGGGTTTTAAAGGGCATTTTTGATAGATTAACCACACAAGAAGATTGAGATATGTGAACTTCAGTGGCTGGCAAAATGCCATTCCCAGGTTTTTTTTAAAAAAGCCTAAAGAAAACTGGTTCCCAGTAGTTAGGAAGAAGGAGGTTCAGACTTCAGCCTCAGCTCTACTGGAACCTTGGGCAGCAGCACAGGACTTCCCTGTTAGAGCTAGTCCAAACAGTGGCATGATTAAATGGTGAGAGAAGTTGGGCTATACATACGCCTTTCTCCTTATCTAGTTTGTAATACCGGCAAGCTAAATTTTACTTCTCTCTCACTTCTTTTGCCTTTGGGCTCAACAAAAAGATGTTGACCCTCAGCTTTCATGTGCTGAGTTTTTTATAGGTAACTTAAAAAACTGGTTTCAAGCTAAAACTCCACTAGGGTCAGGATTCTTACACGCAGGTTCATCAACAAGTTGCATTATGATTTACCAGCCCAGACCCACCTGCTTTCCACAAGAGCTGAGATCCTCAGTGTTGTTACCATGCAGACACACCAACTAAGAATAAGCACAAAAGAAAGAGCAGAAAATGTGCTGTACATTTACATACCACTGAAGTTACAATTACTCGCTTAAGCTGCTTTTAGAAAAGTAAACTGAATTCTGATATCATCTCTAAGACTGATGACATTATCTAAGCATCTATATAAGAGTTTGCTAACTATATTCTTTCTTTACCTGAAGGTATTGATTTCACAACTGTATTGTGCCTATATTTAAATTTTTCTGAGACAACTTTTTAGTTGCTTAATCAAACAGAATCAATATTAGTTCCAATACATTCAAAAAGAGCTCATCTTTGACATTTGCTGGAAAAGGCTCTCATTATAACAGCATACATTAATCAAAGGGTGATAATAAGATTCTGGACAACTGTTTATCGAAATAATTTGTCTGCATAAAGGGACTCTGGTTGTGAAAATATCTATGTCTCATCAACATTTTTATTATGTGGATATGAAAGGGAGTACCTGCTTGAAGAAATAACTTCAGAAGATTTATGCCAACCAAAATCCATCCAGAGAATGAACAGGAAGGGCAGAGCACTGAGTCACACGGAGTTCTTGAACATTTTTATCTTTTTTTTTAACCCTTGTCTGTTCTCTGAAGCACTGATTGCAGAGTTCTCTTTTGCACCCTATTGATAGCCTACCCAGGTAGTCCCACTGCAGTCCTTTAAAGAAAATGATGCTGACCTTCTGAAGAAGAGAGGAGAAACGGCCAATAAACTGTTGTTCAAATACTTACAGATCACAGGAAGTGGTAGAAACTCAAATTAGCCTTAAACAAAATAGTTCCCCACCTTCAAGTAAAATAAAATTGAACGGCATCACCATGGACGACAGACTGTGCAAGAAGTCTGTGCAAGGGTAAAAGAAGCAAAGACATTTTGCATACATCATCTTGCAATGGCTTGTTCCCATCACTTCAGTAAATTAGTCCTGACTGTTGTGGAATGAGAGGTGTCTTAATCCTAATAGCTTCTTCCCTTGCAAGTAAAGATAAAGCTGATTCCCATTTCTTAGAGAAAATCATAACTTTTTCCATTAGGTAAATGGTTTTGTCATATTTGATTACATCCAAACAGGACTTCTATATAGATACATTTCCAGGTTTCCAGTTAGGTACCAGTCTATTTCCTGAGAGCAGCAATAGTGACTCTCTGTCCATTGAATCACCCCATTATTAAAAGGTAAGTTTTTTTAAGAAAGAAGACTGGGTAGTTAGTATAAATTGGTTAGATCATTTTAGCAAAATCCAACCAAAACTACTAATAGCTCCCAGGCCTTAGAAGGTATGAATTAGAGGATCAAGGCTTCTATACTTCTTTTATCTATATTAGTATGATATACTTTTGTTATTCTGCATTTGCAAAGGGCTTTGAAATAGTTGAAAATGAAAACAAGTTTGTTTCCCATTTGGAGGTAAAAAAAAGCAGACAATTAGGATCATCTTGTGTATACTGGAGGTTTCCTTGTATTTAGTATTATCTAAATGTTTGTGTGGCATCTTGAAAGTGGAATACATTATATAAATATGTTAAATTTCATCAGTTGCATGAGGATTCACTTTGTTCCTGATTTTTTCCAAGCAGTCAGTTGCTACTTGGAAACTTCTAGCATCCAGCTGTGTGCAGGAAATTTTGAGACAGATGTGATTTCTGTCAAAACATTCTCATTGTAGCTGTTGTTAAATGTAATGCAAACCATAACAATAACTGCTTCTGGAGGATTGGTCTTTTCTTTTGAGAAACATTTCACCTGAAGCAATGTTAAGCTTAATGTTAGTAGTTAACAGTCCTGACCCTGAGCAATACATGGTTAAATACCTATGGGTACTTGTACCTGTCAATATTTTTGTCCCTATGTTAAAATTGTACTGACTGTAGATGCCAAACTGTGAGGGCCAAATAAGAAGCCAATTTTAAACATCAACACTTGAATATTTACTTATACTTCAGAAAAATATTAATTACAGTTTGAAATTACTAAAATCAGAGAAAGACCTAGGGAATACTCTTAGGAATATCTTGAGCCTTTCCTATGTAGCTTCAAATACAAAAAAAATTATTGGAAGGTCTTAGTTTAATTCTTTTCCCACATGAAAATCATCCGATGTATACTTCATGATTTTTCTATATAATCAGTGAATTATCACTACAATGAAAACCTGGCTAGAAATAAAGAGGGATTTTAAGCAGATAAACCCTGTGAGGTGACGTCCATCCAGTCAGGTTCACAATTAGGATATGACACAGAAAGCTGTTAACTTGCATTTTGCATTACCATGTGTGCCTTCGTGCAGAGTGTTCATGTTACCTTTGGCAAGTATTGCTAGGAATTATTTTGCTGCCTTCTCCCGCAGGTTAGGGAGGACTGCTCAGAGGGAACATTCATATTTGGGTTTTTGGAGATGGAAGAACATTTTTTCATGAGATTGTCTCCAAAATACCAAAGACTGCTGCTAATCTAGTCACTCATTCCCATGGATTGTACCATACTTCTCTCTGCCTCCACAGTCATATCTTCTCTATTTGCTCTATTTAATTGTGGGTTGTTTGAGGGTTTTTTAAGATATTTTTTTCCCATGAATTAACTACCTAACATCCTTGTTATTTTCCCCCACACCCTTCAAAACAAGATAGAGATGCCTGACTGAACCTTGCAACACTTTGAACTGGCTCCTTCACTTTTATAATTCATTTCTCCCAAATAACTTAACACATGAGTGGGTCTAGGAATAGAAGGGAAAAGAAGGAGCACTACAAAAAGGCATAAGCAGAAATAATTCTTGCACTTATCCTGCTTATGCAGGTCCCCAGTGTATTCTGACCTCTTGATCACTGAAGCAACTACTCACCTCTATGGCCTTGTAGACCAGAAAATATGGCATTGCCATTGCTTGCAGGAGGCCACAGGCTTTACTTTGAGGTAACTAGGGACTTGGACTTTTTCTGGACTAAGCTTATTTGGCTGTACCAGCAATTTTCTAATTCTTACTACTATGTTTAGTCTGAACATCTGGAAGACTATTGAAGACTACATACAGAGCATGGAGGAGTACAGGCATGGGCTGACAGCAGAGGACTTGAAGGTGCAATTACAAGTTAATACTGGAGGTCCCAAGTGTATAAAAAGCTATCAGTAGTCAATTGGTGGTCAGCATAGGAATGCAACCTTAAGAGCTGGGCAAACTAGGAGTAGCAAAGAGGATGCAGAACATTTACTCAATGTATAGAAACACCCAATTCACTTTATATAGAAAACTGGGATGTAGGGTGGGACTGCAAACCTGTGATGAAAGAGGAAGGTGTAGAGCATGCTGGCAAACACATCAAAATGCCTCTGGGAAGGGTGATGATGACTCCTCATATCCCCCCAGCAGGCAGGGACCATCTGCCAGCCGTCCCAGAGGTGAGTATAGCACCAGAAGAGAAAGGATAGATACTGGAACTTTTCTATATGTATCATTTCAACTGGCTCTAATCTGAGCTATAGAAATATTAGTGTCATTTCGATCAGAATAATCATGGATTAGGCTGTTAAGGCTCTGGTTAGACTAATACTGAATTCTTGGCTCTGCATGCACAATGTGTTGCTTTTGCCCATAGAAAAGAATTTGAATGTAACAAATTGGTGGGAATTCAAGCAGTCTGTTTTGCTACTTGGATACTACAAACTGGTAACACCTCTTGACAGTAGCTTTGACAATCAGGATGTAAATGGGTTATTGATGTGACAAGGACTATATTTTACCTTTAACTCACTGCAGGTACAGATGATGACAGCTAGTCCTCAAAGTGGGCAAGAGTTTTAGACAATCGATCATCCAAATGTTATTTCTTTGCACTACCAAGTAGCTATGTCTTCCTTTTTGCGTTGACAACCACATTTTTTTTTTCTTTCCTGGAAGGATGGATTCAATAACAAAGACTAAAAGACAAACTGTAAAACTACAAGCTCTTTTAAAAATGTTATGTGACTGACAGAGAAAAAGAATTGTACTCTCAATTGTAAGGTTAATAAGTAATATTAGAGATATCAAGAGGACATAACCATACAACTGTTCTTATACTGATAGTCTAATTAATATTCTAGCCCTTGAAAATTATGTCTGATTACAGATTGTTTGCATATTGGTGTCATCATTTTTGCCTTTCTAGCTAGTACAGGGAAACTTGAGATTAAGAAAAACATCCATTTGTTTTGTCATAGGTTTAATCTTTGATGAAGAATCTCATGAATCTCTGCTAATTATTAATTTTCATTATCAATTTATGGGTCAAACTCTTCCAAGTGGGGTCTCATCTGTAAAGTAACTTTACCTTCTAAAGCAATTGATGCCACTGGAGGGTCTGATCATCTGGAAATTGAGGCTGTGAATGCTTACTGGCAGTGGGACTGCAGCATTAAAGAGCAGCAGCTGACAGTGGCTGAGAGGAAAAGCAACACCAATCTTCATCAGTCTTTTCTTAGCAACAACAGAGCACTATAATTGTCTTTTCAAAAGAAACTGCTGCAGTAAGTGATCATATCAGGGGAAGAAGAACAATATAATCCACTCATAGTATTACCAAATTATCTTTTCAGTGTTTTGCAAGGAACTTATTGGAACATTTTGCTTCTGTCCTTCTTTAGAAAAATGTTAAGGACATCCTAACTAGTTTTTTCTAAGTCCGTTCTCTTGAACTGAAGATGAGCTCTTTACAATGAAATGTTTTCTTGTTTACATTTGTTCTTTTGAATTAAAACAAACAAACAAAAAAAGCAAGTCAGTATTTCATGGACTAGGACACAGATTAAATTAACATTATTCTTAAAAAAAAAAAAAAAAGGAAAAAATCATCTTTGAGAAGGAAGGTCTGAAGAGAAAACCAGAAAGCCACAAATGTGTGAATTGCTCAACATTTTGCTATCAGATGCTTAAATCATAACTGCAACAAATGGATGCCTCCCACATACCCATATTTACCAATTCCTTAAAGTGTAGAAAATTCTTCAGATCTTTTAGAATAACATTCTTTTCAGCTTCACAATACTCCTATGAGCTCTCATTTATTTAGAGAATATTAACTTAATAATCAAACAAATACAGTTTTACAAGACAAAGCCCCAATATGCTGTTTTCACCAGCAGAACAAAATACAAGCATCACCAAAAATAAAAAAAAATTAAAATTAAGTATTCAAACGTTATATGTATTCAAATACGATGGCATATAATGAAGAGCCCCAGATTAAAGTTTTGAGAACATTAACGCATACTTATGAATGCCTACAGATGTACATGATAACAGAACCTTAGTTTGTAACTAATCTTTTGTCGTTGTGCTAAAATTGAAAGTTTTCCTTCTGAGAAGACATTTTCTTTTCTAGAATAATGAAACAATGTATGAGTTAACAGAAAAAAACTTAACATTTAAGTTTTAATTAGAAATGTAGTTGAATTAAACAATGATGAAAATAATTTCAAAATGGAAAATGGGACTACATGGTTCCCTTTACATTTTTTTTTAATTTTAGGATAAATTTTAATGAGATCAATACTTTTCTACAAATCCTTTCCTTTCTGACAAATCAGTAGGCTTACTGAGGAGCTTTTTACCAAGGGAATTTTCAATTCAGCATGCTCTATGTCTGTTGTGCAGACATATATCCCTGTACTTCAATAGGTCCATAAAAGAGCTGATGAGAACTTTGGTTCTCTTTTAAAAGCTCCATTCTGCAGTGTTGAAGTTGGTAATAGCTTTGTCATTAACTGCAATTACCAAAGACTGAGCATTTTAAATGCTACGATATCCTTTTCAGGTCATTGCGGTTGGCTTTTGTTGTCATTTTTTAAAACTATACTGCTTTTTATTTTAGCATTTCTACATTAAGCAAACAAGATAGTGACCAATGTGAACTTAACTGGACCTGTTCCTTAACACTTTCACATTTGAATCCTATTGATTTTTGTGAATTTGGGCACAACCATTGGGAGCATGTGGTGAGCACAGGATTCCTACTGTTGTGCTCACCCAGACTAACTTTTAAACACTTCCTCTAGCTCTCTGTCCAGTTTCAAGACGACACCAGAACAAGGTAATTTAGAGTTGTTGGTCTCTGGGCATGTATGAGTAACTCAGACTGTAAAGTTCTAAAACAATATTACCAAAAAGAAAGAAAAAAGAAAAAACATTCTACAAAGCAGTTATGTTCCATGTAGCTGTGTTTTCATGCATTTATTTTCTCTTCTGATTAAAGTGATACTTATGTGTCTTCTGATAATTGTAGACTCTCATGATTCCAGATTGCTTCTGAATTTGACTTGCCTATTTTGAATGAACCAGGACATTTTAAATACTTTTTTTTAATATACTGCCAAGGCTTATCTTCCTACTGGATCAATCACAAGATAAATACAAAGTGTCAGTCATCATAACAGTAATAAGTTTCAAATGCTAATGTAGTAAATGAAATCTTATTTTATGACAGTGGACAGCATCTGTTCTGTGGTGATGGAATTCAAATTTCAGCTATAATAAATTAGATACAACACAAATATGTAATTAAAATTAACCTCTCTTTTACACAACAATGGCATAATTAACAAAAACTGAACTTAAAACGCTCTCTTACTGTAATTAACTTCGATTATAAAACCTCAACTCTGAACAGATTTTTGTTTTTCATTAATATGCATATCTCTTACTGCATTTTCATTCCACATTGTTTGCTCCATATATTTTCACACTTGGCACTATGAATATTCTCCCTGTACCCATTCTAATTTGAAAGGATGCTTGAGACACCTGATCATGAGCTAATGTCTCCATGGGTTTAAGTTCTTTCTAGATTTCAAAACTGATTTCACATATGACATAAATAGCTATCCATATACCTTGACAAGAGCAGAACATGCTTATAATGTGTAGGAGAAACAGGGAGATGTCTTCTTGTATGTCTCACTCATAGCATGGCTTGGTAGTTCTTCAAGTCCATATTTCACTGATGCTCGATAGGAATGAATGTCCCTTTTAGATAGAGCAGGGAAGAAATGGAACAAAGTGCTTCTTTCAGGTTGATCCAATAGTCATACCTCCAGTAAAAAGGCATGAAAGAACAACCTGAAGGGCTTTTTAATAAAGACATCTGGAAGATGATGAACCTGAAGTAACAGTATATGCAGGCATTCCCTCTGCCCAAACCTTCTACCTACCAACTTATCTTTTAAAAAAGATAGTCCCCGCCCAGGTCCTGACTCAGAAATAAATGTATTTAAAAACATGGTTGAGCAGGGGGTGGGAAGATCATAACTGGTATAATGAACAGTACACTTAATTCCAACACTTGAAGCAGAGACAATGTGGAAGAAATAAGAACCTGAAAGGCAAATCCACAGTATGTAGGTCAGCAAGTAAATGGTACTTTACTATTACCATATTCAAGTACTTTCAGGTACTTGAAAAATGGCACAAATTCAGGACCCTCTGCAAACTTTAACTACTTAATCCTTACCAATCAATTACAAATAATAGCTTTCTCTTACAAGTAAAATGGAACAGTCTCTGAGTCAAAATTTTGAAAGGATTTGCTGAAGTATACACAAAAAGTAATATTTTAGTGGTATTTCAATGTTATTAAATAAAATTATCTCCATTTGGCTTTCACACGACCATAACAATTTTTGTACAGCTAGACGAGGCAACCTGAGGTTAGGAAATCCGGTATGAGGTCAAAAAGTTACAGTAGGAAGTGATAAATCCGTCTCAGCCTTAACAAGTGACACTAGAAAAGAATTTCCAAGACTAATTTTTTATGTACTAATATTTTTGGACAGTTGTGTCTTTTCTAGTCATGTTACTGGTGTTGATTAAAATGAAATTGTACTGGCCCATAATATCATTTGGTAGTCCTTTTATGTGGAGTCTTTGTTCTGATAGGGTGCTAGGTAAATAAAATAAGTACATAAAATACATCTGTTTACTTATCTGTACATTTTTTATCAGAACAGAGTTGTTTACCCCTATTAATTGGAACACTTTTTGTTTTGTTTTGTTCTGATGAACATTAATTCTCCAAAGTGTCATATGCTGAATAGTAAAAAAAAAAAACCAAAACCAAACCATAACCCCAGAATTAGCAGATTCTGAGAATAAAATAAAGTGGAAATCCATTAACCTGCCTTTGCTGAACATCTATGTGTTTATCTCAGTGAGAATCTCCAGCACCTTACTGAAATGTGGAAGGATATGACCCTCATGTGTTAAGTATACCTCTCCTTATTGCCATGAAAATAAGTTCAGATTTGGTTAAATTATGAAATTCCAGAAATCTCATAATCAGTAAAGACTTTTTAAGTTTGGCAAATGCACGTATCTGTTACATGGTTTTGGGATGTGCCAGAGGACTGGTGTTCATCTTTGTTCAGCAGTCATTTTAATCCGTTCAATAGCAATTCTGTACTTGCAATTTATAAATAGAGCTTTTCTTCCAATTATATAAAAAACCCAAACCCCTTGTTTTAAAGGATGTCACATTCTATGGTACCTGCAGTATACTCTGTCTATCTGGTTTTCATTAAATATCAATACAGCAGGATGTGATTTGCCAAAATAAACTTTTATTTTTATTGACAATATGCAGTTTTAGAAACATAAGTCTGTCTTTTTTGAAACATAGATTCATCTTTCTCCTGTTTAGTTTTCATATGTGATAAATCAAACAGGGTCACGTCACTCTGAAGGAGGTAAATACAGAACATAAGGAAAATGAAAAATAATTTCAGAAAGAGGAAAACTGTATTTTGATTAACTTAAAAAGCTAACATACTCAAAGATACAGTTTCCAAGTTTTATAAGGATATATGACTTGGTACAGTATACAGTAGTGTTAAGAAAAAAAAGGCCCTAATTACTATCCCATTGAGATGTTGGTGCAAGAACCTGGCATTGTGTTAATGTTAACCCCAAACTAAAATATACCTCTTTAAAACATTTTTAGTGTCCTTTTTCCAACTATATCATATTTATCTGGGGGCTTTCAGAATCCATGAGGATAGGTTTAATTGCTCCCACAGAAGTGATACCAAACCCTTTTCTTTGGATACCAGCTGAATCAGAAAATCACCATTAAGCTCTCCTGCTGAATCATGGGACTAAGAGAAATCAAATAAAATCCTGACTTACTTCAGGGGTTGTGGTAGCAAAGAATTACCCATTGACTTGGACAGACTCATGTGTTTTAATCTGTATTTAACTTACTTTATGCCCTGTAGGACAGAAAATTTTCTAGGAGATTGTACCTGTTCCCGAGCTCATAAACTCTCTGACAGTATATCCTACTGTTTCTCTGTTTAACACTGCGTATAAAATGAACAATAATTTAGATAGCCTTCTATGTGTTCAATAAATTGTTGTTATCGTTAGAAATGGTTACATGCTAGGTTTTTTGTTAGGAATTTTTCTTCAACTTTTATATGTGGGTAAAATTTTTAAGAAAAACTGTTTCTCCTTGAAAGTAATTATTTACTGAAGCAGGAACTAATATTGATAGAATTAAGTTTAAAAGGGAGAGTCTGTGATTGAGAGATCACTGGTCTTAGCAGTTTTGCATTTACAATTAAGTTGAAATAATTAAGTTGTTTATTTTCTTTGTATCAAGATTATTACTTCAGGAAACATAAGTTTTCTCATAAACACTTGAAAAATTATAAACCAACCGAAACACTGTAAAGACATTCTGTATCTCCAACACTATAGGAAATAATTAATTCCAGTGAACAAAACATGTTTCAGACATAGGATGTAAAACAGTCTTACCTAGGGAAAGGTCTGCATCATGAATAACAGGAGAAAGACTTGGCCTTTCTTAGCTTTAATAATTGTTGGTAAATAATTGGTTATACAATATAAGACTCATAATTTGGTGTTTAACAGATGAAGATTTCAAGAGAAACAGCTAAGCTTGTTGTTTCTAACAGATTACAGGTTTTCAGAAAATGAATGAATTAAAAAGAAGTTAACCCAGACATTTTCCTCATTTTAAGAATAGGCAGATGCTTTAAAACAAGGAGTGAGGATACTCACCCTGAATAAAGAACGCCTTGCTCTACCAAAATCATGTCATAGCCATAATGTGGTTTTGTTTGTCTCATTAATTCTGGCTCTGAGAATGCAAAATGCCCTGTAATACCTGAAGCAGTCAATGGTTACTTTAGTTAAGAAATTTTGAACTTCTGCGTTGTAGATATCTAAAGCTCAGCTTGTCAGCCTTGGCTCCCTTTGTAATGAGTGGAGAATGATTGACAGCTTTGATTTATCCAGCTTATTTTAGAGATCAACATGAGGATGAAATTAAACATGCCTTAAAAGTGTTTTTTTCACCCTAAAGGTCATGAAGAGAATGTAGATAGATATTTGTAGTGGAGATGCCTATGTTCAACCATGTGAATCCCATCAGGCATGTTAAAAGACCACACCCAGAAGTTGTTGAAGAGAGTATTTTGTAGTTCAGAGAACAAATATGATCGGATGATGGCATCATTTACACAGGTGCATTGTTTCGGTGTGAGAGTTTTTGTTAGTTTTTTATAAGCATTCTTTTGTAAACATGTTATAGGAATCCATCTCACTGTTATGAACTACTACCATGCAATTCTGCAGCTCAGAATAACTCCTGAGATATTTTCAGCTCAGCACCAGAACCTTAAACTAAAGAGTAAGTTTCCATAAGAAAATTAGGACCAAACTGTATATTTAATGAGGCTATCTACCAGACAAGCAAGAAACAGTGTTTGACATGAGATAAACTGTGATTGCTCACATGGTTAAAAATAATCTGAATACATGCTAATTGTTGCTGAATCCAAAGAATGATTCATTGCAGATAAGGTCTGTTGATTAGCCGTGCATTTATTAAAGCTCTTGTGCTTTTGTTAGGATTTGTGCAGCAAAATACTTATCTAGACATTGTTTAGCAACTCTCAGAGGAATAAGTGTGTTTATATGCTGTCAGAATTATCAGTTCTCAGTCATTATTTTCTTATGGGTTACCTTTTCACTCTGTTCCCCCTGCTCAGTGATCAGAGAGACTTCTCGCTTGCTGATAACGTAGCCTCCAACTTTCCTGACCTACTCAGATTTCTATTAAGTTTCTATCAAGTAAAATTCCTTATGATGACCGTATGACGGCTTAATATTAACTTACACAGAATATTGGTTAAGGGCTCCACAGCACTGGAGATGGTATTCTTCCATTATCATGGTCTCTTTAATTTTATATTTCCTCTATTGACTTACTTTGTACTGGACTCTAAATGAAAGCTATTACTAGTTCCACTTCCCCCCCCCCCCCCCCCCCCCCCCCAAAAAAAAGAAGTTATATATAATGGGATGTTTTAAGAAAAATCCAAGAAATAGTCAGAATTTAATTTTCACTAATCTCAGAAATGTCAAATATAGCACTACTTCATACAACATAAATCTTGTAAAGCTCTTTCTCTAATAACTGTTTAAATGCAGAAACAAAATGGATTTTTGAATGATGAACTCTGTTTTGATCAGCTATTGAAATTCTTCTGTTCTATGCTGCAAAAGCATAACAATGAAACGGGAAGATACATCACGTCTGGACCAATATGAAGGTTTTGGTTGTTAATGTCTTTTAATACAAAACAGTAGGAGAAGTGCTTATCTTCAATACAATGTTGTAATAGAGAACAGCTTATCTTTAATATTAGGTAAGAATTGTGCATGCTTCAATTGGTTAGAGAAAGGATTTAAAAATAAATAGTAGTGAAAATACTGTAACATTTTTACTTTAGAGCACCTTTTTTTCCAATTTCTAGCCTCTGCCTTCACTTCATATCTCTAAACATATTCTAAAGTTGCTGTATTGATAGCATGGGAATAGAAAAAACAAATGTATGTGTCATATTTGGCCTTAGGAAATCCAAACCAACAAAGAAGTTTGACATCTACTGGTTTTCATAGGTGTTAAACTCATTGAACACTATGAAAAATCAACAGCTCTGAAAATCAGACCATTTATTCTGGAGTCCGAAATGGATTTAGGAGTCATATTGAAGGGTTTCGGATTTAAATGAATTTAAATGGGTTATTTTTTTATATTGGACCTTAGTCACTGCTGAAAGCTTGGCTTCTGCAAATGTTAAACTTACACATTGCTTTAATTTCAGAATTCAGATAGGATTATTTCTATGAGTAAAGCTATATAAGTGCATAAGTGTCTTCAGCATCATGAAATAAAACCCAAAGACCTGTAAATATGCTAACAAATTTGGAATTTTAAGCACTGCCTCTTAAACATCAATACATATTAATCATAAATGTCTTTATATAACTCAGACTTTCCTTTACTGGTATTACTTTGGGCAAATAAAACCTCAAAAACCAAATTACATGCTAAAGTACTTCACAGTACTTTAATAACCTGTCCGGATTTGAGGGTCAGAATTCCTGTTGTTCTTTTAGGATGACACTGAAAATGATTGATATATCTGATTTACGAAGTCTAATTCCATCAATCCATTAATGGGATTCAATTCCACTATTTTTTTCTACTGTCTTACCTATAGAGATTCACGTATACATTATATTGACACATATTCATATATTGTATATATAATGTTTAGCACACATTGTTCATACATGGTATGCTTGTTTAGAAACCATCATTAATCAGATCTGATATTTTGATGAAGGTGGTATTATACGTTTATTTTTCCTATTTCCTGATTACTTTTCTACTATCTTTTAGAGATTTGCAAATTCCCTGCCATTTCACAACAGGAAAAACATGAACTGTGTTTTCTTTAATACATCCAATTTTCCATTTCAATGTTTGTCTGGGAGAGGAAAGATGCAGCTTCATATTTCTCTTCTCAAAAACCTGCTAATTTTTAGCTACCAAGTTGTCAGGATGTCATACTGAGACTTATACACAAGTATTTGAAACCTGTTAAGCCCCAATCTAAAATTTCTTTTTCAAAGAAATAGAACTGCATGGCTCTAATAAGCTTAAAATTAGGCTTTAATTGTAAAAGAGGAAGAGAATGACTTCAAGCAGACCAGAGATTTTTGAAGCTAATAAGAATCTGAAGAATAATAAAATAAAAAAAAAAATTTTAAAAAAAAAATTTTAGGCTGTTCATGAGGAAATGTCTCATCAAAGAACTCTTTTCAGATGTTTCCCAAAGGGATATCTGAAAACTGTAGTACTTGATTAATTTACATTAGAGAGGGCAAAGTGTCTTGAATATACAGATAGAACAATTTTGTTGTGACAGAAATTTGTACAATTCTATCTAGTAGAATTAATTTTGCACTAATCAGCTTTTTTAATAATTTCTAAAAATTGCAAGTGTTTTGTTTTCTTTGTTAATTTTATCTGCATGGCTTTGATGTGAATATGCAATAAGTTATGTAAAGACATTCTTTACATACACTCGGTAGCTTTCAAGTGTAATTTAAAAAGCATGGCATAATATACATATTCTATGGAGAGTCTTTAAATAAAAACCCCCAGATTTAGTTAGAAAGTAAAATAAATTAATATTCTAATACTGGTGTTTAATTAAATGCAGTTCAATTTAACGTACAAAAAAGAAAGCTATACTATACAAGTCTCTGAAGGATTTAGTTATTTGAGTTTTAGAGTTTATAGATTGATAGTGCAAGCTACTTCTGCATTATATGTATTTCTCATTTATTCTGCTAAATAAAAGCCATTAAAAGTTGTTCTGATTCTTCTGGGGTTTTTTTTGCCAAAAGTTTTAAATTGATGTTGTACGTATATAAGGGTGGTGGGTTGATATGCAGGAGGAAAATAGTTCACAAAAGAAGAAAGGAAAATTAAAATTTCTTTCCTTATCACTAACAGCGAAGAGTGCGTAACACATTTCTGGCAGTATTTCATGACAGTTAAACTTCTTTTAATGGTTGGTTGGGGGGGGGGGGGTGGGAAGAGGAGTTGGGAGAGTGATTTCTAACAGCTGCTCATTTTTCTTTCTTGTAAACTCAGAGATTCTTCATCAGCAAGGATTACAAAAGTACTTGAGTATCTCCATGAATCAGGACCCCAGGATACTAGTTGCAATACAAACTTTAATTAAAAAAAAAAAAGACTGTCTCTGCTAACCTTTGCTTTCTAAACGTTCTGTGCTTTTCCCCTTGTTTGACTCATGCTTGTTTTGAATAAATTATATTTTTGGCATTTTTCCACTTGGCTTTCTTTTCCATTTTCCAACCTTTACTCTGCCCACCTTTAATTTTACTATGTGTAAAATAAGAAAAAAGAAGCATATAAGTAAAAAAGAAAGCAGTTAAACTATTAATGTATTAAGTGTTCCAGGGCATTAAAGTATCATATTATTCTTCATAGATACCTGCATCTACAGGAACCTTGCAATGCGACTGCATTTTTAGAGTAAGCCTTTCAACCTGGTGTCCTCTGGTAAAATTGACTACCTGATTTTGACATTTGGTTCTGCAGAAAATATGTAGGACAGCTGTCAGTGAAGAATGTGGTCCACAAAAGTAAACATCTGATTAAACTATTACCTACCCATCTAGTTGCAAACTCTAATTCTGCTTTGATTTCCCCAGGTTTTTTTTGAACAGTTGGTTGAAAATCAGGTTATTTACCCAGACTAAGATAGGCTGAGCCTGGCAAATCCGGCAAAGCTTCTTGTCTCCAGTAAAGACAACCTGATGAGGGCCACTGACCCAAACAACCTGGCTAGGTTGTATCTCCAATTCTATCCTACCACCACTACTGTTTGTTATCCTCTAGTAAGCAAAAAGGACAGGCAATATGGGAGAACATGTGCAGCAGTTAGAACTGGGTTCCCAAATTAAAATAATATCTCATATTTCAGGTCCTCCATCCTGCCAGTACAGCAGAGCCTTGTCAGAAATGGTGTAGATGAAAGCTACTGTGAAAAGGACTAAGGTAGAAGAGAGAATAATCCATGTCTTTTTCATTACCAAAATAAAATTTTTGTCATTGTACCAACACATATATGAAAACCTATGTATAAGTGTATATAAATGGATAATTTACAGACTTTGGCTTGGAAATGGAGCTACTCAAAGTATTAATATATTTAGAAAAATCAGTATAATGCCCATCTATAGCTTCTATGTAGGAAATAAAAAAAGTTGATCAGGAAGTGATTAATATAAATGAGTTTAGCTTTCATATGCACTTATTTTTAGGGGAACAGATGTTGTAGAAACAAATAATGGATTATATGTGAAGAAATACTGCACATATGCTCTGGGATTACAAAATAATATCATATTTATTACAACATGACTGGTAGATATCCCTTTTCAGCTCTGCAAATTAGCCTGCCATGTATCTATTAGAAAACCTTTCCTTCTTAAATGACTTAGATAGTGGTAGTAGGAAATAGTTACTCAAAGCTGCAATGATTGCTAAAATAAAATTAATTGTGCAATGATGGAAATCTCCCTTATCTGTAAAAGCTGATTACTTTGAAGCAATAGGCAGTCTGGCAGCTTTAAAAAAAAATCTCTCTCAAACTGAAAGGTAAACTGGAAATGTCCAGTTCTCTTTTCCTGGATATTTGTATTGAGAAATGCATAACACACATAAATATATATATTTTTCCACTAATAAAGAAAATTTAAGTCAGATTCATATGATTCCCCATATACATGACATGGCTTTGCTGGAAATAGCAATTAAAGAGACCCTTGAAATGGCTAATTTCTATATCTTTATTTGAAAACTGCTTAAGTGTTACTATCCATGTGGGAAAAAAAAAATTATGCAAATAGGAATCTGTCAGCAAAATGTATAAGTTCTATCCTGTAGAATGCTGGTTAAAAGAAAGAAAAACATGACAGAATTTCCAATGACTTCCATGTATTTTAGATCAAATCCTTCAAAATTGAGTGTACCTGAATGTATAGATGTCTGGAAAATATATAGTTCTCAACATCTTTGTCCTACACTGAGCTGATCGTACCTAAGAAATAAGGAAACTAGATAAGATAATGGTAGTAAGACCATATATGTATATGTAAGACAGACTAGTATAACTGCTCATGTGCAGCCCAGAGAATGTAAGTGACGTTTAATACATACTTTTAGTATGTTTTGTTAGTCATAAAACCAAGTAAAATTAGTGTGATTATGATAAACACTAATAAAAAAGTGAGGACAGGCATAAAGGTCAGTCACCGGGAAAAGTAGATCCAAAGGACAAGTTCCTAAGAAGCGCCTGAGCTAGTGTGGTGGGTTGACCCTGGCTGGAGGCCAGGTGCCCACCAAAGCTGCTCTCATCACTCACCTCCTCAGCTGGACAGGGGAGAGAAAATATAACACAGGGCTTGTGGGTCAAGATAAGGACAGGAGAGATCACTCACGAATTACCGTCACGGGCAACGCAGACTCAGTTTGGGGAAAATTAACTCAATTTATTACAAATCAACCAGAGTAGGGTAATGAGAAATAAAACCAAATCTCAGAACACCTTCCCCCCACCCCTCCCTTCTTCACGGGCACAACTTCACTCCTGAATTCTCTACCAAGCCCCCCCAGCGGCACAGGGGGATGGGGATGGGGTTTACGGTCAGTTCATCACACGTTATTTTCTGCCGCTTCATCCTCCTCAGGGGCAGGACTCATCACACTCTTCCCCTGCTCCAGCATGGGGTCCCACCCACGGGAGACAGTCTTCCACGAACTTCTCCAAGGTGGGTCCTTCCCACAGGCTGCAGTTCTTCACGAACTGCTCCAGCGTGGGTCCTTTCCACGGCGTGCAGTCCTTCAGGAGCACACTGCTCCAGTGTGGGTCCCCCATGGGGTCACCAGTCCTGCCAGAAAACCTGCTCCGTGGGCTCCTCTCTCCATGGATCTGCAGGTCCTGCCAGGAGCCTGCTCCAGCGCGGGCTTCCCACCGGGTCACAGTCTCCTTCGGGAACCCACCTGCTCCGGCGTGGGGTCCTCCACGGGCTGCAGGTGGAGATCTGCTCCCCTGTGGACCTCCCTGGGCTGCAGGGGGACAGCCTGCCTCACCATGGTCTTCCCCATGGGCTGCAGGGGAATCTCTGCTCTGGCGCCTGGAGCACCTCCTCCCCATCCTTTTGCACTGACCTGGGGGTCTGCAGGGTTGTTGCTCTCACATGTTCTCACTCCTCTCTCTGGCTGCAGTTTCTGTGCCTGCCACAACTTTTTTCCCTGCTTAAATCTGTTCTCCCAGAGGCACTACCACTATCGCTGATGGGCTCGACCTTGGCTGGCGGTGGGTCCGTCTTAGAGCTGGCTGGTAGGGGCTCTCTCGAACACAGGGGAAGCTTCCAGCAGCTTCTCACAGAAGCTACCCCTGTAACCCCCCCCGCTACCAAAACCTTGTCACGCAAAGCCAATACATCTAGAAAAGACTGGTTTTGTTCTAATACCTGATTAATGAGCTGTCTCCAGGATTTCACCTAAGATTTTCTGCTGAGAGCCAAAGTTTTAGTTGTGGTTCCACAGTTCCTGAAGTTTAGGCACAATTTTGAAGAATATTATGGCTCTTTCCTCCTGCATCTGCTAAACCAGGTGCTTCTGCACTCAGCATGGGCTGTAACTTTAAATGATGAACGTTCCTGAGACTGAGTCTGCAGGATTTCATGTAAGCTGAGGGTGGGGAATTTAGGACCTACCTTAGTGTTACACAGGAAAACTGTGGCAGGGAAAGAGATGGGGAGCAGTTCCCATTGTTCATCTTACTCATCTTTCGGTCACCTGTGAAAATCAGCAAGTCCATCCCAGCTTCACGCACACTTTGTGGCAATGGTACTGATCCTCACCGCAAACAAGATGACAGACAGGAATTCTATTAAATTTGCATCATAATATAGGTATAAAAATGGCCGTTACATTTAAATACATAATCTTAATTCTTTTCCCGGTTTTCATATGTGTCATTTTGCGCACTTAATAATGCTTGTGTAGCATAGTTTTGTCATATTAACTTCTAGGTTATTTAACTTCTGGGATTTTATTAAAATAAAGAAAAAAACAAAACCATACTTGTGACTAATCAATTTTGCAGCCTCATGAACTGTTGTGCAAATTTATCATTTGAGCTGGGGAAAAAGACCTAGTAGGTACATGTTGCTATCCTGCATGAGGTTAAGAACAAAATATTATCAATAAATCAATAATCATGAAAGACTTTGTCCAGTAGGTTTGGATTGTACATCCTTGCCCAGGAAAAACGTGTTTGAGTTACATCATGGCTATTCTTACAGCAAATACTTGGGAAATTCATCTGCAAATGTGTAGTACATGAACTAACCTGAAAATAGGTGGCTTAGATATCTCCACATGACCTTGTCTTACAGAAATGCTAAGAGAAAACCACCGCAGACTACCAACAGCGTTTTTAAATGGTTAAAAGCTAGCACAGATGACAGGTAACCACAGCTGTAGCTTCAGAGAAAATCAAGTGCTGAAGTTAAGCATCACCTAGGTGCTTATGAGTAACTATCAAAGCCTAAAATCCTATCTAAAGAAGGTTCAGGCAGACAGCACCAAATACAGAATATTGGCAGTATATGATTCCCCCAAAACAGCTTCCTCAGTAAAATGTTCTCCAAGAAAAGCAGCCTGAATGAATTGTATACTTGCCATTGCCTATTCAAAACCTGTAAAAGGCAATAATCAATGCACATGCAGCTGCAGTGTTACCTACCTGATTATGAAGGGTTCATGCTTGCAAACAATGCATTTCAGTATTTGGCTGGTTAATTGCAGGAACATTATTATAAAGGTGTGAATGAGGCCTGAAGGTCCTTTTAGATACTTTGCTTAGACCAGTCATAAAAAAACAGACAAAAACCGACACCCCAACAAAAAATTCCCAAGGGGAAAAAAAAAAAAGAAAGACTGTTCTTTGTGTAACATTCTACTGGTATTTATTATTTTATTATTTATGTTACTGATACTTAGAAACACTAACCATAGAGCAGAATCTGCACTGTGCTAGATACTGTACAAATATACATCAATAGGGTGGCGCTTGACCCAGAGAACTTAAATCCAGCAAAGCTTAAGGTCTTGCAATATGAAGGTGGAAAAGAATAAAATTTCTGAAGGTGCTGGAAGAATATTAAAGAAAGAAATCAGTAACTAGATGCTTAAAATAACATGCTTTACCCTTAAGACTATTTCCTCCTTTCTGAATTTGCCCAGGTAATGGTGAAACTAGTTAAGTGTAAACTTTAAGTCTCCTTCAGATGCAGTGAGTTGCTTCTATTTTAATTTTCATTTTTATCTTGCCTATAAACAGATATTTGAGCAAGGAGGTCACACCAGTACAGACATACCCTTTTTTCTTTTTATCCGAAGTCTGTCTTTCATCACAGAATTTCACCTTTTACTTGTTTAATGCAATGGTGTCAGTAAAAAGTTCGAGTTACAGCAGGTGGGAGTAAAGGAAGGTGACCTGGGCTGATGTTTCTTAAAACCTTTCTCTGAAGAAAATTTAAGGCCATTTGATGCAGATGAAAGACAAAGTTTTATAGGACATAAAAGTGACAAAAATTTTCTGTGTCTTATTTGAACTCCTCACTGTGTTTAGAATGGGTTTTTTTCAGACTTTTAGCTGTTTTCATGTTCCCTGTCTCCTTGGAAAGAAACTTCAGAGCAATAATTTTTATTACAATGTGACAGTCAACAAAAAGACATATGTCTCACATCCTTTTCTTACACAAAAATAATTAATTTCAGGTTGCATTTGAGTTGAATGTCCCTGGTATAATGAACTATTCAACATGGAGGAAGTAGTCTAACTTCATATATTGAAGTCAGACACCTGAACTCCTTCACTTTTTGACCAAAAAGCAAGAAGAGGATAAGTGATACTGTGACATATCTGTATTTATATTACATTTATATAATCTTACATTTATATTAAAAAATATGTATAAAATAGGAAGAGACAGTGAGAAAGACAGAAATCTATACTTTTCTATCAAATGGGTCCAGAAAAAAATAAACAAACAAAAATATTTCAGAGGTTCTGTTGTTATTAAAGGGTATAAAATTATAGAATTAGTCTTGACAGTCTGAAAAAAAGAAAGATGCATCTCACTTAACATTCCTGGAGTGAAGCTCAAAGATTGCCCCATAAGTTCAAAACAGACTTCCTCCTTTCAGTTTTACCACCTGATCTGGGAAATTGTCCACTTTCATGGAGTAACTGCAGGTGCTGATCTGATTAGTTACCTGTAAATACCAGCCAGGTATTATGAATCTTCACTTCCAAAACCTTACTCTACTGTAACACTGATAATTTGAATATCCAAGATGATCTCCGCTTAGAGATCAGCTGTGATATCAGGTTTCCTGTGACTATATTTCTGGCTGTATCTTCCACTTCCTCAGATTGCATCAGTCCAAGTTAGTAAAGGAACCAAAATGTCTGCTCACCTCTATTGAAGTGGAAGTTTAATGTAATGACAGAGCTGCAAAATTTGTGTTACTGTTCATGTAGACCAACAGGTCCTGGTTTTATCACAGCACTGCAAATATAGAAATGTAAAATATATTACCATATGGTTTCGTAGCTATATCTCTTAGTTACAAAAACACGCAACTCAGAACAATTTTTATTTCAATTCAGCAAGTTCATGCTTCAATCCAAGTACAGAATTAATGCTCCACAACAAAACTTTTTTTTTTTTTTCTTTTCCCTGAAGATTCAGCATAATCAGTTGCCTTGGTAAATACTGCCTCCATAAATACTCAGTGAAACCCTATTGGGGTGGGCAGGACATAAAAAGCATCAGTATTTTCTGTTCCTCAGAAAAATCCCAGAAACAGCCAAGCTGATGAAGAAAATCTGGGTTCACATATGCATATGGCTATTATTTCAATCATTAGTTTGAAGAATGAGATTCAGAGCATATATGGTTTAATTATGTTATTCAGAGACAGGTAGGGATTATAACTGATAACAGTTAATAACTTCTGTAAAGATTATACAGATGGTATAAAACATAAATTTTAGAAATTTAAGTTAAACTTCTGAAGTTTTTGATCCCAGGAGCTACCACTTAAAGGTCCAGAGATTTTAAATTGCACTTGAAATAAACTTTGTAGACATTTTGATCTGAGATACTACTTCAGAGCATTCACAATTGTTGCCTGAGACTCTCAACCAGTGTCTGATTATTTTATGCAAATATATGGAGATTGTGTTATAATGTCAAGACAAAACAATGTCATTGCAAGTCTATGGAGATGAAATTATGAATAATAAGCTGAAATAAAATGAAACCAATCCCAGAGTGTGCCTATTGAAGTGATGCTACAATGTCAAAATTATATTGGTAGATTTCCCTGCTGACCAAACTGTGATGTCCAGCTTTAAATAACAAATTGTAAGGCAACTAGACATTCTCTTTTAGTGGTATTTTATGAAAGACAGGCAATGTTGAACAAGCTTATGGCATCAATCACCCTTTCATACTGTAAATTCTAAATCATACCTTCCCCTTCCTTAGTAATAAAAATCAAAATTGAGAAAAGTTAGAAATGAACTGAAGACAAAATCCACTTTACTACTTCAGCTGTAATCAGAAAAAAAAAAAAAAAGGATGTATAGCCAACTACTCATTTTGCACAAAATGTACTTCCATTACAATCAACAAGCAGATGATTGCTGTACTTCTGAAGTGTGTCACTGGGAGCTTGTCAGTGACTCTCAGAGCAGGACTCTGATGGCCAGCTGCAGGAGCCTGGAGTGAAGGAAGGTGAGGTGTAATCTCTTAGGAAATGAGCCAGAATAGCTACTGTTCATTTTATTTAGCCTGTCTTGCAGTACCCAAGCTCTGTCAGCAGCTACATTTGTCCAACAGTTTTCTAAGAAACAGGGTGCAGTGGTGGGAAGGAGGCAGCAATGTACCAAATTCTAAGCAAGGTTCCCATGTTAACCTGTTTTAGGAAATAAGATGGACAGCAATATCCTTGATCTGGACTAGAAGCTGCTTAGGTTCCAGTTAAACCCTCATAAATCCTCTGTGATGCAGAGAGATTTCTAAACTGAACACAAAACTCTTCATCTTGGAGCATTTTCATTTGGACACAATGGAGAGAAAAAGGCACCTCTACCGTAATGTGAGACTCAAGATACAGTTGCAATGAACTACCTATTGCCATATAAAACGGTGCATACACTTACTAAATTCCAATTATTTCTTGGCAACTCTCCACATTTCTGCTCTACACAAGAGAAATAAAAATTATATCAATCTCCAGTAAAAGTGAGCTAGTTATTTTGCATTTACAAAGGATTTACAACTTGCACATGGTTATCATGGAGTAACTGGTGCACTGCAAATTCACATGCCCAAAACAATGTAAGACCACACCACAAATCCAGACTCAGAGCATTTCAGTTATTGCTTACCTAATGTTGCTTACAGAAGTCTAAAGTGTGCAGGAACAGGCAGTACCTTAAAGCATGAAACAGGACTTGGATAAAGTGAAAATCCTGCAGAATGGCCACCCACTTCTTTGATCTTTTCAAGTGGTATGCACAACCTTCTCGGAGAATAAATTTCTTCAGGCATCTATAGAGTTCAGCTTCTGCCCATTCCCATAACAGCCCTGGTATCTACCTTCTGTGTAGACTCAGGGATCACCTAGGAAGGACCTTGATCCAGTAGAGCTGCACATGAATTTGACAGTATAGCCAAACATAGTATGAGGCAAGTACATATCATACTGGAGCAGGAGAGGCCATTCTTCCTTCAGTTTCACATAGTAGTCACGAAAATAATCGTTTTGACACTCCAGTATGAAAGTAAGAAAATACCAGGGAGATGTATGTTTTCTATCACTGCTAATGCTGAAACCTTCATTTTTTATTCTGGCTTCCTTTGCAATCCACACAAAGTGGGAAGATTTGGCATGTTCTAGATGACTTCCAAGCACTTTGGTCTAGATCCAGTGATGAAAGCTGAGCACTGTGAAATAAAATACCAAAGAAAAGTTGGCGACATACTTCCCCTGCACTATCATTGTCTGGGCAGACAGAAACAGAGAGAAAGCATAGCCAGGCTGAAGCAGATGACAGTCTCATTACTGGATTCTCAATGGTTTCCATTAACTAGTAAGTTAGTACCTAAACTGCCATGAAAAACATGAATGCTGAAAATAACACTTTAGAATATCCAAATAGCATAATTAAAGGTGTGAAATGCTTATTTTACTTAGTGAGTTTCCATCCTTAAGTATTTTGAGCCTGATGAGGCCAATGTTGTATTTTTACATTTATGGTTATGCATGCTTAAATATTGAAATATGACACTTAAATTATGCAGATAATATTAAGGTCTGATTATGAATTATTCTTGGTGCTAAGGAAAAAGTTACATTTTGCAGCATATGTCTTTCACATGTTTGCATACACCTTTTTCTGTATATTAATGTTACAACCTCCAAGATCTGTAGATGTCCCAGAGTCTTTGTTGTATCTTGACTTTTTTAAGGAAGTTTTACACGCTGATTTAATGTCCCTAATAAGAGACAGTAATTAGCAATAGAAAATCTGTGTTTTCATCATCCAGTTGTATCCACTGAAATATGTTCCTACCTAAAAAACCCCACCAAATCTACAATGATATGGACTTCTGGTAAAACCATGATGACACTGCAGTTAAAGATACTGAAGCTGGAAAGATTTTCTTGGAGATGATGGGGCAGCTTTGGAATTAGTTAAACATTTTTCTACTTCATCTCCTTCTCCTCCCGCATCCTTTCTCTTTTATTTGTTTTTGACAAACCATCAGTAAAAGAGTGTAGCTGCCAAATATATCCTTCTATTGAAAGGAAATGAAGCAAGGAAGATATATTTCCAACCACATAAGAATAGTATCTCATAAAATTGCAGACAAGAATTTCAGATTATGTTTGCTACTCTTTCCTGATGCTTTTTCCTCAGAATAGACAAAATATATACAGAAAAAGAGCATGTTTAGCCTGCAGATTTGTTGAGATTATGAAAATAAGTGATTATGTATTATCTTCCATTATATTAAAGGATTTCAAGCTTCTGTTCCATTAATAGAGGTTTATATTAGAACACTGTGGGACAAAATTGTCTGAAGTATTCAGACAACACTAGTTTCAGTGGAGAAACTTCACAGATGAATTTGTTGCGCAGAAAACTTTTCCATATAAAGTAATCATGTTCTCTGGCTTGACTAGTACAGATGTTATAACTGTACAGGACTATCAAATCAACCTGACATCTAAAAATAGCTACACTAACACTATAGATCTTGATCTTCTTATCAGTTTGATCTCCTCAAGGATCCTCAAAATGCAAGTCCTTAGAGAGCTGATGAATCAGGTGTATACAAAACAAATCAGAAATTTCCAGGGACTCTCTGATAAAGCAGAAAAATGAAAAGTACACAAAAGATTGCCTATGCTCTCAAAAAAAAAAAAAAAACCAAACAAAAAACACAACCCAAAAGCCAGATCAAGGTGTCCATGTTTTTTGCAGAATTAGGTACAAAGAAAAGTAAATTTCAGTTCACAGTCATGTTACTTTTGGGCAAACTTTTTTTAAAAATCTGCACATTTTCACATTTAGTGTGTCTCAGACCTACAAATCTTATGTTGAAAAAAAACAAGCTATGAATACTTAAAAAAAAAACAACCCAAAAAACCAAACCAAACCAAAAAATCCCACTACACCAAGAAAAACTATCAAAGCCAGAAGTCTTTAGGGAGAAATGATTGTCAGCATTCAAGACTGAAGTATATTTTATATATTACTTTTAGATGTATGCCAAGTAGTATTCCAGGAACTTTAACTTCATTACCATAGTTGATATGCAATTGTTCACTAAAACCAGAAACAGATATTTTTCCAAGTAAACATCAAGAAATAGTTGCATGCTTTTATAAATTCTTGTCCAACCTGTAGAAAACAAGACCTTATATCAAACTGAAGATAGCAACATTGATCTGTATCACCATTTATGATGTTATGATAATATTCATGAAAAATAAATATCTCAAATTGTTAAAATTTTATGGAGTATCCATACATTTTTAAAGACAGTGTGTTTATTTCTGATATATGATTTTTGGGGCAGTCCACAGATTTCACAGTTTTGTTTAAGATTATTCCAGAATGACTATAAATTCAGTATAATGTCCTGGTCTATTTATGCTTAATTGAGAGGTTGTGTTTTCTACATATGTGCACATAGTTCTAACTGAAGTGGTTTAAAAACTGTCTGAATGGTTTGAAAAAAAAAACAAACTGGTCATAGATTCTTCAGTAAAATAAATCTAGAAAACTCCATAATTATTTTCTTACTTATTAGCATTTTTAAACTCTAGCTTGTGTTGAATGTTTTAAGCATTAAAGGTTTCTTCAAGTACTTTTTACAGGGATATATTTATTGATCACATATAGTTGTGCTAATATAGGCCTGCTATTTATTCAGATGTCTAAAAATCTTGACAAATCCAAAAGGTTTTAAAGTGTACCTATACCAAATTTCTGGAGAGGTAAAAATTCTCCATCTACACCTGTACCTGGTTAAAGAAAAACATCTACAGCCATTTTTATGAAACTTTTCATTAAAAATAATGTACGGCAAACCAAGAATATGGTGAGAGTACTATCCTTGAAATATTTTTTTTCCAAATGTAACCCGTTTGTCAACTTCCATTATTTGTCACCATTTTTGAGTGATCTACAAAGAACATGAGTTTCAGTTTTGAAATCCAGTTCATTAGCTGAATGTGTAGATATTCTCCTTCCAGTTCCAAAATATTTCTTAGATCAGTCCACAGCAGTAAGCAAAATGGTGGCCATCATTCAGATATCCCCCAACACTCATTTTTAAAGCATTGGATCTGTCTGATGGAGGTCAGTAACAGAAGCACAGCACAGTCCGACTAGAATATCAGTTTCTGAAAGGGGAATGGGGAAATAAAAAAGGTGTGGAGACATAAATAAAATCCTAGTAAACCTACACTTCTTTCCACTGACCTTGTTAGTACTACTTATTTGTACATGTCTAGTGCCATTTCAGAGTTACATAAATATTACTCATGGCATACTTCCACTATTCCCCCCCCCCCCCCCCCCGCCTCAACCATTCAATACTCTTGTCTTGCTTTCTGTCAACTTCTGGTTTGTTTTTACTGTCTTGTTCTCCATTCTTCCCAGCCACTTACTACCACAGTAACTGCTGTGTCATCCCTGCTATTCTTATTTAACCTGTACATACCACTTAGGTAACCCACCAATTAACAAAAAGAAATACCCTGGGGGATTAATGTTGTTTGTAATCCTATTGGCTGAAATTCTGCCAGCGTTAAAATCTATGGGAGTTTTGCAATTGATCTCATCTGAACCAAGATTTCATTCCCAGTGTATTGAAGTAATGTCAATGGCACACAGAGGGAACTAAATTTGAAAACACAACGTTCTCTAATTAAAAGCTCTGTTTCAGGTAATTGACTTTAGCATAAACAATCTGCAAAAAAGAATTCCAATGACATGGATGATGTTTCTCAACCCTCTCTCTGTCACCTTATGTCAATTGACGGCACCTAATTGACAGCATTATTCAAGAAGTCATACCTTTTTTTCATAGCAGGTGCACAACTACTAACCTGTGTTTACAATTAATGCACCATAAATAAAACACATTCCTGATGTTAAAGACATGCTACCTGATGGACAAAATACCATGTTCTTCCACATAGAAAGCAGTTTGTTTACAAATTGCATTCAATGACAATCAAAATGATCTGTCGATTATAATATTTTCTTGCTTTATATTAGAATCACTTTTTGTCCAAACATAAGAATTTTCTCACAGTAAGAGAGGACAGAGTGTCTTATTAACTACTGTAAGGGTGCCAAGCATTTTTCACATTGCAGTTCTGAGGCAACAGCCGAAATCATAAAAATCCGAGAGAATCATCTCATACAGGTTGTCAGTGGTATAGCATACATCATTTTATAGAAGGAAATCAGTTCCTTTAATTTGGATGTGTATTCACTATAAATTCTCTGGCACAATTTTGCAGTCTTGCAGACAGGTGTGGATGCTACTGTAAGCAACTCAAGTTAAGTTCCAGTTTGCTGCATATAGTACATAATAAAACATAATCAACTCCCTTTCTTAATATCCCATTTCATGTTACTGTGTCATTTGAGACTCTATCTCTTTCTGGGGAATTCAGAATAGTAGGAAAATGAAAATCCCAGCTCTGACAGAGGTCCTTTATCTGGTGATATTTGGAAGTAATATAACATCATTGTTTTTATTAGTACTGTTCTTGTCTACTGATTTTTCTTTTTTTTTCTTTTTTTTTCTTTGGTTTTTTTTTATGTTTACCTTTTCCTCAAACATATTATCCTGCTGGGTTATACACTGATTCTTTTCTTCTCTCTAGGAAAAGTGTTTGTCTTCATTTCTTTTTAGCTGTCTGAGTTTTAGTACCCCCACCCCACTGCCCCAAGGAGTTTTATCTTAATAGTCCTCCTCAAATCTTGTTATTTCCCAGATGATTTTTCGTTTTAAGCCTATGACACAGGACGTGTTCTTGGAACTGTTTGGAACTGTTACTTAGCTTTAAGGCAAGATCAGGAGCAGATGAATTTTTAAGAAGACTGATCAGACCATGAAAAAAGAAAGAAAAAAAAAAAAAAAAGAGGTCTAAGCCACAGAAAGAAATGCTCAACAAAATAAAGAAAAAATCTGGGGCACAGCTGTAGACTGTGTCTTACACAGAGAAGGAGCACTAAAGCTGGCAGGCTCAGACTGCTACTTCACAGGATCCCATCTTTGTGCTGAGCACAATTAAAAGGTGGACATACTCTAAGGTCAAGATGAGAGCAACTTTGGTTTGACTTCTCCATTCCACAAAGCAAGAAAAAAAAAAAAATCACGCAGTCAGCATATTCCTTTGAACAATTCATGTTTGTTAATTAAAAGTTGTTTTCTCATCTATTTTCTTTCAGTCTAATATCCTGTCAGGTCAAAACTGCTGATCTGACCATTTCCTTCAAAGTGACCGGCCTTGCTGAAGTCAAAGGAAAAATTCCTGTTAGCTCCAACAAGAGAAGAATATCACTCTCAGTCCTCAGAGTGCATGTCCTGCCTATACAGGGAACCAAACAAAAGAAAAGCCTACATATAAATCTGCACAACTAAGTTTGACCTCTGTTTTGAATTAACTAGAGTTATTTTGTACTGTAGTTAACCTATCTTATTTTTTCTTTGTTATAATTCATCTCACTTTTAAAAAAGTGGTGTTGAGCCTATGGGGATTTTTGAGGTACAGAATAAATAGTTTACCTGTAACTAAATAGATGTGGAGCAATCCCTGTCTTGGAGCACCTTTTATATTTTTCTCCCGGTGGCACACTAGTACTTGCTAGCTCCATGAACCTGTCTGAGCTCTCCTGCCTCCTCTCTCACTTCAGCTTTGCAGCACTTCTCTTTTCATATATTCCTGATTGCTCACCAGTCCTGCTTCATTTTTAAGGTCTTTATTGTTACTCTTTTCCAAAGTTAACATCCTTTTGAACAGATCACCTAGCAAAAAATTTAAAAATGGTTTCAAATACATAAAAGTAGCTACAAGTAAGACTCAACCTCTTGATACATGAAGAGAAGGAATTACACCTCAGATGTAGGACTTCTCAGAATAAGAATGGGATTTTTCAAGGCATTTCATGTCAGTGTGAGTAGCTGGGTTATGTGGACAGTGCTATTGAGTTTCTAAGGCTTTTTTAGAAGAAAAGGAGATGTTGCAGAAATAGCTACGGCATTATGAATACCTTAATACTTCTGAGGAGCATGGGAAAAACTGCCTTTCTCACAAAATTGCCTTTACAAGGAGCTAAATGAATGGTGTTTGAAATGAGCTATTTTAATACTTTCAGTGGATTTTCAGCTCTGCACAGATTTAAGCCTGTTCAACATTTTTTTTTTTTTTTTACTGCTCACAGCACTCAGCTTGGTATGGTTATTGCTGTTTGTTAGGACATCATTAAAAACATGTGTGCTTTTAGGATGCTGAGAATTGTCCAGATGATCAAAATGTCCAGCCTCACTATCATATATAAAACTTGAGATATCTTGTATAAAAATTCCCAACTGAATGCCATTTTTTTGTACATTGTACATATATACATTGTCAGAGGTCCCAGTTAAGATTTCAGTCTTGCATTACCCCCCCCCCCAGACACACCAAAAAACCCAAAACCAACCAAAGAAACAACACAAAAACACATGCTGTTTAGAAATGGAACCTAACACCAAATCAAGAATTTGATGTACCTCTGATCCTGTGCCCGTGAACCACTACACCATTTCAAAACATTCAGCCAATTTCCTTACTTCCTTCCCAATTACCTGACAGATTCACTGCTTTTATCTTCTGAGTTTATGCAAAAAACAGATAACATTGATCATAAGAGTGAAAAAATTTCCCAGTAATTAGAAGACTGAAGGGTTTAAAAATGTGGTTGCTATCTGAATAGCTTTTTCATCTCCCATGTGCACATTTATAGAATTACCATTTTACAGATATTCAGGTTGCATAATTAAATAAATATATTCTCTTTTGTAAGCTATGAATGACAGGACTTGGAATACTTCCAATGGCGTTAAGGATTAACGAGGTGAGAATTTAGCTTCTTGTTGTAGAAATTATTTTTTTTTACCATGAATTCATAAAGTTACTGAAATGGAAAGGACCTGAGCAGGTTATGCAGTCCGTTCTTTTGTATCATGTAACACCAGCTGTACTCAAGTCACTTTTAAGAAAAGTTGTCTCACCTGTAATTAAAAACATCCTATTGTGGAGATTAAACCACGACACCTTGTCTTCCAAACTGTTGCTAATTTGGTACCATTTGCAAGTGCAACATGAATGCTCCTTTTAGCTAGAATGCTTAATTCAGTAATCAAGAAAATACCAGGTAGTACCTTGATCAGAAAAGACCTCATCTGAAACACCTTTCTAGTATGACAGTGAACCATTGGTAATTACTATGAAAATACAATTCTACAAGGTTTATGCCCCAAATATGACTTTTTCAATACATTGTATTTCCCTAGTTTGCTCGTAAAATGTCACACGAGACAGTCAAAAAACTTACTGAAGTCAAACAAAATGGCAGTTGCTGTTTCATCCTTATTTGTAAGGTCTGTAGGCCTGTCATGGATATAAAAATGAGAATAAGAACAGTGTGACATGATCTGTTCTTGACAAGTCCGTGTTGACTGGCATATATTTTGCTACCTCCTAAGAGCAAATAATTTGTTGTTTGTCTCTATGTTTTTCAGTTTGGTACTTCTTTATTTACTATCTTTTACCATTTCCTAGATGTAAATATCAAGAACCCCTCTTAAAAGTGGAGAAATGAAAGATAATTATCTGTTTGTTCTCATGTTCTTTCCTGTTAATGGGATAATAGCTCTTGTTATGAAGTTGCCATAGGACTTAAAAGTTGTTGTGGCAGCATCTTCCTTTATCAGAGTAAATATCATACTGTTTGCTGGTGTCCCCCCCCATCATCTTTCCACACTTTGAAAACTGTACTTATTTGAAAACAAAACAAAATTAAGAGATATGCAAAGACCCACAGGAGTTTATCCAGAATGTATCCCAAATTCTGCTGCCTTCTGACAGAAATATCACATCTTATGATACAGGAGTTACAACACTGTCGGATGCGTGTGGCACTAGCAATCATTTATCACCCCGTGCTTTTCTACCACTGCTGAAGACATACAAGGCAACAGTAAAGGCAACAAAAAGTAGACATGGTGAATGTTGTTGCTAATCATTTTGTTAATAAGCAAAATCTGCCACAGTTTTCAAGCATTGACACAGCTAGATTTTCCCATTGGAGATCTTAGGGCTTACAGGATCTGAAAAAGTTAATGGCACAGACTTGTGTAATTCCTTGGTGTTAAAGCAAGGTGTTGGAGAATGTCCAGAGAAAGAAGAGTTGATCCTTTATTGCCCTGGATGTCATGCTGTCACTAGTATTTCTGCAAAGGTATAATCACTCGCAAATGTCCACATGTTCTGACTTACATGGAGTAAGTGACTACATCAGTGGACAGTGACTACAACAGTGGACAAAGGAGGAGCTACAGATGTCATCTATCTGGACTTCTGTAAGGCCTTTGACACCATTCCCCACAATATCCTTCTCTCTCAATTGGAGAGACATGGATTTGATGGGTGGACTGTTAGGTGGATGAGGAATTGGTTGGATGGTCACATCCAGAGGGTAGTGGTCAATGGCTCAATGTCCAGATGGAGACTGATGACGAATGGTGTCCCTCAGGGGTCTGTACTGGGACCAGTACTGCTTAATATCTTCATCAATGATATAGATAGCGGGATCAAGTGCATCCTCAGTAAGTCTGCAGATGACACCAAGCTGAGTGGTGAGGTTGGCAGGCCTGAGGAATGGAAAGCCATCCAGAGGGACTGGGACAAGCTCAAAAAGTGGGCCTGTGTGAACCTCATGAGGTTCAACAAAGCCAAGTGCAATGTGCTGCACATGGGTCAGGGCAAACCCCAGTATTAGTACAGGCTGGGATTGAAAGCAGCCCTGAGGAGAAGGACTTAGGCGTACTGGTGGATGAAAAACCAGACATGACCCAGCAATGTGCAGTTGCAGCCCAGAAAGCTGACCATATCCTGGGCTGCATCAAAAGAAGTGTGGCCAACAGGTCGAGGGAGGTGATTCTCCCCCTCTACTCTGCTCTCATGAGACCCCACCTGCAGTACTGCGTCCAGCTCTGGGATCCTCAGTTCAGGAAAGACATGGACCTATTGGAGTGGGTCCAGAGGAGGCCACAAAAATGGTCAGAGGGACAGAACACCTCTCCTGTGAGGAAAGGCTGAGAGAGTTGGGATTGTTCAGCCTGGAGAAGAGAAGGCTCCAGGGAGACCTTATTGCTGCCTTTCAGTACTTAAAGGGGGCTTATAAGAAAGATAGGGACAGACTTTTTAGTAGGGCTTGTAGCAATAGGACAGGGTGTAATGGTTTTAAACTAGAAAAGAGCAGATTCAGACTAGATACGGAAGAAATTTTTCATGGTAAGAGTCGTGAAACACTGGAACAGGTTGCCTAGAGAGGTGGTAGATGCCCCATCCCTGGAAACATTCAAGGTCAGGTTGGATGGGGGTCTGAGCAACTTGATCTAGTTGAAGATGTCCCTGCTTGTTGCAGGGGAGTTTGGACTAGATGACCATTAAATGTCCCTTCCAATCCCAACTATTCTATGATTCAATGATAATAAAGAAAAGTTGTTCTGACATAAGATACCTGACAAACTATTCAAATTAGACAACACATAGAAAAAACGGCATACAACATACAGATGGAGAAAGGATAAGGCAGTACTTTCAGTGTGCTGAACGATACCAAAATGTCAATTTTAAAGTGAGATAGCAGTTTATAAACATGAAGATACCTTATCTGAAGAGCTAGATAGCAAGTGTGTGTCTCTTCTGCCAGATAAATTGAGTCTTGCAGCTCCAAGTATCACGGACTTCCCCACTGGGCCTCATTCCCCTCTGGTGCAGATTGGCTTCATCTCTACTACACATTTGGCCTTTCTCTCCTCTACATTATCTGTGTTTTCCCTGTGATTAAAGACAAACTTATAGCTTGTGTGGGCTTTCCCCCATTCAGGACCTGAGCTACAGGCAAATTTTCAGAAGCAGAATGAGGTTATGTGAAATGCAGCAGGACACAGAGCATGCAGCTTCCTAGGATGGAAGGAACCAGAACTGGTGGAAGATTGTCCATCCTGCTTTTAAATAAGTAAATAAGTTTAAATATACGTGGTGTGTTGACCTTGGCTAGCCACCAGGTACCCACCAACCTGCTCTATCAGTCCCCCCTTCTCAACAGAAGGAGGGAGAAAAAATGACAAAAAGCTCATGGGCTGGCATACGGATGGAGAGATCCTTACCAATTACTGTCTTCCCAGGTTCAGCTTCACTCCCAACTTCTCTACTTCCTTCCCGAGTGTTGTAGGAGGACAGGGAATGGGGCTTGCAGTCAGTTCATCACACGTTCTCTCTACCAATCCTTCCTCCGCTCCTTGCACTCTTCCCCTGCTCCAGGTTGGGGTCCCTTCCATGGGAGACAGTCCTTCATGGGCTTCTCCAGCATGGGTCCTTCCCACAGGCTGCAGATCTTCATGACCTGCTCCAGAATGGGTCCTTTGCATGGGGTGCAGTCCTTCAGGAATGAACTGCTCCAGTGTGGGTCCTGCACAGGGCTGTGGGTCCCACTAGGAGCCTGCTCCAACATGGGCTTTCAGTGGACTGCAGCTTCCTTCAGGGCACATCCATCTGCTCCGGCATGGGGTCTTTCATGTGCTGCAGGTGGAGATCTGCTCCCCCGTGGACCTCCCTGGGCTGCAGGGGGACAACCCACCTCACCATGGTCTTTCCCACATGCTGCAGGGGAATCTCTGCTCCGGTACCTGGAGCATCTCCTCCCCCTCCTTCTTCACTGACCTGGGGGTCTGCAGGGCTGTTGCTCTCACATATTCTCACTCCTCTCTTCCAGCTGCTGTTGTGCAGTGTTTTTTACCCTTCCTTAAATATTTTATCATGGAGGTGCCACTACCGTCACTGATGGGCTCAGCTTTGGCCAATGGCAGGTCCATCTTGGAGCTGGCTGGAACTGCCTCTGTCCAACATGGGGGAAGCTTCCGGCATCTTCTCACAGAAGCCACCCCTACAGCTCCCCCACTACCAAAACTTTACCATACACCCAACACAATACAATTTCTCACTTGTAGTATCCCAAGTAGAAGATTCTGATAGCCCTGCTTGTACCAGGTAGTCATACTGTGTCTTATTCTAGACATACACACTGATTGCATTACAGGATTTACTTTTACATCTTTTGGTAAAACAAAATAGTCATTAGACAAAAAAACAGTAGAATTACTGAAGTCTTCCATCACTTAGCTTCTTTTAAAGTAGCAGATGGAGTAACATAATTAATCACATTTAAACATCCATCTTGACCCCAAATTAGTTCAATGACTTAGCAATATGGCTTCTTTTTCAGACTCTTATATTTGTAATCTCAATGCTCTGTTGCACCTTGCAAGAATTTACCAACTTCTCTTTATTTGCCTAATGGCAGCTTTCTCTGCTGTTGTTTATGATGAATAATATTTGTTAAGTAAGAATTACTGTGCAAACAGCTAGCTGTGGCTACTTAGACTGTTTCCAAACAAGCTTATGCTATGCTTAGTGAAAGTCTATGTAGTTTCATTGTCTTGAATGTTTCCACATGTATAAACCATTAACAGGCTTAGCAAAAACAAAGTAAAGGAATTACATCATACTTAAAATAGAATTTGAACAAAATTAAAAGACTTAGAAATCTCTAAAGGCAATTAGAGTATTTAGCATAATTACTCTATACGTGATCATACTTGATAAAATACCTTGTTTGTGAAACACTGTGGTTTGTATTTATGTTTTGAATTGAATGCCATCAAGCAAGGTGCCTATTTTTGATTAAAGGTTTAATACATCATTTCCCTAGTTCTGCATTCTATATTGAAATATAAAGTCATATAATGCTTTGAAATATGCTGTGTGGATACTGTAGTACTGCATACCTGTGAGTGCAATTATTGTAATAATCATGTGTAAAACCAGCTATTGAGTAGGCACTGAAATAACTGTAGTTTGTATGAATTGACTTGGATAAAATAAGAACTGCTTGGGTATCTGCCTCTACACTTGAATTAACAAGATATGGGGCATATATACTGCATACACTTGTATTTATTCTCAGGTTTCTGCATGACATGGAGTGAGTACTGCCTGAGTGATGATGGGAAGATCAAAATTTCACAGAAAAGAATGTACTCACAGTGTAGTGGCTAGGTGCCAAATAAGTCTGGTGTCAGTAAGAGGTAGTCATGAGACACAAGTGAGAGTCACACAAAACAGAATGTTCTCCCCTGCTTCTTGATGCTTTTCCTTACAGAAATAGCCCTTTGAAGTGTGAAATGGTAAGCATCAGAGTAAAGCTGTTACAATAAATTCATCTGATTATGCCTCAACTGTACTATAAAGCCCATTTGCTAGAGCAAAGAGCTTCAGAGACAGTCTTGCAAATACTTAAAGTAAAATTTCATTCCAGATATTTAGTTCTTTGTTATCTTGGTTATTGTTGCGAAGCAAAGACCACAGCTTTTTAAGCTGACTTACAAACACATTGTTCCCCATTTTGCTAAATGGTATGAATTCAGCCTGCATCAAGCCAATGATTGGTCTTTAACAGTAGACTAAAAGCAAAAATAAGGACAAAAAATAGGATGGGATTTTCAGTTGTAACATTTTAGTTTCTTCTTATTGCAAGTGTGAACAAAGTATCATTCAAGTCCAAAAGAACTTGCAGTCCTTCATTTTGGCAGCTGATGTTGGAGGGAGAAAGTAGAAACAACATTTCTGACCAGACACACACACACACACACATAAATTACTTTCCTTGATTCTCATTAGTTCGTCCTCATTTCCTTCTTTGTATAGTATAAAATAACGATTTGTTTCCATTGTACTACTGCCAGAAAATGATATTTTAAATCTACTTTTTTTCCCAATTATGGCCAAATTTTTCCCAATTTGTTGACCATGGGTTTGGTTCATCCTTTATTATTTTCAAGGAGAGATAAAGGAGTTATTTAAACTCATTTATCATCCTTCAGATGTCTAGCAATGGCTTGGCATCCATTCCAGATATTCATAATGAAAATAAAGAAAAGGCAAGGGAAACTGAAGAACGGATTGTAAATGGGTGTACAGCATAGCGGACAACCCATTGTGTCCTTACCATATTAATGGGTTTCTGATTTGGCCAGTTGCCTTGATGAAAGCTTTGATGGAATAAGAGATGGCCTCTACTCTCTCTATGCTGTCAAACAGGAATGAAGCTTGAGAACTGAGTATTTTTCTCATACACACTTCTACACCCGAGTTTTGCCTACTTTACCCTCCTCTCCCAGAAACTCAAAGTAGCTAAAAGTTCTTTCTTTTTCTCCTCACTGAATCCTTGCTGCTCGTCTTTCTAAAACTAGCTTCATATAAAAATTATGTAGTGACCAGTCTGTTGACTTGTCCATGTTCTTCTATAGGTCAGCAATCTTTGCACAGTTGAGCCTGATGAATTAGGAGACTACCATATACAAGCCCGCTGGAAAGGTTTGTGCCAAGTCAGATGTGTAGGATGGCTTAAAAGTTTCAGTCACCCAGATGTAACAGCTACAGTCCTCACCTCCCAACCAGGTTTTTTCTCTTGTCCATCCTCCAGTTACAGGGTAACTTATTCTGTCCCCATCTTTTTTTGTTTGTTTGTTTAGAAAAGGCATAGTTACTATCTGTAAACTGATTTGGCAGAATATATCAATCCTCAAATTTTGCCTTTAGATTTAAGAAAAAATTTGCCTCATTCCATGCCAGTTCTCATGGCTTCTTCTGTAATTGTTTTCAAGGAGAAAAATGGGGGATTTTCTATTTTTTCCCTTTTTGTGCACAGTATGCATAAGATCAGAACTGATCTGGCCCCAAATGCTAAAAGTTACTTCATATCCATAGCTCATGGAGGGTTGCCCAACGCAGATGATTACCACAGGGACATTTATGAAGGATCTGGATGCCAGTGAGTCCCAGGTCTCAAGCAGGTACAGCCAAACTCATATCAGGTAGTAACACAGAACAACTCAATTAGTCTTGCACAGTCACTGGGAAATTTGAGCGAGGTCTTGTGTATTGACACAATTATTGTATGTGTCCTGTGCCACCTATGCATAAAAGGACATATGTAACAAAACTACTGGTTTTTATAGCTCTTTTGTGTGCTGCCTTCAGGACTATGAGCACCCTAGTTATGATATTAAACATAACACTGTATGTCCATGGTTGGTCATTTCTGATGCTCAAAAGTCCAGGATAAACTTTCATCTTTGCCACATACTGGACCAACACGGATTCTTGTTCTCCTGGCCTGAAGCTTCAGGGCATCACCATATACCAACTTTTCTCGTCATCACAATGGTGTTTAGTGATGGACCTGGTTTTAAAATAAATCTAGATTAAAGTGTAGGGACCAGGAGAGATAAGAATAGCATGTCAGTTGTGTGTGTGAATGTGGTATGATATTACAACTAATACATCTATAAACATAAAACATTGCAAGAGGCACAAGAGGAGATACAGTAGTGTATTTCCACACAGAAGCTCTGCTCTGTAACCAAGCATGTTTGTAAGATGAACGTTTTGCACTATAACTGTGGAAAACAAACAGGATCTGTCTAAGCCAGTCTTGGGATCTGGATTGTGGGGCATCTGATATGATATGAGTCCTTCTCCAAAGTTCACCTTACTGCATGAACAACCTTTGCAAGTGCATTCGCTGAACTACATGGGGACACTGCAAAGGGCTTTAATCTACTTTAGGAACATCATTGCACTTTCTGGTTGTGCTGAAGCAATTTTATTTTATGCATCGTTTGCTGTGGTTAACAGACCCCCCACTCCACCCGCATAACAATAAAAACAAGAAAATTTCCTTGCTGTTCCAGAGCTGAATCCCAGGTACTTTGCCAAGACATTCACCCCCCATCAAACAGAATGTTCTTTTGAGAATGATAAATGCTTCTTTTTTCTCCATCAGCATGTCATACTTGGAGGAAAAAAAACCCGCAAGTTGTTTTCCAGGAAAGTTAATGTTTCTACCTGTCAACCTTGAAGGTGACTCTTTTAAGGTTATATTAGTCTCATTTAAAGCTCCTGTAATGGGACAAAAGCCAAGCAATAAAACCACCACAGCCTGTGTCTCCTAGTATCTGCTAGACACCTATAGGTCTAAAGATCTTATAAATGTCTTATTCTAACATGATAAAGGAGGAAAAAATATCAAATGTGCCACATATCATTCATTACTAAAAGTACTATTTGAGATTTATCTTTTCTTTTGTGGTTTACTTACCACGTTTGTGGTTCAGCTGGCCCTTGCCCCCTAAGTAATTTAAAATTGTTCAGTGCCATATAGTGGTTTTGTTTGTTTTATTGTCAAATAGAATTTAATTGGAATTTAATTCTAAGCTGTAAATAAAAGATGATTTGAAAGGAGGTGCTTTCTTCAACTGAGGCCCATGCACATTTTTTTAGAATTTATTTTGATCTGATAACATTTGTCTTTTTTGATTGTGTTTCTGGGAAGGTGAATTAATTACCTCTATCTCAAAAAGCAAAACCTAAGAATGGGCCTGCATCATTTCTCTGGTATATGGAATAACTGAAATTATGTATGGGTGCACACTATTTCTCTAACTTACAATACAGAAACAGGTGTTCTCAGTGTGCTGTGAGGAAAATTTCAGGCTTTTAAAATTAAAGTGTTTTTATTTCTTCCTACGAATAAATCCAGATTCATATTTACTGCAAGCCCAAGTCTCTGATGATGGCAAGTCAGCATCTTGCAATAATGTCATCACAGCTAATGTTTTTTTTGTGATCAGCCTTCAATATTCCCTCCATTGTTAAAATTTCCCTCTGGCTTTGCGTTCTTCTGAGCTGATTATTGAAACAATGTAAAATGCCAGGAGGGCACTTTCAACAAAAAAAGTGCAGTTAGTACAGATCATTGAACAAAATATTTTTCTGTTGGCTATTCTAATTACAGCCAGGCAAAAAAAACTACATCAAAATATAGACATTGACATTATGAAAGCTCATTTTCCTCTCCTTCTTATCCCCTCCCCCCAAAATACCTATATGATAGTAAGCAAAACTTTTGTATGAGCTGGTAATGTCTTCTTTCTCCAGGTAATAAGAATTATTTGAAATAAGAGTATCTTGATTTTCATCTCTCACTATTTAATTAAAAACAACAAAGCCTGGCTTCAGTTATTCATTTTCTTATATTTTGGCACCTTTTGGAGTTTGGGCTGCAGTGTTCTGTTTGGCTTAAGTTACTGTGCATGATTTTTGAAAGATAGTACTGAGCAAAAAGCCACCATCTGTGGGACTAATATCTCATTTCTGCCCCCATATGACATAAATACAAAAAAACCCCAAACAAACAAAAAGAAAAGCAAAGAAAAAAGAAAAAGAAAGAAAGAAAAAGGAAGCTAATGAAGAAAACAACTGAAAAAAATTACTGAACAAGTCTGTAAGTGAATACCATATTAATTTGTGTAGGTTGTCATGTTTCTTTTTCCTCCATAATAACAAGCAAATCAGCCTCCATAATAAAAGATTATCATGCAGTTCTGCTATTGCAACATTTTTCCTCATCCTATTTTCCAGGACTAAATTTTCTGTAGAATGAGTTTGGTTGGTGTTTCAGATGGTTACTGAAGAACACACGAGATATCTAACATGTGGAATTATTTAGTTTCCCACTATGGGGAAGGGCCAGTTAAGAAAATTTAATTCAATTGTCAGCACTGATAATAGTTCTAATAACAGAGTTGCCTTCCCACACACATGCATACACACACACAGAGAGATTCAGCCAGCGCTTAATGTATAAATTACTCTACAATATGTGAATCAGGTTTTAGGCTTGGCTTTGGGCTTTTTTGTTGTTGTCATTGTTGTTGTTTGGGGATTTTGGGTATTTTTGTGTGTTTGGTGGTGGGTTTTTATCTTTCTTAAATAGAGTTATACTCATTATCTCCTTGGCTTTTTTTTTCTCCCCCCCCCCCCCCCCCCCGTTTTTCTTGTGGGACTAGAAGGTTAAATCAGGTCATAAACACCTAAAAACTCAGAGCTGAAAAATTACCCTAGGTGTTGCAATAGACCCAGGAAATATCCGCTCTCCTTCTCAGGGATGCAGCATATGTCTGCTCCTACTTGTCCACACCTCTGGGGTTGAGCAATGCAGTGATGATCGGTACATGACGCTCCCTGGAGGCAGTTCCTGCAGGCACAGGTCCTCAACATCTGCATCACACACAGTCCATGAAAACAGAAGGGATCACTTTATTATTTAGTAGTAGTAGTAGCAGTAGTAGTAGTAGTAGTGGTAGTAGTAGTATTCCATTTGTTTGTGCTGCTGCTCTGCTGGAATCACTAGAAACAGACAGCCCCAGCTTATCAGGGGCTCTGGCTCCTCTTTCCACTCCCACACTAATTTTCCTCTCCTTTCCCATACAGCAGGAACTTGGCCCCAGCCAGACCAGAGTCCTACCTTTGGGACAAGAAAATTCAATTTTGCATGCACTGTTGAAAATCTGCAAGTTCACTTTGGATGAGCACATTTGGGAATCAGCTGCAGTTATTATTTTGGCAAGGGCACATAGCAGAAACCCTGTCAGGAATTCCACTGATACAAATCTCAGCAGAGCTTTTCCACTATTGACATCAAATTAAGTCATCACCATCCTTACAAATGAACCCAAAAGAAAATGAGACATGTAGCAGTGCTTCATTCAGTTTGAAGACTTTAAAGACTGTATTCCAATGGTTACTAATACAGAATGAAAGAACAAAGCCAGATTGCTTGAAACTTTTATGTTCAGAAAACCTAACTTCTGTTAATAGGAATGTAGATCAGATACTAGTTCACTGTCTTTGTATACACTTTGAGTCATTATGCTGTGCATGTAACAAGGAATAATATCAGCGTCATCAGAACAATACTGTGCTCTAGACAAGCACAAAAGAGATATGAAACTATATGGCATAAAGTCTAATCCTAGTTATTACAAAAGGTGGTTAGGCTTTCAGTCAACCACATCTGCAGTCACAGCAGTACCTTATTTGTTGTTATTTGGTATTTGTATTAGAAATTTAGCTGCCGAACTACAAGAACTAGGAACTCTCTGAAATTATAATTTTCAAAATGCTGATTGTTTTGAGGGTTTTGTGCAATATTTTTATACATACACATTAATACAGTGATAAAGTATGTGAGCACAAGGAATCTAAATGATGGTGCTTTATAAAGCATTTTTTGGAGGCAGTGATCAGTCAGAGCACTGAACAGAAAAGCTGGGTGACAAATCAAACAACAACCTTGGAGGACAGGTCTGCAGTGGAATATTCCAAATTGAATGTTACCATTCAAGCTTCAACTTTTATCTGGTAGATTAACATCAGCTATTCAGTGAGAATTTAGTGTGTATCCTTATGTCAGATAGAGGTGCAGACAGTAATGGAACTGACATCTCCATTTCATTGTTTATTTTAAACAACCAAATCTGATTCACCTTTTATTATAGAGGGACTGGTAGAATGCAATCAGCATATTTTTTTTACAAAACTGTTTTGGGGAGCCCATGTCGATTTATGCGTCACACTTAATTTACATCAGAGAAGTCTAGTGGCATGAACACTGAAATTACACCTTACAAAAGTGTATTTCACATGTAATCTAATTTATCTTCAGTATTATACATGTATTTACCGTTCACTGTATGAATATCTCTAAGGCTTTGGAAGCTGAAAACTAAGTGCAAGGTGACAGAAGTATTCAAGATAAAAACTGAAATAACTAGGGCAAAGTAGAGCTTCAGAAAAGCAGCAGATTACATGGGGTAAAATGATAAAAAAACCATTCTTAAAACTCATTGACTATCAGATGTGGTCAACAGGTCAAACCACGGGGCTATTGCAGAGAGATGTTCAGCTTCCTGACAGCATGTAAATGGCTGAGTCCATGCAATGGCACTACCTCTGGGGTGGAGTTAGTGTTCATCAAGGACAGCTCTGACCCTAAGCCCTCTGCAGGCCTGCATATATAAGTAGGTCAATTGATATTGCATTTACCTATTAACAAATATGAAAGCAAGGCAGAATTTTTGTTTTATCATTGGCCAATCACTTCACTGTCAGAGGAAATGCCTGCAAACTCAATGCCTTGGGAGGAATGTGAGGTCTCTTTCTAGCCACCTCACAGCAAATTACTGCTGAGTTCTTAGAGACAAGCCTAGTGCCAGCTGTTCAACAAACTTGAATTGTAAATAATGCACCAGTAAAGCTAGTTATTCTGCAAGGTAAGTTTGTCTTGCAATACACTCTGCATTCATCTATACTATAAGGCATATGAGCTACAAAACACAGTTGTTCAGTGTTTCTTTCACCTTTTTGATTGAGCAAAGTGCTATATAATGTCTAAGACAATGCATTTACATCATAGGAAACAAAAGGTCTAGTTTTCATCTCATTTAGTCTGAGATAAATCGTTAATTCCAGTGAAAGAAATGAGGGTACACTCCTGCAACACAGTGTTCAGGAGAAACACCAGTGAAAGCTTTTTCTTTTATTCCTCTACCACTTCGCTTTCACTATGCAAGAAACAGTTTCTAGGATATTTTATTATACGTAAATTTCCATTCAGTGCAAGGCTCATCACTTCATAAACAATGCAGTAGCAGGTAGTCTGGTTACAATAAAAGGATATTGCCAAAATTGCATTACATTATACTTCTACCTCAATTTTACAGTAGAAAAGACTGGTTAATGATGTAAAGTATAAGTGTTGTAATTCAATATTAGTACAGCTATTCTTGCAATCATTGCTAATAAATTCATTGCAAAACAGTTCATATTTTTCTCCTCTGCAAAAGTACAGTGTGTATGTGCTAAATGACTAAAATCAAGTAATACTAATTTTAACTGGAAATTGTAGGTGATAATATGTTATGTCAATATGTCCATAAACAGTTTAATTACAGGTATAAATTGAAATTATAATTTTGTGCTATTGTCACAAAGATCATAAAATACTCTAAGAATTACTAACTTGGATCTAATAATTCAAGTTGCAGTTGTTGAAGTGCTGGTCCCCTTTCTGGATTACATATGTGATTTCAGTGGGCTCTGTGCACAGAGTTAGTGTTTTTATTTAGACTTAATTCTGTTTGTGAGTGGAAAGTTTTATTTCTAGCACGGCAAGACATGGTTGGTGACTGCATAGTGACATATACACTTATCTTGTTCCCATTCTAAATCAAAAGTTGGAATAGTTTTCTAAAATAAACTGATAAAAAATAATTTTCAAAAGTATACTGATTTTTGAAGCAAATGCAGAGATTGACTAATGTTCAGGAAAATAGCAGAAGCAAGGTGTCAGGCAGAGGTACAAAAGGTAGACCACAGTGCTGAGGTTTACTATTTTCACATTTTGGTATGGATTATATGAGCACTTGGGATACCATTTCTTGTACAAAATCACCTTAGCTATGATTATGCATCATGAACAGAAATAACAGTCAGCTCCCCCCCTGCCAAAAGTGTGGTGAATAAGGACTGGAATTGGAGGTCTGTTTGCCTACAGATTTGTGTCCTTTCTCCCCTACACCTATTTTCCATTCATGCCACAATAATCTCATCTCTCTATCTAAAAAATTTTATGAAACTCCAACTTGGCAAGGGACAGCTAGTGTTTCAGTCTGTTTGCAGCTGCAGGTGTGGTGGCCACCGTGCCTGTGCACACAAGTTGGCCAGTTGCCTCTTGCCAATGGGATGTAGAGTCTCTTTCCCCCCATCCTTCTTAGGAAACAGCAAGTTTACTTTCTTTCTTTTGTCTTCTCTGAGCACTTTTAGGAACATCATTGCCTATGAGACTGCACCCATCTGTCATAACACTGGATGGGAAACAGGGGAATGAAAAGCGTGCTCACACACAGCCCAATACTACAAATTCTTATTCCACAAGAGCCCTTTTCCTTAGAAAAAACATCATGATTTTCTACTTTTGCCACAAATTTTGTTAAGCTTGTTAGCAAAACCCAGTAGCCCTAATGAAAACTGTGGGACTATATCTGAAAAGGAAAGCACTCTTCATTTAGAATAAAGGTCAAAGAATTTAATACTTAAATAACTACTATAGCCCATAGATTTTTCTTCAGTTTCTACACTGCAAATTAAACTGCAGACTAGAATGACAAAGACAAGATAATTATCTTCACTAACTTTTAGCAGAGATAGCGATCAGTGTCAGTCTTACTCTCCTTCTCTGTGCTTCAGTAATTCCTAATGAAGGTCTATGAGAAAAAAATAAAAGGGAACTTTTTTACACATTAAGTACCTTTCATAGTCAAAGTTTCACAAAGCCCCTTAAAAAGTAATGAATGCAATACTGACAGCATGACTTCTTTAAAAGCAAACAGGGTACCCATTATAACCAAAGCAGTTGGTCCCAGTCAGCTTTGGGCTAAGAGGCTGTTTTCCAGTGGCAGCAGACTGCAGACTCAGTGGCCCACCTGGATTGCAGAATGCTTCACCTGCCCACCAGTCCCTCCAGCTGCTGAGAAAGCAACAGCAATGACCTTGCAAGAGCAACCAAGCCACTTGCTAGAAATGAGTTGGGTGTTCATTTTGTATTTTCATTCCTAAGCATTCACAAGTGACAGATTTATACCAGGATATAAGAATTTCCCTAAACTCCAACAGTTTCTTGCTGATTTTTTTTTTTTAAAAGAACACAAAACACCTTTATGAAAAATGTATGAGGATGTGCTTTGTAAGGTTTCTACCATTTTTTATAATAGTTCTGGCAATATTACATTTTATAGATTAAAGGGGAAGTAGCTCTACATGTTATTATTCTGAAGGATATTGAGTTAGGAGAAGTCATTCTCCTCAACTCATGCAATTCTGATCATAATAATACATTTCATTCTCAGAACCTCGCATTCAGAAGCCAGTGATGATGGTGAAAAAGCAGTCTTGTCTCTAGTTGAGCTCTGAATTCAGACCTAACTATTCTTACATCAGTGTAGATGTCCTGGAGTTTAAAGAAAGGGCTCATGTCAGTTTTATGAAGATCAGCATACCTCCTCCTAGTAGTTGTAAGGGCCCTCAGAGTTAGTATAAACGAAAATCAGATTCAAATATAGCTTCTGCTTCCCATTCTTTTTCCATGATTCTAAGTGTCTTAAATGAGACTTTGAGTTAACAGAAAAATAGGAAGATTCATCTTCTGCTTTACCTTTAATTCTGTGAATGCAAGTTTTAACTTATGGCTACATAACAGCAGAATGAAGGCCAAACATTTAAAAATAATGGCTTGACAACACAGGTAAGTTGCACAGGGTTTATATTCTGATGTTTAGTGAAGCCGTTAAATACTTACTTCTGTTTTGAAGTTCTCCTTAGATTTGGTCATCAAGTTACAGCAGCAAATTGACTTTGATAATTACACATAACAAGGCTACATAATGTAACGCAGGTAATGAGATTTTAATTCACCAATCCATCTTGTGAATGGATACAAGAAGTAGCAGTCAGCCTCCACACTACTTTACACAGTTTTAGTGCTAGTTATATTCTGCATGTGTGTTAGCCCACCTGCAGTGCCATTATTTATGCAATCCCATTAGGAAAACAGTTTTTGCTCTCATTTCAGAGACCTATTACAAAATTCATTCAGACAAAGATGAGTTATATCTTTTTAATAGTTTGCCTGTCTAATGAACAACACTAGGAGACATAGTCATCTTGCCATGCCCTTCCCTAGTGCTGGGAGTGGGGAGGGAGGGAGGGAAGGGGTAATTGCACAACAAAGTGTGGTTTTCATTACTGCTACATATTGTACTGTAAAACAAGAAGCTGCTTCCCAAAACCATGAATCTGACCATGTAAAAGAAGCTAAAGAAATTGCAACTTGTTAACTTTTATCCTCTACATTGTCTCTTTTCTACATTAGTGACATAAAACCACAGGCTGCAGGTTTGTAGCTACAAGTCATATGGAAATATTAAAGGTGTAACAGGATCCAGACCATCTAATTTAGGCATCTAATGTCCATTTACTTTTATGTATGGAATGAAGCAGCCTGGGTGAAATAAGTGTTTGTGCTTCTGTGCAGTTAATGGGGAGAGGAGGAGCCTTTAAAGATCTCTGTAGAGAGGAAAAGTGTCCAACCTGGATAGTATTGCAGTTCAGAGGCTCTCACTGCTACAAACACTTTCATGACTAGTTAGACTTCTCAGGTGCTTCCCTTGCAAAGGCTACTTACTTAGGGCTCAGAAAATTCACATACAGGATATTTGTGTAAGTTGAGCATGTCCCACCCATAGTGTCTTGGACTGTGTATGATCATGTTGTTGAAGAGATCATACACTTGACATATAAACCACAATGACAGGCAACTATTTATTTCTTAAATATTAACTCCCTGGGCCTGTTAGGAAGAGCTGGGTTTATGCAAGAAGTGTGGCTCTGCAGAAAACTCCAAACTTTCAATAATTTTTTTTCAATCCAAAATAAAAATGGTCAATAAAGAAACCATGTGTGTCAGAATCTGGATCTTAATGTGTTTCCTGGATCTGGATAAAAATGCTATCTCAAAATATATAACACTTTGTGATGTAAGATGCATCCTAAACCAACATATTTTCAAACAAATAAAAAGGAAAATCAGGTTCCTAGAAGTTGTAACAAAATATTTTGACAGCTTCAGTATGTACTATTTTGATTTGTTTTTATAAATGAAAATTTCTCAAATGAATTCCTGAAGAAAATTTCATTTTTGATGAAAACACACTTTCCAACTGAAAAATTCAAGCTGATATACTTTGTGATAGTTTTCAATATAGGTAAAAATAAACTGGCTATTGTGGTCTTTAGCCTGACTGCATCTCCAAAAAGAAGCTTATACAATGCACAGAATTGTTCCAGGATCTTGTTTTCTTGAAAGTATATTGTTTTCTAAACTTCAGAATATTGGGATTTTTTTTAATAAAATACTTAGATTTTGTCATGTTATTAAGTACAAAGCTTATTTTTTAGATAATTCAATAGCCTTCTGTTTTAGGGTGGTTTCGAGGATTCCCAAGAAGGCGAACACACACACACTGACTATAAGGGGAAAAGCAAGCATTTATTAACTACAGACATGCGTTATGCTAAGGGTAACTTGTAAAGCAAATTAACATACCGACACGAGGACCGTGAGGAAGATGGACCATCTGTACATTCTTGTGTCGTCTTGCGCCGCGAGCTCAGCCCAGCAATCAGTAGGTGCCAGCTTTACGTGGGCGTCCCCACGGAGGCAACGGTGGCCTCGCCGTACACGAGCCCGACGCTCTTTGGAAAAACCCCGGTATTTATACACTTGCAGAGGAATGGGTTTCGGCACACGTGGCCAGCGGGTGCCAAAACACGCCTCGGTTGCAACATAGGGAGCCTATGACGCATGCGCTCGCTGGCCAGGCGTGCTGCACGAGCCATAGCCACCCTGTCTATTGGTTCATGGGCTTTGTACACGCGGCATGTTGTCATCATCCAGCAGTCACGCGCTGACCATGCTCACAGCTGTACTGTGCAACAGCCTGCTGCCCGTCCTCCCCCGGTATTGCTCAGCTCTCTTACCTCCGTGGTCAGCATTCCAAGCAACGGGCAACAAACCATCCGTTTTCTGTGCTGACTGCGTTTTTCTCGGCTATCTACTTCTCCCCCAGTGTTCATCCACGGACCAAAATTCCATCTTTTAACCCCTCCATATATATGCTCTTTTAGACCTTTATTCCAGTGGTTTATAAGCTTTTGCATTTTAACTATTTGAGGTGGAAATATACCTAGCTTTATATCTGTCATGGGAATCTCATATGCACTGTTTCTTCAGCTACAGAAGATCTGGGGGACTGACACTTGCTTTGTGCTAGAGTTTAAATCCCTTGGATTCAGAGTGTTATGTCTGATTAGAAAGAATCCCATGTTTCAAAGATTTGTCGTTTGCTGAGTCTCTCATTATTCAAATGTATTTTGTCAGTTCAGTAACACCTTGGGAAAATAAAATAAATAAAAAAATACCTTCACAAGCTCAGCACAGACTCAGTAGTGTTTAGCAGCTAAATTTTTTTGAAGTCTTTCTTAACTGAGCATGCTTTAATCCCTTACAATTACTATTACCATACATCTGTTATTGTTATCGAAAGGCTGAATATGCTGAATGCTCTGAAAATGCCTTCCTGCAATGAAAGTATACGTGGCAAAAGAGATCATACAAGAGTCATAGGATATATTCCAAGAAACAGAAAAGTTTAACCACAGGCAGGGAAGAGACTGAGATCTATAGTGGAATAAAACTGGAGTTGGGGATGGACCAAGGGGCAAAAAGAAGGGATGGGGGAGGATGAAGGGAAAAATCAGAGAAATAAAAAAATTTGCCAGCCCTTGTATATCGGTCATTGCCTTTTTTATCAGATTCCTTTTCCATCTATCACTTGCTTTCTCCTATTCCCCGGGGTGAAAGAAAGGCACTTGCCAGGGTGTTGTCAAATAAACACCTGCCAAGTTGTCTCAGCTGGGGAATAGTGTTACCCATTTCACACTTGCTTTGAAGAAAACCTTCTGCACAACAATTTAGTTGTGATTCCAGAATGTGAAAATCATTATGCATAATTAAATATCCCAATTAAAAAGATGGAACACCTTGTGGTGTTGGCTGCAGAGGACTCCAAGCACTGCAGAGATCCTGAGAGGTTTTGAGCCATGGGCAGGAGAATAAGGATGGATGTCCAGAGAAGTCATCTGCAGGCCTGGTGGAGGCATGTTGCAAATTCCCAGCCTGCAGGTGAAGGGTTGGAAAATTTGTTCACAGACTTGCCTGAAGATCTTGCCTGGAACTCCCTCAAAAACAATGTCAGCCTCCAGGAAATGGGCCTTTTTTTGGCCTACTATTTGGATACTTTGGGTAACAAAATTATCTCACATCTGTTCAGTGTCAGCTTCCTAATTATTTTGATATTAATAGGTTTCTCCTTTAAAAAGTTGGAGTTTAACCTACAGATTAGCCAGAACTAAGAGCCTAATCTCACTATCAAATTGTTACATTACTATAAGCTTATGTTCTTATTTTCAGCATTCCTTCTAAAAAATTATATTCTTTAAAAAGAAAATCTTGTATTTTTTATAATTCATTACAGGAGTAGTAAAAATGCATAACTTCCTCAAAGAATATGTCTGTAATCCCATAAACTAGATGGCATACTATTTTGCAAAAATAGTCTTATTTACACTTGGTGTTTGCTATCTGTGCCTCTGCTTGTTTTCAACTTATGACTCTTCCGGTGGACAGCACTGCCTAATGAACTTAAACAAGTTAATATTTGCTTGTATTGTGAATTGAGATGCATGTTTTTCACAGGTTTGACAAGGTAAATATCATTTATTACATGCCCCCCTGCACCAGGGGGCATGTAAATTGTGACGTATCACACTATATTAAACTCTTACTAATTTCTAGAGAAGTTTTTAAAGAGCTGAAGCAAAGAACATAATAAAAGTATTCTGGAAATGTAAGTGGCAATCCCCCTTTTTCAGAGCTGCAGATTAAATAAATATAAGAGATAACCTAGTGCCTTCTGAGCTCTTTCCAAAGGCTTCAAATCGGAAAATCTGAAACCTTCAGAGTTAAAAGTACAACAGATTTGATAACATGTAAATGGTATTAGGTCTTCATTTCTAGCTTGGTTTTTTACTAGTTTTTCTGACATTTTTTTACCTGTTTTTCTGACATTACTTTTAAAATGTGAACAGAAGAAGGTTCACTAAACCTCCCAATATAAAAACTCTGCAGGGCTAGAGATATTTTGTTTATTGACAATCAGACCAATAACAAATACCTAGAAAGAGATTAATGACATCCTAGGGTGATTCTATCCTTAAATTCATCCTCTGTAAATAAGTTAAGCCGGTCTCTGTGAGCTCCAATTTCCCATCCTTAACAGGGATCAGGTTGAGGAAAAGCTAAAAGAAGTAGTTCAATACAGAAAATTCAGGAAGAGAAATCTTTTTGGAGGAATGAAGAACCAACAGAGAGGTATGAAAAGAAAGCTCAGAGTTCAGAGATTCTTGAAAAAGTTGAGACCTCAATAACACAGGTCTGTGGGTCAACAGAGGGGAGACAGATAGGAAGCACATACGTTAGATGGAGTAAAATATTACAACCCTGGAAAAGCAGAAGTTGCTTTACTGCTATATTATTTTAGTTTCTTTCTCATGTTTTTATGGAGACTAGTGGAAGACCTACATTCATCTCTAAGGAAGAATGACGGAATTAAGAGACTGGATATTTAGAAGATTAGCTACCACTACTTTACTAAATATTATTTATCTGCTGATATTGGAACAACTATAACTTGACCAAAAGCACTAACATTTTTGGGTAGAATAAAAATAATTCCATTTAAACTGCTGTTTTCCCCTAATACACCATCTATGCCTTCTCCCTAATTTTATCCTGTTTTAAATAATCAAATTCTCTCATATAAGCAATTGGTTCCCCTCCCTTAATGAATTACTTTTCAGAAAAACACATATTCTTTCCTTATATTCTTAGTTACCTTTTGCCAAGAGTACACATTTTGAATTGTTAGATCTAGCTTGATTGTCGTCTTTCCTTCCTGAGGCAGGGAAGAAAGGTCAGGAACTTAAATCAGAGAGAAAGAAGTAGAGGGAAGAATGAAAAAAAAGGTTTCTGATTCACTTTGTCTGTAATAGCTAGATAAACAGTATAGAAGTTCTCTGTGCTTTCTTACCACAAGAAAAGGGTTGCAGAATTTATAAGCCTTATAAGAGACTCCTCAGTCTTTACTGGCTCCTGATTGTTAATCCTTTGCTCCAGTTCCTAAAATTTTGTATGAACTTTGTTATCAAGAGATGAGAAAAATAGAAAGAGAAAAAAATTAATCTTTTTTCCCATTTCATGGATTGATGCCATTGCCAATGACGATCGCACATATATTCCAATGTCTTTTCCTCTGTCGTAACTGGTATCACAAACTACCATTTTCTTGAAGTAGGCTGCTGGACTGTTTCCTGAAGCCTGAAAACTTTCATTGGTGAGCTTGTCTGCAGAAATTAAATAATAGCTAGACATGCAGTCTTTCTTCTCTGCAGCAGTTAAGGATAATATAAATTCATGATTTTTTTGGTAAGGTCAGACACCTAAAGCACCGGGTGGCAACAGCAGGCATGGCTCTGAGGTTTTAGGAGAGGTGACAAAGAGCTAAGATGAGTTACCACTTGTAAATATGAGATGCAGTCTTTTTCTGCAGAGCAGTTGATAAACATCTTCATGCAAGGACCTTTTTACATCTTGATTTTCTGTCAAATTATAAAGCTTTCCTCTCAATTTGCTTCAGTTGTGTAGTCATAAAAAAGTAATATAAAACCATATTGATTTGGTTAAATTTTGCTCAAAGATGGAAGAGCAGGAAACCTGCTGAAAATACAATGAAAGCTCTAGCAAGCATTCACGTGGTTATTTATATGGTATTATTTCTGAACTATCTGCATCCCAAACTATAGCACATTTTTACAAAAATTCTGCAAAAGGGTAAACCATTTAAACGGAGATTACATCTTCAAAAAAGACACTGTCCTGGTTTCAGCTGGGATAGAGTTAACTGTCTTCCTAGTAGCTGGTACAGTGCTATGTTTTGAGTTCAGAGCGAAGAATGTTGATAACACTGATGTTTTCAGTTGTTGCTCAGTAGTGTTTAGACTAATGTCAAGGATTTTTCAGCTTCTCATGCCCAGCCAGTGAGAAAGCTGGAGGGGCACAAGAAGTTGGCACAGGACACAGCCAGGGCACCTGACCCAAACTGGCCAACGGTGTATTCCATACCATGTGACGTCCCATCCAGTACAGAAACGGGGAAGTGGGGGGCAGGGATTCGCCGCTCGGGGGACTGGCTGGGTGTCGGTCGGCGGGTGGTGAGCAATTGCACTGCGTATCATTTGTACATTCCAATCCTTTCATTATTGCTGTTGTCATTTTATTAGTGTTATCATTATCATTATTAGTTTCTTCTTTTCTGTTCTATTAAACCGTTCTTATCTCAACCCACGGGTTTTGCTTCTTCTCCCGATTTTCTCCCCCATCCCACTGGGTGGGGGGGAGTGAGTGAGCGGCTGCGTGGTGTTTAGTTGCTGGCTGGGGTTAAACCACGACAGTCCTTTTTGGCGCCCAACGTGGGGCACGAAGGGTTGAGATAACGACAAACCTGACCAGAGCTTGTTAAAACAAATTTGTTATAAGCATTCATTATATCGGTCTAATAGTTGCTGGTCATTATGTTGATTTATGTGTTCTTAGAGTTGTTGCTCTGGTTTTTAAAGTTCTGTTATGTATCACCTCGCTTGCTGTATGTAGTCCCTCTTCTGCTGCTTATCATCCGTGGGAGGTGGATTAAGGTTTTCGCTTTGATGTATTGTATAACACTGGTTTATGGTATGATAAAGTCGTCGGCTGTGGGATTAATCCGGTACTTGCACCCAGCATTGTTACCTTTATACTGTGGAAGCCATCTGTGGGAAACTATTAATAATTATACCATTTACCTTTCCTCCTTGGAAAACCAGTCTATGGGTGGGATACCTTTCTTCCCCTCTCCTTTCTCCTTCAGTCCAGTTACAATGGTGTTTGAGAATTTTGAAAAATTTGAATACTCTTGGGATGTTGGGACCAGCACGGTCCTAGCCCTACTGCTAGGAATTAGCATGCTTCTGAATGTGGTTCAGCTCTCATTTAAGGTTAAACAACTATTTAAGAAAATCACCCAGAGATCTGCCCCAAGGCTGGATAATTATGAGTGGCAGGGTGTGTGGGGTAGTATGGGCAAGTACCTAGAAAAGTGGGCACCTCCAGTGTTTTGGAAATTCACCCCTGAACAAGTGCAGAATCCAGAAGAACTAGTAAAATATTTGGAAAAGGTATGCTGTCACCCCGGCAGCTCCAGAGAGATACAAATTACTGCAACGTGCTGGGGCCTGGCCCATGCCTATCGAGCCCTGTTCGACACCACTCAGTACCCTCAAGGGGAAGAGAAGGTCTCTGGACCTAACAACAAAACGATGAGCACTGTGGCTATCCAAACCTCAGCGACAGGCACTGCAGCCCCTCCAGCCTCGGCAATGAGCACGGCAGCTACCCAAACCTCGGCAACGGGCACTGAGGTCCCTCCAGCCCCAGCAACGAGCACAGCAGCTACCCAAACCTTGGCAACAGACACTGCGGTTATCCAAGACCCGGCGAGCGGTACTGCAACTGAACCAGTGGACCAACCTGCACCAGTATCAGTTGCCCCCGTACAGAAAAAGAAATATACAAAAAAATCAGTTCGCTTAGCGAAGGATGAAGGCGAACCAGGGTCATCACGGGAACAGGAGGAAGAGGCAGAACCAGAGGTAATAACCCGGTCCCTATCCTTGAGTGAGCTGCGGGATATGCGAAAAGATTTTGGCCGCCGTATAGGTGAGCATATTATCACCTGGCTCCTCCGATGCTGGGACAATGGGCCTAATAGCTTGGAATTAGAAGGTAGGGAAGCCAAGCAGCTGGGATCGCTTGCCAGGGAAGGTGGCATTGACAAGGCAATTGGAAAAGGGACACAAGCCATCAGCCTCTGGAGGCGACTCCTGTCAAGTGTGAAGGAAAGGTACCCCTTTAAGGAAGATGTTATATGTCAATCAAGCAAGTGGACAACCATGGAAAAAGGTATCCAATATCTGAGGGAATTAGCTGTGCTAGAGACAATTCATCATGATCCGGACAACCCACAATTACCCAAAGATCCAGACGAAGTCCAATGCACACGACCCATGTGGCGGAAGTTTGTACGGAGCGCACCATCGTCCTATGCCAACTCACTGGCAATAATGACCTGGAAAGACGAAGAGGCACCGACAGTGGATGAAGTGGCTCGCCAACTCCGTCAATACGAAGAGAATCTCTCCTCCTCCCTACAAGCCTGCATTTCGGCTGTGGAGAAGCTGTCCGAGGATTTCCAGCAATTCAAAGAGGAGATGTCCTGTTGCCCACCTGTAAGGACCAATGTCTCAGCTATTAGGAGTGAGCGCTCCTCTGCCCAAGAGAAAGAATATAGAAGGTACACACCGCGAGGTGCCCTGTGGTTTTACTTATGTGATCATGGAGAGGACATGAGGAAATGGGATGGAAAACCTACCTCGGTCCTAAATGCACGGGTACGTGAGCTGCGAGGAAAAAACACCACAAAAGGGGATTCTACCAGGAAAAATGCCGCTCCGGTTTCCAAACAGAGTAGAAGGGCTGATCTTATTTCTGATCCTCTTGAAGGGACTTCTGAGCCAATTTTACGAGAAGTGAATACTGGATACTCTGACCAGAATTAGAGGGGCCCTGCCTCCAGCCAGGTGGAGGAAAGGGATAACCGGGTCTATTGGACTGTGTGGATTCGATGGCCTGGCACGTTAGACCCACAGGAGTATAAGGCTCTAGTAGACACCGGCGCACAGTGTACTTTAATGCCATCAAGTTATGAAGGGGCAGAACCCATTTCTATTTCTGGTGTGACAGGGGGATCCCAAGAGTTAACTGTATTGGAAGCTGAAGTAAGCCTAACTGGGAATGAATGGCAGAAACACCCCATTGTGACTGGTCCAGAGGCTCCGTGCATCCTTGGCATAGACTATCTCAGGAGAGGGTATTTTAAGGACCCAAAGGGGTATCGATGGGCTTTTGGTATAGCTGCCTTGGAGACGGAGGGCACGGAACAGCTGTCTACCCTGCCTGGTCTCTCTCAAGACCCTTCGATTGTGGGGTTGCTGAGGGTTGAAGAACAACAAGTACCAATTGCTACCACGACGGTGCACCGGCGGCAATATCGCACCAACCGAGACTCTCTGATTCCCATCCACAAGTTGATTCGCCAACTGGAGAGCCAAGGAGTGATCAGCAAAACTCGCTCACCTTTTAATAGTCCCATATGGCCCGTGCGAAAGTCTAATGGGGAGTGGAGACTAATAGTTGACTATCGCGGCCTGAATGAAGTTACGCCACCGCTGAGTGCTGCCGTTCCAGATATGCTAGAACTTCAATACGAACTAGAGTCAAAGGCAGCCAAGTGGTATGCTACAATTGACATTGCTAATGCGTTTTTCTCAATCCCTCTGGCAGCAGAGTGTCGTCCACAATTTGCCTTTACTTGGAGGGGTGTCCAGTACACTTGGAATCGACTGCCCCAGGGGTGGAAACACAGCCCCACCATTTGCCATGGACTAATCCAGACTGCACTGGAAAAAGGTGAAGCTCCGGAACACCTGCAATACATTGATGACATCATCGTATGGGGCAACACGGCAGAAGAAGTCTTTGAGAAAGGGAAGAAAATAATCCAAATCCTTCTGAAAGCCGGTTTTGCCATAAAAGAAGGTAAGGTCAAGGGACCTGCACGGGAGATCCAGTTTTTAGGAATAAAATGGCAAGATGGGCGTCGTCAGATCCCAATGGATGTGATTAACAAAATAGCAGCTATGTCTCCACCAACTAATAAAAAGGAAACACAGGCCTTCTTAGGTGTCGTGGGGTTTTGGAGAATGCATATTCCAAATTACAGTCTGATTGTAAGCCCTCTCTATCAAGTGACCCGAAAGAAGAATGATTTTCAATGGGGCCCTGAGCAACAACAAGCCTTTGAACAAATTAAACGGGAGATTGTTCACGCAGTAGCCCTTGGACCAGTCCGGACAGGACAAGATGTTAAAAATGTGCTCTATACTGCAGCTGGGGAGAATGGCCCTACCTGGAGCCTCTGGCAGAAAGCACCTGGGGAGACCCGAGGCCGACCCCTGGGGTTTTGGAGTCGGGGATACAGAGGATCCGAGGCTCGCTATACTCCAACTGAAAAGGAGATATTGGCAGCATATGAAGGAGTTCAAGCTGCCTCAGAAGTTGTTGGTACTGAAACACAGCTCCTCTTAGCACCCCGACTGCCAGTGCTGGGCTGGATGTTCAAAGGGAGGGTCTCCTCTACACATCACGCGACTGATGCCACGTGGAGTAAGTGGATTGCACTGATCACACAACGGGCTCGCATAGGAAACCCCAGTCGCCCAGGAATTTTGGAAGTGATCACGGACTGGCCAGAAGGCAAAGATTTTGGAATGTCGCCAGAGGAGGAGGTGGCACGTGCTGAAGAGGCCCCGCTGTATAATAAACTGCCAGAAAATGAGAGGCAATATGCCCTGTTCACTGACGGATCCTGTCGCATCGTGGGAAAGCATCGGAGGTGGAAAGCTGCCGTATGGAGTCCTACACGACAAGTTGCAGAAACTGCTGAAGGAGAAGGTGAATCGAGTCAGTTTGCAGAGGTGAAAGCCATCCAGCTAGCATTAGATATTGCTGAAAGAGAAAAGTGGCCAGTGCTCTATCTCTATACTGACTCATGGATGGTGGCAAATGCCCTGTGGGGCTGGCTACAGCAATGGAAGCAGAGCAACTGGCAGCGCAGAGGTAAACCCATCTGGGCTGCCGCACTGTGGCAAGATATTGCATCCCGGCTAGAGAATCTGGTTGTAAAAGTACGTCACGTAGATGCTCACATACCCAAGAGTCGGGCCACTGAAGAACATCAAAACAACCAACAGGTGGATCAGGCTGCCAAGATTGAAGTGGCTCAGGTGGACCTGGACTGGCAACATAAGGGTGAGCTATTTATGGCTCGGTGGGCCCATGATGCTTCAGGCCATCAGGGAAGAGATGCAACATATAGATGGGCTCGTGACCGAGGGGTGGACTTGACCATGGACACTATTGCACAGGTTATCCATGAATGTGAAACATGTGCTGCAATTAAGCAAGCCAAGCGGTTAAAGCCCCTGTGGTATGGAGGGCGATGGCTGAAATATAAATATGGAGAAGCCTGGCAGATTGACTATATCACACTCCCACAAACTCGCCAAGGCAAGCGCTATGTGCTCACGATGGTGGAAGCAACCACTGGATGGCTGGAAACATATTCTGTGCCCCATGCCACCGCCCGGAACACTATCCTGGGCCTAGAAAAGCAAGTCTTGTGGCGACATGGCACCCCAGAACGAATTGAGTCAGACAACGGGACTCATTTCCGAAACAACCTCATAGACACCTGGGCCAAAGAGCATGGCATTGAGTGGGTGTATCATATCCCCTATCATGCACCAGCCTCTGGGAAAATTGAGCGATACAATGGACTGTTAAAGACTACATTGAGAGCAATGGGGGGTGGAACTTTCAAACATTGGGATACACATTTAGCAAAAGCCACCTGGTTAGTCAACACCAGAGGATCTGCCAATCGGGGTGGCCCTGCCCAGTCGGAATTTTTACATACTGTAGAAGGGGATAAAGTCCCTGTAGTGCACATAAAAAATATGTTAGGGAAGACAGTCTGGGTTACTCCTGCCTCAGGCAAAGGTAAACCCATTCGTGGGATTGCTTTTGCTCAAGGGCCTGGGTGCACTTGGTGGGTGATGCGAAAAGATGGGGAAGTCCGATGTGTGCCTCAAGGGGATTTAATTTTAGGTGAGAACAGCCAGAATTAAACTGTATATTAGTTGCTATATAACCCTGCTACTGTATATTATCCTTACTATAATTATGTGCTATATCCATAGTACTATAGTAAGAATCACTTAGATCAAGCAAGAAAAGAACTGTGATAAAACTGAGCAAAGCGCAGTAGTGATGGAACCAGAACTGACTCCAGCATGCAACAATCCAACGGTGCACACCATCCTCCTGCTGCGCCAAATGTCACCTGCTTGTCACACTGCACTGAAGCCCAATTCTGCTCTACCGACTGAGAGGACTTTGCACCATCCCTCCTGCCCAGAAAGACTGGTATGACAGATGGAGCCCAGAGTCGGAAACTAAATGAACTCAATGAACATTTTATGAACATGACCCATGAACTAAAGGAATGATATCTCTGTGTGTGTATACATATATATATATATCATTGCTCATATGTCTTAAAGGGATGGAAAAGTGATGATTGATCAGGATGTAACTAAAGGTATGGGAACTGTGCATGACGTCAATGGTATAGAATAAGGGGTGGATACTGTCCTGGTTTCAGCTGGGATAGAGTTAACTGTCTTCCTAGTAGCTGGTACAGTGCTATGTTTTGAGTTCAGAGCGAAGAATGTTGATAACACTGATGTTTTCAGTTGTTGCTCAGTAGTGTTTAGACTAATGTCAAGGATTTTTCAGCTTCTCATGCCCAGCCAGTGAGAAAGCTGGAGGGGCACAAGAAGTTGGCACAGGACACAGCCAGGGCACCTGACCCAAACTGGCCAACGGTGTATTCCATACCATGTGACGTCCCATCCAGTACAGAAACGGGGAAGTGGGGGGCAGGGATTCGCCGCTCGGGGGACTGGCTGGGTGTCGGTCGGCGGGTGGTGAGCAATTGCACTGCGTATCATTTGTACATTCCAATCCTTTCATTATTGCTGTTGTCATTTTATTAGTGTTATCATTATCATTATTAGTTTCTTCTTTTCTGTTCTATTAAACCGTTCTTATCTCAACCCACGGGTTTTGCTTCTTCTCCCGATTTTCTCCCCCATCCCACTGGGTGGGGGGGAGTGAGTGAGCGGCTGCGTGGTGTTTAGTTGCTGGCTGGGGTTAAACCACGACAGTAGCTAATCTTCCTAGTTGTCCAATATTTGATTTACTCATAGGCAATTTTGAAACAATTTTTTTTTCCTGAGCCAAATGTGTTCTAAAATAATTAAATACTTAGATACCTTTCTAAATGAATAAATACTTACATACATAAATACGTACATAAATAAATCTTTCTGCTCTCTATCTTACGTTCTGTTTCTCAGCTGAGGGATAGATATTAGAGGACTACTGGGAATGCTGATGGAAAATAATGGTCTTGAATTAAATGTTCATAACAATGGGGATGTATACAAACACAGAAAGCAGTCAGGTCTCTAACACAAATCAATAAAAGCATTCAAATCTCAGTGCTTCTTATGGGTGAGGAGAGAAAATTTTGCAGTATTCCACCTCAGGAGGTAATGAACCTGTATTATAAACTTTACAGAAGGTTGATTATCAGTTCTCTGCAATACTTGGAAACTTGGATTCTCAGGTACTGATGTGGAAGATTTGAGGCTGCAGACTGAGAAGTGAGCATTAGTGAGGTTCACTCAGGAATACGCTCCTCATCTTGAGTCTGTCAGTAACACCAAGTCAAACTTAATTCCACAAAAAGTTTCAAGGAGATGAAGGGAATTGCTCCAAGAGTGCAGGGTTGCTCAGTGTGTATAAATGGCAGGACATATACTTGTAAGAAGTAATAATTTATGGAGGCAATGAAAGTTTCTCCTTCATACTGAGAATGTGCATGACTAATCAGAAAGGATAGACAGACAATATAAATCTCCCAATATATACTATGGTCTTATCTCCTTTTCATGTCTTATTAAAGGTGTTACCTACAAATGGCTGTCTGGATTTCTATCTCTCATTTACTAATGAAGTTAGAATTCAGTGGCATCTTACAAGCTTTCCAGTACAACATCTTGCACTCCACCAAAATGTCCCTCATCAAAATTCAGTTTGTTCTTATCCTCCCCAAGCTGCGATCTGATCTAGAGAGTGTTGCTTGCACTCTGCTTGATTTATTATCCCTTTCACTTCTGCTCATTATCACTAGGTAACCTAATTTACCACCAAGTTCAGCTATCCTTTTCACGCTGATTAAAAAATATCTCTCTGCTTGATGCAGACCTGTTCCCTTCTGGCTGAAACAAAGTGGTGATCCTCTGTCACTTCTTGTTGTTTGAGTGAACAACTACCTTTTCCTGGAGAATTCCCATATGTTCCCTTACCCTTGTTCTTTTTTAGCATTCACTGGGGAGTATGTATCAAAGTTGACCAGTGCATGCCAGTTCCAAATATTGCTGTAGAATTCATTGTTTGTTACAAAGAGCAGGGTAAAGGAATTAGTTCTACAGCAATATTTTACTGACACTGGATACCTTTTCCTATTTTCTAACAGCCCATCTCATAAACTTTCAGATCTGAGTCACTACAAGTACACTGAGAAGTTCCTCCAAATAGCTAATGCTAGTCAAATATTCTTACAATTTTTCCTGCACGGTACTTGGAATGGCTCCCAAGAAACACTGGAATTGTGAAAGAAAGATGGTCTTTGCCATAATTCCCACTGAAATGTTGTGACATCCTGCTATTGCAATTACTACCTATCACCAAAACAGCCAGTGTTGTCTGGTTGCTTCTAAGTTCCTCTTTTGTTATTATTCACACAGTGTTTTTTACAGTGCCTTATATTATGCCCTATTTTGGGACTAAGGATCTAGCCTTCTATTTTGGGACTAAGGATTTGCACTACAATGCAAATTACAAACAACTATGATGTTATTTGGGTGGATTTATAACCACTCCTATGCAGAACAACTCTCTTCTCTCCCATTTCTTACCTGAAACTCTTTCTGTATGCAAGTCTGAAAATAGCAGAGGCTTTTGCTTTCTTTCCAGTGTTCCTGCACTGTGAACTCATATTTGTTTTGCTATATATCACCCACCAGTCTTTCTCACATTTTTAATACGTTTATCTAGTCAGGAGGACATTGTATTATGCAATTCTCTCCTTTGTCATCAATCATTTTCTCTATGTCACTCTTTTTAAAAAGTAAAAGCAGGCACCTTATTATTCTCTTAAATTCCCTAGTGCCAAGTAACACATGCATCAATGTCTATACATATGAAGTTATCTATGATACCTTTTTTGCTGCTTGTGTACCTGTTGTGTACCTTTTGTGGCTCAAGGTCAAGATCATACTAGCCTATCCTCTGCAAATGGAAAAAAAAAGAGTGAGTACTTGTTATTCCAAGGGCTTAAGGAAAACTTGTGATCAGGATAGTTGTCCTTCAGACAAATCTTTCTTAATAAGCAGCAACTGGAAAAGAAAGTAGTATGTCACAGTAATACAAGAAAGTATGCATAAGTGAACTGATTGCTTGTTGTTTAGTGGTAACAGGTAAGTTACTTGTCATCTCACCACATTTTTCAAATATGAACACTTTTTTTAAATCGAATCTGAAGGAACAGTCAATTAGTATGATCTCTATATCTAGCTATTTCTGATACCTACTAAAGAATGTATGTAGAAAGTTGAAGATTAGGTCTTTTGCCTGTTGTCACCTAATAACAAATTGTGTAGAATTTTTTCAAAATTTATTTTTCTGTTATCAAATCATTAATGAATGGGTCCAAAATTCTTCAAGTCTGTTACAGCCCTGCTGATACAACAAACTGTTTATGCAAAATATTCCATTGAAATAATACAGCAAGATGCCTACCTCAGCTGTAAGTTGTTATTCGATAAATAAACCAGTAACACAGATGTATACTTATGCTGAAGAGCTTCTCTGTGTTGGGATCATAATTATAAGTACAAATACAATCAGCTGCAAATCTTAGAATAGTATTCCAAAAGGATGGTGATCCACAGTGTTATTATCTTCAGAAAACCTTACTTCTGATAATTTATTTATTTTAGTAGGGTTTTGTTGTTTTTTTTTTTAAATGGGTAAATATGGCATAAGCAAACACATGAGGAATCATAGACATTAGCAAAAATGATTTAAGGTTTCTTAAGAGTTTGCATATTTTTCTTAAAGCTATGGCCAACTTTTGCTACAACCCTAGCAACAACGTACAAAATTTGCAGAATATTTAGTGGACACTGAAAGGAAATTAATGAGCAATGAAAAATACTTGGGCATCATAAGTTTCACATGATAGCCTACAGTATCTGTACTGTTTCAGAGCTAATGCAAGTTACAGGCTGTTACAAAGTCTAAATAGGACTCTGTTTTCCCTTGGAAGTTATTGTCATTATGTTATTATGCTATGTGACTACACACTAGGCACAAGCGAGAAGGGTAAGAACAAGTCTATTTTGTCCTTCCTTTGCCTGACTTTGCTGTAGATATTCTACTTTTTTATCTCCAGCAGGCTCTTGTACACATATGACTGCTGATAAGCTGAGTTTGTTTGAAATATGTCTACACCTTTATGTAATAAATAGCCATTTTTTAAGTATTTTGTCTTCATGGGAAGCTCTATTTTACATGGTGTTTTAGACTCCATGGTGTATAGTAGAGGTAACTGCAGCTGATTATTTCATTAAGTGGTGGGAAACTGAAAAAGGGTCTTGAAATGTTGGTTTTGATTCCCACTTCAGAGTGCTGTGTATAACCAGCTGTATCAGTGTAGCCACAAAGGTCTAAAGCAGTAGAACAAGACAAGGTATTATCTTTTTTTAGATCAACTGATAAAACTAGGAAGAGGCAGAGAAATTTCTCAGGAATGTAAGCTCTTAGGTCTGAAACACTAGAAGTAGACTGTTTACAGCATATACTTGCTTAAACTTTGAGGCTGAGACCTCTCAACTGCCATTTCACTCGTCTCAGGTCATACAAATAAAATAGAAGCACCTTTCAATAAGGGGAGATGCCATTATTTTACAGCTTACATAAAAAAATGCACTGGCACAATATGCCTAGCATGGAAGCCTTCATTCTAGCAATGCAGGTCTGATCCATCAAAGGGCTTTAAGGAAATTCGACCCACACTGGGAATGACCCATGTGACTCTGCCAACAAGAACTGGTCAACCCATCTACAGTTTGGAAACTGTGCAGAAGTGTAATGGACACATCTTTCTTTAACAAAAAGTCCCTCGTACCTAATGGTACAGACCCCTTCAGCTGAACTGAGCTACTGGGAGATTACTTTGACTCAGTAGTTAAATGGAAAGCAAACGCAAAAGTGGACTTCGAAACACCCCATGAAATAGCATCTGGGTGCAATGTCAAGGAAATAACAAAAGTACTTTTTAAAATGAAAATAACACAAACCAGGAAATGTAATAATTAAATAACATTGAATATGTGACATAAGAATGCCTATAATACAAAGTTTTGCATAAGAAACATTGTCTACATGGCTACAAAAGTTACACCGATCAAAAATAATGGAGGTTTATACTGAAACCATAGACAAGAATTAACTTTAAAGAAAGATGTTTAGTAAGCTGGGAAGTAGTGCCTTGTAATGTTAGGCCTCAATTGGCATGACTTGTTTTAAATTATTATATGCATTTAATCATATTACTTCAATGAATATTTACTCTCTTCAAATATATTTTTCATTAGCTAAACAGACACAAATTTCCATTACTTGTTATGGTAAAAGAAGAAAGAAAAGAAAAGCCTTTACTGAATTCCAGATTATGACTCATTTGATCTTTCAAGTTGGCTAAGTCTTAGTGATAAAAAACATAAAAGCATTTTTTCATTTTGAAGTATTCATACGGAATTGTTGAGTTTCCAAAGTAATTAAAGAAAAAAATTAAAATTACATGAACCCAGAGTAAAGGACCTGTATATGTTCCTTACTTCAATGAAGTGTAACATTTGGGAGCAAATCTCTTCAATGTTCATAAAACACCTGGCAGATGAAGCAACTGCTTATTAGGAGTTTAAGAAGGAGATGAAAAAATTATTTTCATTCATGAACATACAGCAATTACAAAACCACCTCCCAACAGACCAAAAAAGGATGGGAAATTTTGTAAATAGTACATACATAAACAGCACCCATCATCTAATGGAGGTTTGGCCTATAGCTTGTGACTTTTTTCTGTGGCAAAACTGAGCTCATTTCTTTACAGCTTTTAACTCCTTACCCAGATGCTGCCACCCTTTCCTTCTCTAACACAAGCAGTAAGTGGAATATGCAGCCATACAAATTTATTTAGCCATGGAAAGAACGGGTATAACTTGACCATAAAGAAGAGCCTTCATAGTATTTCAATCCTTCTGCAAAGTGATATCTGAGGTGTGGAAAGCAAAGCAGCACACATACTCACGTTAAAGCTGGCTAAGGTTTTTTTGAGGGCAGTTTCATCAATGTAAAAATGGAATTTACTTAAAACATTTTTTTTCCACATCATTCTTTAAAATTAAACTTTTACTTTTGGCTTCTGATGGACTGAGTCTCTCTTTTTCACTTCAAAATTACTTTAATTATTTTTATCTTTTTATTTCAGATTAGTAAGTAGAAGACAGAAGAAAATAAGATCTCTTTCAAGAATTCTTTTCAAAATAAAGTCTGTATTTACTCAAGTCTTTATTATTTTTCACATTACTATAGTATTCTCTTCAGAATGGAAAATAGTAGTATGACAGATAGCTAGCAGTAGTTAAATGATTTACCCAGGGATAAATTCTGGACACTATGACAAACTTAAACAAATAGGTTGCCATGAGGAAGCAGATTAAGATTCAGAGGCCAGCTTGTTGGCAAGGCTTCACAACCTCTGCAAATTCTGTGTTGGAGAATAACAAAAAGTTCCATTTAATTGTACAAGACGGCCCATTCAGTTTGAGTCTAGGGAGCACAGAGGGTTGAAGGTTTTTATTTGCTTTGTTTTGCATCTTCTGCATATCACCCCAGCTTCTTGATATCCCTAGGCAATGAAGATTCCTGTATCAAGTCCATCTGGACACAACAGAAATACATCATAAATTAGTTTAATTGCTTAATATTATGAAAAAGGTTTTCCTTGGAGGTGAAAAAAAATCAGTCTCTGGCCAACAGACAGGTGCCAAAAATGACATCACTTAGTTAATCCTTTTAAAGAAATTGATTTATGCTAAGTGTTCTTTTTTCCACTGTATTTTTCCAGTAAACTCCTATGAAAAAGGGATATATATGGTTTTCAGAAACTAGTCACTTCCCATTGAACAGCAGCATTAACTTACAGCTGTCTGGCTGCTTTACATACAATTTTAGAATTGATTTAGAATAGATTTGCCCACAGAATAAAGCTTACAACTCCTGTACAGAGCTCACCACTTCAGGCTCTCTATCCAAGGGAAAAATCAAAATTTGGACCTTAAGGAACCTGAGAAGTGATACAACTCCAGTTCAAAAAATTTTCCCCCATTTATCTGTGTGAGAAGTAGATATTTTAAAACTAGGATTCAGTAGACATACAAATCTGTAGTCAAATTTGACTCCCAAGAACAAAACTGCAAAATTATGAACACATCAGAAAAACCAGGAAAGCCCCAAGCCTTGCTCCCTTTTTGTAATTCTGAAAACTTGCACACAAAAGGATAGAAGACAATTTTAGCAATCATTAAAGTCAAACAATCAGGCTGAAAGGAGAACAAGATCTTCCAAGTCTGAGGCCCTTCCTGTGAACACCCTGTCTGCAAACCTCCAGTTTTAAATCAACACTGTAGAACTGTAAAGCAATCTTTTGATGATTATTTGTATTGTCATATATGGCCCCTGTTGTCCCAGATGTACACAGAAAATGCCATTGTTTATTCCAGCTGTCTGAAAGCCATCACTTTTCAGCAGGTCAGAACCTTTGTTTTCTAATGTGTCATTGTTTTGCAGTGCAGCAGTTTATTATTTTGGAAATATTTTTTCTCTTCAGTAGAAAAGCTGCAGTATATGTAATATATGCTGTCAGAATGTCTGAATAGATTTACAGTAAAAATAGTGGGAAACTTTGCCCTCCCCCCTTAACTTAGCTCAGAACCAATAATTAACCACTTATTAAAAAAATCTGCAGTATCCGGAAAATAAAGGGTCCTATATTTCAACTATAAATGTTAAAAATGCATTGTAAAACTACAGCAATAAAACGTTTGACTATAAACCTGAAACTGGTATGGATTGATGTGTTGCTGTTATACATTTTGTAAAAAAGACTGTAAAAAAGCAAAATACTTAGATATGACAGAGTATCACAGTTAAGGACAGTTACCATTTTTCATTACAAAGTTTTGTTTTCAACTGCTTAACAATATTCCATGAAGCTCTATTTTTTTTTTTCTTTTCTTCCCTCAGACAGAATATTTGCTAATATTTGCAAAGTCTAATTCAATGAAGATTCAGACCTTACTGGAAAAAAGGTTATCATAAGCTGAGTAGTTTTGTCAGCTTTAATTTTCCTTGCATTCCCAAATACTGAATTAGGAACTTGACATTTGACAGATGCCAATTTTAAGGAAAGATGGGCTACTTTTGCTATATAAATGCCACAAAATGAGACACTGCTTAACATCTAGAAGTTATTCTTAAGAGGTTTTGGAAATTCATTCTCACAAAGCCTGCTCATAAAATCTTTGTGCATTGCCTATGTTTAAAATCTGGTTTACAGATTTTTTTACATGCCAACTGCATTTGATGTGATCAGCAATGTCACTCAAATTTTGAAATTGCCAACCCAAGTGCTTTTCACTGACTGCTGGAGGAAGTTAACCCACCCAGGCTGCTCACTGTGGTAATTCTGTAGCGACTTTCTGCCTAAAGTGCATCTGTTTAGTGCAAAGAGCTTAAAAACTGACACAGCTACTTCTAGTTGAATTGTTAGTGAGGAACCCAAACAAACAAAAGACTCAAAAGAATATCTGAAGGTGCAGATAGACGGACAGTGAGGAGCAGCTGCAGCCAAAGCAGAGCACGAGTCTGCAGCCTGGCTGAAAAGTTTGGAGATGCAAATAGCGCTGAGGTGCCTACTGTCTTTTGCAGACACTTAAAAAAAATAACTAGTAATATGAATATGAACTTGTATTATTAGACGAGACAAAAATGGTGTGACAAAGCCATGTGTGTGGGAAGAAAGAACCATTTACCTGTTTATGGTTTATGGTTAGCTGCTATGGCCAGATGAGCTGAGTTCACTGTGCTTGCCCCACTTTTTGCTCTGTGTTATTATTTTCTTCAAAAATATCTTCTCACACACAACTTCTCACAAACTGAAAATATCTTTTCAGTTTGAAGATTTTTAAGGATTTTTAGCAAATCATAGCAAACTCAAGGTTAATTCCACTACATGCTTGTGCGTATTTTGTAATAATTATGGAAATGAAATACAAATGTCAATGATAATTATCTCATTAAATTGTTTTTATCCTAGATGGAAAAAAAAAAAAATTCTATCCATCTACAAAAAAAAGTGTTAAAATATTTCGTGTTTTGACCCCTTGCTTCCTTTTGTGCAAAGGATTAAAAAAACTTTGTGGCAGTTCATAAGTTCTAATGGTAAAGCACTCTTTTGAATAAGTCATCAGCATTGACCTAAGGACTCTGGAATACAGAAGAAACAGCAATTTAAGTTGCATTTTCCCCTAAAAAACAAATAAAAAATGTTATGTCAAGCCTAGAGACAGACAGAGAAAGAAAATTTAGAGGTATGGTAAAAATATATGTGCACTTCTCTGATCTGAAATAGTTTAGTAGGTATTATTAGTGTGTACATCCAGTTCCTCCTGTCTAGAGATGGGATAAGTCTAAGGTATAGGATTCGTTTCTAGTTATCAAGGTACTGCATGTCTTCTGTAAATTCTTAACATAAAACTCCTGTAAGTCTCCAAATTGCCCAGTGAATATACCTGGATCCAGCACTAGGTATTGATTTTGTTGGTCAAATCTACTATGCCTGACAATAAACTGCAACAAAATGAATTGTATAGCTTCATGGAGAGAGGTAAGGAAAAAGAACTGCGAACTTTCTGACAGAACTTACTAAGCACCCATCCAGCATTTCAGACTAGTGGAACAATAACAGCTATTTTCAGTGCTTCATTGGAAACTGGGTTCAAATACAGAGAGGTGAACTTGCTCAGCTAAATTTTCATTTAATCTTAGGAGTCAAGCAATAATCACACTGATCAATTTAAATTTGAGTCTCTAGACTATCTAACTGGAAATAATTAATCAGGGAAGGGGGTATAATATTAGACAAATGGCTCAAAACTTTCTAAAAATTGCAAAAACTAAATAGCTAACAGGCGACAATTTTTATATGTTCACAGTGAATGAATGATGCAGTCATTTTCTACTGAATCAAATAGCTATTTGTAAAGGATTTTTTGTGTCATTTTACTTTTTATATGCTAGTAATGCAAACAATAGTCATGTTGCCAAATAAGCTAAAATAAATAATAATTAAAATGATGTTTGAAATTAAATTGTTTGTTATCATTTATGACATGATTAAAATAGCCTAACCATGGCCTTTTTGTTGTGGTAAGGGCTTGCTGGCTCTAAGAAGAAATGAAGCAAGGCAAAATCATGGCATATATTCAGCAAAAAGAAGATTAAATGGAAATTAATCTTACAAAATATGTTGTCTGTGGGGAATACTTGGTCACTGTTGACACTCATGGACATAAAATGCAAAATTTTCTAAATAAATTCATGCCTACAGAGATGCATATTCTTCTGGGAAAAGAAACGGGTATTATGTCTTACACATAAAGACACTCAACTAGTCTATGCACTGTAGTTGATCATAGCCTTCCAGAAGGCACATCCTTCACACACCTGTAGCACAGGTATACCTCATGCCGGTCTAACTAAACATAGGATTAGTTTACTGTGCATCTGGAGACTTCTCTCTGTTACTAATTCTTAAGTTTCTGAAAGGTAGGATTTTCCATGCAAATTCCCAAGACAGTTACAGTTAAAAGCAACTCTAGCAGTAGATGACTGAAAGCTAGACTTGCTCAGTTAAGGCAAAAACGAGAGTTCATCACACCTTTCAAAAGTAGAAGAAAAGGCTATATAAGAGTTAAAGGTGAGAATGTTGTTGTGGTTTAACCCCAGCCAGCAACTAAGCACCGCACAGCCGCTCACTTACTCCCCCCCCCCCCAGTGGGATGGGGAGGAAAATTGGGAAAAGAAGTAAAACTCATGGGTTGAGATAAGAACAGTTTAACAGAACAGAAAAAAGGAAACTAATAATGATAATGACAACACTAATAAAATGACAATAGTAATAATGAAAGGATTGGAATATACAAGTAATATATAATGCAATTGCTCCCCACCCACCAACTGATGCCCATTTAGTCCCCGAGCTGCAATCCCCTGACCCCCACTCCCCCCATTTTATATACTAGACATGATGTCACATGGTATGGAATAACCCATTGGCCAGTTTGGGTCAGCTGCCCTGGCTGTGTCCCCTCCCAATTTCTTGTGCCCCTCCAGCTTTCTTGCTGGCTGGGCATGAGAAGCTGAAAAATCCTTGACTTTAGACTAAACACTACTTAGCAACAACTGAAAACATCAGTGTTTATCAACATTCTCCTCATACAGAACTCAAAACATAGCACTGTACCAGCTACTAGGAAGACAATTAATTCTATCCCAGCTGAAACCAGGACAAACGCATATGTTTCATTTGGTAACTTGAGAAATTTAAGAGACCTCAATTAGAAAAGAAACCAACAACATAAGTCAAAAGTTTTATACCCGAGTCAGATGGAAATTATTGATAAAATATTATGGGCTTCTTTTCTGTCTAGACTCTCTTCTGAATGCTTTTCTTCTAACTTTTAGAACAAAATAATAAAGTGGACTTCATGTTCTCTCTTTTTAGCCTCCCGGAAGCCCTACTGTTTTTTAGTAGAGGTTGTCTGTTTTGAAATTGTAAATCACATTGCTCCAAGGGTTGTGTTTTTCCCTCAGATGAGCATGATGTTTCAAGAGGATTATGTTTATGATTTCTTTAAATGTAAAAAGAAGATATGTGTCATGGTTTCAGCCCAGCCGGTAACAAAGGACCACGCAGCTGCTCGCTCACTCCTCCCACCCCCCTCCAGTGGGATAGGGAGGAGACAGAGGAGAGAAAAGAAAAAAAACCTGGAACCTCGAGGGCTGAAATAAGGGCAGTTTACTGGGACAACACAAAAAAAAAGAAAGAAGTTACAACAACAACGGTACTAATGAAAAAATATACAAAACGAGTGATGCCCAGTGCAACTGCTCACCACCCGGAACCCGACACTCCGCCACTTCCCCCACCGAAAGTCAAAGGAGCTCCCCCTGGCCCGCTCCCCATTTATATACTGAGCATGATGGCACATGGTATGGAATAGCTCCTTGGCTAGTTCAGGTCGGCTGCCCCGGCTATGTCCCCCCACCTCCCAGGTTCCTGTAAAAATTAACTCTATCCCAGCTGAACCCAGGACATTATCCACCCCTTATTCTATACCATCTACATCATGCCCAGATCTTACATTTTCCAATCAACCACTACCACTTTCCTTGTATTTTATATATGTATATGGACACCCCCTCCACACACACACACACAAATAGTATTCCCTTAGTCAATGGGCTATCCCTCCAATGTGTCCATCAATTTTATTTAGTCCATGACTTTGGGGCTCCATCTGTTGTAACAGTTCTTCAGGATAAGAGAGATGGTGTGAGGTGTTGGGTTGTTGTACGCTGCCTCTGGAACTTGTGGCCGATATATTTGGTGCAACCCACACCCTTGGCCTGCAGGTCGAAGATGTTGATCTTGAGGAAATTGCTGGGCACCAGTTCAAGTTCTATCACTGTTTTACTTGGCTCAGTTTCAAAGTCCATCCTTCAGTCATTTGGGTAATTCTTACAGTAATACCCTTGATCTGGCATATAGACACTATAGATACAATGACATACATTGGCAGGTTATGTAGCAGTTAAATATCATACAGCCTAATTCACTGGCTATTGTCTCCCAAAACCAAATCTCCCTGAGGTACACATCGAACTTCCCCATCCTTCTGCATCACCCACCAGGTGTACCCAGGTCCCTGAGCAAAAACAACCCCTTGGATGGGTTTGTCTCTGCTTGAGGGGGGACTAACCCAGACTGCCTTTCCTAACATACTCCTCATGCGCACTACAGGGACTTTATCCCCTTCTACAGTATGTGGAAGTCTTGGTTGGGCGGGGCCAGCCCGATTGGCAGATCCTCTAGTCTTAACTAACCAGGTGGCTTTTGTTAAATGTGTATCCCAATGTTTGAAAGTTCCACCCCCCATCGCTCTCAATGTAGTTTTCAGCAGTCCATTGTATCGTTCGATTTTTCCGGAGGCTGGTGCGTCATAAGGGATGTGATATACCCACTCAATGCCATGTTCTTTGGCCCAGATGTCTATGAGGTTGTTTCAGAAGTGAGTCCCGTTGTCCGACTCGATTCTTTCTGGGGTGCCGTGTCGCCATAAAACTTTCTCTTCAAGGCCCAGGATAGTGTTCTGGGCAGTGGCGTGGGACACAGGATATGTTTCCAGCCATCCAGTGGTTGCTTCCACCATTGTAAGCACATGGCACTTGCCTTGGCGGGTTCATGGGAGCGTGATATAGTCAATCTGCCAGGCCTCCCACTGTTTGTATTTCAGCCATCGCCCTCCATGCGACAGGGGTTTTAGCCGCTTGGCTTGCTTAATTGCAGCACATGTTTCACATTCATGGATAACCTGTCCATGGTCAAGTCCACCCCTCGATCATGAGCCCATCTATATGTTGCATCTCTTCCCTGATGGCCTGAGGTATCATGGGCCCACTGAGCCATAAATAGCTCACCCCTATGTTGCCAGTCCAGGTCCACCTGAGACACTTCAATCTTGGCGGCCTGATCTGCCTGCTGGTTGTTTTGATGTTCTTCAGTGGCCCGACTCTGGGGTACATGAGCATCTACGTGATGTACTTTTACCACTAGCTTCTCTATCCGAACAGCAATATCTTGCCACAGTGTGGCCACCCAGATGGGTTTACCTCTGCGCTGCCAGTTGCTCTTCTTCCATTGCTGTAGCCACCCCATAGGGCATTTGCCACCATCCATGAGTCAGTATAGAGATAGAGCACTGGCCACTTCTCTCTTTCAGCAATGTTAAAGCTAGCTGGATGGCTTTCACCTCTGCAAACTGACTCGATTCACCTTCTCCTTCAGCAGTTTCTGCGACTAGTCGTGTAGGACTCCGTACAGCAGCCTTCCACCTCCGATGTTTTCCCACAATGCAACAGGATCCGTCAGTGAACAGGGCATATTGCCTCTCATTTTCTGGCAGTTTATTATACAGCGGGGCCTCTTCAACCCGTGTCACCTCCTCCTCTGGTGCCATTCCAAAATCTTTGCCTTCTGGCCAGTCCTTGATCACTTCCACAATTCCTGGGCGACTGGGGTTTCCTATGTGAGCCCGTTGTGTGATCAGTGCGGCCCACTTACTCCATGTGGCATCAGTTGCATGATGTGTAGAGGAGACCTTCCCTTTGAACATCCAGCCCAGCACTGGCAGTCGGGGTGCTAAGAGGAGCTGTGCTTCAGTACCAACCACTTCTGAGGCAGCTCGAACTCCTTCATATGCTGCCAATATCTCTTTTTCAGTTGGAGTATAGCGAGCCTCGGATCCTCTGTATCCCCGACTCCAAAACCGCAGGGGTCGGCCTCGGGTCTCCCCAGGTGCTTTCTGCCAGAGGCTCCAGGTAGGGCCATTCTCCCCAGCTGCAGAGTAGAGCACATTTTTAACATCTTGTCCTGCCCGGCCTGGCCCAAGAGCTACTGCATGAACAATCTCCCGCTTAATTTGTTCAAAGGCTTGTCGTTGCTCAGGCCCCCATTTAAAATCATTCTTCTTCCGGGTAACTTGGTAGAGAGGACTTACAATTTGACTGTAATTTGGAATGTGCATTCTCCAAAAGCCCACAACACCTAAGAAAGCCTGTGTTTCCTTCTTTATTAGTCGGTGGGGACATAGCTGCTATTTTGTTGATCACATCCATAGGGATCTGACGACGCCCGTCTTGCCATTTTACTCCTAAGAACTGGATCTCCTGTGCAGGTCCCTTGACCTTACTTTCTTTTATGGCAAAACCAGCCTTCAAAAGGATTTGGATTATTTTCTTCCCTTTCTCAAAAACTTCTTCTGCCGTGTTGCCCCATACAATGATGTCATCAATGTACTGCAGGTGCTCTGGAGCTTCACCTTTTTCCAGTGCAGCCTGGATCAGTCCATGGCAAATAGTGGGGCTGTGTTTCCACCCCTGGGGCAGTCGATTCCAGGTGTACTGGACGCTCCTCCAAGTGAAAGCAAACTGTGGCCTGCACTCCGCTGCCAAAGGAATGGAGAAAAATGCATTAGCAATGTCAGTTGTGGCATACCACTTAACTGCCTTTGATTCCAGTTCATATTGAAGCTCTAACATATCTGGCACAGCAGCGCTCAGCAGTGGCGCGACTTCATTCAGCCCACGATAATCTACTGTTAGTCTCCATTCCCCATTAGATTTCCGCACGGGCCACATGGGACTATTAAAGGGTGAGTGACTCTTGCTGATCACTCCTTGGCTCTCCAATTGGCAAATCAGCTTATGGATGGGGATCAGGGAGTCTCGGTTGGTGTGATATTGCCGCCGGTGCACCATCGTGGTAGCAATTGGCACCTGTTGCTCTTCAACCTTCAGCAACCCCACAGCCGAAGGGTCTTGAGAGAGACCAGGCAGGGTAGACAGCTGTTCAATCTCCTCCGTCTCCAATGCAGCTATACCAAAGGCCCAACGGTACCCTTTTGGGTCCTTGAAATACCCCCTCCTGAGATAATCTATACCAAGGATGCATGGGGCCTCTGGGCCAGTTGCAATGGGGTGTTTATGCCACTCACTCCCGGTTAGACTCATTTCAGCTTCCAATACAGTTAGCTCTTGGGATCCCCCTGTCACACCAGAGATACAGATTGGTTCTGCCCCTTTATAACTTGACGGCATTAGGGTGCATTGTGCACCAGTGTCTACTAGAGCCTTATATTCCTGTGGGTCTGATGTGCCAGGCCATCGAATTCACACTGTCCAGTAGACTCGGTTGTCCCTCTCCTCCACCTGGCTGGAGGCAGGGCCCCTCTAATCCTGATTAGAATATCCGTTACTCACTTTTCGCACACGTGAATCAGAAGTCCCTTCAAGAGGATCAGAAATGAGATCAGCCCATCTACTGCCTCTGGGGGACTGCTCACAGGAAACTGGAGCAGCAGTTTTCCAAGAAGAATCCTCTTTTCTGATTGCTTTTTCTCGCAACTCCTGTACCCGTGCATCCAGGACTGAGGTAGGTTCTCCATCCCACTTCCTCATGTCCTCTCCCTGGTCACGCAGGTAAAACCACAGGTTAGCCCGTCGTGTGTACTTTCTCTCTCCTCTCTCTTGGGCAGAGGAATGCTGACTCCCAATAGCTGCGATGCGGGCCTGTACAGGTGGGGAGGAGGACATATCCACTTTGAATGGATACCCACATACCCACTTTCCTCTACAGCTGAGACACAGGCCCGTAGGGAGGAAGAGACACTTCCTTTGTATTGCCGGAGTTGGACAGCCAATTCATCATGGCTTGTCCATTGCCTTCTTTCCAGGACATTACTGCCAATGAGTTGGCATAGGTTGGTGGTGCACTTTGTAGAAACTTCTGCCACATGGGTTGTGTGCATTGGACTTCATCTGGATCTGTGGGTGACTGCACATTTTCTGGATCATTATAAATCACCTCCAGCACGGCTAATTCCCTCAGGTACTGGATACCTCTCTCCATGGTGGTCCACTTGCCTTGGTGACATGTAACTTCATCCTTGAAGCGGTATCTTTCCTTTACACCTAACAGAAATCGCCTCCAGAGGCTGAGGACTTGTGTTTTTCTCCCAATCGCCTTGTCGATGCCCCCTTCCCTAGACAGAGATCCCAACTGCTTGGCTTCCTTACCCTCTAATTCCACAATACTAGCCCCATTATCCCAGCATCGGAGCAGCCAGGTAACAATGTACTCACCTGGGTGGCGGCTAAAATCTTTTCGCATGTCACGCAACTCACTCAGGGATAGAGATCGGGTAATTATTTCAGGTTCTGCCTCTTCCTCCTGTTCTCACGATGACCCTGGTTCATTTTCATCTCTCACTAAGCGAACTGATTTCTTTGTGTGTTTCTTTTTCTGTACAGGGGCAACTGATACTGGCACAGGTTGGTTCTCTGGTTTAGCTGCAGTATCTGTCACAGAGCTGGGGTAGCCACGGTGCCTGTTGTCGGGGTTGGGGTAGCCAAGGTGCCGGTTGTCCTGTTTTCCATCTTTTCCCCCTTTTCCCCCTGAGGGTGCTGCCTAATACCAAGCAGTGTTTGGTAGATACTGGCCAGGGCCCAGCACAGTGCAGTGACTTGTACGTCTTTGGAATAGCCACAGCATTTTTCTTTCAAATATTCTACCACTTCATGAGGGTTCTGCAGTTGTTCGGGAGTGAACTTCCAAGCCACTGGAGGTGAGAAGTTCTCTAGATACCTGCCCATATCCTCCCACATGCCGTGCCACCCATGAATATCCAGCTTTGGGGCAGATCTCTGGGTGGTACTCTTAAAGAGCCTTTTTGTAGCCCTAAACAAGACCTGAAACATATTCAGGAGGCAGAGCACTAACAGCACACTGGCTTGCGCATCCCAAGGATATTCAAAATTCTCAAAAGCTGTTGTAATTAGTCGAAAGGAGAGAAGGGAGGCGAACGGACAGGAGGAAGTATCCCCCCCTAACTTCCCCATGGATTGAGTGTAATTACCAATAAAATCTGATAGAAGGTGCCCAAAGTATGGAAATGAAATCACTGCCTCATACAGATACCAGCTTAACCTCATGACCAGTAATGTAATCATTTCACAAGTCGACATTGCCCAGTACAGCAAAATGATAATCCCAATCACTCTCCCAGAGGTGAGAAACGTAACTACAGGCAATACAAAGAGCATATAAGAACTTACAAAATGCCACCATGTAAACAAATGAACCAACATTGTGACTAACATCTATTTATCTAATATAAGAAATGCGTATGACAAATTTGTTTCAACGCACTCTGGCCAGATCTGTCGTTATCTCAACCCTTCGTGCCCCACGTTGGGCGCCAAAAAGGACTGTCGTGGTTTCAGCCCAGCCGGTAACAAAGGACCACGCAGCCGCTCGCTCACTCCTCCCGCCCCCCGCCAGTGGGATAGGGAGGAGACGGAGGAGAGAAAAGAAAAAAAAACCGGAACCTCGAGACTTGAGACAAGGGCAGTTTGCTGGGACAACACAAAAAAAGAAAAGAGAAGTTACAACAACAACGGTACTAATGAAAGAATATACAAAACGAGTGATGCCCAGTGCAACTGCTCACCACCCGGAACCCGACACTCCGCCACTTCCCCCACCGAAAGTCAAGGGAGCTCCCCCTGGCCCGCTCCCCATTTATATACTGAGCATGATGGCATACGGTATGGAATAGCTCCTTGGCTAGTTCAGGTCGGCTGCCCCGGCTATGCCCCCCCCACACCTCCCAGGTTCCTGTAAAAATTAACTCTATCCCAGCTGAATCCAGGACAATATGCTAGGAGCAAGACTTCCTTGACCTTTTTCGTTGCTGTAAGGATGACCAAGCCCAGCAGGAATTCCACCTCTACCAGATTATGGCTTGAAATAAACTAATATTGGGAAGGGAAGGAAAGGGAAGGGAAGGGAAGGGAAGGGAAGGGAAGGGAAGGGAAGGGAAGGGAAGGGAAGGGAAGGGAAGGGAAGGGAAGGGAAGGGAAGGGAAGGGAAGGGAAGGGAAGGGAAGGGAAGGGAAGGGAAGGGAAGGGAAGGGAAGGGAAGGGAAGGGAAGGGAAGGGAAGGGAAGGGAAGGGAAGGGAAGGGAAGGGAAAGAGAGGAAAGGAAAAAGATCAAGCCCCACTCACTTGATTAAATAACACAAAATTTCCAATAAGCTTCATATGAACTGGTTTCATTTATGGTTAATTATATTTTTTTTACCTCTATTTATCTCAGCCATTTAATTCTCATATTTCCCTTAGACTTTCATTGCTGAAAATAGAATGGCACTTCTCTTGTTTTTCAAAATGTTATCATGGAATTTGTTCTGTCCAGTGTTACTGGCGGGCGTTCAAGCTAAAATGTTTCTCAGAGGTTTAATTAGAATACACACTTCAGGGAGATCGTATTGTATCTTCCCTGGCTTGGTGACCCTTTTAATCTATGGATGAGATGGGCTACCTGGTTCTGTTGGAGCTTGGAAGAGATATATGGGTGAATGACTTCTGCCAAGAAACTTTTTCATTTTCTCTCACTGTGTATCACACACTGACCAACTCTCCATGATGAAATACTCAGTGGCTCAAAGCTCAGCGATGTAAGACCAAAGTGTTTCTGTTAGTCCCAAGAACGAATGAGTCCTGGAGGAACTGTCTTGTAACATGAGCAAGAACCAGGAAGGGAGGTTTGTGCTAGATCACTACAGATGGGACAAAAATGTAGATTCATTTGACAGATACTCTGTGGGATTTATCAACAGGGGTTTGTCACTCCCATCTCTGTTGAGCATGGCTACAAAACCCAACAGGGATTTTGTGCATATTCTTTCAAGGGGATCAAGGAGACTAACCTGACAATTTTTTTCCCATTAAATAAATGTGTCAAAAAAGTAGGGGGCCCTGCTTCTTCCCTAGCAATTCACATCAAAGGCAAAATTTCCAAGCAAAACTGACTTTCTACTGGTAATAATTAGTATATTAGAAAAAATAAATATTTGTTGAGAAAATAAGAAATTAGTTGTTCCTTCCAGCTATTCAGCCTCAAGAAGAGCTGGCACAAGAGAAAGAAATAGGGCCTTGGAGTGTAATTGCATGGCATAGCCTGTCTTGAGAACCATGTTAGCTGTAATTGGAGAAGCTATTGATTTTGTAAAGACACATTGCTGCATTATATTTGAAAAGTTAAAACGATCTGACCATTAAAACAGCTGGTGCTACCCCAAATTGTTTTGCAGACTGAAATCTGCATTGATTCTAAAATTTTGTTACCCAGCAGGCTGTGTACTTAAACAAAGATATTTGCGTAATCTGATTTTGGAGAAAGAATTGCACTATATGCTAATGATTTTTTGGTCTTACACAGGGGTAAGTGGCAGCTTCAGCCTTCCACTAGAGTATTTTTGTGCTAAATAATCAGTATTTAACTTGCATACATTCCAAGTTATGTGAATTAAACACACAGATTCATTTTATCATACATATAACTGAGCCTTCTTTTTCTCCCTGTGGCAGAATGTTGGGGTTTGGTTTTTTTTTCTCTCTATAGGAAACTAAAAAAAATGTGTGTATAACATGTTTAGACAACCAAAGATCTTACTGTGACAAATTCTCTTGTCTCAAGAACACATATGAAACAGTTATTATATAAGTGAATATCTGATTCAGTATTTGATACTGCAATATTCACCGGAGGAAGCCATTACTGAGAGCCAGTTTTTAATTTACAAACATTTTTTTCCAATACATAGTATTATACTTTTTTAATAACAAAATCACACTGGGAAAAAAAAATATTCAAGAACTGCCTCAAATCAGCCTGTGGCAAAAAATGCAAGCAAATAAAGCAATACATGCTGAAATTTAATTAAAATCAAAATGATATAAAATGTTACACTACTGCTCAATTTTAAAAGAATGGTTGCTTTCCAAAAACACAAACATGAAAACCTGTTCTCATAAATTAGTTTCAGCCCATGGTAACGAATCTTATAAATATTTCCTATTTCACATAATGGTTAGTCAATGCTACCATTTGGGAATACTAGTTAAATGTAAACACCATCTTCTCTATTATAAAAATGTGGGGTTTATACATAATATTACTTCTTCAGTATAATTCAATGCTTCTTTATTTAAAGACTGTGAAGCTAAAACCTTACTTTCTATCCAGTTTTATCTCATAGCTTAGAGTGCTTCCCAGTCTAAAGAAAGACCAACTGAAATTAGTGAAAGAGTAAATATGAAAGGGTAAATCACAAATTAAGCCCTAAACATTTTTTAATATATTGCCAAATATTTTTGTCTCTTCCCAGACTTCCAACTTACTTATATCTTTTTAAACAGCTATTGAATTGGAAGATAAAAATGATTTGAGGTGCAATTTTATAAATATATTTTACATTAGAAAGCTGTAGAATGGGGGGAGGGGACAGTGGGGGGAAAGGATTAAAACTCCATGGCCTGCACTCTTACATAGAAAACCAAAGTGTGTTTTGCTACTCACTTTTACTGTACTGAAACAGTGCACAGGATATAAACTGTATTCTGCATCCTATCCTGTACTGCGGGTGAGGTGATGAGAAATAAAGTTGGCAGAGAGAAACAAGATAAACTCAGTTTGATCATGTGGTTGATTTCCTAACTAGACAAATAAACCAATAAATAAGCCTATGTTTGAAGAGAATACCATGCCAAGTATGAAAGATTTTGTCGGCACAAAGGACTGACACACTGCTTGTCAAAGGTAAATGGACCCCAAAGGGTGAGCTGCAAGGAATATGGGACGAAATGATGTGCCTCTGCCTTGGGTGCAGGAGAGAGACGGATGTTCACCCTTGGCAGGCAGCACGGTAAATCCCATCTGCTCATCCAGCCTCAATTACTGCCAACATCCAACAGCATTTATTTCTGTAGTGTAAACCTAACCTTCCCCTATCCCACCCCCACTGCAGCCAGCAGCAGTATTCAGCTTACCATACTAATTTAAGAAAGTTTTGAAAAATCACTGACAGTCTTTTGGGATCTAATTAACAATTCACCTCTGAAATGATCTCTGCAGGTACGGCAGGTGGCTAAATGTTGCAAGTATTGGGGCCTACATGTGGAATTTAGTTATAAACTGGAAAATTTTACTTATTTATTCTCCAAATATCCAACAGAGAACATGAGAGGGAACAGGATACTGATGCTGTAGTAGACTGGTCTTTGATCCAGCCTAATATGACTGTTCATACAGTCTTCAGTGCACAAAAAGGAAGTCATTGCAATGGACATAGAACCTCCAAGCAATTTAGGACTTAAAGTCCAAAACATCAGTGACTTTTATTCTTTTAAATCCCTCTGAGTTGTTTTTAAAGAATACCCTTTAATTTTTTCTTTTCTGTAGTTGGCACCAGGTTTGATTATCTATTATTTGTTTAAGGCTGTTGGCAGCAGGTATGCATGACATGCTTGCTCTCTATTTATTTCCCTTGAAAGAGGCTTTTGGATCAGTATATTAGGTTTTTCTTTCAGTTTTGAACTCAAAAAACACTAAAGAATGCACTTTATTTGCAAAAATACCCTCAAAACCTTAGCCACTTGTTTTTCAACAGTTATTATGGTACACTAGGACATTGGGGCACTTAGCTTTTTAAGAAATACTGAAAACTGCTTTTCACAGTAGCTTAAAAAATAAATAAGTGACCCTCTTCCCACTCATACTTGTTGTTTATTCCTTCTCCTATGCCAGTTACAGTTTTTTAAATTCAACATTTTAACAGAGAGGACAAACAAAACCAACCATATATACCATATATTACGCTGACATCAGATGGCAATGGTTGAAAAAGAAAGGCAAAACAGTAAACCAAAATAACCACATTCATCTTAATGTGTGCTCCAGTTAAAAAACAGATAAGTGTGACATTGTTTCTTCAGTGACAACAGTTAAGTATAGGTACAAAAGAAATTCTAACTTCCAGATTACTGCTGTGACGCAGGGGAAGAAACACAGCCATGTATGAGATGGAGATGCTTGAGACATTGGGACAAGGCAGGAAGACATAAGCTGCACCATAGGCAGGACAAATCTGCGGGCCAATTTTTTAATGTGAACACCCACTCATACAATATTTAATGCTTGGAAAATACGGGCGTTAACTCACGTATCAAGGATTTATAAAGAAAATCCCTAAATGGGGTTCTGGTTTCCTTTCTTGCATCTAGATTTTGTAATGTTTCACAAAAGGTATGGATATTATTATAGGGATGGGTTCTGCTAGTCTTGACTTATTCTTTGAAAATAAACATACTCCTTCAGTAGTTCAGCTGAATTCAATACAGCGGTTTGAGCAATCAAATAATACTCAGCGTGAGTCAATGTGAGAGATTTTGGCTTAAGAAGAAAACAAGCTATAAATCATGGCATATGATCTCATTAGAAATCAAACTCTAACTGCTAACTGAATGATTACAAAAGTGAGATAGAAAAAAGGAAGGAGGAGAATCATAAAAGGTACTGAAAAGATAATTTTTAAAAAACAAGTAAACAAAACCAGGTGACTCAAAAATCAGCATGCTGCTCTTGTAGCAGATCCCCCCAAGAATTTGCCTAATAGGAATTTCAAAAGACAGCCTGTATTTTGCTTAGTATATGCTTTTAAGAACTTGTTACTGTGCCTTTAAGTTTCCATTTATTTGGAAAAAATATATACTGCCCATATTTATTGAGGTTATTTTCATGTCCTGATCACCAAGACAGGCATGGTCACTGAAGCTAGTTTTGCAGGTCAGGATTAGTCACTGGAAAATTATATATTTTCGCCAAAAGATAGCTTACTCTATATCAGGACATATACTACCAAAAGCTGGGGTACTGTGACATATAATCATCTAGAAGGAGGAAAACCATTATAAAAAAATAGTAGTGCATAAAGGACAACAGCTGTCAACATAGGTACATTTACTGATAAATCAGCCAGCCTATTCTCAGAGATATACCGAAGCATTAGAAAGTAATTTAGGCAGTCAGTGAACTGCATTAAGTGCTGGAACAAATTATTTAGCATTTCAACTCTCCATAAAAACTTTGGATTTGATTCTCAGTGAAAAAAAAAACAACCCAATTTAACAGTCTGAGCCAAACCCCACTAAAATAAACAGGAGGATTTCAACTCATTTCAGGGAACTCAGGTCCAGATTTGAAATAACCTGTTTTGGTGATATCTTTTTTTTTTCTTTTCCCACCACCACCCCCCCAAGAATTGAAAATATCCCTCTTAAGAAAAAGCTTTACACATTAACCAGCTAAGCCTGGACTGCCTTAAAAATACACTAAGACCAGGACATAGCTCTTCCTATCATGTGAGACTAGTGACTACTTGTGGGTTAAACTTCATTTACAACCATCTGTACCAGAATAATCAGGCACAGAAACAGTAAACATGTTTCATCTACCTTGCGGTAATTTGTTAAAGTCATGGTAGTTTGATAACATCTCAAAACTCTTTGGGAGAAAACCACTTCAGATGGTGTGGTGGAGAATTTTCCTGTGGACAGAAGAAGTACATTTTTTTTATCTGTAATAAATGAAGGTATGGAGTTGGATCCTCCAGTCTTTTTCTCTGTGTGTGGCAGAGACCACTTCATTTTTTATAAAGGTACAGGAAACTTAACCTTTAAAATCTCCCCTCCCACCACCCCCCATAAACAGCCAGCATGATAAAGTGAGTAAGCAGGAAACGTTGAATTATTTCCAAGATGCAAACTTTCTGTCATTGAAAAATGCATTTACAGAAATACCGTTCCCAAGGAAGCCACCCTTGCGGACTCATACGCAGAACTATTTAGCAGACATCCCATGGGAATTTACCTTCACTGTGTGCCTGTGACAATGACTTTAGTTGTGTACATTTTTTCCAGAACCAAGGCTGTCATAGCTTGAGACATAGGTCCTGATCTTATCCAAAGTCAGCATAATAATGGAAGTCCAGGTTTATTCTACACATCACAGCCTGGCTTAAAAAGGCCAAGGGTAATTTATCCTTGTTTTTCTACTTATTTTAAAATGCTCGCAGATAAGAAACATTCGATCTGTGCTTTATGGGATTATTCAGCTCCTGAATACCATGCTGGGCAAAGGACTTTTGTTGCTGCTGGTTTGGTTTTTTTTTGGCAGGGCAGCGTCAAAATAATATTGAAACACAAACAAGAATTTTAGATCAGATGCACATTTTAACAGATAGCCTTGCAAAAGTGCACTAAGGATAACAGCTTTTGCTGTTTGCCTCAGTGCTGCTCAGAGGCACATCATAAATTCTTGACTTCTGCCAAGCACAGAGAATTTTCCAGCAGCAGCTCGCAAGAAATATGCCAAGGCCAGGGGCATTGCAGTACAAGGAAAATGAACATTTTAATAAAGAATAGGTTAGCCAATACTTCCACTGGTAACTATAGTAAAATATGAGGAGTCATTTTGCTGGTAGGACTGCTGAATGAAAGTTCAATTTACTTTGTCTACTGTGTAAAAGCACTAAGGCAATGACATAGAACTATAATTTTTTTAAATGGCTACTTTCTCATCCCTCGTAAACTCTGAATGTATCCTAAAAAAGAATGTACCCGTTCCTGTTCTGAGGGGCAGCCTATTCGGATCACAGCAGGAGTATTCATTAACACTTCCAAAATATATTTTTGGTTATTTCAGTGTGACAGACACATGGCAAATACATAGAATTATATACCTCAACTTACGTAACTTAAAAAGTGTCCTCTTACCCTGAAATTTCACAACTTCAGGGTTAGGAAAATGCTTCCTGGATTTTTATATGTCTTTTCCTTCTCGACAGTGAATACTTACTGAGCTACTCTTTGATCTTCCATCAAAGCTTTGCAGACAATTCATGCTCACTAATAAGCATGTAAATGTAAAGATTATAGACCATAGAGATGTAAAGACTGTTTTCCCATATCTACAAATTTGGGAAAGCGTCAGAGGGATACTAACTGACTTGACAGAAATTAACAGGTCAGATTGTGCCCAGCCTATTCAGAGTGCAAGCAAAGTATAGGGGCAATATTTCAGTCCTCCTGAAAATCTAGAAACATTTCACATTTTCTGGCTCTTGAAGTGACAAACTGGACTGAAGGCAAACAGCTTTTTCTTCTTTTTTTTTTTTTTTCCCTCTCCTTGGCTGTGCCTATGATAATAGTTGCTGACTTTAAACAGCCTTTATACCTGGAAAAAAATTAGACCCCAGAGCAACAGAAAACAAACATGTGTTGTGTTTTCTCAGTGGCTGTTTCTGAAACTCTTGTTTGCTGTGCACTGTTTGCTTAGGCGAGTGTTCCTTTTAAACACAACATAAAACTGCAAAGTGGGCTGTAAATTAACTAGCCATCATGGCAAACCTGTAACAGTCCTTTATAGGATAAAGTAAGAGCTGTTTAATTGTATGCGATAAATACAGCTACATCAATAATTTACAGTATGCAGTTAACTTGATAGACTTTGTCTTTTATGCTCATGAGGTGTATCATGTTGAGGTTCATGGTGAGTTTTCTTCGTGCTGGATTTTAGTGCATCATTATTAGCAGTGGAAAGGGGTTCGTGCAAATACATGGTGCCTCACACTGAAAGGTCCAGATGTGCTTTCTTTCTTCTTTTCCTTGTATCTCAGCTGGTCATCTAAACAGTGTGGCTCCTTGATGGGTAAGCATCACTCATAAAGCAATCAGGAAAAAAACACAACAGCAGCTCACTGTAGCTTTACATCTCCATATGAGAGATATCTATTTAGGAAATTAAAATTGAACCCACTGGGTAATACATTAGAAATCTTATATTTTCAGAGTCACTTTATCTCAGAGTCTCTGTGGAAATGCTTCAAGAACATTTCCACAGGAACAGTATCAGGCCGTTGGACAGAGATTGTTTAGACCATCAACGCATGCTGAGCTTTCTCAGGGCCATTGCACAGGAAGGCATATCAAACGCTGTGATGGAGAACAATGGCTTGTTTTAATCTTCATCTCACACGGTATAAGTTGCTGATGTAGAGTCTGGTTTCTTGGTATGCAGGCTGCACCAGACATTACCTCAATGTCTGGGGTAGGAACACCCCTGTGAATAGTATCTTAATTGTTCCAAATTGGACATTTCTTTTTAGACGGGTGTTGATTTGAATGTATGCATCCTTTTGTAAATACAATTCATTTGGGTTTTAATACACAATTAGAAATTAATGATACTGCAAATGGGCTTTTGATCTCCAAGTGTGAGCTTTTGTCGTGCTTGACTTAGGATGCTGACGCTACGTCAAGAGACATGCTATGCTAGAAGTTATGAACCAGATGTCTCCTTGCTGGTAACAGGGAAGTCAGATGCCTTTAACGCAATATACCCTGCAATACGGTTCGGTGTCAATGCCAATGCAATACTGTCAACCAGGGAGCAATTTTAGAGACTTCTTTTCTATGAAATAATGCAAAAATATTGTTTCTCTAAAATGAGTAAATGCAACAACCTTCAGTTTACAGAGCAGTGTTTCCAGACAGAGCAGAAATCTCTGTTACTGGTCTAACAGAAGACTAGTAGGAAAAATTACCTATCTTAAACAGCATTTTCTCTTTCTGTGCAGGTGATCTATCCAAAAAGGACCCATAAAGCAAAAATTACCAATATTTTAGTGCCTTGAACAAATGTTGTGGTCTACTGGTAAAGATGCCAAGTAAAAATAATTATACTTTAACCCAGAAGGAAGACATTTATTAGATTAAAAAAAGCAATAATGCCTTTCAAGTTTGATTTTCTTCTTTCTTACTTTATTATGGTGTCGGTTCCTGGAAACTTCAGTTCTTTGGCCTTCTGCACTTTTTGGTACAGATTTAAAGAAATGATAAATATATCCTATGACATGTGAGTATAGGATTTTATTTAATAAACAAAATGAAAACAAATGCTCCTCAGTAGCTGTGCAGAGAAAAAGACACTGGCAGCTTTTAATAAAATGGTATTCAGAAAACCTCACCTCGGACGAAACGATGTGCATCTGGTTACTATGCAACATAGCAAGCAGCCTCCTACAAATGTGGTTCTTCACCTTCGGTAATCCTCTGTGCTCTTTTTACAACAGAACTTGTTGAATGTAACCCCCAATTAGGTAGTATTTGGGAGCAAATACCATAGTTTCAGACTCAATGTGAATTACCTTCCAGATCTCTTTGGAGAACTGTTTCCTTTGTTTCCCAAAACGTTGAATGGGGAAAAGCAATTAAAGAAAAACCCAAAACACTTTGATTTACCATATTTTTTCCCTCAGAATCAGACAGGATTGAAGTGAACTTATTTCAGCAAAGACACCCATTTTCAATCAGTTCAACTGTCAAATGCTTAGTTTGATACTTAGTAATATTGATTCAATAAAGCTATTTAATTCAGTAACTAATGCTAATTATCCCTCACTTATTCCACCACTCTACACCAAAAGCTGTGAAAAGTATTATTTATGTAGCTCTGATAAGCATGATCATCAATGGCTTACAATGATTTTCCTATTTTAGATGTTAACTGTAGCAGACCCTTGATAAATTACAGTATATAGCACAATTACTTAGAATGAGGCATTAACCACAAGCAATCTTCAAGCTAATTTTAGGCATCTATAAAATCCACAGCTAGAGTAAAACACAGGTTCGTACTGCAAAAACATTTGGTCTGTTAAAGACAGAAGATAGACCAGATACTGCATAAATCAACATAGTTCTTTGAGCCAAATCAAAATCAGCCAGTTCACCCCAGCTGAGAATGTGGCATAGCAGCCCCAAGAAATTTTCAAAACAAAACAAAACAAAACAAACAAAAAAAAGAAACAAAAAAATCATAAAAAACAAAAAATCCCCAAATCCAGGCAGCTTAAATAGAAATATACTGCTGTAACTGACCCAGAGGATGATTTTGTCTCTCAAACAGCTTTTATAAATCTTATAGCTGGGAGGCAGTGGTTTTATTGACCAGGGATAGCATTTCTGTATACTGAAAAGGGCATTTGCAAGAATACAGGTGAAAGGAAGGGGATTTTTTTTTTTGCTTAGGGATATAAATGGAATTTCAGGAACAACGGGGAAATGTGAAGAAAAGGAACAAATGTGTGGGGGAAGCTGGAGTGATAGAGGAAAAATTAATTAGCACAAATTAATCAGAAATACAAAAATTCCTCAACAGTTTGAACTGAAACATCAAAAAAACATCAAATCAGGAGATACCTAGGGATGAACACAGGGAGAGATGTACTAAGAATTGTGACTGAAGAAGATTTTAGCCACTGTGTTTTGCACAGACTGGAAGAACAAACAAACAAACAATCAAACCCAGAAAAAGCTAGGTATATCTATGATATCCTTTCTGAATGAATATTTTTAGGGTACCAGAAGTGAATATAGATCACTGTGCACATATCAGTATTGTAGGCAGAATTTCACTTAGTCTGATGAGCAACATCTGTAAGTAGTCAGATAGTTGTCTACTATCCTACATGTTTACACAACAGGTGAGAAAATAGAAGAAAGAGCTCAATAAAACTGTGGCAGTGCCCATTGTGCATGAGTCTGGGATTTAACACACAGGTAAAATAAGGGGAAAAAAAAAATAGAGTGAAGTAGAATGCAAAGGAGAGTAGAGGGAAGGGGAAAGTATTCCAGAAAGTTTTCTAGTGTTGTGTTATGAGCATAGTATAAAAAGCTTTATTTTTCTACTCTGCATTAAAAAACAGCACCTGCAAAGGCCTGGGGATACCTCAGTCACTTAGCTTATTTTCTATTAACACAACGTGAGTTTTTTATAACCTCTTACAGGCAGCCTATATATATTGTACAAAAGCATATCTCAGGGAGAAATACAATGCAAAATCAATTTGTCTATTTCTCTGTCTTCATCCTCTTTCAGTAATAAAAACTGCTAAACAAAACTGTAATTCAGCCAAAATTAAACTTTTAGTCCTCTACCCTAAATGCTGACTTATACGCAGATGTTCTATATAGTACAATTATTTCACACTCTGTATCCCTGCAATATCCTCATAATGCAGTGACTTGCAGAATAAAAGATGAATAGAGGGCTTGATCTCATAAGCTGTCTTCACTATATGCCTGTGCCATTTATCTGTCTCTAACCCATGAGGGCCATCCCCTGCAGATATGGCTCTTTCAATCTGACATACTAAACTACCTGGCATAAATAGTCCTCCACTGTTTTAAGATGTCACCTGACTCAGAATTTTCCATATATTCTGACACTTACTGTTGGGTATAAGGGTGAGCTGTTCACACAGGCAAGAAATCGGTCTGTAAATGTGCTTATAAATTCTTTATACTAAAAAAATAATAATCAAAAAAAAAGGAAAGGTAAGCGCATAACTAAGTAATAACAGATCATGAAGGATCATGAATATAAAGAAAATGTTAGTAGAAAATTAATTCTGTGACCATGAATACACACTGCAATTCAAAAATTTTTACATACAAAATATATAACTGTAAAGTTAAAATAAAAAATAACATGTATTAAAGATACATCTATTGAGATACTGTGTAGACTAATGTTAGGACCAACACCCTTGTTCATCTGAAAGAAAAAGCAAATAGCTTTAAACAAATTTGTCAAAGGCATTAAAATAAGAGGTGTCTGAAAGATCAGCTATGATGGGGCAACTCATGCAATAGACCTAGAAGAAAAAGGCATTATGTAAGAAGAGTGTAAAGTCTACCGAACTTGTAGACAATATCATATAACCCAATACATTACAGATTTAAAAAAAAAAACAAAACAAACAATCTGAAGCCCTTTATTCGGTGGGAAAGGCTAAGCTAAGGATAAAGAGTAACAGGCCTGAAAAAGACCTTGAGTTGCTGATGTTCTGACATTTGTTTTTACTGCATTTTCTAAAATAAAAGGTCTGTGGGTTTTTCAGTTAGCAAGTTCGTCTAGCTAGCTACATCAAATGCTGAAGCAGCTCTGGATTTATTTACCACCATTCCCTTAACTGCCATAACCATGCTACAGGCAAATGCCTTCACTCAGCAATCAGGCTAAAGAAATGCTCTGAGGAAGGAGCACTTGTTCCGGGAATGTGTAGTTTGTAACACACATGCACGTGCAAGATCCTCATTTATTAAACAAAAAGAATGAACATAAGAAAAAAGTTCCATTGTACACTAAAAGGAAGACTAGTAAATGGATAGGAAAAAAATAAAACTTGTGACCTTAATTAAGAATTTCAACTACAGCTGTCTACAATAAATATTAAGCTGAATTACAGTATTGTCATTTCTCCCTTTTGTCATTTGAAAAACAAGTTTAAGGTGATATATAAATGGTACTTCTAATAGCAGATTACAAAGGTATTTTGCCAGTTAGAGGCTACATACATCATTACAAAAGCTAAGGGTGGTCTCTGCTTAGAGCACCTTTTAAACTGCCACACTACAGGAATAAAAGCAGCATAAAATAATGTGGCTATTTTCTGAGTTTGTGTAGTCTTCTTGTTAGTAAGGTATTGCTGTAGTCTCATTAACAGTAGACTAATTTTTTTGTCAAAATTCACTAGATTCTGAAACATCAATGAGCTGATGTTCTAAAACCTTGTGACCGCATTTATTCCTTGCTATTTCCTTATTTGGTAACGTGGAAAAGTTAGCAAAACTGAAGGAGGTATGGCTAAAGGCAACCTTCTCAAAGAATGTGGAAGGAGGCAGCACAGCTGCAACAAATGAGGGGTGTAGAAACAGAACGCTGAATGATTTATCTGTTTTAAGGAACCTGAATGGCTCCACCAGATAAGATAATTTGAGTCCAGAGAACAGAGCTGTCATGGTAGAGTTCCTACCAGGCTGTCAGCCATTTCTCTGTGTTCTGCGGTGGATTTGTGAATAATTGAAGGTAGCAACTGCATGGTTCAGCTCTTAGCGTTTACATTGCCTGAATTGACATAATGAAATATCCCTCTGGAGAGACTTGAGGGAGTTGGAAAAGCATACTGCTCCCCATGCCTGCTTGCAATTTTTCTATCTCAAGGGCTTTGTACAGGTGATTTACAGTACATTATGTATACATTGTGTCAGGACTGTGAAACTCCAGATGATATTATGCTTCATAAGCTGCATTGCAACAAGCAATCAAAGATGTTAAGTCATCCATTTTAGAGCAGATTTATAGAGAAATATTCAAGTTCTGGAATTAGGCTCCTTACACTACACTTTGAGGATAACACAAGCAAATACAGAAAATGCACGTGAATCACGTAGGTAGGGACAGGGGAGTAACTCTCATATAGATAGGGACATTTCAAAGGATGGTATGTGATTTTCTGCTAGTGATATGGTGAAGAAAGTGGTACGGAGAGAGCTATACTCCAACAGTGGTCCAGTGGACACAGAGAGGATTGCTCATGAAGACCCAGGGGAGGCAGCTCAAGTTTTTCTGTTCCCCTTGATAAAGTGACTCTGTGTGGGCACTAACTTCAGCCACTGCATCTACAGAATGTTTTGCCACATACGCAGACTGTAGAGAGGCCAATGCCTTGGACATTCTGCCTGCCCATTACTTGCACAGGGTCAGCTTCAATGTAGCCCTAGAACATTGAAAACTGAATTGTGTGCAGTGATCAAATACCGGGGGGGGGGGGAAATGTTAGTGTTACCAATGAAAATTATCAGCTTTTAAATGTCTATTTGCTAAGGCAGCTCCTGATGGGGAAAATGAAGACATGGTTCAGGAATCAGAGTTTACACAATGAAAAAAAAAATGATCTAAGCAAAGACCATGTCACAGATAAGCAACAGGCACCTTTACTGCAAGCTGTTACCTGGATTTTAAAACTTTAACCTTAGATATATTTAGACAGGCTTTAAAAAGCAGACACCCTGGGAGCAATCCAAGTGCCTAATGTAGGAGTTTGGTGTCGTTGTAGATGTTCCAGATGGAAAGCATTTGGGCAGGGGCAGCAGATAATTCCTGCAACTTCACGGTTGCACTACACTACCTAAAATAACGCTTCATACCTGTGTTTAAACACCTGAATCCTGCTCGCACGTTTGCAAACAGGACTTGGAAAAAAATCCTTACTTAAAACCTTTCTCTAACTCAGTAAGTTATTTCAGTCTTTTATATATTTTTTTATTTTTACTTTGTGATGAACTTGAATGCGAGAAGAGGCCGAAATACAAAGTTAATAATTATAATCAGATAACGTGGCACACTGCATTTAAATAATAACACCTAAAATGGCATGACAAAAGAAAAGCTTTGGAGCATGTAATTTTATTGTAGAGATAATTGAAGGTTGAAGAAGACACCTTTTTCTTTTTTTTTTTTTAAGCACGGGGTATGAATAATATAGGTTTGCTGCAATTATGAATCTCAATTCACATGTCATTTTCAGTTGACATGATTTTTTCCATAATTCAGATGTTTCAGTTTCTTGAAAGTGACATTAATTTGAATTGGTTTTGTTCAAGAGATCCAAGTGTGTGATGATAGTCTGCATGTACTTCACCGTGATGGCAGATGAGAAACCAAATGTTAGATTTTCAGAAGGGACATAGAGTCCCAGATGCCAAAAACATCAATGGAAGGTAAGTACCTGGACACCCTTGAGAAGCTGAGCCTTAGTGTCTGAGACTTAATATCATCAAACAGTATGAAACCAAATAGTAAGATAATATATACTACACATGGAGTTTATGCAAATACATATTGATTTTTTCAATGGAATACCAGCAAATAATAAATTTAACAATGTATATGCATATGTGTGTGCATGTTTAAGTATGCATGCATATATGCATACTTACAGATATACTTTCCCCTTATTATTTATTATTCATTATTGTCATGGTTTAACCCCAACCAACAACTAAGCACTACGCAACCGTTCACTCACTCCCCTGCCCCCCAGTGTGATGGGGGAGAGAATCAGAAGGAAAAAGTTAAAACTCATGGGTTGAGATAAGAACAGTTTAATAGAACAGAAATGAAGAAACTAATAATGACAATAATAACAATAATAAAATGACAATAATAATAAAAGAAGGATTGTAATATACAAAACAAGTGATGCGCAATGCAATTGCTCACCCTCCTCTGACCGATGCGTGGTTAGTTCCCGAGCATGCACCCAGGCCAACTCCGCCCAGTTTATATACTGGGCATGATGTCACATGGTATGGAATATCCTGTTGGCCACTTGGGGTCAGCTGTCCTGGCTGTGTCCCCTCCCAACTTCTTGTGCCCCTCCAGCCTTCTTGTTGGCTGGGCATCAGAAGCTGAAAAATCCCTGACTTTTGGTATAAACACTACTTAGCAACAACTGAAGACATCAGTGTGTTATCAACATTCTTCTCATACTGAACCCAAAACATAGCACTATACCAGCTACTAGAAAGAAAATTAACTCTATCCTAGCCAAACCCAGGACAGTTGTTCATATTATATACATATATATGTATAGTTACATATGTATATAGCCTTGCATACATTGGTATATGGGTTTGAGATTCTCTGCAATCCATGAAAAATGAAATCTAATTACAAATCTGATGGTATTTTACCCTCAGAATACCTGGCTGAATGAACATTGTTGTCTGCTTTGGTGGTACCATCCAGTTTCATGTACGACAAGGTGTGCTTGTAAGCTCACAGCTTCACAGTCGTCATGTTCACATTATCTTTAAGACCTCTGCCAATGCCCTGAAATTGTATTTGTAAGTAAGTGTATCACTCTTAGTATTGCAATAACATAAAGGCGAACTTCTGAATCCGGAAGTTATGAGCAGAAAGCTGGAATTGTTATCAGAGGGCAGATATACCTGGAGGTATAGGATTTTGTAAGAAAGTGACCTGAGCTGGTCATTTTCCAGTACAGCTGTCTGGTACACAGAAATGTGAAAACAATGTAAGTCACTGAAAGGCTGGTTCTCGTAAGCAGAATTTCTGTTGACAACATGCTACTGTGCTTCAAATTCCATGAGGCTAAATTCATTGCTTTAGGCAAGGTGTTAATTTGAACTCCTTGTTTCATAAAGCCAAATCTCGCTGTTTTAAAAAGTGCCACTCCAATTTGCATCATTGTAGACCCCAAATCATGTTCTCTCAGATATCAGAAGCGTAAGAGGTTTACACTGTGGCCTCTGTGGAAGTGTGAAAGGGCTTTAACGTAAGTGTAATTATGGTAGCATAGTTTAAAAGAATCTCAGTGTGAATGTCAATCAGATGTATAATTTATGTATTCATGTACATGATTTAGTTTTTCTTTCTTCCCCTGCTTATTTTTCCTATTCAGTCCATGAGTTTTGTTTGTTTTTTCCTCATCATGCAAATGCAATGCACTCAGAAAGCCAGTGACATGGATAGTTCTAAAGGATTTTGGACTAATATCCTATGGGAGAAGACTGAGAAAAAGGAGTCTGGAATAAGATTTGAGATTTGTATATTTGTGTTTAGAGGTGCTTAGGGGAAAGTGTAAACTATTATGGTGCTATTGATGGGTTTTACTTTATTCCTTTTCTCACCTTCCTTGATACTTTGTTCACAAGCTTTATTTTGACATGAATGCATTCTGACACCTATTTTTTTTGTATGTATAAGCATTGAAGGACTGTCAATCTTTTCTCACTCAACAATATCTCAGAGGGAATTGCTGTTTGATAGGCAGCAACCCATCTGAACATCTCACATCTCTTCTCCCTTCAAAATGTGGAATCAAAAGAATATGATAGATTTGAATTCTTTTTCTGCTTTTGCCAATATGTAAGAAAGCTACTTCAACAGTGCTCCTCAAGGTTCTTATGGCAGCATATTTGCTTTCTTCAGAGATCACACATTCGATTTATTTTTGGCTTTGTAGATTCTCATCACATTGTCTGTCCTGTTCTCTACATTATTCTAACTACATTCCTCTTTTAACTACCAGCACAAATACTGCATTCATTTTTCCCTCAGTGTTGCCTGTTCCTGCTTATTAACATCTGAATACTTGTTCTCATTTAGAAGAAAAAACTTAATTTACTTTCTTATTTCACCTCTGACTTTCCCAGGGCCCATCTCTAACATCATACATTTTTTTACAATTGTTTCTTCAAGGTCTATTGCAGCAACTGATTTTACTTAGAGTTTTAACATCGATGCAGCAACTTTGGCAGCCATTTCCTTTCGTTAGATTTCTTTATGTAAGGACTTTCATATATATTTCCTTTCTCTTAATTTGATGAGGGTTTAATTTTATTAAATACTTCGTGGGATAGTTTACCATCTCTGCCCAGTTTTCTCTTCAAGATCACATCAAATGGAAATCTGCTGGACAAACACAGTGGATTAACTCAAAGATTAAAAAATAAAAATAATTTTTAAGACTACTTATCCTCCTCTTTTAGACCAATTTTTTAGGATGATTTGGTTTGCATACATCAGCAGGTTTCACCATCATGACTTCAGTCTTTTGAGAGGTTGAATACCTTCCACTTAAGTTAATATCAGTAGAAAATGTGGGAAGTTATCTCAGTGGGGACACTGGTGTATAACCTAATTACCAGTGAATCCTGAGTTAAGTGATAAAAGTTTCCATATAGGTGAAGGCAGCAATGAACATTTTACTATCTTTGAAACCTTTCTATTTGTTTTTCATTGTGTGCTCCCTCAATGTATGCAACTCCCTCTGCAAATACTTAAATCATAACAATACAAATGAAAATGGAAATTGAAGCATATTACAAAGGAAAAATCCAAATAAACAGAAATTTCTCACTGAATTCAGTAAAACATAATACAACCTGAAGTAGATTTATCCAGCAAAAAGCATTGGGTAACAGGATATTCTTAAAATAATTCTGTTTTCTGTCCTTTTCTTGTTGGTTGTGGGAAACTGTGGAAACACAATCATAACTTCTTTGTAGTGATTACACATTGTAACATTTACAATGCAATCTTTTTCATAAACTGTTAGTTTTTTCTTGAAAATTTACAAGAAGTCACTGCTTTTCCCATGCCCAACTTTTGCTTAAAAAGATGTGTCCCATGTATAATCACTCTAGAAACCATTTTCTCATACTAGTTCTAAAGAAATTCACAGGTAATTTCACTATTGTCCTGCACAAATTGATTAACTTTTTCTGTTGGAAATGCTGTTTGTGCACCTGAGAATCCATTTGCATTTTCAGAATCATTCACATTATTGGCTCTCTGTTGTCAGTTAAAATATATGGATGTTTTTCTTCCTCTCTTGTTTCCGACTGATATACTTACATTTTATAAAATAAAATATAGACTTCCTCTATTTTGCAGTCTCAATGTGATTTGGGTGGATAAGAAATACAATTTTTCCAAGGGTAAATTCTGAACATTTTAGATAGAAAGAGGAGTGTCTTATTCTTTCCACCGAGTTTACTCTCTTTTTTCTAATTTAGAACAAGTCTTTGAATCAGGTTTTTATGTTTTTTAAGAAAATGCCTAGGGCATAGGTTATTCTGCAATGTATTTGTAGCAATCTTTCCTGTTTAAATGCCTTTCCTCTTTCACAGAATAATATTAAAACTTTCATTGAAGCAGGATCACAGTCACTTATTCTCTCTGTCTTTCACCTTAAGAAAATCTAAATATTATTGAGTGATACAGCTTTGGTGTGAATTGAGAAAGATACACCTAAATCAAGCTTATAACCTGTCACTAGAGCATATTCCTGAGACACAGGAGTTCTTTGTCCTGAGACAAATGGTTTTCAAGAGCACTGTTTTGTGAATCTGTTTAAATTTATTTTCTTCTTTACATTTGAGTTAAATTTTCATATAATTTGAGGTTAAATGAAACTCCACAGTAAAACAGTATGCTGAGTGAACCACTCTCAAAAAATGCCAATTTCCATTATTAGAATAATTCATTAATTTACACTTCTTTTCTTTAGTACATTTTACTTTCACTTTTTGTAATATTTTCCTTTAGATAGAACATCACCTTTCAAGTTTCAGATTTACAGTAACAGACAAACACCAAGATGAGGGTTTTCCTTTGCCGTTAACTTAGCTAGTTAACTGGGTATTTTAAAAAAGTAATTCTTGGGAGGATTTCTACAGTGGAGTGTCAATGAATACGTAATTCCTTCCCTCCAGTAGATTTAGTGTCCTTTTTGTTGATAGTGCAGGAAGTGTGCAATCTCATGATAATTCCACTACAAATCACAGAAAGAATACTCTGGAAAAGAAATTGCCTATCAGGTGAGACATCTTTTCTGTTGCCTAAAAAAAGGAGACACAATCAGGATTCATTGGCCAATTTGATTTCAGAGCCTGACAAGCTGAAGAGCTCATGAATTTCTTATGTCCTAAACTATGCACACATCAATTTGCACGTATCCATGGCCTGCCAGATGCAGCGCTCCAGCTGATTCCAATATAAACACTGTTAATGTACTGTGAAATGGTTCTCCTGAAGCAGCATAAACATTTAGTCTTTTCATTAGAATAGTAAGTTGTAAATTACCATGTTTAAAATGCAATACAAGACTATATTGAAAAAATTAGGTGAACCTGATCCTATAAAACTGATTAAGAGGTTGACCTTGGAAGTTCTTGACTTCATCAAGTAACTAATAGATATTAGACCAATAAGCTGGTTTTAGTTTAGAAGACCAGCTTCTACTCTAGTAATATTATTTTTAAAATTTTAAAATGGGTAATGCTGTAAATTATTCTCTGTGTAATTGTCAGACACTTTTCCCCAAAGGGAAGAAAGGCACAAAACTGCAAGTTCATTTGCATCCCTGACACTCAATCATCAATTTTTGCAGATGTCTTCTTTTCACAAACTGCATTTCATTTGAATCAATGGCAAGACATCCCATATTGCTAAAAAAAATTGGTTTAATATATTTGATTTCCATTACATCACAGTTAGTTAAACCTTAAAAACGTACACTCTTGGTGACCATGAGAAGTGATGGAAGAAAACGGGTGGAGAGGAAGTTTCTTCCTGAAATTTATTTCTGTTGCCAGGACAACCACCTACTCAATATCTCTATAGATTATGCTCAGTGTAGCTGCTTCATTTAAAGTGTGATGGACCCAGGTAATAACAGGCTTAAACACTTAAAGCAATGTATAAGGTCTGGATCTAAATTGTCACTTTATTTATTTTCTAAAAGGAAAATAGTCTTTTTCTTACGTTTTTTCTGAAATGCAATGAAAAGAAAACAAAAAATTTCTTTGCAGTGCAGAGGAGATTTAAAGACAAAGTCAAAAGAAAATTGTGACAGCATGGGACATGATTTTAGCTGTGTGATATCCATGGCATGTGCATTTCTCAGGAAAAGAATGGCCTGGAAAGTCAGATAGTAGTTACTGATCCTCCTGAATGCATCATACATAACTACATAAGGTAATGGGGCTACTGATGCTGGAGCACTGCTGTGGAATTAATGTTTTGAGAGGAAAAGTAGCACTTTAAATTAGTAGCATGTGTGTCCAAGTCTATGAGTAGGACAAATCTACTCTATTTTTACCATCATATTACACTGCACAATGTCATCAAAGAGATAAAAATGAATATGCTTAACCATTGTAGAAATTGACAAAGAAAAGAATCATGTAATTTGTGGGTGAAAAAGCCCTCAAAACCAGTCACCTCATTTTCTTTCTTTACTGTAAAGAAAGAAGAATAAAGGCTTGGACAGAAATTTCCAAGTTGCAGAAATGACAGATTTGGCATATCACATTTCAACAGTACAAGGAAAAGAACCAAGTTAAATAACTCTGTGGGAATACACTTGCTAGATCTATAAAAAAAGTCATAAAAGCCTCTGTCTTTTACTAGCCACTTGGGCAGTGGTATAAAATATAGCTGTGGTATCTTGGGAGTACAGCATATAGTAAAGAGGTTATTTGTTAAAATTAAGCTAACGTGTCACCTAGAAGAAAAAGCTGTTATTAACTACAATAAGGTTTTATTAATAGTTCAGGCTAACTTTCAAGTCCTCACACTGACTTCTCTCAATCTCGCAGGACAGAACTTTCTGAGAGTTACAATTCATTTCAGTGCCAATTAGACTCTTGCTACGCCAAAAGCCTGGAAAACCAAAGTTGTTCCCAAATTCTGAATGATGAAGTGAGGGATGTTTCGGACTACTTCAAAACATGGTCTCTCTGATGTCAGGGGCCCTCATATAAATTATGGATTATATGATAGAACACAAGTAAGGCAGATGATTGAATTGATGATTACGTAGGACAAGCATAAATTATGGCATTGCAACTTACAGAAAGGCACCACAAAAAGAACCAATGGGAGAAAAAAGACATCCAATTTTTCATCTAAATATGTAAAAAGGAATTTTTCATAAAGCTGTCAGGAGATCCTTTTAGACAGTATCTATATTAAAGAGGAAGGAATACTATGATTAATGAGGAAACTTTCTGGCAGTATTAATAGATAGCGGTAGAATAAAGTCCAGAGAGCAGAAAGTCCTCTTGCTTGCAACCTTTTGTCCTGTCTGTCTAAAGAATGCATATTTACTCAGTAATTACTAATCTTGGTAGGGATTTAGAAAAATGCTTAAAGACATAAAAGTTATATGTGAAATACTTCCAAGTGTTACCATTTAAGGTATTTTTAAAAGCAGATTTTTATATTTAGAATATGTTTTGTAACTTGTGGGTTCTAGTCATAGCAAGAGAAAGCTTTGCTTCAGATCTTTTTCTGTGATGTTTTGTTGATTGCCTAGCTGTTTTACCAACATTAGCTTTACGGTATACTTATTCAAAAGTTATTCCAACATGTAAGATATGATCTGCCTTTATGTTATACTATATTTTTGTACACTATTCATTCCTGCATAAGATTCTTTGAATGAACAAGTTTGCTCGCTTGTTTTTTAAATTCTATCATAGACTAGAAGACAGCCCACTATTAAAGGCATCTGAATAGATCCAAAAATCTATACAGATAATATACTATAAGAAAACAGTTAATTAGGACTATATTAACAAGTATAGACAAGTTCCCTACCAAAATAGTGGAAAAATGCAGATACCACCTAGTCACCACTCACAAATCAGATGGGGTTTAAATTTTAACTTTTAATTTTTTTAACTTTTCTATTTTTTCCTTTACACTCAGACCATGGCTTTGTTTTCCTGTCATGTTGGCAGACAGAAAGACTGGAAACTGTTAGTGAGGTGCACAGTGATCCTTCCTGTTCTATCAGGGCTTCTGTGACTAAGGAGCATGCCTAACTCTCTCACCTTTCTTGAAAAAAATCTCACTTCAGTTTTCATGATGGTAATAACAAAAAACACAGGCTCACTTTAAAGCAGAGGGTGCGTGTTAAAAAAAAGTCATTATTTATCATGATTTTGAGCATGGTTAAATTTGAGACAGGGATACATTTCTTCCTTCTGTCACATGGAGGAATTGCAGAGTAGAGCTGAGGGGAGCAGGGAAATACTTCCCTGAAACCCTGAGTAGCAGCAGGAGACCTCTAAGTTTCAGGTCTGCTGAAAAAAAAGTAAACAATGGACTTAGATAAATGCCCTCCTACTCAGACTGACAGAATGTAATAAGTAACCACAGGTTATGGGATGAAAAAAGGGGAAGAAAATCACAAAGGCATTCAGCCACTAAACTATTCCTGCCTTTGCAAATTTCAACTTACATGTCTCAGGTCCAGCAACATCACAGTAGATTGACTGAACCACAGATCATTTTTTTCTGCATCACTGATGAATAAAAACCTGAATCTTCAAACCTTAAGCATATGATAAGAGAATTTCAGGGAGCAATTATTTTAAAGCCAATGCATCCATTAGAAACTCTAATCTAGGAAGCTCTTAGCTGCCTTTTAATATAAAATAAACATTTCTGAATTATGCACTTATTCTCTCAGCACCTGAACTCAGAATACTAAAAGGCAGTTATAACAGACAAGCCTAAGTCATGCAGATGCAAGTACTCAGCCCTGGTAGCAACATATTTATGTTTTTTACATATTCATTATTCGCTCAATGATTTATATAACATTCACCAATAATTTCTTGCACATTCTAACTGATAAATTTTGTCACTTGACTGTATTGTGTAGAGCAAACGGAGCCTAAATTAATTCAGGTTTCTTTGAGCACATACTCACTGATTATTTTTCCCATTCATCCATCTCTAATACTTGTATTTTTAAGACTGACGGAAAGCAAGTTACAAAATACTTTTACTTGAGTAAAAAAAATCCTAGAAGTGCCACCAACTAAATACAGAAATTTATTATGTTTGAGTATGGAACTGAGTCAGATACATATACATGGCCTGGTTTGCTGCTCACTTGCACCTGGGCAATCAGTTACACCTACACGGAGGGTGTATAAAATGCTGTCATCCACTTAGGATTTTGGATTCATTATGTATTTCCCTGAAGAAGTAAAAACAGTGACTCATTCTGCATAGGTGTGAATGCTAACCTGGGAAAATTCATATGATTCGAAGAAGAATTTAAATTTAGAAACTTACAAGAAAAAATTTGCAAACGTCATGGTAATTCTGTCTCCACGAAAGCCATGGAAACACAGAAGTTTGTAGGGCTCCAAAGGTATGATGCTTACACATACATACATCCCCATAGTGGCACAGGAGGCCTGACTCAGTGGACATCAAATGATGTATGCAGAGACAGTCTGAAACAGGGCTCAAGCCGAAGTGTAAAGCATTCCCAAGAGGGTGAAAGTTTCACTAACAGACTACTGGTAAGAAAACAGTCGAGTCTGAGGCTCAGACCTCTGTGAGGAGGGGGCTACACTGGGGAGGTGTACTTTAAGTATGTTTTTTTGCCATAGACCTTCACTTTAACTGAAAGTCCTATTTCCCACTTTTTACTAAAGGCTAATTTTACATTCTACTGATTGTGAATAACACTACAGAAGAGGAAATGAAGATGATGTATTTCTGACTATATGTCACCTACATCTAAATATCCCCAAAATTAGCAATTTATAAGAAGCTGTACTGCTATTAAGTACAGTATAACTTTATGCACAAACTTCTGAATGTATCAAATACATGAACCTGTACTAGACAATGACAATTTGTTCTCTGCCATCCGTGCCCCATTCTTTGTTTCTTTTTCTTCCCTTCTCATACAATCATTACTTCTGCATTCATCTACAGATGATCTTATTTGACTGGATTCAACTGTACGTTGACTTCAGATGTCTTACCTATTTCAATTGCTTGCACATTATAACTGAAAGGAAATTTTAGAGACATACAGAGTCACGCTATCCTGGTGAATCTCAAGTGAAGTCACACAAGCTGTAATGAATTTTGAATGAATTAATGACTCTTTAGTTAAAGGAAAACATTGCAAGGTTTTGCGAGTGCTGTAACAGTGCCTGTAGCAAGTATTCAACCATGCTGTAATTACTGCAATTATTCATCTGGACTTGAAACTTGGGTAGATGCATGCTAGTACATTGAAAAGGAGAAGGAAAACAAACCCAAAAACCAACAACAAAAAAACCCAATTCTCTTAAACTTAGAGCTAAAACACAGCACTGTCAATCTCATAAGAAGCTAGCTTATATTTATATTCGTATACAGTCAATTGTTCATGAGGCAAAACTGAGCATCTGTTGCATACTTATCATTAGCAGGAGTTACCATTATTAATGAATTGTCCAATGTCACCTGACTGTACTAGTTAGTACTACCAATTCATAACCACTAATAAAAGTCTGTGAACTTGATTAGACATGACAAATTAATCCACTCTGTTACGTGACTTAAAAAAACATAGGAAAAAATCCTCTGTCACTAGAGGGGGACTTCAAATTTTTACTGATCAGAGAATAATGAAATGTTCTTAAAGGAGAGGATATCCAGGCTTATATAGCTACTATAACTAAAACCTTGAAGTCTGGCATCTGAAAGGACACAGAACGCCAAAGCTGAACAGAATAATTATTATTTCACTAATTTTGCAAGCTACACTATAATATGACAAGTGCCTTTTTTGCAACTGTATGCCTTTGCTAGACCACACTCAGCTTGCCATTGACTATAATTTCAGAACTTTTTTCTCTTTGTAGTAAAATACCTATTGAATTTTGACTGGTTTTAATCCATTTTGAACTCTAATCCATTCTCCAGGGTCCTTTTAAGCCATCTTATTTTGATTAAACTACTAATTTAAAAGTGGACATTGTTCTTCTATTGCCCCTGTAATTAATGAAAATATTGCTGATCTTTGCACAATCTTACTTGATGTATACTTTCCTGCTGAAAATAAAGCATTTATGGTTATTATAATTGTGGTTTTCTAATCACTTTTACATCATTTCTATAACACTATAGTTCTATAATTATATGACTGTATTATTTTAACATGAAAATATGTTTCAAACTGAGTCAAAAGACTTGCTATAATCAAAATATATACCAACTATTTCCTATCTTGTTGCATGAGATTTGAATGGTTTGACATGAGTCTGCATTTCCAGTATCTTGCTCACCACAGCCTTCCATTGGAAAATAACTAACTTTTCTAAGTAGCTTCTTGTCAGGCTTTTTGTGCTGCAGACTGATCACGTATTACCTCATTACTTGTACTAATTGTATTAGTCCCATTATTAGCTGAACTTGTTAGCAAAAACTGTAGCAAAATCAGAGGTTTGTTACACCCATGAATTAGTACTAGACTTAAAAATGTACAGTTCATACTTGCTTGGCTTGAAACCAGGAGTAAACTCAGTGAAATAACATAACTGTGGCAGTATGTAAGTATTTTGTAAAACTGTAATGCTTCTAAAGCACACACTGCCAGCAGCAAGCATTTTATAAAAGAGCTAAGCATAAATGCATAATTAATATTTAAGTGTAAATGGTCAAATGGACAGGTCGTATAGTTGCTCAAAGGAAGTGTTGGAAAGGATGTTTAAGTGCTAAATTCTGTAAGAACAAAGTTTGTACAGCACATGGGAAAGATGTGTGGTGAAACCGGAAAAAATCCTGGTCCTCAGTTTAAGATTAACTCTGTTGAGAGCAGATGTGGCTATGCCCTTTTATTTTGTGAAGAGGGCTGAGGAGCAGGAAGGAGGACAGAAGGGGAGAACAAGGTCGCCCACTCCAGTCCAAACTGCATCACCTGGATCTCAGCCACTAAGACCATCAGGAACTTTCATCACCAGCACTCAATATATGCATTAGCTCCGTGTCATTGTGTACACAAAACTAGTTTGTCATAAGCTTCTTAAGGGCTATTTGTTTGCATAAGCAATGAAAATGCCTGACAATGATTAAGAGATAACCATTGGCAGTGTGTGTTATTAATGAGTGTCAATCCCGTGGAGTGTTGCTCTGAAGTTTGAAACAGAGTGGATTTGTCGATATTCTAAATACTTCCATCACTGTGACAATTTTCCTAATCTATACATAGATCTATATAAATTGTATACATATTATATATTTGTATATATAATGTAAATATGTATGTACTTATATGCATAAATAAAACACACATATGTATACAGTTGCAACAAAACCAGTGGTCAAATTATGTCAAAACTTCAGCCTTAGAGCTGCCTGTGAATAGCTGTTGTTCTTTATTGACTATCAAACTTCAGTCTTCCTCATGCTACTCATATGCTCCGAGAATATCTTGTCGTTTCTTATGTCCTCTTCTAACTGTATCTCATTCTGTGATGAGGACCTTCTGGTTTTGCCCTTCCATTTGAGGTTGATACATCTGCTAAACCTTCATTTAATGTCAGATTAACTAGGCATAAAGTCTTCCCATGCTCTGTGATGTTACAACATATCCAGACATACAGCAAAAAGTAATAATTGAAATGTTTAAAAACATCTATACTAACAAATATAATCTGGTTTTGTACTGTTAACATAAGTGGTATGTTAGATTTCATTATTACCTTATCAGCCACTTGCCCTCAGGCTACTCAAACATTGTTAAAAGCTTTTAAAATCATATGTGAAGTTAAGAGTTTTGTTTTGTTTTGTTCTAATTTGTTTTGGTTTAAACTGTCTTATTTCTAGACTAGTTGAACAGTTGCTTCTCAGTTTAGGGGTTTATTCCTTCAAATATTTTTTGCCCTTTAATTCAACGGTGAGTATGTATGTGCAGGGGTCCTATGCAGGTGAGAGAACTAAGGTAATAATTAAATAAATTACATCCTTGTTTTTTTAAAAAATCTTTTTTACAGGGTTTTCTGGTAGGGGGTTAACCGTAATTAGGTATCCACTTTCTTGAACGATATATAGAATGCTTAAATAATATATTATTTATGCTGTAGCCAAAAAACATGACCCCAATTTTAAGTAGGTTTTTCCCCCCCTTTTTCTAATTTGCATGCTTTCTTATTCCCCACAGCCTCACCATATGTTAAACATATTTTCTGTCAATTTATGATGGGCTGCTGCATAGGAGGAAAAATATTATTTTTTCAGGTGATTAAAGTTAGCATGATGTAAAATAAGTTTATCTAGGAACACAGTGATATATACAGAGGAGGAATATTCCTGTCTGATGTAAATTGAGGTAATTACATTGACATGACAGACCAATATTCAAAGCAGATATGCCAGTTGACACCTCCTAGATATTTTGTTTATACTCACCAGTGTGTTTTGATCAATAATAATATCTAGTTTCCCTGTGTTATAATCATAAATGTATATTCTGATTTATCTGGTGAACTTCTTTAGTTTGTATCCTCAGTATACTTACGGTAATTCCAAGTGTGTTATTCTAGTGTCTGTATATCCAATCTGGACTACACTGCAAGTTTTGCAAATCAGCCTTTTGTGAATTCATCATACCCCTACATCCAAAAAGTTTGACAGAATGGAGGTTTCCAAGTGAGGATCTAGACTCAGTAAGTTGTCGATATTAAAAATATTTTTCCAAATTGAGCCACTTTATATGAGCTTCAAGCTGCCCAAACAAGCAAGAAAGGAAAGGAAAACCCACAGTTAAGCATACACATAAATCAAATCGCATGACCGCAGAAGCAAAGATATTAACAAATACAAAAAGATCAGAGGAAAAGTGATAATTATTCACTAGTGTGTGCAAGCAGAAATACTACTTTCTTTAATAGCACCTAATCTCTTATGGAAAATGGATGCAATGGTGAAAGTTATCAAAACATGTCAGCATTTCAATCTGACAGTGGCAGAAGAAACTTCAATGCAAATAAGCAAAAAATAAGGGTACGGGAGTGTATCATTTCTGAACTCTGTGCAAAAGTGCCTTCTGCCTATGCACATCAGTCAAGAGAAAAGTGATGTCCTTTTCATCAGTCTGCACACTTATATCACCACTACTTAAAAAGATACATGTTAGCACTTCACCACAAAGCATCATAGCTGATGAGATTACACAGCAAATAGATTATTCAAGAATACACTGACCAATTCCTTAATAAAATCAAGATGAGCATCTCTCTGTGACAAATTAATACCTGTATAGACAAGTATTTAAGAATTTCCAGTTTGATCTCTAATAAACTAAGACTTGTTGATTTAAAGACAAACAGCATGGCATCACCAAGGGCAAATTGTGCCTGACTAATTGAGTGGCCTTCTACGACGGAGTGACTGCACCAGTGGACAAGGGAAGAGCTATAGATTTCATCTACCTAGACTTTTGTAAGGCCTTTGATATTGTCCCCCACAACATTCCTGCTGCTGAATTGGAGAGGTAGGGGTTTGATGGATGGACTGTTAGGTGGATAAGGAGCTCACTTGATGGCCACATCCAAAGAGTTACAGCCAGTGGCTCAATGTCCAAGTAGGAACTAGTAATGAGTTGTGTCCCTTAAGGGTCTATACTGGGACCAGTATTACTTAATATCTTCATCAGTGACATAGACAGTGGGATTGAGTGCACTCTCAGCATGTTTGCAGGTGACAGCAAGCTGAGTGATGCTAGAGGGAAGAGATACCATCCAGAGGAACCTTGACAGGCTTGAGGAGTTGGGCCCATGAGAACTTCTTGAAGTTCAACAAGGCCAAGTGCAAGATTCTGCACCTGGGTTGGGGCAATCCCCAACATCAACACAGACTGGGGAATGAATAGATTGAGAGCAGCCCTGCAGAGAAGGACTTAGGGACACTGGTGGATGAAAAAATGGATGTAAGCTGGCAATGTGCACTTGCAGCCGAGAGGGCCAACTGTATCCTGAGCTGCATCAGAAGAAGTGTGGCCAGCAGGTCGAGGGAGGTGATCCTGCCCCTCTACTCCACTTTCGTGAGATCCCACCTGGAGTACTGCCTTCAGCTCTGGGGTTCCCAGCGTAAGAAAGACATCGATCTGTTAGAGCATGTCCAGAGGAGGGTCACGAGAATGATCAGAAGGCTGCAACGCCTCTCCTATGAACAAGGCTGAGGGAGTTGGAATTGTTCAGCCTGGAGAAGGGAAGGCTCTGGGGAGATCTTATTGTGGCCTTTCAAGACATAAAAGGGGCTCATATGAAAGATGGAAAGAGACTTTTAACAAGGTCTGTAGTGACAGGACAAGAGGCAATGGTTTTAAACTGAAAGCAGGTAGATTTAGATTGGCATATGGAAGAATTCTTTTATAATGAGGTTGGCGAGACACTCTAACAGGTTGCCCAGAGAAGTTGTGGATCCCCCATCACTGGAAGTCTTCAAGGTCAAGTTGGATGGGGCTTTGAGCAACCTGATCTAGTAGTGGAAGATGTCCCTGTCCATGGCAGGAAGATTGGACTAGATGTTCTTTAAAGGTCCCTTTTAATCTAAACCATTCTATAATTCTGTGATTCTATGATTTTGGTACAGTGGTATGGGGTAGTTGAAATGCAAATGCAAGTCAAGTAATATTTACCTTTGCAAAAGGCATCTCTGCCTCTGAACAACCAGTGATGTTTGTGCATGTCAATGGAATTACACCTGACCTTCTGTAGATATCTATAAAAACATTTTCTTTTTGCAAGCATTTTTGATGCAAAACTGAGGAAGCTGTATGCAAAAGTGATCATAGGTTAATCCTGTAATTCTAATTATTTGCATAATAAAGTTTTCACAATGACAGTAAAATCATTTTACAAGTCAGTTCTGTAAGTAAAACTCCTGTACAGCTTTTGTTTTATTTTATTTTTATGATGAATTCTGTTCTCCATGATATTGAGTACATAGAGTAGGATCCATCTCATCTAATTTAAAAAACTACAGCTCTCTAGTCCAAACAGTTTGTTACATCAAAGGAGGGGGATTGCCTATGTATTTAGAAGCTACAATACAGAGATTGCAAAGATAACAAAGTTTTAGTTTGATTCTGAAATAAAAGTAATTGGGGGCAAATATATTTCTGATGTAGAAGCCCTTAAAAGAATAGGAAATGAGCCCATTTTCACAAAATGGTATCATAAGTCAATGTAGTTATACTGTCATAAGATCTGCTAAAGATGTGTCACTATCAGGCTCATAAAGTGAGTATGAGTAAAGTGAGTAAAGGGAGTGACTGTGGAAATTAGTTCTTAAGTAGAGTTTGCCTAAGAAGACCGGAGTCTCTTTGTCTCATGGATCAACTTCATATGTACTTGTCTTCAAATTCTTTGGAAAGCAGTCTTTATGGCACAGTTGAGGAGAGTTTTGGTTGATTATAATAAATATCAATGGCTGAAATACATTCGGATTCCAGACATAGTAGAAGTCCATTATGGACACAACATGGAGGATTCAAGGTGGGGCAGAACATCTCAAGTGATGACATGGGAAAGAAACCTCTTTAACAGCTCTCAGGAAGAGAGGAGTTTAATCTTTCTGATTGTTTATAACTGTTGAAATATTGGGTTTCCTATGGATATTAAACGATCATTTTAAAGCCTACCTCTATTGTGAACAATTTGATAGATGACAGAAGAGAGCTCAACTTTCTATAATCTAGCAGGATAAATTATTTGCTCTCATTCTGGATGTCGTGGTTTAAGCCCAGCCAGTAACTAAACACCATGCAGCTGCTCACTCACTCCCCCCCCACCCAGTGGGATGGGGGAGAAAATCGGGAAAAGAAGCAAAACCCGTGGGTTGAGATAAGAACGGTTTAATAGAACAGAAAAGAAGAAACTAATAATGATAATGATAACACTAATAAAATGACAACAGCAATAATGAAAGGATTGGAATGTACAAATGATGCGCAGTGCAATTGCTCACCACCCGCCGACCGACACCCAGCTAGTCCCCCCGAGCGGCGATTCCCCGCCCCCACTACCCCGTTCCTATACTAGATGGGACATCACACGGTATGGAATACCCCGTTGTCCAGTTTGGGTCAGGTGCCCTGGCTGTGTCCTGTGCCAACTTCTTGTGCCCCTCCAGCTTTCTCGCTGGCTGGGCATGAGAAGCTGAAAAATCCTTGACATTAGTCTAAACACTACTGAGCAACAACTGAAGACATCAGTGTTATCAACATTCTTCGCATACTGAACTCAAAACATAACACTGTACCAGCTACTAGGAAGACAGTTAACTCTATCCCAGCTGAAACCAGGACACTGGAAAACACAATAAATGCAGTTGACTCTCTCACCCAACCTAAAAACTGGCATTAAGAATGAGACTGAAATCTCAGAAACTTGTGATCATTTTTTAGTACTCTGAAAAAAAAAAGTGTCACATTTCAGACCTGCATCAGTTAGAGAAAAAATGCAGTAAGATATTTATAAACATTTATCTATGGTGTTCTGTCATAGCCTGGGAGATTTAAATATTTCTTCAGTGCATAGGTCTTGCATTTTCTTATTGTGTATACTACTACCCTAATGCTTACGAGTCTCTCCTTATGTCTGCAGGGCCATTTAACATCACTTTGACTCAGCTCTGAGGGTGGGCCCAAACACCACATTGTGCAGGTGGTCCAGAACATAAAGGATCTACTCCTGTAGACCTCCAAAAGAAACACAGCAGGTCAGCAATCTGTGGAGACTAGAGTTAATTTGGTCTGCAATAAAACTACCCCTGATTTTCAGATTCTAGTCCCACATTAAAAGTTTGTCATGTAAAGGCCATTTCACCTCTGCATGGGATGAAGTCTGAGATCTATGTGCTTTTCTTCTTAAGGGACAGAAATGGAGGGTTCTCAAAATATTCAGAAATCTAGAGCAGATAAGGCTCTCCCAAAATATCTATTTTTTTCCAAGCTACTCTTTAAGAATAACAGATGAAAATGTTCTCATACCAAAGAGCCAGGCTTCCTTGAATTAAACAGTTTATGAAGAAAAAAAAAGCTGGCTGCCATAACTGTAGCTCTGTGTTTCCAGTTCTGGTCAGATTAAACAGTGAAATGGCATTAATTTTTTTTTTTTTTTCTTTTGTAAGAAAGATTATCTAGTCTTTTAAAATGTTTGGCTTAAATTCACAAAGAATTTTGGAAGAAGGTAATGACTTCATTTGTTTTGAAATGGTTCATATGTTCAAATATGAAAGCATAAAAATGATTGCATTGATCTAGAGGGACAGTAAGTGCACTGTAATAGATAAATCACATTCATTCTGAACCCAGACTTAATTTTATCAAACAAATCTTGAAGGAAAAGATATTCCACAAAGATATTTATTACAACTAGGATTTGAAAAACATGCTTGTTAAAACCATTTATATTCACAGTAATGTCAAGCTGTGTATGAGAATACATTTACAAAAGGCAAAGTGACAGACTTTAATTAGTCTGCTTTTAAAAAGTGAATATAAACATTACATAGAGGGGTTTTATGAACACATAAGGGAAATTACAGTGATGAGACAACAGTGGTTTGCCAGGACATTGGGGCATTCTCTCCTGCAGCAGCAGCAAACTTTTGCACACTGATAAAGAGGGCTATAGAGCAATTTCATTACCTGCTCATTGAACCAGAGTACCCTGTTTGTCCTTGGAGGTTCATTACAGATGTTTGTAATTTAGAAGAACATCCCTAAACCCATTAATCCAGGGTCCACTTCCAAAGCATGATTTGATCAATGTCATTAAGTGGTTGTTTTCCTTGTTTCAATCTCCAATCTGAAAAAAACCCAACAACCCCCCCCCCCAAAACAAACAAGCAAACAAAAAAATGCTCAGCATATTTCAAAGATAGTTAATTTTTCATATCTTACATAAGGAAATACTATGGTCTTTTCTATTTTGGCATCTTTAGGTCTCTTTAATTTTTTTTTTTTTTAATCTAACATGTATTATCTAGGTATATCTTAAAACATGGTGTAGCTATTCTACATAAAAGATGTTGGTCAGCATTTGAAAGCCCAAAAAACCTCATTTCTAAAGAGTCACTGTAAATAAGATAGGTAACATTTATGTTATTTTGATATGTTAGCTGAAGTGTAAACTAAGCTGAACTTACTCTTCCACACCAAAGACTGGTATCTTACAGTTAGGCAGGTACTTCAGCTGAAGTAGAGAGTACACCTCACAGCAGAATGCATACTTAGCAGTTAACAAAATTATTGTCAAATTCCTCCTAAGGAACATAATTTTGGTTTCTGAGACATCATAAAAATGGAATTGATATTAACATAAATGTGGATTTTAAAGCTCAGCATCTCACATCCATTAATATGATATTATAGGTAATATCTGAAGTTACAATAGAATATTTCTTACACCACATTCTTTCTCACATATACAGAAAACCATACGATGGAAATATTATGTTGTGACATATCATTATTTCATTTTTTTGTTCAGGTTTATTTTTGTTTACCTTGCAAAAAAGAATCAAGAAGAATTAAAGCAGCCATTGAATTACTCTGCATGATCTAATATGGCTTCCTTCTACTTCAAGCAAATTTGTGAGCAGGAACAGAGAGTGTTTGTTATTCAGAGAACAATATTTGAATAGAACTGCCAGATTTTAACAACAATTTTAAAGCCTTCCTTTACTACATTATGAGATTTACAGTTCAAGGTTAAAACTACCACTCCCGTAAGCTAAGCACATCATCTCCTTGTTTCATAAATGTAGTACTACAATATAAAACAGAGCATTCAGAAGAACATGGTCTAGCCAAATTTAAAGATATACACTGTTCTAAGACAAGAGGGTTTTATACATACAGGAAAGCTTTTTGAAAAAGTTTCTACTAGATAAGTAAAAGCCTGTTATATATTCTTCCTGTGGAAAATCTGCAGTATACTTTCACATAACAACATCCCTGAACTGACTCCTCTGTGGTTGCTGCACAACCCTCCAACATTGCACAGGGGTCACTTCTTGGAGCAAAATCTCCTTCTGTTCTGTACCTGCAAGATGGAAGCCTTTCATTGCAAATTTAAACCTTCGATTACATTTCAGTAGCAGTCTGCCTCTTAATGGTTATAAATTTATGAGCTCCTGTTAATTTTTAAACAGTGAAACAGCAAGAGTAGCAGCACATATTGCTTCAAATTCATGTTTTAACATCAGTTGCTTCATAAAAGTAGATCAGAAAGGTTATGGAGCCAATACTTGCATAGTCAGCATTCATTAAATGAGTGGCTTTGGCTTCTCTGAAGCTTGTACAGCCTGGCATGTATATGTCACAAGGCTTTGCTGAACACTGGGGAGAAAGAAAAAGAAATAAGGGACTTCTTGTCCAGCTTGTGCTGAAATAAAAATTGCCTCCTCAGCATTCCATGAATAAGTGGCTTTCCCTGAAGCTTCTTAGTTTGACATAAGCATTAGACCATGCAGCTTGATTGAACTCAGGTGAAAAAAATAAATAACAGGAAGTTTAGTAATGCTGCAGAGCAAAGTTGCAAAGTTGCTCCAGGAACATTAGTAAGTGGAAACATGCCACCAAGAATTAATAGTATTTCCTATTTCACCATATATTTGAGAGAGGTGGAGATAAGTCATTATCTTGAGGGGGGCTCAATTTGTCTATTTCCTGGAATATTGCCTGTACTCATTGGGAATTTCATCTTGTCAAACATGTTGACAACTGCACATCCTTGTTAACAACCTCACCTTTTAACTGCAGTTCCAGGAGTATGCTCTGTGTTGAGCTACACAAGGATTTCTAAGTCTACTGCTCAAACAAGACATTCAACTGCAGCTCAAGATCTGAATGCTGAATTCTGGGCCCAAATCTGATATTATTTTTCTACAGGAACAAGAGCTCTTGCAATTAATTTCTGTAGCTTGATGCAATTAACACCTACCCAAGCAATGAAAAAAATATGTACATCTATTGATTCTTGCACAGTTATATTAAGTTTCACTTAGGCTGAGATTTTTATTCTATATCACTATCTTATTGACATGACTTAGTTAGAATTCATGTCCTGGTTTCGGTTGGGATCGAATTAATTTTCTACCTACATAGTTGGTACAGTGCTGTGTTTAGGAATTAGTATGAGAATAATGTTGATAACACATTAATGTTTTAGTTGTTTAGGTGGTCTGCTGTGCTGGGTCCCTTATAAACAGACAAAATGTAATATTCAGTTTCAAAATTAACTTTTTTGCTTGTTTAGTGATTATTTTATTAAATTCTTATCAGACTATCTAAAGTACTTTTTTTCCCATTGAAAGGAACTCTGAAACAGTCATTTGACTGAACTGCTGCAGATGCTCCATGACACTGGCCTTTTTTGACATACCTGTAATAATCTGACTAAGGGCAATATATTTAAAGCTTTTATTAACAATTTGAAGAACTTTCTAGAGCAGATTGGAACTAAAATACATTTTTATTTTCTTATGAAGTCATGAACACCTCGGCTACATAGAGACAGGCAGCCCATGAATAACTGACACTGAGACTACCTGCTCCTGAAAGGAAGCCTTGGATCAGTTGGCCAGTATCCTGCATCAGAAAACTCTACTTTTTACAGCTGAATTATCATGATGCAAATATTTGACTATAAACTAAAACTTCAGTGTAAAAGTTTTCAATGTAGGACACTAAGTTTAATTGCCTAAATCTTGACTTGTTTTTTTATAGTGGAATGATATATAGGTAACATATATCTATATCTCATGACTTTTCATAGACATCTTATACATATACATAAAAGATATATATGAGCTCAAAAATATAAATTTAGATGTTCAACTTCTGGTTGGTAGGCTTAAAAATTTGGCCAAAAATTTTATCAACAAGATGATAATTAAACTCTTTCATTAAGTGATTTCACCTTGCATAGCTTTAGATTGTGTTCTTCATCATCTTTCCACAGAGTTTATGATTAATTGACCTCACAAACCACTAAACAATTCTGCCTTGTATTGTTAGTGTGATTGTAAATCAGCTCAATATTTTTCCTATTATTTTCAAATGGTCTTAAAGGTAATGTGGTTGGAAGGACAGTGCTCTTCTTTTCAGGGTCAAAATGCACTTCTTACAGAATGGTTCCAGCAGTTTTGTGTTTAGAAAACATATAGGCTGAGTGTTGTAAGATCATTTCCTTCAGCAACCTGGTAGATAAATCTTTGTAAATGAACCCTTTGGTTAGGCTAGAGATACTACCCAAAGTTCAGCCATATGGCTTACGCCGAGTGAACTTGCCTTACTTTCCTTATAAGCAGTTGAAAGTGTGACTGCCCAACTGGAGTATGAACAGACACATAAAACATAAGGCCAGCCTGAAGTGTACATAAAGCTGTTTATCAAATACAGTGCTTTTAGAGTTCAGCTTAATTTCTTTAGGAAAGACTCTTTTGTGTATCTACCACTTACACTGCTTTTTTTGTGTTGTATCTACCCATTTAATAGAAGTTCAGATATTTTGCAGACAAATTACCAGAAGCTTGTGGGCACTTGAGACACATACAAATCCCTGTTTCGATTCAGCATGAAACAAATTGACAGAAAGGCAACAGCACTGCAATGTGCATGCCTTTTTACTGGATGTTAACTTGATTTTTCACATTGTCATTGCTTCTGGACCTCACCATGTGCATTTTCCTGATAAGCTTGCTCCTTCTTTTCAGAAGTCCATACTGCTGACCTTGCATTCATTTGAAATAGAAAGACTGGTGCTGGCTGCAGCAGATTAAAAGGAGCTCTGATCATGTTGGTTTTGATTAAGGTGCTGAGGTTAGAGAAATGTAATTTGTACCCCACAAGGTACCATAGTATGAACAGTTACAGCAATTAATTCTTTGCCTACTGATGGCAATGATAAAATACCTGTTGCTGCTTCTAATAGCTTCAGTTATGTTCCAGAAAGGAAAATTTACCTATCCCATGAAAGAAAAAATTACACTTTCCATCTCTCTGAAAGTTTTTAGTCTTTGAAGTCAATGGTTGCTCTTAGAAAGCTAATCTTTTTTTTTTTTTAAATAGTACTTCTGAGATCCTTATTTGCCATAATAAAGAAAAATTTAGATTTCTCATGAAAATTAAAAAACTGTGTGATATAAGATTTTTTGGAAAACAATTAAAATGGAGAAAGAAAAATACAGCTTTGCTACAGGGGAAAAAAAGGTTAACTTTGAAAACGTTTCTCATTTGATTAAACAAAGTCTTTAAAAATCTAGTAACTAAGACTCAAATCCTAATAAAACCTGAGCATGTGGTTTCTCTCACAAGAGAGAGAACTGTTGATCATCTTCTCCAAAGAGACACTGTTTGCAGAAGTATTTGCATTTGTTTTTTATATATAATATTGTGCATATTTTCATCTAAATGTTTAGAGCATCATAGCAATATTGAAAAACCAGGCAATTATTACATATTTCTTATGATGTCCCAAGAGAAATAATGTATTAGGCTTCTTTCAGTATGAACTTACATATAAATTGCTCTCCATTTCCTTCCTTCTTCCTTTTATAAATAAAAATTGCTATCAAAAATTTATGTTTCTTTACCACACCAAAGCACCTCATCACCAGATGTGTCTATACCACATCTTCACTTCCCAAGGCCAAGGTTGCTTTCTGGCAGCTTATCAGGAACCACACTGAAGCCATATCTTCAAAATTGGGATATGGGAACACATAAAACTCTGTGCAGCCTCCAGGTATTCCACTTCCCCTTTTTGTGGAAGTGAATAAATAATGCACAGATTTGGGTCTCCTGAAAGAACCATGATGCTGCCTGTCACAAACCCTCTCAGATCTGTATCAGCCTGGATGTAGCCTGAGTTTAAGCTGCCTGCAAAGGTAATATGGCCAAACACAACTGGATTGTGGGAAACATCAGGAATTTAGGGAACTTTAAGTGCACTTTGAAGGTACAATATAGATGAGACATTGAAAACTCTTTTCGTGCATTTATGAATATTTGTGGAAGTAATTTAGTCAATTAGGTTTACAGCAGTGGCTTCTAAAATAATTGCAACAGCTGGCACTGAATCAAGCAAAAAATGGAACCTGAGTGAATAATTCACAGAATTTAAAGCAATATTTTATATGCCATAGACCATGATTTTTGTTTCATACAAGTGTAATTGGGTACAGCAAAGAGATATAAGAGAACAGTCTAAAAAAAGGGATATTGACATTTTGAACTACTCTATGAGTGGACTAACAGCTTTAAATCTTTACTTTGATTTTATGTTGTATTTTTATATGTATTATAGCATGAAGAATATCAACTTGGGCAAAAGTCTGCTTGAAAGATCAGGCTCTGAGGGTAGTGGTTAAGGTGCCGCACTCTGCCTGGAAACTAAGTGAAATACCTGATGGACATCTTCATCACTGGCCTGAAGGAGGTGATGGAGTCATCTATTCCATTATGTCTACAGATGACATCAAACCTGGGTGCCAGGGGATGTCTTGGAGAGCAGGGATGCCACTCAGAGAGGCCAAGAAAAGCTGGAGGAAGGAACCATCAGGAGCCATATCAAAGTCAAAGGGGACAAATGAAAAGTCCTGCCCTGGGCAGGGAGAGCTGCTGCAAGGGGACAGATGTCCAATTTGGGGCCCCGCAGTTCAGGAAAAACCTGAATAAACCAGGATGAGGTCAGGGGAGGCTACCATGCTGGTTAGGGCTGGAGCCCCTGAGCTGTAAGGAGAGGCTGTGGGAACAGGACTGGCTCCTCCAGGGGAGGGGACAGCTTCAGGGACATAACAGCAGCCCCCAGTGTCTGCAGGGAGGGGGACTGAGGAGATGGAGTCGGGCCCTTTACAGCAGTGCATGGGCAGTGCAGCAACAGATAATGAGAGGTTTGGAGTGGATACAAGGAGAGACTTTCTCCCCATGAGGATTCCAAGTAGTGGGGTTGGTAGCCCAGGAAGCCTCAGGTGGAGACTGGAAAAAGTCCTGAACGTCCCCATCTGATCTCCAAGCTGGCACTGCTTTGGGGAGGAGGTTGAACAGGAGACCTCCTGAGAGCCCTTCCAACATGAATTCTGTAATTCTCTAATTCTGTTCTGTGGTTCTATAATAATGAACATTCTTCCACATAAAACATAAATATTGTTACAGTATCGTGTGCCCTTTGTGAAGGTTTTTTTGCTCATAGAGAGAGATGGGACAGGAAGATGCATTTTGTGGAGGACCATTAAAGGCTGTTGGATAGTCTGTGTTCCATTTAGGGAGGAGTGGGAGGGTGGTAGATTCTTGTATTGGTGACCTTTTTTATTTTCTGACTGGCCTGGTTTTGCCCATTGTACATTTCCTATGATAAAAAATGTCTTTACCGCTTGTAGGTTACAAAGTCATCAGTAAACCTTGTAAATAGATAATACATCTCCAGCTAAACAACCTTGTTATCCATCTACTACACTGCCTAAAACTTTATATAACTTAGTATTAGAGCTAAATATACTTTCTTTATGGCCTTGAATTAATAGGCTAGATTCACATAGTCCCCATCCCATGAGCAGGCATTGACGTATGGTTGACATCAGTGCCAAAAGTGATAAATTCAGCATTGAAATTGCAGAGTTAAAACCTTTGACTGGCTGATGCTGCAAATTCTTCTGTCCCAAAAGCATCATATCCCAGTTTAGTATCACAATGTCATTACACAGACTGATGAATTAAAACCATTTTGAATCCCTTTCTTGATGTTTTATAATTGAGTTGAGCTAAGACAGATTTCTATCAAGAATTTAAGTAAAAATTAAACATTAGGAACTCAAATATGAAGGTATGCATGGATTTGATTATTGTCCTTAACAGAAAGAAAATTACGTACTATAAAACCTATGCCAGTTTTGTTGCTACTCATTCCTGCTTCACCCCCCCCCTTCCATTAACTCTTTTAAGTTCTTAGAAAAGACTTGATTAACAGTGGGATATAATTTTTGCCTTAACCCTCCACTGCCGCTTCTCTTCTTCAGTAATAGATTGCTTTGTCATTAATTATAATGTAAATCTATTATGGTGATTCAAGTTAGCCAGTTTTACTTTCCTTTTGTATCTTATGAAGGGTACACACAGAATCAGATTCCACACTGGAAAATACTATGTGAAAATAATAAAATCTGGATTAGACCTCCTTTAGTGGACAGTTTGTAGTATTAGATTTTTCTGGTTAGATCATCTTACAAAAATCACCCTGAATGAATATAGGTTAAGCAGAAGGGCAATACAAAAGTGCAGATGGAACTGTGTTTTGCATGATAGCACATTTGACATAAACTAAAAAAGACTTCAGAAGTTAAAAAAATGGTGACCCTTTTGTAGTCTGACAGAACTCAAACTCAAAGAATACATATCATTGTAATGAATAAATACAGTCCAGTAAGAATACTCTCTGTTCAATTGCAAATTTTGTCAGAAATCCAATACATTCACTTTGACTGATTAACCTAGAAACAAGCACTATAAATCCAAACATCAGTCTTCTTATCTCCTTAAAGGAAAGGGCATGCACAGCTGAGTGTGACAGCTTGTGCAACAGTACCAGAAGTGAACCAAGTTATTTCAGAGATTAGCCATCTTAAAAACATCCATTCCAGAGCACGCTTCTCAGAGAGACATGCACTGGATTTTGTGAAGGACTTTTACAGACAGTCAGCTACCCACTTTATTGCTCATTGCATTGTCACTGTAGCCTTGATAACACTTTATCATTTACAGTGCCCTGTTTTTTATTTATGTACTTTAAGTGTTCATGCTGAAAATGTTTGGAAAACCAGTTTTGTTCAGTGCAAAACTCTGTGCACTGTCAAAGTGAAAAATCCTTAGAAACGTTTCAGAAATCTGAATGCAGATTTTTGGATACAAGTGTTTACTTGTAGTCTGGAGCCAGTAAGATATGCTGTACAAGAACAACTCAATGAAAAAGAATTAACAAAATAAGTTAAATAGGTATGTATACCTTTATTCTGCACTGTGAATAAGAATAATGCACACAGCTGTCTTATGCGTGTTTTGTGTATTTGGAGAACAATAACTTGAACTCAAGTACTTAATCTTCATGGAAATTTGCTGCAGATCTTGTCACTTTCATTGTCTTTCACTGATGGCTTATTAAGAAAAATACTTCTCACATGCAGTAATAAATAATTCAAAAATCTTAAAATGCCTTGAAAGCAGTAATCACTAACTACACTTCTGGATCCAGATTCTAGTAACTGTTATTCTTTCTTTAGTTATTACCATACAGATTTTATTAGAGCTTCTTAAAAAAGACTAAATCCTATGGCCCTGGGAAAAAAAGAAAAATGTGCAAATAGCACGCTACAAAGAAGTGATGCTACAATGATTTTACGGATCATTCATAAATTGCTTTGTACAAAATTCAGGAAATTACTTATGCCCACTTTGTACCATGTTTATGTATTTACTGTATTCTAAGGCCATTATTTTTCATTTTTATTAAGTGGGTGCAGGTTTTTTAATTGTTTGTACTCACCTGAACAACTAGAGTATTAAGTTACATATTAGAGACATGTGATTGTTTATATGCATGTGTTGCACACCTGAATCCAGCTGGAAATCTTCCAGATGAACAAATACAATTTTCAGAATCAGTCCAAGCTAGCTGGATGGGTTCCTACCCTTGTGCACTCCCATTTTAGGTATCTTATCCTTGACTCTCAAAACCTCTTTGCACTGGTTCTCCTCTTCCATAAGCTGATCCTGTAATGAAATACAAAAGCTGCTCACTGTGACCTCTACAGGCTTGCTCCCACTTTGTGTTCTTGGTTTTTAACTAACCTTTCCGGGCTAGAACCCACAACATGCATTTCATCTTCATCGTTCTTGAGCTTGAGTGTGTCTATGAAACTGCTGGCCGATTATTAGGAACATGACTATCTTGGATGGGTTCAAGTGCAACCAAAGAAAAGAAAGTGTGGTATGTTCATATCATTAAGTACCAGACATTTCAAAAAAGCTAAAGGTGAGAATTTTCTTTTTCCCTCATCTTGAATGAACAGATCAGTATTAACAAGTAATATCAATGGACTGACTTACCCTACCACTTCTACTTCTAGGAGTCTGTTCCACAATTTCCCCATTGCATATATTACCCTATACTACATATGATAAAGTGAATCGATGCTGGCCATGGCTATGTTAGATTTCAGCAAAAGTAATATTCCTGCTATTTTTGCTTTATGTTGTGTTCTATGTAGTATTTGAGAAAAAGATGGAAAGGTTTCCCTATGGGAGGGTATGAAAGGGGAACTTTGCTGAATTTGCGTTGCCAGATACAACAGCAATTACAAGAGCCATTGTGATACTACATCATATAAAGGAGACCTCAGGATAATTTTGGCAACCAGTCACGGAACTGAAGCATACTGTTTCTCTGTATGAGACTTGCACATAGCTCTTCAGAGAATTTGTTAAATCCCATCGTGAAGGGCAAATGCTGGGGAGTGCTAATTAGAGCTATGGTGGCTTTGTTTTGTCAGACCTAGCCATTGTTCTACTAATATTTTAAAAAGTAGAAAACTCTCAGAGAGTTAATTGCTAACAGCAAACTTCTAAGATTATAAACAGACAGATGACACGTTTTCAGTATCAACAATAAAAGAGCCCAAAGTGCAGACAGTAGCCCAGTGGCCCTGTTTTAATGAAAGTTCAGATGAGATAATCATGGCAATTTCCTTGCTTTTTACTTTAAAAAAGAAAAAAGAAAAAAGATGCAGCTTTATATACAGTTACAGGGAGTGCTAGCCTGTTCATCAAATATAAAGAACATTAGTCGGGAAACTTTGCAGTCATGCTCCTGAATGTTTTTAAATATCTAATGAGTTTTCCATAGGAGCTCTAAATTCTGGAGCTTCTTAGTTTTCCTATCTAACCTTCTTCCTTCTCTTCAGGTGCCTGTTCTCTCAAACCCTATCCTTTTGGAGTCTAAGGACTTCCAGTAGTGGAAAATAAGGCATCTTGCATAATTTTTGTTTTTTTTTTTTTTCTTTTCCAGAAGCAGGTCAATCTTTTACACAAGTTTCTCAGGGGTAACCCAATTGCAGGGTAAAGAGAAAGAGAGTTACAACATTAAATTTGCACAGCAAGCCTCATATCCCCTTTACTCAGGATGACTCTGCAGCTCTCAATATGAGGTGCAGTATGTGGATGTTGTTAAAAACCTGCTGCATGTCCATATGGCTCTCAGAAAGGATGAAGGAGCAATATCCAGAGACTGGATTAGTACAGCAAGACTGGTTCATTTACTTAGTAATTATGTCTGATCTCACTCTTCAGCATGACAAATGCCAAAAGAAACAAGCTGCATAAGGGGATTCCCCAGTTTGGGTACCATTAAGTCATTCACTGTTATGAAGTTAGGACAGATATAATAGGGACATAAAGATTTATTGCTTTAAAAAATAATGTCAAGCAAAGTTGTTACTATCAGCTTAATACAATTTCAGTGACACAAAGGGGCACTTCCATCATAATTAGAAATCTCTTTTTGGAAAGAAGAAAAGTCAGAGACACCAAAGAAAACTAAATTACCAATGTCTCTTCCTATATCTTTTCCCATGTATATAAGGAAAATAATTTATTGTACTATTTGGCAATTAGGCTTGGAAGAAAAAATAAAGAAACATTTCCATTTGCAGTGTTAGAAATCATATTTTGAAATCATGATTGTAAAAACATTTAAAATGTTATTTTTTTAAATCAGGTACTATTTTCAGCACTTTTCTGATTATGCTAGTCATGAATTTGTAGAGTATGATAATATTTTATTTAAAAAAAATTTTTTTTATTACCAAAATGTGCTGGATGATGAGGTTTCTTGATATTGTAATAATAGCAACACCTTAAAAATATATATGAAATTTCAAAAAATAAATTTAAACCTGAAAAGGAAATTTTTCATGTCATCTACCATTCACATAATTTCTGGTTTGAATCTGGAAGAAAAAAATGAAGGATTGCCTGGGCCTGCAAAAAAAGTCCAAAAGGAAAAAAACATTTTAGAAACCATCCAGTAGCAACACTGCATTACTGCCTCTCCCCATTCTTATGGTCCTGGATCAAGGCTGTCTTGGTATGGAAGGAATTATGGCTTCCCAAATAGCCTGGTTTTCTGGATTATGGTGTGGTTCCTTCCCTACCTCTGAAATGTGCCTGTCACCAGTGACCTGGTGCTGATGGCATTCCCTGGCCATATACAGTACTAAACCTGCCTCAGAAAGAAATTGGTATGGTCAATACCTAGGTTTCTTAAGCTGTCATTGCCTTGCGTCTCTGACAAGTATATCCTACCATCATCTCTGCAATTTCTGTATGGATATCTTTAATGCTGCAAGTGCTTTTAATCTGGAATGGCAGTGCCACCTCCCCAGAGAGCAAGGAGGCTCAGATATGTCTAACTTGAAGAAGTTTGCAAGGTTTTAGCACAAGACCTTTGAACAATGTCCACCTAATCTAAGTAAAGGGTCATGAAAACTTAAGTGAGTAACAATCCTCAGTCAGCAGTCCAAGCAGAGGTCACATTTAAGACCATAAACAAATCGTGTTGGCTGTTAAACAAGACCAGTCATTATGAAAATGGGATTGGATGACAGCTTAAGATAAACGTAATACCACATAGAAATACAGTGTCTAAATGCTCTGTTACTTTTCCCCCAAATCCATGCTAAAGAGGCCATCATATCCTTTGAGGATATAGTTGTATATCAGTGAGAAAATACTGGCTCTGCTTTGGTAGGTTGAAGCAGGTTTTGAACACATGCAAATTTAAGCAAGCAGCTTTTGAGAGCGTGACTTGTGTAGCAGACCATGTGTCTGTCCTGTCCTGCTTTCCTACATCTCCAGTTCTCTCGACCATTTGATTTAGATTTCACAGCAACACTAGACCAGGGGAAGTGATTTGAGGACAAACCTCCCTGTTGTACGTAGAGACAATTTCATTGGCATCTACTATTTTTACGTTAATAGTTTACAGACCAGCTCTCATTCTAGGTCTGCATGCTATTGTAGTAGATTGTACATTTGTCTTTCCTTCTCCTCAAAACACAGTGTTGAGACAAAAGTTTTTGAGATTAAAAAAATTCCTCAGCCTTCTCTATGGAGATGAACAATCCACACAACCTGTGGTCATGAGATGCTGGAGAAAATAAAGTAGATAGATAGAACATCGTATTACCATTAACATATTTATCTTATTTTACTATTGATAGTTACTAAGTTCTGGAGAATATTTTCCCCATATGTTTAAAATTGGTGTTATATATTTTCATAAAATAAATCTTTTTTATTAAAAGGTCATGAAAAACATTTCCATAGCTCTTTAACTCTACTTAAAGACTTGCAATTATAAAAAATGTTTGGGCAACATTTTCTCCCCTACCACCGCACTGGAGCATTTGAAAACATTATTCTGAATAATGGTGTGGGTTTTTTTACTGCTGTATGCCAACATTAAGATAAGTGCCATCTGTGAAAGGAATCTCTTAATCAGACTTGACCAGTTGTAGAAAAATGCTAACAGAAGTTATTGGTGTGAGAAGTGGGAAATATAGCCTAGGAGAAACAGACGCTTCAAAAGCACTGAATGCTGGGACATGCAGAAAAGTTCTGTTTCTGCTTATAAAAATTTCCAAAGGTCACAGAAAGCACTTCACTCCCTCCTGTTGCTTTGGCCCAAAACAAAGCCTCTTAGAACTGTAACAAGAATGTCAGGAATATTCACTCTAAAGTTTTAAACATTTTGTTGCTCTTCTCTCCTTTCATTTCAGAAGAAAGCAAGAGGGCAGGGAAAGTTTCCTGTCATTTTGAAATCAAAGAATATAAGAAGTGATTTGTTCATTTGGATATTATGCATACAGATTTTTTCTTAATTTGGAAAATATGACAAAATTTAAGTGGCCCTCAAAATGAAACAAAATAGAAAATATTAGCACAAGGAAATTGATAATGCCCCTGTAAATTAAAAATAATGCCCTCAAACATTTCTCAGAACAATATTTTTTCTTTTTTTTTTTTTTAAGAGAAACACAATTATATTTATACAGAGGTCCCTTCTAGATAGCACTTGTTTTAAGAAAAAAAGAAGAGTATGAGTAAAAAACTATAATTTTAAGGAAGCCTGGTTTTGCTTGACAAAGGAACTAATTTTTGAAACTTTCCTATAGTAAGTGGAGTGATTTGGTGTTTATTCACAAAAGAAATCAGAGGTCCAGAAAGGGGCAACAGGTAGTAAGTGACAGCTGAATAGATTAGTAGTCATCAAGAGTAAAGAAGCACATAGGCAAAATGGTGAAACTAAAAACCATAAATCTTCACCTTTCTAATTAATCACTTGAAGATGCCCTAAATAAACCTATTTCCCTTGGACATCAGCTTTCAGTTAGTTTTCAGGCAGACTTGGAGTACCTTCAAATTAGTGACCTAGAGATGAACTGCCTAGTATCTGTTCCTTGAGTGATTCAGACCCTCTGGAGCACAAGTTTTGATCACAGTTACACACTAAATATTTGACTGTATAGATTTATGCATAAAGCAAAAAAAAAAAATTATTTTTCACAAACCATAAAGCATTTTAATATAAGAACAGATAAAGTCATTCTGCTTGAATTAATCTTGTGAGTTCATACATTTAGATCATATCATCTAATAGAGACCAGGGATCTGTGCTGTAAAAGACAATGGCTCACACAATTAAGAAAATGGAACATGTCTGGAATGAAAACATTAAAAAAAGAAAGAAAAAAAAACCCCAGCATCATTCCAGGACATAAAGTTGTATAGCATAAAGATATCCAACTGCAATTTTTAATAGAAAAAAAAAAAGTGAAAAGTAGGATGGAAGAATTTTGAGGTGAAATATTTGTGCTTTTGATAATTGTGATGAGCATCAAAGAGAAGCAGTCTGTCAGCATGTCTGTATAGAAAATTCACTATTGACAAAGGCAAGAAAAGACATGCTTTCAGAATATGAACTTCTTCAATATACATATGAATTCTACTGTGATATTATCACAGAAACAAGTAATTTCATTGCCAGAAATTACAAATAAGTTCACATATTCTCATAAGGTCATGCAGAGAAAGACTGACAATCCCACCTGCAAAGATACTTAGATTGCTGTCTGAAGAAAAGAGCACAGTCTGTAGGGAAGTGGATTTCAGGCTTTTTCTGTTTCTAGTGTATTGGGTTTACATGGCAAGATTTTGGTAGCAGAGGGGTGGGAAGGGTGGACACTGCAGGGATGGCCTTTGTGAGAGGAGACCAGGGGCTGACCATGTCAGACACAGCCAAAAGGGACCTGACACCCAAAGCTAAGTCCATCAGCAATGCTGGCAGCAACTCTGTGCAAGCATGTTTAAGGAAGGGTAAAAAAACACTTCATAGCACCTGTGAGAGGGAGGACTGAGAAAAATGTGAGAGCAACAGCCCTGCAGACCCCCAGGTCAGTGAAGAAGGAGGGGAGGAGGTGCTCCAGGCGCCACAGCAGAGATTCCCCTGCAGCCCGTGGGGAAGACCATGGTGAGGCAGGCTATCCCCCTGCAGCCCAGGGAGGTCCACGGGGGAGCAGATCTCCACCTGCAGCCCGGGGAGGACTCCACACCGGAGCAGGTGGATGCCCGAAGGAGGCTGTGACCCCGTGGGAAGCCCGCGCTGGAGCAGACTCCTGGCAGGACCTGTGGCCCTGTGCAGAGAGGAGCCCGCGCTGGAGCAGGTTTGCTGGCAGGACTTGTGACCCTGTGGGGGACCCACACTGAAGCAGTCTGTGCCTGAAGGACTGCAGGCCATGGGAGGGAACCATGCTGGAGCAGTTCATAAAGAACTGCAGCCCATGGGAAGGACCCATGACAGAAAAGTTCATGGAGAACTGTCTCCTATGGGTGGGACATGATGATGAAGCAGAGGAAGAGTATGAAGGGGAAGGAACAGCAGAGACAACGCATTACGAACTGAACACAACCCCTGTTACCCGTCCCACTGTGCCGCTCAGGAGGAGGAGGAGGTAGAAGAGTCAGGAGTGAAGATGAGCCTGGGAAGAAAGGGGGCTTGAGGGGAGGTGTTTGCCTTTGTTAATTGGCAATAAATTAAATTAACCTTCCCCAAGTCAAGCCTGTTTTGCCTGTGGTGTTAATTGGTGAGTCATCTCCCTGTCCTTATCTCAGCCCAGGAGCTTTTTCATCTTACTTTCTCTCCCCATCTTGTTAAGGAGAGGGAGTGAGAGAGTGGCTTGGTGGGCACTTGGCATCCAGGGCTAACCCACCACATATGGGCTAAACAAATGCTAACTCTTAATTTAACTCTCCTGACAATAGGCACGTTTGTTGGTTTGGGTTTTTTTTGGGGGGGGGCCAATTTGTTTCACTGAAACTCTTTTGCCTCAAAATGCTTTAAAAAAGAGGCTGTGAATTAGTAGCTCTGAGCATATTTTCACCCCAAATGATTAATTAGAGTCACATTTTATATCAACTAGTTGTTAATAAGTTAAGTACATTTGATATATTTAGACATTGGTGCAGTATGCCTTGGCTAATGATTTAGATTATAAAATTCAGTGAAAGTAATTTTGGGCACTGAAATACGACAATGAATCACGAGAAAGGGAAATGTTATTGCTTATTGGTGCAAGAACATTTTTTTTACTGGCCAGTAGAGTATAAAAGATTACACCTATGTTAGTAGAGATGCTTGTGTATATCCTAGAAGCAAAACAATATTCACTCTGATCATGAAGAATGACTGGTGAATAAGTAAGTAATATAGCAACTGTTGGGATGAAAGATGGTCTCCATGATTCCTCTTCCAGTACCACCAACATGAATCTCTCATGAGTCTATGTGGGATCAAAGTTACAGCAACATGACCATCTGTAGGATCACAGATCTGAACAGCTGTGTAAGAGTGTGTTCCCAAAAGTATTCTTTGCTGGAGACACTGTAAGAGAAACTCCCACTATAAGTGGGTTCTTTGACAGATTGTCCTATGTAGGATCTTTTTCTGAGTCGTGTGCACAGACTGAAAGCCTCACTGCAGCTTTGTCAGGAAAGGAGTGAGTCAACTGGATAAGGAAGAAACCTTTCTGATTTAGCCTTCATATAAGTAGGTGAGGTGTTGGGCATTGTTTGTTTATTTCTTTATTTGTGTCATTTAAAAGCATCTGTGACTATGTCGTGTGTTTTGGATGCTGTGAATAAATTATTCTGTCTGCATTTTCCCTTAGACAAGACTCAGTATGATTGAGGATAACTGCAAAGCAGCAGCAAAACTGTAAACTATACAGGGATGCCTATCAAGTGCAGTAGCTTACCAGCACATCTTCTCCTTAACTGCACAGACCAAGTGTAGAGGTAAAACAAGGAATATCAGGAGAGGCAGAAAGATCTACCTGTCACCAGTTGCGATCATGAAGGCATTTCTGCTATGCAGAAAGGTATTGGTGTGCACAGTTAAGCCCAGAGGGTGGCAGGGAGAATGGTCTGCCTTAGAGCAAATCTAAAGATTGAAAGCTACTGCCAGAGAGTTGAAATGTGACTAAGGAAAAAAATCTGAGCTTGAAGGTAATTGCTCCCTGTTCCCATGTAAGCTGGGCATTGTAATCATGAGACTAATAGGCTTTCATATCCATGCTGCTCTTAGACACCCGTGTTGTAACAGGAGCACTGAACCTGTGCACTTTTATATGAAAAACTAAATCCAGGAGATAGATTTTCCCCAACTTCCCAGATAATTTGTGAGGGCAGCATGTTTATTAGGAAGGCATTAACTTGAACTCTGATCTCTTGACACAGGTAGCATAATTTCGATGCAACATTGTAAAAAAGTCTCCAAGTTTAGAGGCATGATGTACCTGAATCAGTCTGGGGTCACAATAACCAGGTGACCTAGACTGACCAGGCAGCAGAGGCTTTTTTTGTCCCCTCTACTAAAGTTCTTTTAGTTCTGGATTTGATAGAAATTGAGAGCAAGAATTAGCTGAAATAAATTGAGCTTTGCTGCAAACTTTTGTGTGTATAAAAGATGCTTAAAGATGTTGGTAGATATGTAGTAAAGATATTCAAACTTAGATCTTTATAAAACTTCATCATAGATCCACAAAGTCACCTGAGTGTTGCTTTCAATGTGTTAGGTACTGAGATAGCTGAAGCTGAGCTGCAGGCTGGAATCTCTGTAACTCAGCTCTCCACTTATTAATATAGAGAATAGGAGTGTATAGGATAGATACATTAAAGAGAAAAAAGAATACTAGAAGTCATACGAGTGTGAAATATGATGCAGCGTAGCTTGGCCATATCATCGCTTTTCTTCTCTCTCAGGAAGATAGCAAGCAGAGAAACACATCCAGACCAGATCAGCAATGCACAACACTTTCTCCACATACCAGGGGAATGCTCTACCAGACGTATGCTGCCAATGTGTTGGGTTTTTTATACTGGATGAATGATATGGACGATAAAATAAATAAATTCACCTGAGAATCTGGCCGTGGAGTATTTAGAAGTTATATTCTATGATGGGGATTTTCACAACTCTATTGACTTCACAAAGCCAACAGAAGATATATGGAGAAAAAAGGAAGTACAATCCCCAAGACCCCACTGTGTCTCTTAGGTCTGGTGTGATATTCTTCATTTTGTCTTTTCAATGTTTTTTCATCTGTCCATACAAGCTGTAAGTGTATATTAGGGCCTCTGTTATGCAGCCTAAGTGCAAGTAAAGGCTCCAGTCTGTACATGTCTGGAAGGAAGTATTATAGTTTTTTTGCTTGACAATTCAATTTTTAGTCCGGGTGTTTCAGTAAGAGAGATCATTCACTCTTACGCAGGAAAAATGCCATATGAAGCAAGTCGGGAAGGATCTTTCTTCTACAATGCCCTCTGTTTCATTACACTTTGGCAAGCAAAGCATGTTTTATGGCTTTTATTTTCTCTCCTGCACCATTGTACTGATAGAGGGGAGGAAAAACTCTTCAGATAAGGAGGAATGAATGAAAAATAAAAAGCAAAGTGACACTAACTTTTTCATAGGAGTATGAGGACCAGAAGAGTATGAGAACAAGGATTGCTTCCTCAGCTCTTTAGCCCAGACATCAACTCATTAGTGATTTTAATTACCCATAGTCACTGGGTAGTTAATGCACTCAATTCATGTATCGCTTTCATGCAAACTCATAAAGGGTTTTAATATTTGAAAGAAAGAAAAAAGAAGGGAGGTTTTTAGAAATGGTAAAAGCTAAGTTGTAGCACAAGTAAAAGTTAAAATGTAGTACAGGTTAGGTTTCATTAAGACATCTTTAAAGGTATGGTGTGCAGGAATAAAAAAGTAAATTTTCTAGAGCAGGTGGTGAAAGAAAACCTAGAGGGAAACCTACATTTCAGTTGTGTGAGAAATAAAATGACCCCATGATCATACCAACAGCGCAAGCTCTGCTGATTCTTTCTAGCACCACTTACATCCACAGTCCAGAAGTTAATATTCCTCCCAGCCCAAAATGGAGAATGACATTAAAACTCTTGTTTTGTGTTTCAGTCCTGCGACAATACAGTGATTTTATGCAGTAGGGGATTTGACATTGCAGTCAAATCACAGTGTTTAGGGAATCACATATTTTCTGAAGATTTTTCTATTACTTGGAAGATAATGCAGGGCACACTGGGTATTAATAGCTAGGAATTGCTTGTCATTAAGAAATTCTGTATGAAAAGAATGAGACAACAGTTAATGAAAGTAACATTGAAAGTAAAAGCAGATAGGAGAAGATAGCTGTGCCTCATAAAAATGAAACTCTATCAGAATTAGTTAAGAAATCTGGATCCAACTAATGAAATTAAGATTTTCAGAAAACAGGCTAAATAGTGTACAATGTGCTTCTGTGAAGCTATTTCAAAATCAGCTTAAACAATACATCTGTTTTGCCTGAACAAAATACTCAAAATTCTTTGTGTCCTTAGAACATTTTGACAACATCCATCAGTTACTTAAATATGAAAATCTCCTGTTGCACACTGGAATATATCTTGCTGAATCAGTGCCTATTTCACTTTCTTCCAGGGCCATCACACCCTTTCCACACAGAAAGTACATGTGTTTGCTTTCCCCTATTCATACCAGCAACACCTCTAAAATCCTTAGGAACTGGTGTTTTATGTTATTCTGGTCCTCAGTATTTCTCTAATACCACTCTGTAGCTTATGTTTGCAGTTGGGAAATGTCCTTTATCACAAAGAGCAGGGGCAAGGCTGACCACCCCTCTACAGCAGAGTGCTTCCAGCCACCGCAGTTTGACAAGATACAAGGAGATAAACCTAACTGATTATTTTTTCCCCTGAATAGGCCTTCCTCTAAACAGTGCTGTGTTCCTATCTGGCAATAATCTCACAGGGTTTGTTTGCAGTATGACTGGCTAGTTTGTACCAAAAGTGTAATCAAAATTTTTGTACACATCACACAATACGAAAGCCAGAATCCATCTGTCTGGATCAGAGGAAAAGTTCTCCTGGGAGCTTCAGCTTGTTGCCTAAGGCAGGAGCTCCTTCTATTGGCAGACAAAATAGGGAAGAGTTTCAAGACAGGCTGGGAAAAAATGTTACCTGATAAAAAGGAAGTAAAAATAATTTTTTATGCAATTGATGAGCATTTGATAAACTCTTATTAAACAGAACTACATACAACCTACTGTTAAGAACATAGAGTAATAATGTACTAAAGTTAACTAAATCTTTGTAATAAAACGAAGTAGCAAAACTTGGACCTCACTGTTAAAATATTTGTTTTAAATAAGTGATTCTCAATTCTCTGTTACTTTGTTACTTTCTTGGCAAATCTTGTACTTGGATCTTAGAACTCAAAGCTGTGGTTAAATTTGGTATGAAAATAAAAGGGGATATTATGGTGGGTAATACAATTTTTTACTAGTAATATTTTTTTCATCTAGGTATCTTTTGAACTGATATCAAAATATTTTGCCATCAATATAAGAAAATTAGCTTTGTTTGTTTTCTATGTTATCATCACTCAGAAGATTTATTTTGTCAGGCCACTAAACTTCCCAGGGTAATGTCAAAGTAATTGCTGCTACTTATTTTAAGGTGTAACAGTTTACCAATTTTAAGATAGGTTTTAAAGCATATTTAAGGGTCAATATCTTGCCAACTGATGCAGTGTCAGCAGGGTTAGTTAGGGAAGAGCACGGAGGATGGATCTAAAACACAGACTGTCTTGAAGTCTGAAATTGAAAACTAGGGTTTTTTTCAAACTTACAGTAAAAGATATGAACCTGATATTTTAACAGATTTTTGCTGTCAATAAAATCTGTCTTACCATTCCAAGAAGTCTGGAAAGGTGAAAAACCTTCTCCAAATTTCAGTGTACATATGGTAAAGAGACACTATGATTTTTTTAGAGATAAATTGTGAGAAGAACAGACAATACTGAAATACAACTGAGAAATACGAAAACAGAACCTGCAGCAGCTCTGTGCTGCAAGCTGGAGACATAGATCAATGCGTTGTGAGAGAGAAGTGGTTTTGCTCCCAAGAAAAGTCAGAAAAGGAAGGATGTAGAATAAGCTAGAAATGCTTGGGCATTGAAATGCATGAAGTCAACAAAGGAATAACTTCATAAAGCTTTTCAGAAAAAGAAAAAAGAAAAAAGAAAAAAAAGTACAGACAAGTGTTAAATTTTTACCTTGAAATATTTTCCCCAGAACAGAAAAGCAGAACCAAACCTACAGGAATATAAACCAGCTTTTGCTTCCACCCATAACCAGTGCTTAAAGAAATATTACCTGTTCTGTCACCGTTTATTTTTTCCTGGTTTCTAAAGTCAATCAGGTTACATGATCTATGGCAGAAGTGTTTATATACCTTTGTAGTTATACATATCTATAATATGTATTTTAAAATCATATTAATTGTCTTTAATTTTGATGAAAACCGTCTCTAACATACTTTGATCCATACTGGATACCACTGCAGACCCAACACCATCAATCCAGTCACCTTTTTATGCATTTTATATAAGTGCTGAATGTTACCTGCAGTTGCATGTCCATTGTCTTTGCTCTGTTCTCTGCTAGAACACAGTTAACTATTCTCTTATTTCTATCAGTTTTCATAGATTATTTAGTTAGGAATGTAATGTGCTCAAAACTGTGTTTAACGAACTGTACTGTTTTATTATAGAAGTTTGTCCATATCAGGTTAATAGAGTTCAGCTTAATTTAAAAGTCAAACAAAAAAGGTCTGATATAATCATAGATGTCAAAGTGGTTTCAGTTAATAATTTGGAAGGATTATCTCAATGCTTCCACATTATGCAAGCAAAGCACCCCCAAAACAGCCCTTCTTTTACACGTGTACTGTTCAGGAACTTCTCAAATCTGGGCTCACCTCTCCTCACCCATAGTAACACCTGAACAAGCTTTAATAAATGTAAAAACTTTTTACCATCTTCCAAAGAATATTAACTTCTTGCTCTACCTCTTGAAGACAAGCACCATGTCAGAGGTCTAAGGAAAATTCATTTATGTGTTTTTCAAAATCTCAAACCTACAAATAATTATCCATTTCATGCAAGATTTTTGCATTGTTTCGCAGAACTGTGTAGATACCAATTAACCCATGGGCTTATTCTGGCATGTGGAAAAAGAATGTAATATTAGAACTCATGGTGACTATCAAAGGGATATAAAATTTTAGGCTTGTCACAAAAAATGAGAACAAATATCAAAGAATGACTTGTCTCATACATCTGCTGAGTGGGAATGGAGACTGACTACTAACACAAACAAATGATATCTTATAGCTCACAAATTGTCTGATACGTTAATGACCTGATAAATTAAATACTAAGTCAAAATACCGTAAAATAAAATAGTATTAACTTGCCAAGACTTCATTATGGACTAGGAAAGCAATTATGCCATATTTATATGGGTTAAGAAAAACAATGACATCACAATGATTTTTTGATAAGCAGCATCAATTAGTCCATATTAAACTGATGCACTTCAGATGTTCTCTAGAAATTCAAAATAAATTATGAAGAAGAGAAATTGTAAGTTAGGCTAGGGATTCAAGTGTATATGGCGCAGAAATGTAATTATCTACTTGTAATTGTCATTCTGGTCCCATTCAAATGCAGAGAAAATCCTCACTGATTTGAAGGATATGGGTTGAAGCATACTTAGAACAGTAAATACTGGCTTTGGACAGTACAGTACAGTACAGAGGTATATCTGCACTGGTTTTTAATATTGGCTTTTAAATTCAGACTCAAAGTCACTGAACCAAGTGACCATCTTGCACTTTTTATTCATGAACATTGTGGCAGTGAATTCAAGTGTACCAATTACATTGCACATCTGTGTGCGATAATATAATTTGGGATGCAGGCTTAGATCATCTAGTCTGCAACACACTTACCTTTCCTGGCTGCCGAGATGCAAAAGGAGGCACCAAATCCTACAATCTGTCCTCCAGGTAAGCCACACATTCTGCACCAAAGCCATGAGCAACCATTCTGGTTGGAGAGCATTGACAGCGGATGCCAGGATTTGACCTGAAATTCTCATACACTGCTCCATCAAGAGCATACTCATTGCCACATGGAGTCTTACTAAGAAACCTGTCTGGAGTGAGGAAGTTTGCTATGGAAATCTTCAGAGACAGGTGGTGCCACCTAACACAGTCCATTGTTTCTGGTTGGAAGCAAGCATGTTACTGAAAGCACCAGAGGTTTTTCTTGATGTGGTTTCTGGAACTGTACAATCCCCACTGATAAGCTGGATATAGACTACCTTCAGGGCCCATGACAAGATGAGAAAAGCTAAAACCCCTCCACTATGAGAGCTGCTGTTTCAGCAGCTTGCCTTTGACCAGTCCAAACCTGCTACAAATAGGATTTCCTTTTCCATCCAAAGTCAATCAACCCCTTCTTCCCTCTCCCATAACAAGAGGGGAGAGCCTTGGAGATTCCAGGCTAACAAAACATTTGCACATGCTACGCTTTCTTTAGAAACAGGATTGTCCAGCAATTGTCCTTTTTTGACCACAGAGTTGAGAACAGTACCCATTCAAAATAGATCCTCTCCCCTGACTATTGCCCATTAGGAATTACATTTTATTTTGGAATACAACAGTTTCAATGAGGAAACACACAGAGATCATTTAGATAGGGTCTCAGTTATCCCAGAATGCCATCTCAGACTAATACGAATTGCAATAGCAGAATATGTGAACTGTGAACCTAAGTGGGGAGGGATGGTTCATCTGCAAGTGGACACCCACCCTCAATAAATATGAGAAGTTTTCTTATTGTGAAAAACAACACACATGAAGACACTCCCTTTCTTAATTCCAGAGAAGTTAACAAGAGGGTTTCTGTCACTCTTTCGTTTCCAAGAAATCAAAATATTTTCATCCAGTAAGCCATTCCATAAATTCAGTATATAATACAAAATAATCAAATTAATCAACCAACAATCAAAAAAAACCTAAACCAAACCAAACAAAACAACTACAAATAGCCTTATAGAATAGAAGAATCTGCAGGACCACAGTGACACAACTCCCCACCATGTCCTTTTGCCAGTCTTTCTCCCCAGCTCCACTCACATTCTCTGTTCTGTCTCCAGATCATCATGGTCCTTTCATGTAGAAAGCAGATGTTTCCAGAGATCCTGGCTTGTCTGTCTTTAATCCTCTGGGCACCCAGCCAAAACATGCCTGGAGGAAGAAATCTGCATCAACAGCTGTCTCAGGGTGTGCTGGTGACAATTCTTTCTCTGGCCAGGACCTCAGACAAAAACACGAGCTGTCTGTCCAGCTCTCTTACCTAAGATTTTGTTTCACTTCTTTCAGCTCCTTTTGGAGTTTAGCAATGAGTTTCTCTTTCTACTCTTGTAGTTTTCTACTGGAGGTTTCCTGTGTTTGGGAGGAAACATCAAAATTAAAAATATTGCAAATTCCCTCTTAAACAATGACCCTGTAATGAAATATACAGCAAAAAGAAAAAAGGGAAGAAAAACATATACTATTCTTTCCTAGGTTTTGCATGTGCAATTCATTGTGAAGCAGCTTTTTTTTGTGTCCTCCTCACTAAAATTAATCTTTGCAAATGAATCTTTCTCTTCTTTGGTGTCCTTCCCAAGAGGATCACATGACAAATCTTTGTCAGCAAGACATCAGAATAGTGAAAGATAAGTAGCACTGGAAAAGAGACCAAGTATCTGGATCTACAACCTGACAAACATGACACTGACTGTCAGTGAAATTGCTGTCAAGGTGGAAAGTACAGATACAAGAGGTCTGCCTCTACTGTGCAGTTGACAGCATGCTAATGGAGTTTTTTAACATGTGTTTCTAGCCCAAACTGAGCAGCTACAAGATTGGCAGCCTCCTTCTTACTTGAGAGTCCTCACCCTTTTTCATGAAGAAATGCTAACTGTTGTTTGATAACATTAGGGTTTTATTTTGCATGCTTTTGATAAAGCTCTTTTGCACAGTTCTACACAGAGCTAGGAGCAAAGTGGTGGCCTGCAACTGAGGATGCTTTTGCACTACAACATGAGCTGATCCAGGTTTATGTAGAGCTTACAGTTTGCCTATTTCTCCCTCCCTACCCTGAGAAGTCCGAATTACTAATGTTGAAGAACTGCAGTCTGGATCCTGCCTGGAGATAAGCCTAATGACCCTGCCCGTGGATGGGGAGCTCACCTGCATGAACAACAGGGTGGAGAGTGGTGGCCCATCTTCATCGACCTGAAGGTAAAGTGGGAGTATAAAAAGGGGGAGGAAAATTGCAATCACTATGTCGCTTGAATGCATTATAAATAAAATGTGTTTAAGAGCAGTGACAGCATTGCTTATCTTTACACTATGAAAACATACTCTGACATTTTTCAGTTGTCACAATTGATCTACCTGCTGGGAGAGTGTAGGGGAAGGATACACCAACATGAGAGATCCAGCTGCAGATATCAGCAGAGATGTCTGTGGTAGAAGAGATTCCAGAAATAAACCTTTCTTTTAAAATTAAGAATTTTACTGTAACCAGCAATAGACTGAGAAAGGAATTTAATTTTAACCTAATATATCTAACACATACTTTCTAGACATACTTAGGAAGTGGAAAGAACAGAATTTTACTGAATTAATTTAAATACCAGATTCTCTGACTACATTTAAAAAATTAGCTGAGCAGCAAATAGTGATTGCAGCAAACCTATAAACTATAGTTAAATTATATTATAGGAATAACACTGCAGTTAAAAAAATATTATGCAAAAACATTAAGTATTGAAATCATGCTACTCTTTTTTTTTTTCTGTTAAGAAACTATACTCAGGGATTTTACTACTGAACCACAGGCCTGTTAAGTTGTAATAAAAAATTGCATCAGGAAAACCTAGAATAGGCTGTAATACTAAACCCTTGATTACAGGATGTACAAAGAGAGAATATTTATCAGATAACATTTCTTCACTAAGTTTGTGTAGGATGTTTACTACATTTGTTCTTGCAAATGAAAAGTACAAATTATCCTTATTTTAATTGCACTTTAGTAATTTTAACTTGCTCAGATCCCCCTCTTCCTGCCACCATGAAGTCATTTGCTTCCAGTCTTACAGTTCAATCATGAAAAATCAGTATGGAAAAGCATATAAGGTAAAGAGAGAACACATTATAAAGAATGCTATGTAAGTAATATAGACTAAAAGGGAGCAGGAAAAGAGCTCGACTTGTCTTTCTCTCAAAAAAAAATCTTTATTCTACTACAAAATTTATAAATCTCAAGAATCTCTGTCACCATCACCTGTTGCATTATACGGCTGTAAAGCTTATGACTATCCGTGGGCATTTGTGCATTTCAGAAACACAGGAACTCGAGGAGCCATAAGGGAAATAATTTTGTCCTTTATTTCAGTAATTGACTGGAGATTAGACAAAAATAGCTATTGATCTCTCATTCTTGCCATGTTTAGTCACTGCAGAATAAAAGAATCAAATTACCATCAAAGGAAAGTGGCAGATTCTGACCCTCAGCCATATCCATTTCTACAACAGTAGTTTGAGGTCAATCCCATGGACTACATCCTTGCAAAATCTGCCTACTCATTTATACTTATAATGTAAAATACTAAAAGGAAAATATTTATTTTTACAATTGCCAGTGTCATTTGCAATGACTCATACTTTTGATGGCACATTGCTGTGTTTTGAAAATAACCAGAACAACTTCCTCGCAGTTTTTTTCTCACACGCTTTATTACAGACTGAGGTTAAAACTTTAGATGATATATTAGCCGTGATCAACATTTCTTCATAACTAAACTCTTTGCAAAACTTCTTACTTTCACTTACTTTTTTTCAATGAAGGGAAGAATGGGAGGGAAAAGAAAGATTACTGCTTTCAGAACTTAAGCTCCAATATAATGGTGTAACTAAACACGAACAGCTTAAGAACATACCTTGTTTTTTCAAGAAGCTGCCTTTTGTAAACTAAAAACCAACCAGCCTTTTATTTGCACAGTTGTCACCAAAAATATAAACTTTCAAAATTATATGGGAAAAGAGTACCTCGTGTCTTTTTTTCTGAATATTCAGCTATAACATCTTCAGGTTTTAATACTGTACGCAGGCCTGTAATAATTATTTCTGTACTCTTTACTTGATTTCTAACTTGGCTTTTGTTTAATACTAATTCCACTAGAATATCATTTAGATGAATACCACTATTAGATGACTATTGTTCTTTAATTGAAAACCAAAGATAAAGATTGTTTAAGAGCTGCTGCTAATTACCAGGTCTTAAAGATAAACTTATCTTTTAAGATAAAGGGACTGTACCGACAACACTTTTAGAAACTGTACAAAAAGTTACTGTTGTACCACCAGCTGGCTTACTTTCCTCTGAAGTACAGTAAGTATAATGTTGGTTTGTTTATGTAAGTGTAATTATCTTTTAGTAGGTATTTAATACTGTTTTCATTAAATTTTCAATCAGTAGAGAATGTAGTCCTTGTCCTTCAATATGATGCCTAACTAAATGCTTCAAACATGGTTTCAGCTCACCTATACTGCCAGCATTCATTTAACTTTATTTGCTTTATCTTGCTTTATCCAAGAATTTTTCAGTTTCTCTGCCTAGATTTTCCCAAGACTTGTGGGCACTTCTGGGTGTTGCTGAAATCCGGAATAAAACTCCTTAACAGCAATGAGAAGTTAAGAAGCAGGCACTCCTTTATTGCAGCGCTGGGCACACGGGGGATCGCTCCACCTATCGTGTGCACCTGTCTTGTCTAACGATACAGTTAAATACACACCTGTTATACATATTCATTAAGTTTCTGGGAAATGTTATACATAATCATCAACTTTCCAGTAAATCATTAGCATATGTATATGTCTCTTCACGCAGGCGCAGCAAAGGTCTCTGGTGGTCTTCAGAAGCCCTCTGGTGGTCTTTCATAGTCTTCCTCACTTGTTCGCTTCTTGACCTCTTTTAGCTGATTCTGCGCAGTATGATTCTCATCACTATCTATATTAGTTTGCATAAAAATGTATACTATGTTCTCTTTTGAAATCCAACCTTTTCAATGATTGGTCTTTCAGTTTGTTATCAAAATGGGAAAGGTAGGGAGTTTCCAAGAAGCAAATCTTCTTGGCTTCTTAAAAGAAAATATAAGCCAACGATAATCAGTTAAAAGTACAGTACTGCACATTCTTTAAGTTCTTTATCTACTATGGTTACACATCACAACTCTATATTCCTAATATTTCAGTTATAATCAGATTTGATTTCTTTTAAAATGTAACATGGGGTGGAGGAAAACAGAAATTATATTTCTATTCACAGCATCCTACAGTCTTTGAAGAAATGCAGGATTCCCTAGCACTGAAGAAAAATAGCAAAATTATTTACCTGCACCTCTGTGAAGTTTGTGGGACATTGAATGAGATGAGAAAGTAAAATTGCACTTCTCTAATTAAGCAAATATGGACATATGACATCAGATATACTTGTCCTGCTCAAGGAAATCTGAAGATAAAACTCTTTTTTTTTTTTTTGAGTTAGATTTTGTGGAAAATCTTCAGGAAAGAGTTGAGCTCCTAAAATCACATGGAACAATGGTAAACTCATGCCTTAAGCCCCAGCTCACACACATACCCAAATAATTGGAAATAATTTTAAGCTGATAAGACTACTTATGTGCTCAGTCCATTAATGGGCTCTGAGCATTAATGTTTGTAATTTCTTGAAAACTAATGTTGTTGAACAAAGAGATTAATAAACTTAAGAAAATCAGCTTGTTTTGTTTGTTTTTTCAACTTACAAGCATTATAAAGTTTTTGGTCTTAATCTGTAATTCCATTTGCTGGAGTTTCGCTGTTGCTTACACCTTCTTTTGAAAGAAGCTAGAGAGTGATCATATAGAAAAGTAGTAGCATTCAGTGTCACATCTATGCAGATTATGTTTTAAAACCCAGGGATAGGGCGTACTTTATTTCTACAGTTGTGTTAAAAGAAGATCTCTATATGCAAGTATTCACGTACATATACTGAAGGAGCCCAAAACCACAAAAAAGCAAATGTCAGTACCTGATACTTAGATGTATGTTGCTAGATATCTTGGTCCACGTCTATATCTGCTTATTTCTCTTATTAAAAAAAAAAAAAAAAAAAAAAACAAACAAAACCAACAACATCCTATAAGCAAATTCAGTCTGATGCATTATGAGGTGTGAGAGACTTGCTTTGAAAAATTCCGAAGTACTTTTTTTTTCTTTGCTCTAAAGCAAAATTCACAAAATCTCCCAAGCAATTTAGATCCTCATTTTCTTACAGCATGTTTGCATGACATCTCTGATGTTTCAAAATTCCTATGTAAACACAAATGAAATGAGACATAGTAAATATTAGAAAAAAAAAATCAGAATGAAGCTGGTAAAGTGAGATTTATATTGCAATATGTAAATGTGTATTTTCCTGCCTGAACTGATTTATGAATATAAGACTTGCAATAATATTAAAGCAAATAAACATGAATAATTGCTCACAGGCAGAAAAGGTCCTTCAGGTTTTACACTCACCAGAGCAGGAATTGGCTCCTCCTGTGTTTTGTACAATACCAAGCACTGTGTCCCATCACCAGTTGCAAATGTTCAAACTTAAATGCAATGCACATGCTTAAAATAATAATAAAAAAATTGATTTAGACAGTGCTTTAAAAAGACACATTTAAAAACAGCATCTCTGTGGCCTTTTTCTTCTTCGCTCCTCCGTATGGTCTTACTTTCCTTTCACTTAGATTCACATCACTCTAAACTTCAGAGGAACTATTCTTCAAGTACAATGATGCACAAATTGGCTAATTCAGCTTCCAAAACACCAAGGAAGTAGTAAATCCATCTTAGACAAAGTGTAGGAAATCTGTGCCCCTCAGTATGAACACATGGCTCTGAGAACCACCCGGGTTTTGAGTTATTTTCCAGGTGAAGGCAGACCCTGCCTTCCATGCAGTAAGGAACTATCGCATTTTGCATGGCATCCCCTCTGTAGCTGCTGATGGCCAGGTGTCCCCAAACTTACTGAATTGTAAAGGTCCTATAAAAGGCAGTTAAAAGAGGCAATTCGCTGTACCCTTTTTTATTGGACTAAGTCAGAATTGCCTCCAAGACATCTACTTTTCTTAAAACCTGCTGAATTGAGAAGGAGCAATGTGAATCACGGCTCTACATGGTCAAGGATAAATAGAACACTGAGCAATAGTAAATTAAAATGTAAACTTAAAATACACTGTGCAGATAAGATACCTCTGTACTCTTACATGAAATGGGTTACTGTGGGCTCCATGGCTGTCCATATTTTAGCATGAGTTTGGTCTCTGACAGCTAATTGACTCTTCCAAATGAACATGTGAATCATGCTGACCAAAGCATGGTCGGGATGATCTGTCAGTGACCCTTCCTAGCATGAACTTTAAGCACAGTCATTCTTTTTGTTCACATGAACCTAAGCCAGGATACACCGTTCAGCCTGTTGGCCAGAGTATGGTTTTGGCCTATTTTCATAACTATGTCTTAAAAGACAAGAACCTTTTCAGGGCTCTCTGACAAAAGTAATGCTTGTATGAGTACCCAGTAATAAAATATTAGGTGATGGTAGTTAAATTACACTAGATAATCACAATATAAATCTTCAGTCCAACATGTAAAATGTAGTCTATTAAATGGTGATATTCTATACCATAAAATGTGATATACTTACATGACTTTCCGGATGGTATTAATGACATTTTGTGTATACTTTGTATATGCAAAGAGCACATTTCTATGCCAGTTGTAAAGTTTCATTTTTTTGCCTATAAAACATGCAGTAACGCTTTACTATATGGTTTTACACATAGGTATAGTATTAACAGACAAATGTCTTTAATATAGCCAGAAGTTAAAAACTCATATCTGATACAAGACAGTATTAGAAATGTAGTCCCGTGTAACTACCAGCATCAGCATGAACTCTGTGTCTAGAATATATTTCGTGTGATCTGCCAGATTGTATTAGTTCTTGGCAGTAATTCTCTTTTAAGTAATCATAATCAAACAAAAATCCAAAGAAATATAGTGCTACTAAAACATCACATGATAAATCATCCTAGAGGAAGATGGGACTGAGAACAGTTGGTTTACCAAGGCATTGTAGACTATGGGAGTAGTTCATCCCATAACTAATTCTTCCTCACATTGCCATTCTCATAGGCAGCAACAGTTCTCCACCAGAAAAAAACCAAACAAACCAACCAACCAACATCCCCCCCAAATAAACAAAACCAAGCCAGCATGCTCCTCCCCACCCCAAACTAAATAAAGCCTCAATATATAACATTGTAAGGAAGACCACTTAATTGAAGTGTCTGACAACTACTTTAGCTGGCTAGTCTGATAGTATCTGAAGGAAAAACATTTCATAGATCTGGCAAAACTGCTCAGGTGGCTTTTCTGAAGATTATCTCCTACAAGGGTTTGACTCACCTTTAGTTTCAATGCAGCAGTCATGCACACTGATGCTGACATAGCTTGTCACGTTTACAGTGTATGTTTGTTGTAGGAAATCTGTGCTCCTCAGCAGGAGCACACCACTCTGACAACCACCTGCTTTTTGTGTCTTTTTCCATAACAGCACTCTAAGTAAAAGTTAGGTAGCCAAAGCTCCATATTTTTAACAGGAATCTACAGCCTTTCATTTTTAAACAAAGTATCTACAAAGTTACAGCAACTGGGGCTAATTCTAGACAAGGCTTATACAGTTTTAGCACTGTATTTTGACAAAAACTTGCAAAATGTAATTGTGTAGTAAATGTATTAGTAATATACTACTTATGTAATAAGTAGTAACTATGTCAGAGTAATGGCAGTAGTAATAGCAATAGTAAGAGTAAGTACAGTAAATAATAACAATAAAAATAACAGTAGTAAGTGCAGCCATTATGCAGTAAAACATGCAGTATGCAGGCAAGGTTCAAGATTCAATAATCTCCATATGAGCAGTCTCCCACCCATGGCTGGAGCCCAGATGGTTTCACTGAAGTTTTAGGCAGATAAAACTATTTATCTATGAAAAGTGCGACCAGAAGATCTTTGGTGCACAAACTGTCCTTTCTTCACCATTTGCTCCCAAGAACTCACCATTTACTACTCCCAAGAGTAGTAAATACTACTGACATATGGGTTATACTTAAGGTATCTAGGGTATACTTAGGGTGTGGGTATACTTATGGTTTAATGCAAAATAGAAATCATTATTATGCTATGTCCAGCCTTATTCTTTGTATGTATCACATAAAAATATGCAGAGGTATATAAGTAGAAAGTGTCATGTGACATTAGAATAACTTTTTTTAAAAGCTATGTCATCCAATGTCACTGTATGTATGAAAACTACAGCTCCATCCATGGGATTGACCTCACTTACTGTCTTGTGAGGCCCAGGCAAAAAGAAAATAGAATGAAAGAAGGGGCTCATAGCAGCTCTCCTCCTCAGTAACTATGGGTTTGTACAAAGACTAAACCACTATTGGAAAGTAATGACTGTGTTTCTCCACTGGGGAATATCATGGTGATCAAGGCAAAAATGACATTAAAATTAGATATATTAACAACACTTTTTGTGGTTTTTATGTTTTTTGGCACCAGATGTAAACATTTTTAGTACAGAGGCAACCAATTAGTTCTGAGATAATAGTTCAGTTTAGGAAGAGAGGAAAAGAGAAGTAATTGATTTCCATATTCTGAAACATACATTCTCACTTTCCTTCTCTCTAACCAAAATTTGAGTCCTGTCTCTCAGCAGTTTACTGTCTGTGCAAAATAATGGGAGCTATTATTTCCTCATGAGATATTTGCGAGGGGATTACTCATTTTGTTATAAGCCATTATAATGCCAAGTCATGAAGCTCAGGAAAGAATCACAGGAAATCATCTTAATGCCCCATGCATAAAGCTTTTAAAAAATTCCATTCAGAAAGTCAATCTCCTCTGTCATTTGCTGTAGTTTTCAGCGCAATCCGAAGAACACTGGGTCCTTTACATTTGTTTCTGACACTGCGAGTAATGGCACAGCTTTTCTAAGGAACATTTGAGATTTTCCTTATCTACAGAAATGTTCAAGTGGAAAATCAACAAGATACAGGCAGATGGTAGAAGATAATAACACTTTAATGACTGCAAAAATTCAACCTGTATGGTGGCATGCCATTAAATTATTCAATGCTTTGTAGCTAGGCACAATAAAGCAGTAGTTATTTATGCAAAAGCCATAAGAGGTTCTGTAGAATAGATATGAGAATTCCACTTTTGACATTTAAGATAGCAATGAGCTCATTGATACAGGAGCAGCAAACAATGGTGCAACTATAAACCACCACTAAAATCCAAGATGTTTTCTAAACTAGTTTTACAAGTGACAGTGATAATGCAAATATAACTGTAAATATGGTATAATGATCTGACTGCAGCAACTAAGTCTCCTCAAAATGGCAATCATCAGAGATGCTGAGATGAAAGCTGTAGGATGCCTGCTGGTCACCTGGTAATCAAAGAACCATCAATCAAATACACACTGCCTTAAGATCTTTAGCTTTCGAGAGAGTATATGCACATACACACAAGGGATACACTATCACAAGGACCTATTTCTGCTACAAAATTTTAACTGAGTAGCAATAACTGTGTTTATTCAATCAGCTTTGCTATATTTATTTCCTCCAGTTTGCACATCAGCTGGGATAATTTTCTCTTTTTGTTTTGCTGCTCCTCTTGGTTCAATTACTCCTACCTCTCTTACCTTTTTCAGCACATCTGAATCACCTGCATGTGGTGATTGAACACATGGGTGGGAGTGAGCAGGAGGCTCTCACTTACATTTCTCCTCCTCTTCTCAAAAAACCCATGAGATTCAGAAAGCCAGTATTTTGTACAAACTCTTGACTAGTAAGAATTTGGCTTACTCGCAATGAATTTAACACATTTCATTGTATTGTTTCAAAATGAATAGGCAGACACCGGTGGCAGAGCAAGAAACAACAGGCAGGAGCTGCAGTGTTAGAAATTACAATTAGATGAAAGGAAAAACTTTTTCAATATTGAGGGTGATTAAATATTACAACAAGTTGCCCAGAGAGGTTGTGAAATATTCAGCCTTGGAAATATTCAAAACTTGCCTGCATGAGGCCCAAAGCAACTTGATAAAAGTTAGACCTGCTTTGACTAGGGGAGGGTGGGGTTAGGGTAAGGGATCACAGGTCCTTTCCAAACACATATACACTTTTTTATGCCCAGTGGAATCAGTATCATGTTAGACAAACTGCTTGAGTTAACCACCAACCGTTAAGAAGCATTGGTTTGTTGTTTTTGGTTTTTTTCTGAAAGTTTTCTTCAGGTGTTCATACTGCAAGCATTTATCACAGTTCTTTTTATGGACATAAGTGTGAGCTGCATGAATATTTTTGTTCCTTTTCAGCAGAATTTTGCAGTGCTGAACAGAAAGCCTTGGCCAGCTGTGAGGAAAAAAAAAATGACATTTGATCAGATGGATGGTGCCATTTGGATAATATGATCAAGTGTTGTAGCATCTGGTTTTCATTTTTTTATGCCTGTGGGAATGACAGAGGACATTAAAAAGGTTCTGCCCCAACTTGAAAAGAACTGCAAACACAAAAGGAGATTCTTGTTAAACTTAGGAGCTCTGTTAAAATCAGATGCTTAGTAGCAATTTTATTAGCTTGTGCTACACCCATCCCCCTAAAAATGTGATTTTCAAATTGTCTGCCATGTTGGACAAAGAGAAGCTTCTCTACTCACATATCTATTCATTTACCAATATGATTTTTCTAATTCTAATTCAACTAAGGCAGTTTTCATTAAGTATTTTTCAGTGAGGGGCTAAGTTTTGACTTCAGCTGTAGCTGCTCTAGTTTATCACCTCATGATGCCACGGGAAGTGGGCAAAGGAGTTAGCAGATACAACACAAAACTTCCTGGAGATCCTCTTCTAGACTTTGCTGTTAATGAGCACTCTGATATAGGATATACTGACTGGACATGAAGAACGGTGTCCTACCTCCATAATGTCCAGGAATTATTTGTTTCATCTCTAACTACTGACATTCAGATTGGTTTACAATTGTTTTCTTTCCAAAGCTTTCCATAGCTACATCCAAAGAAATGACATTTACTTCAGTGGTGGAATTTATAGAAGTCAGAAATAGAGGAAATGGTAAACATTTTTTGAAAGTGACACTAACACCATAAAATAAACCACCGTAAAACTTAAAATAAAACAAATTTAGCAATTTCCTGTAAAAAGATATAACTATGATCTCTATTTATTTAGGTAACAAAAAAACTTTTGAAATGTACCTTATTATATTATGACAGCTGATGAAATGATTTGTAGTAAATATAACGATTATTACACAATGAAGGTGTTTTTATTTTTTATTTCTTCTTCAATTTTATTTTGACAAAAAAAGATTTCTTTCCTTTTTTCTCTCTAGTATCCTTGTAACCTGCACATTTGTCATTATTTCCATTCATTTCTAGAAGACAATTATTTATACTGTTACTTCTACTACAGTAATAACACTGCGAAAGGCCTTCAATCCAGAATTTGGTTGTTCTTATTTTTTGGAAAATATGGCTGAGACTTAAAGGGCCTACAATGATAATATAATCATGCACTGCAACTTCTTTGCTATAAAAATATATTGTACATTTACTGTCTCCTTTACAAAGCACTTACTCCAGTAGGAAGCAAACTTCCTCTACGGAAATAGCTGGATTCAATGACTTGATTATTTTGAGAATAAAACTGAAATCAATAATTGGTCTCCAGATTGCAAGCAAAACAGTGGGGAATGTAAAAACAGAAAAATGTCATGATACGTATAGAGGATGCTGTGCTTAGAAGATACCCTGCTGTGGGATACTTGGAAAGTAATGGACACATAGTGAACAGTCCAGGCACGATGGACCTGATTAACTTGTGAACCAAGGACACTTTGCAGGCAACAGGCCTCAAAGACGCTTTGTAGGCAGCAGGCCTCAAGGATGCTTTGCAAGCAGCTGGCCTCAAGGACGCTTTGTTAAGGATAATTGTTGTTACAATTTTGATGGAGCAAGCACAAAAAAGCAGGACAAAGTTGGGCCTACGTGATGGAAAGGAAGACACAGAACAGGGTACAGGTGGGGGGGAATCATTTGCGTGATCAGAAAGCCTTATCCAATCAAACTATTGCTTTAGGCGCGTGGACAGCACATGCTAACTAATCTTTAATCAGCTTATGCATGATCGGGAACCAAAATGAGTATATAAACTGAGCTATCAGGGCAATAAAGTGGCATCTGCTTGATCACATTGTGTGCAGTGTCCGTGACTTCCGCGTCAACACCCTGCCCAATTTCTAATCTTAGAAGTACAACTATCTTTTGATCACTATCTCTACCACTAATGTAATATACATTTTTCTGATTAACTGTTGTGTGCATTCATTTGTGGGTTTTTTGTAGAGCAAAGCAACATAAAAATTAACAGAAAAAAAGAATAAGAAGAGGGAAGATCATTTAGTGGCTTGAATAGTTAGAGAAATCTTGAGGCTGTTCAAATCTGCCACATATTCTTTCAACTAACATGGTAAAATTTCTTATATGGTCTTTTAGCTCACTGTCCTAGCTGGCAAGAATAAAATACCACATGGTGTACCAATACTATGGAGAAATATCAGGAAAGTAAAAAATCTAGGAAAAGCTGATGGAATATTTTTTGAACTTCACCAAAAGAATAAATCACTGTTAATATAAAAAAAAAAATACACTGGGAATTTAATGTCTTCTGTTATGCAGAAAATGAGAGACAGAATTTTTTTTTAAGATATACATACATTATTCTCTAGAATAATAATCCACATGTAGATAGACATTCAACAGAAAATAATTCTGCTCATGTTATTCTAATATTCTTTTCCCTTTTGTTTAAATGTATGTATGAATCTCTAATAGAATGGCAATTTGAGCTATTCTTAAGGTTTAATGTATTCAAGGTAGACCACTAAATGGAACAGTTTAAAAAGAAGAAAAAAATCCCCAAAACCCATAGTATCTTGAAGGACACCATAAATTTTGCAAACACACATGAGTGAAATGTCCTAATCTGAACATTGTTAACAGTCAATAGTAACAACTTTGTCTTATTTTTTATCATTCCTGCCATTTGTTTTGGAACCATTCAATAGAAGCACTAGCCTTTAGTGTACCCTCCTGCAAGTATTTAATTCAAGCCTGTCACTAGGACTAGATAAGACAATTTCACTCTCTTTGCTGACAGTACACTCCTGCTCATTTCTCCACTATTCTGTTTGCATTTTTAATATAAAGAGGAAAGCTTATATATCCGACCATTATATTCATAAATTCTTTTATATAATTGAAAAAAGTACTGATTCAATGTATGTAAATGCCCACATAAGTATAGAATATAAAATATTAAGATATAAAATGAAATAATGTGTAGCATACTTATGTATGTATATGTGTATGTATGTATATATCAAAACATGTTTCATATTAAAGGCCTGTATCATGGATAATATTTTAATAAGAAACTTCATATTTAGGTTTTTTCATTTTTTTAGATGTTCTTTCGAACTCATCTACACATACCTGGCAACCAGTCCGTTTGCATACAGTGGCGAGAACTCCCTCACAGAGGTTACGAGCAGTATCAGAAAGATTATCAGGTATTACTGGATGTTCAGCAAAAGACATTATTTGACATTGTTAAAGACATCCAGCAGTACAAGATATTTTTATTACTTCTTATGGTGAACACCATTTGAAAAAATATATGTAGAAGAGCATATGAAACTGCTTCAGTTTACACATGGCACTGGCTAATCATAAAAAAGTCTGAAAAAATAATTATAAAATAAATTTGACAGAAGAAGAAAGTTCAGTCAGAAATTCTAGCTTTAGCAATCCTGTTATATTCACCAGGTCTAAGCATTTCAGTGTTTTTTTGAAAGACAGTAATGACTATGATAGTCTATCTACTACATGAATTGTTTTAGCAGTCTCACTATACCTTCAAAATACTAATAAAATCATAGTTAAATTGGGAGGAACATGGACTCACGCAAAATGAACTAAGGAAATAGCCAAAAGGTAAACAATTTTAACAGAAATATTATTAAGTTAAAATAAGTAAATATATTTACCTTTGGATTTATTTTTCTGAGCTCTTTACACACAAAAAGTCAGAAGCTGGTCTATTTATTCTATGTATGTTACCTATTTTTTTTGTTTTACTTTTTTAATTCCACTGTGCTAATTACAGAAAAGTTTGGTATTATTAGATATTTATCATCCCCCAGTAACATCTTCTAATCTCTCCCTTTCCCTAGATAACTACCTCACAGCTCTGCAGACTTTATTCTTTTAATCACTTCCTACATAACAACACTGTAATACATGACTAAATACAGTCACTGTGACCTTTGAGAAATACCTGGATGCACGTATTCCCCAAGCACATATTATCTCTCTTATACGTTACATTCCCTTCTAACACTGCCTTGTCAGTTCCTTTTTTCCCTCCAGTTTTGTACATACAGGACACGTCAGCCCTGTGGGAACTTTTCTGTTATTGAAATATTCTCCAACTTTTACTTATTATCAAAGGAACACGCAAAATTGACCTATTCCAAAATTTCCCTATGTTGTAATGTTTGCAGTCAGTCATGTCTCATTTATACCTCTCTCATGATTTGCTTCACTTAGTTATCAGGCAGTTTTATAAAGCTGCACAACTTTTTACAGCATGCTTGTTTTTAACGTTTTTCTTTTACTATTACTGTTGTTAATGGCTGTTCTTCTCAATGTGTTCCATGATCTATCTGCATTTACATTTTACCTATTTTAATGTTGTAGGTATGACAAACCCAAGGAAAAAATAGTAAAAGAAATAAGTTACAGAACTACAACTCCTTTAAAAATCTCACTTGACCTTGAAGACATTCTATTTTACAAAAAACTCGTCTCTAATTTTTGTGTTCCCAGGAAAAAAAAAATCTGGAAGTAGCCTTTTACCACCACAGAAATCGTTTTGCACACAACAATACCCTTGACTGACTTCAATCGGGATTTTTCTGTGGCCTTTGCAAGGAAATTGCTCTCCTCCGCTGACTTAATGACTTCCTCATTTTAGTTGCTAATGGTTTTTTCTCCTTGACCTTGGAGATGTCCTCAACTTTGGGGACCTTTCCATCTTCCTGCAGCTGCGGACCACCGCTACAGCTGTGTTTGTCAGATGTTTGTTACAGTACAAGTGCCAGGAACGTCATTTCATCTATCTTGTGTCACCTGCTCACTACCAGTGTTGCACCCACTTTACAAATAACTTTCACCTTAGATCTCACTTACTACTGGATATTAACATGCCCCGAGCTTTACCTACTGTGTCTTCTTAGACACATCTTTAAATGTTATAAGTGAATAAAAATGTTAGCGTGCCACATATATTTACTATGCTAATAAATAAACAAGGAGGATTACTTACTTACACTAAATAATGTGGTTTGGTTCATGGGGTTTTTTTGGTTTATTGTGTTTTGGGGGAATTTGGGGTTTGAGTTTTGGGGTTTTTTGTTGGTTTGGTTTGGTTTGTTTTTCAGAAAAAGCTTATTACTATAATACATTCATTGTCTAAACACAACTTCTTAAAATCACAAGCTTAAAGCTCTGTTTGGACAGTTAAGCTGAAGGGACTAAATCTCAACATTAGAACCCTAGAATTAATAAGTGAAAAAAAAAAAAAAAACAAACCAAAAACCAAACCAGCTTTCAAATATTCTTTGTCTTTCAACAGTACTGTGAATAAAAATGTAAAACATTTACATTTCTGTTTAACGTCAGAAAAATTTCAAAGTTCCTGAGCATTTAACAAACAAATATGTAAAACAACATAACACTGAAAATAAGGAAAATAATTCTGGATACAATAGGATTGTGAACAGCAGACTGACAAGAGCAGGTCAGTGGGAATGGGAGTCATTTTAGTGGCAGAATGAGAAGAAATGGAGCAGAGTGTGTAAGTGGGTGTGTGTGTCATTCTTAGCAGGGAAGGAGATGATGGTTGTAGCATTACAGCACTGGTAGGTGCGAAAACACCCATCTCTGTCCTGAGTGCCAGGTGGCACTTTTATTATCAGAAGCTTGTAACTGCTCCCTGGCTGTGGCTGATTTCCTGCACTCACAAAATCCTGTCTGATTAACAATTATATGCCAACTTTGGACAGTAGCTCATTGTACCTAGAGGAAAACTCTGCTCACAAAAATTGGAAGAGGAATAGGCTGGTGAAACCTGAATGAACTATTTATAAGGATTATTTTAATGGATGACAACCCTGTCTTCAAATAGATGACAACAGCCTCCTTAGAGATATGTAGGTACCTAATTCCAGTATAAGAGCCTGCAAAGCCAGAGGGATGTGGACACCTAAATACAAATCGGAAGCCAGCATCCCCAGAGACTAAAACGTATTGTCTCCACTTGTATGCCTCATATTACAAAGCATTCACAAACACATGCAAGCTGTCCAACTTATTATTACTTGAGTTTTTCTTTAGCACCTAATAATTACCAAACAGCATTTTCCTGAAAATTCAGAAATTTCTCTGTTTTCATTGTTACAGTAATAGGCAATACTATTTTTATTTTCTGATTAAAGATTTAAGAACATACTCAAATAAAATGAAAAGCAAATAGTAAATATTACGATCTAATAGACGATTTATGCAGTATTGCCCATATTAACTTGTCAAGAAAATAAACTAGAATATGTGTCTTGTATGCCCACAACATTCAAGGTGTGTTTGGTTACATGATTATTTAATATTGACTCTTTTCTCAGGCTTGATTATTTCAATATGCAAGTGGATACAAAACACTGTGTAAACTGCCAACTTGAAATTTGTCTTAACAATGGTTTGAATGTTTATACTTTTAAAGAAATCCTTTTGTGAACATTTGTGCTTAGTAAAACATAACTTGTTGAATATCTACTGAAAACTATGGGTAAATATGGCTGATGCGTAATTAAAATTCCATCAGAATTAATTTTCAAGAAATAACTTTCCCTCTTTGATATTATTTCATTTTATTTATGAAGCTATTAGTAGTTACAGATCATTTGCACTGCATGTAAGGTGTATGCGGGTTGCATATCTTTAGAGAAATCAGACAATTAGCGTAGCAAGCTATTCTAATATGAAGCACTCTAAACTAAATCAGTGAGAGCAACAAGTAACTGTATTTGTGAGAAGCCAGATCTAATGTAAGCAGAAAGCACTGGTTTTAACATTCAAAAAGCAAAAATAATAATAAGGACTTACCAAATAAATATTCTTCAACTTACAGACATGCTATGAATCATAACCTAGGATTTACTTCCAATATTCATAAGATATTTGTGAGCTTCTGGTCATCAGAAATCTATGAGTTCTAGGAACTCAAATAAAACTTCATGACACTTAGGAAATTATGATCTTACTTGACTCTCGTATTAATTCTGCGGGTTTAGGGTAAACAAATAACCATTTCAATATTAGACAAGATAAAGTCAATATGGTTTGCTTTGTTTGGTTATTTGGCTGTGACAATACTAGTTAACAAAATGAAGTATATGCCTTTTCCTCCTCAAAATTAAGTCAAATGTTGTTTCGGCATATGTTTTCATTTAAGTAGTTAATTCCATAAACTAACATAATGTTAGACATCATATTCAAAAAAATGTACAGATAAATGTATGTTACGAAATGCTTATATTTCAGTTTATTTATATTCTTAGGGCTTGGAGGTTTCAAGACTGGACTAGACAATCCACATGATCTGATATAGTGTTGGCAGTTGTCCCATCCATGTGAGAATCAGGTCTGGGACCTCCAGAGGTCCTGCATCAAGTCAGTGACCTCTGTTGCTCTTCATGGTGTGGGACATGGTTTAGTCCTTGTGTTCTGTGACCTAAGCAAGGATAGTGTTCCTTGGCCAAGGAGGCTGGATTTAAACCTACACTCACCTGCTTTACAAAATCAAACATACAACTTGAACTTTAACAGCTGTTATAACACCTTCATTTAGTCTCTCATCTGCGTGACTGAATCCCATGGATCACCTTAGCCTCACACCTCGTCTTATCTTGTGACTACGGAATTCAGTGAGGGTAATCAGTTTGAATATAACATCTATGTGGGCTGTTCAGCTGAATCAGGGACTTGCAGTCTTGTTTTTCCAGACAATGGAACTTGAGTAATATAAATCCCCCACATCTTACTTGTGTTTTAATATCTTGAAATAAGAGAGGTTGTCATGTAGTAAGGTCTATTCAAGGCCTTCTCGCCAAGCATTAAACTATACTACTAAATGAAACTGGAATCTGTAAAGTAAGTTACTGTACATCCAGGATATTATACTAAAATCAGACTTTTATATGATATAACGTCTTTATTCCAATAACTGCATATTTAGATGAAAAACAGATTATCAGGAGTAACTTTATTGATACCTCATTTATTAACCATTATTATTATTCTTTATAGATGCATCAATGATCATTATGTGGAACAGATATGTGAGGAAAGCCTTATTTATTTACATTACACATAACATCATCAAATTCAAATTTGACCTTAGTAGCTATCATTTCCAGTATATATTTGTACCAAGTCATAGTTTTTCTAGTGTTCGGAAGGAAAACTTGGGTTTCAAGACCATTTATTCTTTTTACAGTCATGAGTGTCAAATATACTCCATTTTAAATGAGAGTCTTCTACACTCTCCTGTGGCTTTAAAAGCAATACACAGATACAGATCTGAAGAGTAGTGGTTACCAATGAGAACTGTTTCCCATAAAGTCCTACTTTGCCTTTTCACTCAGTTTTCATGTAAGTGCTCCAAAATTTAGAGAGAGCGTATTTCTTAACTGGAATCCTTATCAAAGTAATCATAGTTTCCTCTATTCCAAGACATATTGCACATACTCATTCTAACATAGACTGTTGTCAGCAGGTAGACGTGACCTGGATACTCCTTCTTTTGCAAATTCTTTAAGATTCCTCTTTGCTCAAATAGCTATAACCAAAAGAGGCTGCCACATGCAATTAAAGAGAACAGAAAGAAATAGCTTTCTGTATAATAAAAAATACCATCATCACCAAAATTACAGAGAAAAGATGTTTACATGAAATGATATGAAGCACAAATGCTATTTGTCCTCCCTCAAAAAGTTTCTGCATTTTCTTTATCTAATTAGAATGTCACACTTCAAAAATCAGTGCTTCTCTAATGCTTTCCCTACTGCAGTCATGACTTTAAAGTGACATTTATTATATAGTAAGCTACTACTGACAACTACCATTATTTCCCCATTCTACAGTTCAATTGCATATTCTCATAAAGCATTATCACACAAGTCTTGAGCAGCATTGTAATTTCCTCAAAATTACTGGGAATTTTGGGCAAGACTGTTTAGAGTGAATTGCTATCATTCCCACAAATATACTCATATTATTGAAACCGTCTTTGCTCTCCTCTCAGACATATTAGTTCTAGTCACTTATTTCCTTCACTTACTGTAGCTGCTGCTAACAATGGCTCTGATCCATCAGTATGGTAGTTTCCTAAAGTAAGGACATGGCCTATATTATCCTTCTAACTTCTGAAAGTGCTTTGTAAGACAGGTGCAGATATCTATCTTACAAAAAGGTAGCAACAAGTAGAGATTATAAAGGTATGTAAAATGGCTCTGGCAATGCATTATGTTATTAGTGAGATCACCTTCCCTGTACTTTCAGATTGAGGAATTCCAGTACTAGGATGAGGAGACAGGATGCATATGTCAGTAGTTGTTGTGGTTTAAGCCTAGCCAGTAACAAAGCACCACAAAGCTGCTCGCTCAGTCCTCCCCCACCTGGCCCCGGTGGGATGGGGAGGAGAAAATATAGAGAAATGTTTGTGGGTTGAGACAGGGACAGGGAGGATCACTCATCACTTATGGTCATGGGCAAAAACCAGACTCAACTTGGGGAAAAAACAAAATCAATTTAATTTGCTACCAATCAAATCAAAACAAGGATAATGAGAAGTAAACCCAAATCTCAAAACACCTTCCCTCCACCCCTTCCTCCTTCCCAGGCACAGCTTCACTCTCGGTTTTGTCCACCTCCTCCACCCCCCAGCAGTGTAGGGGGACAGGGGATGGGGGTTGGGGTCAGTTCATCACACCTTGTCTCTGCTGCTCCTTCCTCCTCGGGGGGAGGACTCCTCACTTGTCCCCTGCTACAGCATCCCACAGGAGACAGTTCTCCACAAACTTTGCCAATGTGGATCCTTCCCACAGGGTGCAGTTCCTCCCACAGGCTGCAGTCCTTCAAGAACTTCTCCAGCATGGGTCCTTTCTGCGGTCTGATCTTCAGTCACAGGCTGCTCCAGCACGGGCTTTCCCATGGAGTCACGGCCATCCTGGGGGGCATCCCCCTGCTCCGGCGGGGGCTCCTCTCTACCCGGGCTGCAGGTGGGCATCTGCTGCCCCGCTCCCCTCCATGGGCTGCGGGGGCATCCCCTCCTCTCCCGCTCCTCCTCCTCCGCTCCTTCCTCACTGACCTTGCTGCCTGCGCAGGGGTTTCTCTCACATCCCGCTCTCCTCCCCCGCTGCGGGTTCCCCTTCTTAAACCTGTTCTCCCAGAGGGCTACCGCCGTCGCTGACAGGGTCAGCCTTGGCCAGCGGCGGGTCCGACTTGGAGCCAGGGAAGCTTCTGGCAGCTTCTCACAGGAGCCACCCCTGCAGCCTCTCCTCCACTACCAAAATCCCACCACAGAAACCCAAAACAATGGTAAAAAATGCAAAAGGATTTAGAACACTCATTACTTAATATGCACCTATTGCCTGCAATTTCTAGAAATGATAGACTGAAACATAGATCCAGTGCAACATAGTGTAAAAATAATAAATAACCTACTGCCATCTGCTGCTCATAAGTCTTAGCTGTCATTTGGTTATTTGGGTTTGATTTACTTTTGTGTTGTATTTGGAAGAAACAATAGATTTCTGTTTCCAACATGTTGCCACAGCATACAAAAAACACCTACACAAAACAGTTCAAAACCAGAATTTTTGAATTAAAGTTACTTTTCCCACAGCATATCAACTGTGCTCTACTAAAAATTATGATTGTATGACTAATGCTATCATTGTAGTTTCTGAGCTTTTGAGAAATGTGTCCTATAATTTTGATAATCATTTATTCGGTAACTAAGACACAAATGCTGGAGTGGCTCTGTAGAAAAGGAATAATTCATACTGTGAAAGGCATGGTCTAGAATACACAATTTTACCAACTTTTTTTTTGGCTTGGCAAATCACTTGACTTGATCTTTTCTGTCTCTATGACTAAAAATTTGTCAGTTTTGCTAGTGATTTCCTTAGAAATAAATATCTAATTGAAATAGATATATAAATTATTGGATGTAAATATTAAAAATGTTGCCTATTCATTTGCATGACTAAATGGAGTAATTTGATGAAAAATGTCCTTGGAAAAATGAAATTATTAACTATGTTACAATTATGTTATAATTTATCTTGTTTATCCTAGGGAAAAAAAAAAAAAAAGCAGCAAAACTCTATAGCCTGCATGGTTCCTATCTGCTACATTTTTAATTAGGGAATTCTTCCACAGGAGCACAGATAACTGCATTATTAAACAATTTTTGCTACCTTATCTTATTAATTATATTCTTTAATATAGTCCATAACTCTGACCAAATGAGCATTATGATTTTCTTGAGTTAGTGGATTGTTGGGGCTTGCTGACCATATTTTCTAACAGCCTTGCTTAGCCATGCTTTACGGTAATGTCCTTCACCATGATGTTAATTAATACAGTGTCACTTTTTTAAACAGATATTATTAAGTATAGGCTGTCTTTTGCTATAAGATGATGACAGCAAAGTAATTGTTTCAGGAGCATTTTAAGTTCTCATACCTAATGCTGGTATTTATTGTAGTATAAAATAACTGCACAAGCCTTTATATTATATGGAAAAAAATAAGTAGAATAATTGAGAAATCCTACCTACTTCAGCTGTGTATTTAGAAATGATTTTTGAAAGTGTTCAGTATTGACCAAGCCCTGCTACTGTTGGCCTCAATACCTTAATCAGAATGAGAACAATGTTAGGTCAATGCCACATGCTTTTCATAATCCAATAAGAGGTTTTATTTGTGACAGTGTGTGAAAATACCACTCCAGACCATGCCCTAAAATAACATAGAAAGTCTATTCTAGAAAAAAGGTCATCTGTGTTTCTGCTGGCCCAGCTTTCAGCAGTAACTGCTCTCTGACAATGAAAGTCAGAGCTGGTGGAAAGGATCTTTAAAAAAAGATATTTTGAATCTGTGAACACTGGAAAGCCTTTGAAAGAAGAAGTTTACCTAATTCCTTTGGAACATTTAGGAAAATAAAGTTAGGTTTCTGTTTCCTGAGTAGGAAATACTCATATTCTAAAATTGATTATCTCATTATTAGGAAGGAACTAGAGAATGATAACATTATTTTAGGAAAAATTAAATATATTTTGATTAAAAACCAGAAAACAATAGGCTTAGAGTCTCATAGTACCTCCTTGTCCCCAGCACCTCTCAAAGAGTTCCTAGAATTAGGCTTTTTCATGTATAATATGTAGCCACATCTCTATTGTCTACAACCTGCACACTACACAATGTCTAGAGACTTTTCCTCTAAAAACAAATCAGAACATAACAGAGGGTGAAAAGGACTTTATTTTCTGAATCAACATCAAATACTCCCAAACCTATTGCTATCCAATGATAGCAGACCATGAATGCAATAATTTTGTGTAAGTATTTTGGGTATAGTCCTCAATGCTTCTTGAACCATCTCCCCATACTCCAAAGCATATAATTACTGTGCCATTTAGAAACATGAAAAGATTCCTAATTACATAGTTTTATAAATGTTTATTATTTATGGTCCACAGCCTAATGTTAATAGAGCTCTTATCTGAAACATGAAAAATTTTGCAATGGTGATAATTCAATGGGAAAAAAGGTTCATTTCTGAGAATGAAAGAAAAAGATACAAAAATTATATAAACAAATCCCAGTCACTTCATTTGCGTAATAATGCATTCAGTGGCACTGGTCACATAGCTTGAAATGAATCTAAGTAAAAGCACAAGAAGGATAAAACGTATGTATAACATTATGTACCTTATGATGAAGGCTGCTAGCTAAGCCTAGCCACATTGCATGGGCATCTATGAATCAAGCAGTAATATGCCTTGACCAGCTCTTCAAGAGGTGCATTGCAATCCAACATATCTTCCTTTCTATCCTTGCATGCAAGATGAATAATGAGTGGCACATTTTCTTCAGTCTTTAGAGTGGTGCAAGTTAAGGACAGAAAAAACTCCCCAAAGAAAGCTAAGCACAAATTTAGTCTCCAAAATTAATATTTGATTCTTTGAAACTACAGCACTTTCTAATAATGCTGGTAATTGTGGTTTAAAAAAAAAATTATCACATGATATTGAGTTAATTAATTTTCCTCTCATTTTATCAAAAGACATGACAAGCAAACACTTTAAAATTACAAGTAGATATTTTTAATTCAGAACTTCATAAGTGTTCTGATATTGTATGAAAAATTAAAGTGGGCAAAGGCTGACAGTTTCTGTCAAAAATAACCAAGGAAGCTACAATGGTTTTGCTGAAAGAAAATTCTAATGTGCAAACTTCATAACACTCAAAATGCCGTGACTCTCTAGCAAAACTTCCAGAAATATTTCCCAGTTTTAATTAATAATGCAATACCATGGTTAACATTGAAAAAAATAATCTAAAGTGATATCAGTTTTAAATATACATCAGGTATTTGGAAATTCCTGAATGCTGGACTTACACTGATGTCTTTGAAAGTCCTTCATAAACTATTTCTATCAAGTAAGTCTTAGACCAATTTTTCAACTTCTACAGATGTCAGTAGCTAGATTCTGTGAGATTATGAAGGCTGCAGCCCAGGGAAAACATTAAGTCTCGACTGCTGCTTTACAATGTACATTTTAACAACACTGTCATAAATCACTCTGGTTAAAAAAACCTCCTTAAATAAAATCAGTGAAATAGTTCTAGAAAACATTTCAACTGGAGAGAAATTTTATAAACACTTTTATCCACCCAGGGAGAGTTAAATCATGTGTTTAAGTACCTAAGACACCATTTTTCATAAGTGTATGGATAGACAATTACTATCCAAATCAATGGCAAGAAATTTTGGAAACTCACTGGAGAAAAAGATTTCTGAAGGCCTTTAGTAAACCCACTCAGAAGTTATCTATTTTTTTATCTTTTTTTTTTTTTTCCCCCCTACCTGAAACAGAGATGGCTACAATCTAAATGAAGCTTGCAACAAAAAAAGTTTCAGGAAATTGTAAGAAATTAAGTAAGTGCTCTATTTTATTTTGCAGTACCATTTTGTTTCATTTCAAGGTTGGGAATTCAATCTAAATTTCTTACCCTTGGTGCCAGCTTTCTGTTCATTCTATTGATTTATGTTAGTCCTCTTGTCATCAAAATCAATAACTCGCAACTGGATTTTGCACAGCTATTGAAGTCCTTGGGAAACCCATTATATAGTGAAACATGGGAAGTACTGTGTGATTTTGAAAACTAAAATTACAGAAAGAATGAAACCTATAATTAAAAAGCAATTTAATTGGAGTCTAATAACAAGAATATATACTACAAACTTAGAAGCCAAAAACCAGTAGAGAAATAGAGAGATTTGTTCATCAGCCACCTGCTAATAACTTGTATACAATCTAGAAAGAAACTTGAACATTATGCTCAGTTCTGGTTGAAGGTTTAGAGAAAAGAAGATCAAACTCAAAAGAGTGCAAAAAAGCTGCTGGGAATCCCAGAGGAATTAGATCACAGGATACAGAAGAAGACTGAGAAAAGAAAAGATCTACTTGTCCATAATTGGAAAATAGATATAAAATCAGACAAAAAGTCTCTGTAGAGGTGCCTCAGAAGGCAAAAGGTAAGAGAAATGCTAGATAAACTCTAGAACAATATTTGGCCCAACATGTGCACAAAGGCAAAGGAGAATACATTGATGATGGTATTTAAGCTTGGAATTAAATAAATGTTCCCAACAAAACAGCAAATTTTTTTAAGGAGGCTTAGTGGAAAATTACTCTGTATTCAAGAACATAGACAAATACTTCTATGATAGATTATACAGTGTGGCAAGTGATTGACTTCCATGTGTCAAGAGATTTTTCAAACCCTTTGTTTTTACAGTGTGTATTTCACAGTTCAGTTTACTAAAGTATTTTAGCACTAGCCTGCTATCAAACTCATTGTCGTCCTGTGAACTGTAGAGGCAAAGAAAGATAACAAAATACACAGAGTCTAAATACTGACAATCAAAGTGGGGACCACCAGAACTACTGATCAATTCATTCTACAAACTGACCTTGAAGAAATCAGTGAATTTCTTTCTCAGGTACAGGGCAATGCTAATTTATTTCAAAGTGCCTAGTTAAGAGAAGTGCTAATGAAATGCATTGCGTATAATTTTCACAGCTATTGTTATTGCCATAGTGATTCATCATTTCTTCTGAAAGACAGATATTTATTAAATAAAATAGGCAGAGACTAAATGTTAAAGTCGTATAAATGTCCAGGCAGAGGGAGTCAATCTTTATTCAAGGCTCTATTATTCAAAATTAAGCAAGTAGATTAAGTAAATTAATTAATCGTTGATTCAACATGAACATGATGAAGTCCTTTGTCAGAGCCATCTAGAGTACCTAAATTTTAAACATGATGTATAATAAATTGAAACTAATGCAACACAGCAGGGGTGGAGTGTATGAATTAGTGAGTATGCGTAATGGCTTGTCCTGGAGGAATACTCCCTCCTATAGTCTGTGAAGCAGACAATGGCATGTGACTTTGAAATCCTGAAGTAGCAATGTCTAGCAATATTTTGAAATGTACTTTTTTCTAGAGTCCTGTCAGATTGCTTAGAACAAGCTAATGAACAAACAAGAAGTCCGAGTACCTTACTTGAAACTTTGCATTACTTCTCATCTTTGTTTTACTACTTAATGGTTATTGTACCCTGAAGCTGGTTGGATCAATTACTACAGAATTTTTTCATCTCTTGACACTTTGAGGTGTTCTTTTGGAAACTGTTTGATTGTCCAAGACTTTAATCTTTATATTGATGACCCATCTGCTTAGGGAGTTTGCAGTTGTCTTACAGCACTGAAATACTGAGCTTTTTTCCCAGCTCATTAACTTTTCTGCTCACACACACAGCCCAATAAAGATTAGTACCAACATGTTAGGTTTCACCTCTTTTTCCACCCCCACTTTCTTTCTTTTCATCTTTTTTTTTTTCCCTGAGAAAATGTTATATCAGTCATTTTTATTTATTTCCATTCTACTTCAAATTACTTTTTTCCCCAATATATTTCCACTGCCTGTTGGTCCAGTAGGTAGTGCCCTCTGCTACACACACCTGCTTCTCACTGCTCATTCACAAATACTGAATTTTAATTCATGTCTTTCTCAGATTTTCATGATTTAATACAGCTAATGTATATTAATTTTGTTTCTTTATTCTAACATTATTCTCTTTTATATTTATATACTTCCATTATTTTGGGAACTTGGGAGCTGATGCTGAATCACCTGATTTCACTGGAGCTCCTTGAAGTCTTAAGAGATGCATTTATGCTAAGATTAATTCTAAGTGGGTCATACAGTTAATCTTCAGAATAAGATTATTATAAAAACAAAATTCTGTCTCCATTTTTCCATTGACTTCATAGAGAAAAAGACGTAGAGCTCATAAAATGGTGTGGTATCCTTGGGAATACATTTCTATTAGAGTTCTCAAATTGGAGTTGTTTAGATGCTGTTATGAATTATGAACTGATTACACTGACTTCATGCTTGGCCTCAAGCTGAAATTCTCCAATTATCTGCAATGAGCATATCTTGGTTTACCCTACGGCTCAAGTGAGGCAGCCAGTTCCCCCAACGGGGAACCTCAGGCATGAAAATGGGCTTTGGCTTGCACTGGAGCTCGAATTCAAGGGAGGAATCCAATCTGCTGTGAGAGCTTGGGAAGAGTTATCAGACAGTAGTGCACACAAACATATATACAACACACTCAACAAAAGGCATTTCTAAATGACTTAGAAAAGGGGAGAGACCCTGGAATTTGGAAATGTTGCACAACATCTTCCATTTCATCTTCATTGCACCTTGCCTTAAGTTCTGAAGCATGAGGTATTTTTTGGTTTGGTTTTTTTTTTCAAAACATGGGGTTTGATAAGTCCTGCATTTGACTGGGATAGTTTCAGAAATTTCAGAAGAAGCTGAGAGGGGGCACAGCCAGGACAGCTCACCTGAACTAGCTAAGGGGATATTCAATACCTTATGATGTCATGCTCAGTACATAATCTGAAAGCTGGCTGGGGGGTGCAGGAATCGCAGCTTGGAAAGGGACTGAGCATCGGGTTCTGGGTGGTGAGCAATTGCATAATGCATCATTAGCTTTATATATTCTTTTATTAGTATTATTGTTATTATTGTTTCTTCTCTCCTTCTGTTGTCCCAGTAAACTGTCCTTATCTCAGCCCTCAATGTTCTACTTTTTTTTTCACCCAGTTCTCCTCCCCATCCCACCACAGGAGAGGAGTGAGCGAGCAGCCACATGGTGTTTTGTTGCAGGCTGGGCTTAAACCACAACATGATAAAATACAACAGCAGACACTTTTGAGAACTTAGCAACACACATTTTTTCATTGTAAGATCTTTGCTATAACTTACAGTAATGACATGCATAATATCTTACATATTATACAAATTCTTCTTAATAATTACTTGCAAAAGAAAATTATAAAATCAAAAAGTATTGCAGGTTTGTTCTCAAGGGCTCAATACTACTTTGCTTGCCATTTCCGACTTTTAAAACTGTAACTTTGTCCATTACTGATAAGAATAGGCAGCTGTATGAAGACTGATCAAAAGTTTCGTATGCTAACCACATGATCCAAAGTAAATTGTCATGACGAAACACCAAAAAGAATGTGCTGGGAAATGTAGAGTGGGAAATCAGCTAAAGAGCTAACCATTATCCACCACTCCCAGTTGTACAATTACTGTGTTGGTAATTTTTAAAGTGTATTTTCTTTCTTTGGTGGCGGGAGTTGTTCATCAATCCATCTGCCTTATGTGGATTTCCAAAGACATATCAAAGTTTCCATTCCAAAGACATATCAAAGTTTCCAAATGAACTCAATGAGTGCAACTTGAACAATATTGTGAGCTGATGTGCTGGGTTGACCCTGGCTGGAGGCCAAGTGCCCACCAAAGCCGTTCTACCACTCCCTTCCTCAGCTGGACAGGGGAGAGAAAAAATAACGAAAGGCTCATGGGTTGATATAAGGACAGGGAGAGATCTCTCACCAATTACCCTCACGGGCAAAACAGACTCAGTTTGGGGAAATTAGTTTCATTTATTACCAATAAAATTAGAGTAGGATAATGAGAAATAAACCCAAATCTTAAAACACTTTACCCCCACCCTTCCCTCGTTCCCAGCTTAACTCCACTCCCGATTTCTCCACCTCCTCCCCCCCCAAGCAGCACAGGGGGACGGGGAATGGGGGTTTGGGGTCAGTCCATCACATGTTGTCTCTGCCACTCCCTCCTGCTCAGGGGGAGGACTCCTCACTCTTCCCCCACTCCACCATGGGGTCCCTCCCACAGGAGACAGTCCTCCACAAACTTCTCCAGCGTGGGTCCTTCCCATGGGCTGCAGTCCTTCAGGCACAGACTGCTCCAGCGTGGGTCCCCCGCAGCATCACAAGTCCTGCCAGAAAACCTGCTCCAGCGCGGGCTCCTCTCTCCACGGGGCCACAGGTCCTGCCAGGAGCCTGCTCCAGCGCAGGCTTCCCATGGGGTCACAGCCTCCTTCGGGCATCCCCCTGCTCTGGCGTGGGGTCCTCCCCAGCTGCAGGTGGAGATCTGCTCCCCCGTGGACCTCCCTGGGCTGCAGGGGGACAGCCTGCCTCACCATGGTCTTCCCCACGGGCTGCAAGGGAATCTCTGCTCCGGTGCCTGGAGCATCTTCTCCCCCTCCTTCTGCACTGACCTGGGGGTCTGCAGGGCTGTTGCTCTTACATATTCTCACCCTTCCCTCTGGCTGCAGTTTCTGTTCCCCAGCAACTTTTTTTTCCCTTCTTAAATCTGTTCTCCCAGAGGCACTACCACTGTCGCTGATGGGCTTGGCCTTGGCCAGTGGTGGGTCCCACTTGGAATCGCTGGCATTGGCTCTGTCGGACATAGGGGAATCTTCCAGCAACTTCTCACAGAATCCACCCCTGTAACCCTCCCCACTACCAAAATCTTGCCACACAAATCCAGTACAGCTGATTATAAAAAACTAAGGAAATAAACTCTCTTTCAGACTCTAAGGTTAGTTTTCAGAACTATCAGCTAAAGAGAGGAGAAAAACGCCACACACTCTAGGGCTGCACTGCCCAGTTTATTCAGACCTCAGTGCCATCGTTAAAGATACATATTCAGGTCTGTTCATTCTTCCACTGTCTGAAGCACAGTAAACAGGTGATGCTCACCCACCATACAATGTGGAGGAGTGGGACGATATCCTGCCACTGGTCACAAATGTAAGTAAAAGGCCTTGCAGTTGAAAACAAAGAAAAGGTAAACAAATATGCTTCACACAAACACCATGAGATAACTTCTTCTCAGTCACTGACAGGCAGAGGCAAGAGGAGGATTTGTAATTTGAATTTGGTCTCAAGGGTGTTCCCAGTATGGTGTAACTACAGTAAAGATTCACAGCATACGACTTAGGAAGCTAGTCTTGTTCAGTGCAGTGATGAGACGTGAGCTACTACAAAAGGTGATTTTGAATATTCTGCTCTAAACAGCACTCTAGAGCACTTCCATTCACTCTCTGGCTATTATGTTATATACCAGCTGCCTTGTGTATTGCTCTTTTCTCATGGCAGATTACAATGTAATCAGTAAGCTTTTGCTTGCTATGACTCAGTGAGATGAAGCATTTGGCAAAGCAACATTCCTAGCACAGAGTCACATATTAATGAAACCATTCTTCATTGCTGCCTATCTGTATCAGAATTAGGTCTTTGCATAGGAGGAAATAGCTTTGCACAAGTGAAGAAATTAAAGCAGCTCCAGTTTCTCTTTACAATCTTCAGTTATGATATTATCATAACTACATCCTTCATCCCACTTTTACCACCACTTTTATGCAGCCCTTGTGCTCTGCTTTCTCCATGGGTGTTTAAGACAAGGGGGTTACAATCTTATCCTGTTCTTCACTGTTGGGGAAAATACTCCCTTTGGTACTCCTCTTTGCCCTTTCTCTTAAACAAAAGCAAAGCAAAGCAAAATGAATAACTGCAAAAAGCTCCTAGCAGACCATCACTGTAGTCCTTGCCCTTTTTGAATGTGTGTGTGGGGGGTTGTTGTGAGGTTGGGGGGGACTTATGCAATATGAAGAATAGGTTGACCATCACTGAGAAGGAAATTAGCATTATCCTTACATTTGGGATTCAGAGAGGGAAGGGGAGCAGCAGTGGCAGTTAAAAGAGTGGCACTCCATAGTACCTGTGTGTACCCAGAGCATGTGTTCAAAGCAAGCTCTGGCTGCATGTGGATGTACAGGTCAGAATAAGTAATGCCTTAGCTATGTTTTAACAACAAGGGAAAGAGATAGGAACCCTGTTGGGAATGAAGACAGAAAGTCTTGCCACTGTTCTGCTGACTTTCTTTTATTATTTACTTTCAGGATCACCATGACCCTGATTGTGTGTGGAGTTCATAATAATGCTTCAGGTTCACCACACATTCCTGAAGGGAAATAGCATTTCCTGCTAGTTGCAGAGGACACTCAGTGAATGCAGTTGTACTTTCTCTCTCACAGTTTTGCTGCCTATTTTCAGCCTTCTTTGCACTTCCATCATTCAAAAAGACTCATACATTTTGACACACATGGGGAAGGCATGTTTATTTAAATCCTGATTTTATACATTTATTGAATGAATAAATAGCAAGTGGGCAAGCAAAGGTAATTTTACCTTCTCACATTAAAGAATTTTCTTGCTTCTTTACCATATATGAAACACTACTGCATTTATTAATGCATTCTATTAATCATTAAAACCAAGAAATAAACTAAATTCATATAGCCTCACTAAATAGCATCTCACATTGCTACTTCTGTAAACAGTGTGCTAGGCTAGATGGACCACTGATCTCACCAAGAGGGAGATTTCTTATATTCTTAAATCCTTTGGATTTTTATTGACTCCAGGGGAGAACTATTGGGAGTTATAGTCAAAAAACTGCATAAAGGAATTTTTTTACTAGTATGTTAAAAGTCCTATGAATTTAACAAAATTTAGAGACTGCAATATATATATATATATTCACTTACAAACTACTGACATGCTAATCAAATGCCTTTTTGTAATCCCTAAAACAAGACAAAACAATATAAGTATCTATTCTGAAAATAGAAATAAGTTAACCTCAAACTCTGAAAAGCAATATAATTGAACTACCTTGGAAAGAGTTTTTCCAAAACATGACTATTGGTTCATATGACAAGCTTAACTAGGACCCAGGTGATTTCTTGTACTCCTGAGTATGTCCACACACAGTTAAACACCTTATGAACTGCAGTTGCGACAGGGTAGTCACCACTAGTCTGTTACTCCTGCAAATTACATGCCTCAAGTTGGGCAGTCTCATTGTGAGGTATCTCACTTTTAGAAGTTTTTTCCTGCTCCTTTAAATGAATTGTTACAGAATTGGGCTATTAACACAGTGCTTCTATTTATGTAATATAATGTGTATTACTATAATGACTATAATGAACACTCTACTAAACCTAAATGAATAACTGCCTTTGATCCAACTTAATGGTCATTTTGCTTTATCACAATTTGGAGAGGATCCTATTTGGTGTTGTTGATTGTGACCATCAACAAGAGTCAAACACTAGGAACATTTGGAAATCTGTGTGTACAAACTGTGTGACCATCTGCTTGCTTAAATTATATGAGAAGACAATAATTATATGAGAAAAGAGCCAGTTTGCTGCCTGAGAGATCATGAAAATGTGGGCACATCATAGATATACAAATGCAAGCTCATATTTTGGGACAGCATGTTAGGCAGCATGTGTTTGAAGTGGTAGATATGCCCCAGGTCCACTGCAAACATGAGGGGTCATTCATCAGTCTCACTACTTACAGTCTGTGGAGTTCAAAAAATATTCAGCTATATTTTTTCAGCTACACTTTTCTTTATATAGGGCTCTCTTCCTCCACTCTCTGGTCTGCTCCCTCACCACACAAGCCAGCAACACAAATAATAACTTTGATTTTCTTGACGCTTTGGGTCTTGACTTCCATTTACTGTGAATCCTCCCCAAACCATAGAGGGAAGCACTTATTGCTCCATCTACCTTAGAGGACAATATTATATTCAGACGCCAGCAGAGGAAGAAGGTATTTCAGATCATCCTGAGCTGGATATGTTTACAAGTGTTTAATAATCTTCAACAAATATTTCTTCTCCAGTATTCACTACTTCCCCTTAAACTCACGGAGGTGTGGTAGTTATATATAACCACAGATCTTTAAAGATTTTCTGATTCAAAAGCCATAAGAAGTTATTTCTGATGAGAAGATAATTCGCAAATATGTGAAGCTACATATAATCTTTAAGATACGGATTGCTTTGAGATTGGCAAATTCAGCAATACATGTTTAGTAGGTTGTATTGTAACTATGCCAGCCTCTCTTCCTTCTCAGATAACAGATACAAGCACCCAACTAACTGCTGGCAAGATTTTGAGGCTTCATGTTTTATTCTTTGAATAGTGTTGAAGATATATTATTCCCTTCTAAAGAATGTCAGATTTATAAACCAATTGTCACTGGATTAGGCAGTATCTGCATTTTGTTTATATGATTTCCAGACTTGATCATCTTCATGCTAGGTGAAGGATTACCTCATAATAGTAGCATAAGTTTCTGAAGACAGAACTGTTTGTAGTGACTTTTAGGACTTATTTCTAGCAATCAGTCATTTTAATGGATACTTTATCAGCCATTTTAAACATCTAATGCATTTGAGATAGAGAATCCTGTCTATTCTGCGTGGACTATACTCCAGCCTCAAAGGACAGTACTGGAGCGCAGACTGACACCTAGAAATCCTTATTTCTGTAGAACATAGAGTGAGACTTCAGACTTTATGTGTGTATGTGTGTGTCTATACAGCATACAGTTTTATTAGAGTTAAGCCTTAGCAAAAAAGTAACCAAGAAACTGTGTGTGGGACAGAGTTACAGGCTCTACAGCAGTATACTGCACTGAGCTTAGTTCTAAGCAAACATTTTAATTATTTTGCAAAGTGTGATGCACAAATTCTCCCCGTAATCCAATGCAGAAATGCACTTCTCCTAGGAAAATCATCATCAGCATCCCTGACAAGGGATTGCTTCCATGTTTGGGAGATGTTCTAGCTTTTATAACTCTTTTGGTGAAAATCAAATAGGCAAAGTCTGAGACAGTGTCGGGGACACACTGATAACATCCTGTCAGTCTGATCTACCTACTGTGTGTTGTATTAAGAAATCCACATCTGCTGGATGCAGACAGAGAGCAATGTAATTGCATGCATGGTCTAAAACAACATTGGAGATGTTTACTGATCTGTGGCTCTGATGAAGACTGAGAAGCAAAGAATGGTGGGACTATTATCACGCAGTGATATGGTCACCAGGGTGGCTGCACGAGCCACTCCCCAAAATAAACCTTGCCCCATTCCTTCATTTCACAGTCACATCCATGAAAGAGGTTCTGCCAGAATGGGGTGCTATTAGAAATCTGACTAATTCTGCCTCCTACCATTTGCAGCATTTGTTGATCAGCCAACAGTGTTGCTGCAGAGGTTTGTCAGACAGTTATGAAGCAGACTGCACTTGGTAGTGAGGATTGATAGCGTACCAAGAGTAGGCTATATGTGAAAGGGTTTCATGAATTATGCAGGGCCTATCATAGTACATATGTGCCCATGATCTCTCCTTTAATGGTGCTGATGAGAAAAATGCCAATGAGAGCGGATATCTGTTGACTGCCATGATCAACTGTGAGAAGGATGTGAGAAGCCAGAGAGTTCCCAAAACCTGGCTGATCTGCCTGTGCCCTGGCTGATGAAGTATGGTCCTGATGTGAGAGCACCTGGCAGAAGGAGGTTTAATTGCACACTAAGCTGCAATTAATTGCAGGATGGTTGTAAAATGTGCATTTGGGCAATTACAGGCAACTTGAGGCTGCTTACACAACTGACTGAATGCAAAAGAGTAGAATTGCCATGTGTTGCAGGGGAGTCCTTTGCACCGCATAACATTTGCAAGAAAGAGGTGGTGAGCATTTCCCAGGAGTGGGTTGATGCCAGTGTTCATTTACACAGAAGGAGGAGGCAGCCAGAAAATGCACCTGTGATAACAGGGTCTGACTCCAAGAAAACAAAAGAAATAATGGGATGCCGTATGTGCCCACGTGATTGTTTTGCAGATCAAATTATCATAACAATGTAAAATGTTGGCCAGGGAGGAGCTGTCATAATGGATAATGCAACTTCAGCAATGTATCTCTGACTTGACAGATTGCTTTTGGGGGTTCTTTTTTGTTGTGGTTTTTTTTTTTTCTCTCTCTCTTTCTTCTTTTTTTTAAATAAGGCTGAAGTAGTCAAATGTATGTAAGAATTTATTAAAGGGAGAATTTTATTTTAATTAATGCTTCCTTAGTTATATTCCTTATTTCTGAGTTATAAAATGCAGCAGTACAGCCAACAGTTTACATTCACAGAGAGAGTAAACAATCACATGGAAATAAAAGCAAAAAACCACTTCTCATTTGAATCCCTTCCTATTCCACCCTGCAAAATAAAACTAAACAAATGCATAAAAAAATCAGGATAGGAAGTGCAGACAAAGCTATCAACCAGCTGAGCAGCAAAGGGCAGCAGCAGATTGGGAGGAGGGAATATCATTTGCAAAACTGGTAGATTAAAATGATTATGTCTTGAGTAAATACGAATCCTACAAGAGCTATCTTTATGCTTTTGTCATATGCAGTCATGTTGTTCTAGATATGCTCTTCCTCCCTTTTGCTGCACTTTCCATGCAGTGAAGGAGTACCTGTGTTTTATGTTCAGTGAGATGCTGAGCTGACCTTACCTGCAAAGTCTGTGGGTCAGAGGAGAGGCAGCAAATGTAGGTTTTGCATGTCAGGTAGCTGCTCCATCACCTCCTCATGCTAAATTTGCTGTTTACATTGCAGCTTTCTGTCATGCTCCCTTGTGGCAGCAATGTGCCAATAATAGCTCACCTTTTTCATCCACCTGATTTTCTCCAGAAACTTATTTGTTTTGCTGGGAAGCTCCCTCTAATGTTGCAGCACTTGGTTTCTGGCTGTTTTTCTTTTGTCCTGATGATCCCCACATCTATTGCTGGCAGCTGATAGGGGTCCCCCCTGGGCAAGAGGTCCCTCAAAGCAAAGAGATGGTGCTTATTTTTCTGTCTATCAAGAGGAAAAGAAATTCTCACACACCTGGAGCATCTTATATCCCTCTTGAAGCATCCTCAGAGAATGTTTCCTATTTAGCTTTGGTGCAAGAAAAGACATTTGGGAAAAAAAAAAAGTTACTTCTTTACCCACATTTGCATACACATTTGTATCATCATACCATTAGTAACAACCTTTGCTTTGTGGTTTTCCAGGGACATGTCAAAATAAACCCTGTGGGTTGCACAGGAACATCAGAAAAACATTTTGACTGCACATTGTGATAGTTACGCACTGCAAATAAATAAAGAATGAAGATTTGACTATCAGTCCTTCCACAGTTTCCCCCTAACCCATAAGCCTGCTTTTTCTTGCTGTGACAGCAAGGTAACAGAGGAAGAGAGCACACATTTCCTTTCCCTTCCCAGCACAGCATGACAGAGTAGCCATACAGGTATCATTATTTAAAAAGAGACTCTTTCATCATGAGCAGAAAAAGATCTCGTATCCTATTTCATGCTTTTAAGACTTTTTACAAGTCATTGTGTTGGCCAAAAAATCCAGCCAGAGGCCTGTTAACAAACACTGGGAATCATAGCTTGCAAATAAGTAATTCGACCACTTGACCGTAAAAGCAGTTATATTCAAGCAGTCAAAGAAAACTATTTTTTTCTTGAATAAGGCCTTCTTACAAAAGCTTTGCTCTCAATACAAATATTCAGTCTTGCCCTAAGGATTATGGAGACATTTGTTGGAGCTCTCAGTAAGAGGTTTTACCTTACAGAGGAGGTGCAACTACATTCCCAGTCCTGCAATCAGCATTTCGTATTGCTTAAATAGAGTGGCTTGTCGCCAGGATTTCTTTACTAGCTTTTCTGAATTACACTTTACCACATTTTCTCAAATGGTGACAGCAAGTGCCACAGGATTACTAGAGGGTGGACATCAATTTCTAGCATGCCAGCAGGATCGCATAAGCTGTTTTCTTGTTGCTGAGGAGACAGCCTGGGAGGAAGAATTCCTTAGCTCAGGGCTACAGCTCTGTCTCCCTGCCTGGACAGTATTTAAATATCCTCACACTGGGGTTTGCTACATAGAAGGAGGAAGGTTTCAAGACAAAAAATCTGATTTATTTATTCTTTCTGAATGAGAAGTGTTGAGTTAAAAATTGCTACAGAATGGTTTAATAACATAAAGAACTCGATTAAATACATCTTTTGGAGCTGGCTTTTTTTTTTTCTTTTTTTTTTTAGTTAAACAATTACGTTAAGTATTATACCTTTATTTAAAAGACATGCATTCCTCACTGGCAGTATTCTGATCTAATTATCTGAGTCATGCAGCATTTAGCACATTTCTACTAACTTAGTTCATTTCTGTCCTTTATCTTCTAGAATTGATTCCAGGTCCACAAGTAGAATGAACATTTTTCCCCACCAGAGTGTTTACTGAATTATAACATGAACAGCCACACATACTGTAGCTGTGAATGAATGGATTTTTTTTCCACCCTCTCTTCTGTACTCCTTTTTGACAAGCAATTCATTATTTGATCTTCAACTTAGCCCCTGAATCTGTTATTTTGGTAGAATGTCTGTCTGCTTTTAAAGCAGGAAAAAAAAAATCACAAATAACTTTGAGATGTCCTACTATTTGCATATTATTTGCAGATACGGAGGTAATATAGGTTCTCTTTTCACAAAAAAAAAAAAGGATTTTCATCTCTCGTTGGCCAGGCAGTTAAGAAAATATACAATCTGACTTGCCTTATGTAGTAAGGACAAATTCATTTTCTAGTTTACATATGTACAAGTAAAGCACTTTTTTGACATAGAAATATTACCTGATATTTATTCTGGACATTCCCCTATTTTGAGCAATTTGAATAGTACTTTCTGGAACAACCTGACTTTTACAAATATACAGTGTAAAAGAAATAAAAGCCATCCCAGAGAATCCATCTTATAAGGACATAGGAAGCATTAAGTTCCAGCGTAAATGAATAACAGCATTCTCTCCTTGATTCAGAAGACAACTTTTCCCTTTCCAAATCTCCCTACTGTATTGGATGTGAAAGTCAACTCTGCTTTTCCATGCACCTTTTTATGCTTCTACAGCTATTCTCTATTGCCTATTTCAGTTGTATTATTTAGAATGCAATTGAACACGACTTGTCCAATTATCCATAAAGAACCCTGTATGTTTAAAGATCTCAAAAGCGTCATAGGAGCAGTTCTTTAATGAAAAGCCTGGAACACAAAGCTTTTTCCATGACCAAAAGGAAGCAGTCACAGAAACATATTTGGAAATCTTGCCTGGATTCATAAGTGGGGATTTAAGCATCAAAGAAATATGTGTTGTTGAGATAGGATAAGGCACCTTTTAATTGAAGACACCCATTTATAAAACAAAATTAATCAAACTAGTAACTGCAAGATTCACAGTGAACAACTGAATGAAGAAGGAATCTGTAGCTTTACTAGTGAGGCAAAAAGTGGCTTTTAAGCACCAGAGACACTTTCAGGGATTTAGATAGAAATCTCAAGAAAAGATAAATGTCTTTGAGCTTTCCTTTATAGATGGGCATCTAAATTCCCTCTTCAAGGGAAAAAAGGTCCATTCTTTCAAAAGGATGATGTGCAGTCCCATTAGTATATGGTATACCATTTTCACAAGGAGTAGGAAAAAATATTTCAGTTGAAGAGAGAACTGTGTGGCTTTTCTGACTAATATGTAACTGGCTTTAAAATATGTGGGGTTCTGCACAAGGGAAAGGAGACCTTCCCAGAATATAGCTTCATGCTTCCTTAGAGGTGGGCTTTAAACCTAAAATTTCTGTACTGGAGTGCTCTAGCACCAGTCCACTTTGTAAATGGAGGACTCTTCTTCTGTCTTTTGCACAGGACTGTACATCCATGGAGCAACTCCATCAGACAAATCTCTGCAAATAAAACAAGAAAAGAAATACTTATTCATAACTCTTATTCAAGCATAAGCATGAATTAAGTAAGTGTGTAATTAGCTCCTGGGCACAATATCACTGTATCCAGCACAGAGCCAAGTCTAAACCAATTAGTCTTGTTAAGAGGCAGAGTACGCTACCTCTAAAAGTGGAGTTAATATTGTTCCTTGATATGCTTTTACCCCATGGAGATATGCTAGATCCCAGAGCAGGCTGAGGGATCACTACAGCATTGCCCAGCAAACACAAGCACATCCCAAATTCTTCTTGTAAAACTAGCCCCATAAAACAGCCCACTTTACTTAATTGAAATTACCTTTTGTGGAAGAAACAGAGGAAAAAGTATCTCACAACTCTAAGCAGTCTGCAGTCAGCTGTTTCAAAAAAGCTTAAAAAGTCCAAGTATGAACCACATCCCACCCATGCAACATACAAACGATTGATGTAGATTCTTTTGAAGAGAAGAAAGGGAATATACTGTGGAAGTTACAGAAGAATTTTCTTAAAATTGCAATAGTGTTCTCCATTTCATTGAGATAATTCAACTAAAATTATCTTTAGAAAAGCAATATCCGTAATTGTGTGGAAGGCACCATAACAAAAGGTAATTCATTTCACAACGCAGACTCATTGAAAGCAATACTCTAAGATGAAATAAGACTGTACACAGCAAATAACAGGAAATCTTTCTAAATGCAATTTTTCTGAATACTGGAGAACTATTAGCTCCTTGTTATCGCTGAAGTTCAAAATGTGCTAAACACTTTGCTTCACAGACAAGAAAAGTCCCACTATTTAGAAACATTAAAGCCATAGACAGTGAATTCACTAATCATAGAATCATAGCATAACTCAAGTTGGAAGGGACCCATAAGGATCATAGAGTCCAACTCCCTGCTGCTCACAGGACTACTTAAAACTAAACTGTGTGACTAAGAACCTTATCCAGATGCTCCTTGAACTCTGACAGGCTTGGTGCCGTGACCACTTCCCTGGCGAGCCTGTCCCAGTGACTGACCACACTCTCAGTGAAGAATCTTTTCCTAAGGTCCAACCTGAACTTCCCCTGACACAGTGTCATTCCATTTCATTACATCCTGTCACTGGTCACCAGAGAGAGGAGATCAGCACCTCCCACTTCACTGCCCCCCTTGGGGAAGATGTAGACTGCAATGAGGTCACCCCTCAGCCTTCTCTTCTCCAATCTGAACAATCCAAGTGACCTCAGCCACTGCTTGTAAATCTTGCCCTTGAGGCCTTTCACCATCTTGGTCTCCCTTGTCTGGACACACTCTAATAGTTTGATGTCCTTCTTATATTGAGCCACCCCAAACTGCACACAGTACTGGAGGTGGGGCCATACCAGTGCAGTGTAGAGTGGGGCAATTACCTCCCTCGACCAGCTAACTCTGCTGTGCTTGATGCATCGCAGGACACAGTTGGCCAAAAAGGCTGCCAGGGCACACTTAACTCATATTCAACTTGCCATCAACCCAAACTCCCAGATCTCTTTCCGTGGGGCTGATCTCCAACGTCTCATCCCCCAACTTGTATGTATGACCAGGATTATCCCATCCCAGGTGGAGAATTTGGTATTTGCTCTTGTTAAATTTCATACAGTTAGTGATTGCCCAGCTCTCTAGTCTATCCAATCTAATATTTGTACACATGTTTATTCTAAACTTCTTGAAATTTTATTTCTAAATTTCACTTCTATAGCAGGTAGTATAGCTATTTTGCCTCCTAATAAAAACATTTTTAGCTGCAGTAAAAACCTTTCTTGTTACATGAATAAGTACAGTTTCAATGATTTTATTTTTCCCTTCTGCTTCTTCAAAGACGAGTGTCTTAAAAAAATTATTTTCTTTTTCATGCTTTGACAGAAGGGTACTCTAACACCATGGAGTCAGCACCATGAAGCTCACCACTGGCAGAGGAGCACTGGACCCCTCGGGACTGCAAGCAAAGCAGCACAGGTCGCTGCCAGTCGCAGCGGCAGCCAGCTCAGCTTGTAGCTAAAACCACTCTGTGCTTGCCAGATGTGGTCACAGCCTCAGCACTGAGAAAAGCAGCAGTTGGTGTTAGTACAGACTAACTCAGAAGGTGATTTATTTTGAGGCAACCACTGAGGCTGAGCTAGGTGGGATGCCACTGCAGCTCTTGTTTATCACATGAATGGAGCGAGCAGGCTAGAGTGGCTGCAAAGATTTCACCAGCTTCCCATGTGTGACAAAGGTCCACCTGACAGTGGAGGACAGAGGCAGAGCATCTGTGGGACGGTGTCATTTTATTAAAAAAAAAATGAGCTGAATATGTGTTTGTTTTTTTTATTTTAAATTTAATCTGTAGTAGATAAATCTTACAAAGTTACATTTCTTAAGCACTTTATTTACTTCCTGAAAACAGTGAAAAGTTTCTTTTCTGATGGATTTTATTGTTAAGACTTTTAGAAATTAGTCTCTGTCAGTGAGTTGCATCACAAGGTGCAACTTACTGATACCAGAGGTGGCTATAAGTCAAATGTTGAAGTCGACATAAGTTCACAGAAATCAGTGTCTATGGTACTATATCAATTAGTTCTCATAGAATGTAAATAAGGATATATAATACATGTGCATACACTAAAATACTCTCAGGAAAAAAAGTCTTGTCTTTCTGATCCACATGCAGCAACCCACGTGAGCAGATATGTCTGCTGTCAACACTGAAGACCAACAAATTTGTATTTATTTCAGTTGGTAAGCACAGAGCCATTTCCAAAGCTAGTGACCCTCCACCCCAAACGTAAACCAGGACTGAGCTCAGATGCTTCCTCAGCACAGTGGAGGCCAGCTGGTGTGGAAAAAGGGGCAGCCTCTGTCCCCATGGTGGCATCTCACATGGTCCAAACTAAAGTTCAGAAAATGAGCAACCACTGAGATACAGCTATTCATCAACCTGCAATGCAATAGCTGGCCTATTTATATTTCCCAATTAATAAGAGTCAATTGTTGTAGACTATCCCCAAGTGACAGAGAAATGGGTCCTGGAAACCAGGTTTATATCTTGGTGCACCTGCCTGGCCAGATGCATCTGCTAGAAAGTTTGCCCAGTCACTAGTGCTGCGTGACTTACTAACAGGGGCTACTGAGGGGATGACCCTCATACGGTGAGTGTCAGTAGTCCAGGGTAAGCACTCATCTCTGTCTCACCTCTCAATTTTTTCTTAATGTTTTTATTTATCCAGATGGATAAATAAAATTTATTTTAAAATATGTACAAAAACATTTTTTTCTTAATGCTTTTGTACGTTTTTATTTACCCAGGGGAATAAATAAGGTACAAATCAGAAAGATCCTTATTTTTTCACAGCAACCTCTGTTAAATACTAAATGAACAGTACCTCAGCATTTGTAGAGCAATTCAAAAGATGTGAAACCAAACCTACTAGCTTCATGGAAATATTGCAGTCAGCAACTCCTTAGTAACCCTTGCACCATAATTTTTTTCACAGATAACCAGACTTCTCCCCGTAACTGCAGAGCAGCCAGCACAGAGACCCTCCACAAGTCACCAGAGAGACCCTTGCATACACAACCAAAGAGCTGTTCTCTCCCACCAAAGGTACGAACGTCTCAGTATTCCAGGTTACATGCAGAATACCCTTCTGCAAAATACTGGTTATCAGATTCATAATATGTAGCTCTTACCCACTGCTGAAAAGATTCAATCATCTGAAGCTATTTTGCTGGAACAGCTTCCTATCCTCATCTTACCCTAAACCATAGCCGGTCTGCTTCAAGCCAACATGCATCAGTCTCCCTGCAGTAGATGAGTTTACAGCTGCTGATCAGTCTCTTCATGGATGACTTATGATTCCTATATTTTAACCCAAACTACACTGAAGGCTAAGAGATTTCCAGCTATTCTGCAGCAGCCTAAACTTTTAAACTGGAGAGATATAAAACATTTTTTTTTATTTTTTTTTCTGCCCTTGTAAAGGCAATGCTGACTTTGGATTGCCCTACCTTTTGCTCCACTGCTGCAACAGAATACATCCTGAAAATGCCTACTGGTGAGGACTTCCCAAGAACAAAGCAAACCAGGTATGTACCTCAGAAACGCAACCATCTGGGTCAGTTCTGCAAAAGTAGGACACTTTCAAGTTAGTTCAGAGACTTTCAGAGTTTAGCAGACTACACTTATGAACTTTCTATGGCACATTACATGTTCAGACTTAGGCAACACCATGCACTGGCTTAGTTATAAGTGCTGTTGGGCCTACTTAAAAATAACTAGCTCCTGACCTGCTGAACTAAAAGAAAAAACTTTGAAAAACAGTAGGACAGTCTATACTTAAAAAAACATCTGTGCTAATGGTCAGTTTGCAGAAGTCTTCCAGAAAATTTCTCATACATATATTACAAAAAAGGCTGAAAGAAAAATTTTCAGAAACGCCTTGAAATTAATAGATTCAACAGAACAAAGAAAAATGCATGTAATCCAAAGTCTAGCCATTTCACCTATCATTAGCCATTCCATATTAAGATACATTAACATCTTTAGTTTTTCTCCTCTAGTTAAGTAAGCCATTTTTTAAGGGCTCAATGTTAACACCTGATTGGTGTCATTCAGGATTGCCTCAATTTACCAGGGAATTCAATCAGTGCCAGTACAAACCAGAGAGTTAATTCTTTATGTCACTTATAATGAAGAGTCCTTGCACTTTGTAACAGTTCATTAAAGCCACAATAAGATAAAAATCCTAATTTGTATCCATATATTTGGCTTTGCTCTTTGTCCATGCCATAACTCTATCCAAAAGAACACATGTAGCTAAAAACATTTTTTTTTTAAAGTTGATTTTGATAAGTAGATCAGAAAGCAACTTAGTATCAAAATAGCAGAGGCTGTTATTTGCAGAGGGACATTCCTATTGGATCAATATTCTTTTTGTCTTTAAAATTATAGAGTAGAAGTATTCATAATGACAGGATAACAACTTTGCAGCCAATTTAAAGAGAGCTATATTTATCCTAGATATATGGAAAAGAAACTAAGTACTTGGCAATATTAAAAAATGCCCTGGTGGCCAGATGTGTGACAAAACCAATTATTGTAAAATACATGCAGTAATTATAATATACCTATAGGCAACAATTTCTATTAAAAAAAGAGTTGTGACTTTTATAGAATATATACAGCTAATTATCTTAAATCTTTGAGAAATACTGTGATCTACTGCTTTACCAAAATAAACAGAATTTCACTTAAATAATCATTTTGGCTATAAAGGATACTCCAACTTCATGGTTGAAATACTACACCAATGTTATTTTTTCCAGATATTTTAAACAATATAATGGTAGCCTCAAATATGACCTTTAGTTTTTCCATTATTATTATTTATATAGTTCCATACATACTTAACTCAAACATAAGGAAACATATATCCAGACAAAACCAGATTTTTAAATGGAGAGTGAGTAACAAAACTGCTATATCCTGTGCCAAAACTCAGTTAAGTAAACAAACACTCTCAATCTTAATTCTCAACATTTACTGGACCTGTTGGTTACCAACACAAGTGAGCTAATGGGTGATGTCAAGATTGGAGGCAGCCTGGGCTGAAGTGGTTATGCACTGGTGGAGTTCGCAGTCCTGAGAGAGATGGGACAGGTGAAGAGTAAAGTCAGAACCATGATTTTAAGGAAAACAAGCTTCCAACTGTTCAAGGAGTTAGTCAATAGGACCCCCTGGGAAGCTGCCCTGAGGGACGAGGGAACAGATCAGAGCTGGCAGATCTTTAAGGATGCTTTCCACAGAGGACAAGAGTTCTTGATCCCCAGGTGTAAGAAATCAGGAAAGAAGGCAAGAGACCAGCACGAATGAGCCAAGACCTGTTGGTCAAACTAAAGGGCAAGAAGGAAACACATAGGCAGTGGAAGCAGGGACAGGTATCCTGGGAATAGTATAGGGACGCTGCCTGGTTGTGTAGGGATGGGGTCAGGAAGGCCAAAGTGCAGCTGGAGCTGAACTTGACAAGGGATGCAAAGAATAATAAGAGCTTCTATAGGTTTGTCAGCCAGAAAAGGAAAGTCAAAGAAAGTGTACCCCCCTCAGTGAACATGGCTGGGAAACTGATAACAACGGACAAGGAGAGGGCTGAGGTACTCAACTTTTTTGCCTCAATCTTCAGTGGCAATCTCTCTTCCCACACCTCAAGATGTGAAAGAAAGGAGGGACCTCAAGGCAGGGACTTGGCGAGTCTAGCCTGACCAACCTAGTGGTCTTCTATAATGGAGTGACATCAGTGGACAAGGGAAGAGCTATGGATGTCATCTATCTAGACTTCTGTAAGGCCTTTGACACTGCCTCCCACAACATCCTTCCTTCTAAATTAGAGAGGTATGGATTTGATGGATGGACTGTTCAGTGGATAAGGAATTGACTGGATGGTCACATTGAGACCATCAAGTGGTCAACAGCTAAGTGTCCAGATGGAGATCAGTGATGAATGGTGTCCCTCAGGGTCTGTATTGGGACCAGTAGTGTTTAATATCTTCATCAGTGACATAGACAGTGGGATGGAGTACACACTCAGCGAATTTGCAGATGACACCAAGCTGAGCGGTGAGGTTGGCAGGCCTGAGGGATGGGATGCCATTCAGAGGGACCTGGACAAGCTTGAGAAGTGAGCCCATGCAAATCTCATGAGGTTCAACAAGGCCAAGTACAAGCTCCTGCACATGGGTCGGGGCAACCCCCGTATCAATACAGGCTGGGACATGAAGGGATTGAGAGTAGCCCTGATGAGAAGGACTTGGGGGTCTTGGTTGATGAGAAGTTCAACATGAGCCAGCAATGTGTGCTTGCAGCCCAGAAAGGCAACTGTATCCTGGGCTACATCAAAAGCAGCACAGCCAGCAGGTTGAGGGAGGTAATCCTGCCCCTCTACTCCACTCTGGTGAGACCCCACCTGCAGTACTGCATCCAGCTCTGGAGTCCTCAGCACAATAAAGACATGGACCTGCTGGAGCTGGTCCAGAAGAGACCACAAAAATGATCAGAGGGATGGAACACCTCTCCTGTGGGGAAAGGCTGAGAGAGTTGGGATTGTTCAGCCTGGAGAAGAGAAGGCTCCAGGGAGACCTTACTGCTGCCTTTCAGTACTTAAAGGGGGCTTATAAGAAAGATGGGGACAGACTTTTTAGTAGGGCTTGTAGCAATAAGACAGGGTGTAATGGTTTTAAACTAGAAGAGAGCAGATTCAGACCAGATATATGGAAGAAATTTTTCATGGTAAGGGTGGTGAAACACTGGAACAGGTTGCCTAGAGACGCTGTAGATGCCCAAACCCTGGAAACATTCAAGTTCAGGTTGGACAAGGCTTTGAGCAACCTGATCTAGTTGAAAATGTCCCAGCTCATTGCAGGGAGGTTGGACTAGATGAGCTTTAAAGTTTCCTTCCAACCCAAACCATTCTATGATTCTGTGAAAAGTAAACTAAAAGCTGACTTCATGATATTTTTGGTCTTCCCTCAACCACTCCTTCCAAAAAGTAGTTATGCTGTGAGCTGATAAAGGTATTTTGCTGGAATTTATTTATAGAATTATGAAATTAACTTATAGTTCTCATAGCTACCTATTAAATGGTACATGATTATGAATTCCTAGGATATACTGCATTTACCAGTCAGAATAACCATATGTAGGTTATCAGAGTGAGTTAGCATTCAACTAATGGAGTGTTAGAACGGAACAGTTTAGCATCATATATTATTCATATTGCAGAGGTGTAGCAACTCTAACTCTGTCCCAAAACCCCATTATTTTACAAAAAAAAAAAAAGAAAGAAAAAAGAATGAAAAAAAATGTCCCTGCATTATACTATGTATTGGCATTTAATGATGTCTTGCAGGCCAGCTGGTTTGGATGTGGGTTCACTAGAACAAGGTTCAGCAGTCTGGAAGTTCTAGCAGTTATTAAAATTGACCTACTTAGGCCACTAAATTTCAGTGCCACAAAAGTTGGTAATATCTAGTGAAATTACTCTGCTGACCAAAAATATACTTTCTAAATGAAGTCATTATACTAGTAAGAAAAAAAATTAAGCAAAATAGTTCCTAAAAAGTTAATTCAAACATTCAGGTTTAACTAATTCCTTAAGTCTTTGCTTAAGGCAAAAATTAAATAATAAAGAAAGCTACAGGACTGCATTTTAAGATATTTTGTTGAAAGCAGGGAAGGTGGCCAATGGCATCATCTGAAGAGAGAGCTTAACCTCTGTCTCTGCAGTTATTTTTTTATAAACTGCTGCATAAATTGCAAAATTTTTATTTATTTCTTTTTTCCTAACTTCAATATATCTCTTATTGTACACATTCGTATGGCTTTTATAATGTATGTTTCATATCAACTGCTAAATGAGTTCTATTTTCTTATAAAAGCAATAATACTGTAATCCATTTTGACTCTGTATTTTAGGCCTCTATGAAATGCAATGTGTGTACTTTTGGTAGTGTATAGCTTTGCACTATCAACTACAATAGTCTTTATATTGAATCAAAATAGGATGTATGTTACAAAATTATTTTATTTTTTTCTTTTGTGATGGTTAGCTTAATGTAAGATATCATCAGCACTGGTGAGGCCGCACCTCAAATACTGTGTTTGGTTTTGGGCTCCTCACTACAGGAAAGACATGGAGGTACTGGAGCATGTCCAGAGAAGGGCAACAAAGCTGGTGAAGGGTCTGGAGCTCAAGTCTTATGGGGAGTGGCTGAGGGAGCTGGGGCTGTTTAGCCTGGAGAAAAGGAGGCTGAGGGGAGACCTGATCACTCTCTACAACTACCTGAAGGGGGAGTTGTAGTGAGGTGGGTGCTGGTCTCTTCTGTCAGGTGGCTGGAGACAGGACGAGAGGAAATGGCCTCAAGTTGCGGCAGGGAAGGGTTCGGTTGGATATTAGGAAAAATTTCTTTACTGAGAGGGTTGTCAGGCATTGGAACAGGCTGCCCAGGGAAGTGGCTTAGTCACCATCCCTGGAGGTATTCAAAAAGTGCGTAGACAAGGCAGTTCAGGACATGGTAGGCAGTTCAGGACATGGTTTAGTAGGCATGGTTGGTGGTTGGACTCGGTGATCCTGAAGGTCTTTTCCAACCTAAATGACTCTATGATTCTGTGTATCCTGGGCTGCATCAAAAGCAGCGTAACCAGCAGGTCGAGGGAGGTGATCCTGCCCCTCTACCCCTCTCTGGTGAGACCCCACCTGCAGTACTGTGTCCAGCTCTGGGCCCCCCAACATAAGAAGGAGGTGGACCTGCTGGAGTGGGTCCAGAGGAGGGCCACAAAAATTATCAGAAGGATGGAGCACCTGCCTTATGAGGACAGGCTGAGGGAGTTGGGGTTGTTCAGCCTGGAGAAGAGAAGGTTCTGGAGAGACCTTATAGCGGCATTCCAGTACTTAAAGAGGGGCTACAGGAAAGATGGGAGGGACTCTTTATCAAAGAGTGTAGTGATAGGATGAGGGGTAATGGTTTTAAACTGAAAGGGGGTAGATTTAGATTAGATATAAAGAAGAACTTTTTTACGATGAAAGTGGTGAGGCACTGGAACAGGTTGCCCAGGGAACTTCTGGATGTGCCCTGCTGGAATTGTTCAAGGCCAGGCTGGATGGGGCTTTTAGCAACCTGGTCTAGAGGAAGGTCCCTTTCAACCCAAACCATTCTATGATTCTACGATTCTATGACATCATGCTCAGCAATAAAAGCTGGGGAAAGAAAAAGGAAGGGGGAACGGTTCAGAGTTATGGTGTCTGGCTTCCCAAGTAACCATTGTGCTTGCATACACAGTTTTTGCTTGACCTGTTGAACTGCCTTTATCTCAAACCATGAGATAAAGATAAAGCCTCCTTTTCTCCAGGTTAAACAACCCCAGTTCCCTCAGCCACTCCCCATAAGACTTGTGCTCTGACCCCTCACCAACTTGGTTGCCCTTCTCTGGACACGCTCAAGCAGCTCAATGTCTTTCCTGTAGTGAGGGGCCCAAAACTGAACACAGGACTCGAGGTGCAGCCTCACCAGTGCCCAGTACAGGGGAACAACCACCTCCCTGCTCCTGCTGGCCACACTATTTCTGATACAGGCCAGGATGCCGTTGGCCTTCTTGGCCACCTGGGCACACTGCTGGCTCATATTCAGCTGGCTGTCAGCCAGCATGCCCAGGTCTTTCTCTGCCGGGCAGCTTTCCAGCCACTCTTCCCCAAGCCTGTAGCGCTGCATGGGGTTGCTGTGACCGAAGTACAGGACCCGGCACATGGCCTTGTTGAACTTCATATGATTGGCCTCAGCCCATCGATCCAGCCTGTCCAGATCTCTCTGTAGAGCCTCCCTACCCTCAAGCAGATCGACCCTGCCTCCTAACTTGGTGTCATCTGCAAACTTGCTGAGGGTGCACTCAATCCCATCATCCAAGTCGTTGATAAAGATATTAAACAGAACGGAGCCCAACACCAAGCCCTGGGGAACACCACTTGTGACCCGCCGCCAACTGGATTTCACCCCATTCACCACAACCCTCTGGGCTTGTCCAGCCAGCCAGTTTTTCACCCAGCAAAGAGTATACTTGTCCAAGTCATGAGCCACCAGCTTCTCAAGGAGTATGCCATGAGAGACAGTGTCAAAGGCCTTGCTGAAGTCCAGGTAGATAACATCCACAGCCTTCCCCTCATCCACTAGGAGGGTCACCTGGTCATAGAAGGAGATCAGGTTGGTCAAGCAGGACCTGCCTTCTGTAAACTCATGCTGACTGGGCCCGATCCCCTGCTTGTCCTGGACTCGCCATGTGAGTGCTCTCAAGACAAACAGTTCCATAATCTTCCCCGGTACCAAGGTCAGGCTGACAGGCTTGTAGTTCCTCAGATCCTCCCTCTGACCCTTCTTGTAAATGGGAGTCACATTGGCAAGCCTCCAGTCCTCTGGGACCTCTCCTGTTGATCAGGATCTCTGATAGATGATGGAGAGTGGCTTGGCAAGGACCTCCGCCAGTTCCCTCAGTACTCCTGGATGGATCCCATCGGGTCCCATAGATTTGTGAGTGTCCAGACGGCGTAGTAGGTCCCTAACTATTTCCTCCTGGATTAAGGGGGGTATGTTCTGCTTTTCATCCTTACCTTCCAGCTCAGGGGGTGGAGTACCCTGAGGATAACTGGTCTCCCTATTAAAAACTGAGGCAAAGAAAGCATTAAGTACCTCGGCCTTTTCTTCATCTCTGGCGGCTACATTCCCTTCTGTATCCATTAAAGGATAGATATTCTTCTTGGGGTTCTTTTTACTGTTAACATATTTGTAAAAACATTTTTTGTTGTCCCTTACCATAGTGGCCAGTTTTAGTTCTAGCTGAGCTTTTGCCTTTCTAATTTTCTCTCTGCATGATCTAACAAGATCCCTGTACTCTTCCCAAGTTGCCTGCCCTTTCTTCCAGGATGATAAACTCTGCTTTTTTTCTTGACTCCTAACAAAAGCTCCCTGTTCAGCCAGGCCGGTCGTTTTCCTCAGCAGTTCCACTTGTGGCGCATGGGAATAGCCTGGTCCTGAGCCATTAAGATTTCCTTCTTAAAGAATGTCCATCCCTCCTGGACCCCTTTGGCCTTCAGGACCGTCTCCCAAGGGACTCTCTCAACCAGTGCCTTGAAGAGGCCAAAGTTTGCCCTCCGGAAGTCCATAGTGGTAGTTTTGCTGACCCCCTTCCTTGCCTCATCAAGAATTGAAAATTCTGTCATTTCATGGTGCTAAGCCCAAGACGGCCTCCAACCATCACACCTCCCACCAGTCCTTCCCTGTTCATAAACAGTAGATCTAGCAAGGCTCCTCCCCTGGTTGGCTCACCCACCAGCTGTGTCAAGAAGTTATCTTCCACACACTCCAGGAACCTCCTAGATCGTTTACTCTCTGCTGTGTGGTATTTCCAGCAGACGTCTGGAAAGTTGAAGTCCCCCATGAGGACAAGGGCACACGATTCTGAGACTACTGCCAGCCACTTGTAGAATGATTCATCTGTCTCTTCAACCTGGTTGAGTGGTCTATAAGAGAATCCTAACACAATATCTGCCTTATTGGCCTTCCCTCTCATCCTCACCCATAAGCACTTCACCTTGTCATCAGAATCGTGTAGCTCTGTACAATCAAAACATTCCCTAACATAGAGAGGCACCCCAGCACCTCTTCTACCTTGCCTATCCCTTCTGAAGAGCTTATAGCCATCTGTTGCAGCAGTCCAGTCATGGGAGTCGTCCCACCATGTTTCCGTGATGGCAACTAAGTCATATCTATCCTGCTGCACGATGGCTTCCAGCTCCTCCTGTGTATTGCCCATGCTGCGTGCATTGGCATAGATGCACTTGAGCTGGGCTATCGATTCCCCCCCCAACATTGGCATGCTGCCCCCAGGCTCGTCTCTGGTGCACCTAGTTTTATCCCTTACCCCCTTCAAACCTAGTTTAAAGCCCTCTCTATGAACCCCACCAACTCATGAGCGAGAATCCTTTTCCCCCTTTGAGACAGCTGGACTCCATCTGTCGCCAGCAAGCCCAGTGCCGTGTAAACCTCCCCATGACCAAAAAAACCCAAATGCCACCAATGGCACCAGCCTCTGAGCCACGTATTAACCAGGTGTGTTTTCCTGTTCCTTTCAGTGTATTTCCCTGCCACTGAAGGAATTGAGGAAAACACTACCTGTGCTCCCGATCCTTCCACTAATCACCCCCATGCCCTGAAGTCCTTTTTGATTGCCTTTGGATTTCTCTCTGCCATCTCATCACTGCCAACCTGCACAACCAGCACTGGGTAATAATCAGAGGTCCAAACCAGACCAGGGAGTTTCCTGGTAATGTCTTTTACCTGGGGCCCAAGGAGGCAGCAGACTTCCCTGTGGGATGGGTCAGGTCTGCATATTGGGCCCTTTGTCCTCCTCAGAAGGGAGTCGCCTACGACAATTACCCTCCTTTTCTTTTTTCAGAGGATGTGAGAATGCGTGGGGCTGCCCGGCTGAGCCTAGGCACCTCCCTAGATAGGGCTTCATCTACACCCTGATCTTCACTGGCCTGGTCCTCAAGTTCCAGAGCCCCATACCTGTTGCGTAGGGGCAACTGGGAAGGTGAGGGAGACCGGGAGGGGATTCTCCTGCCTCCCCGAGCAGGGACCTGTATCCATTCCCCTCCACCTCTTAGGTCCCCTCCTGCCTGGTGGCAAGAGGGCAGGGGAACCTCCGCTTCTTGTTGGGCCTCCATCTGCTGCCCCTGCCTCAGGGATAGCAGGGTGTGGGTCCACGAATCTATCTCCCTCTCACACTCCCTGATACTCCTCAACCTTTCCACTGCCTTCTTCAGCTCTGCTACCAGGCTGAGCAGATCATCCACCTGGTCACACCTCACACAGAAGGTGCCCCCGCTGCCCTCCGTCATCAGTGATAGACTCAGGCACTCCCCGCAGCCAGAGACCTGGACAGCTGCACGTTTACATGGGACCTCTGTCTGCGTTGCCACATTTTTCCTAACAAAGGCTTTCACCCAAGTGGCAACCATAGCTGGGTCTCCCTCTGGGCTGACGCCCACCTTGAGTAGGCTTCTTGACCTTGGAAGAGGAAGAGGGGGGCTGCGCCCTACCTGCACTCTCTGCCTGCGCGAACTGCTGTGCAAACTGCTGCGCCACGCCCTTTCTGACGCGCCACGGCCTGTTCGCCATGCTCCTGGTCACCGGCTCTCCTCGGGGCCATTTAAATCTCCTGTGGTTGCCCCTGGCAACGCCCATGCTGTGTCATACAGCCATACAGTTGGCTTTCTGGTTTGCAAGCGCACATTGCTGGCTCATGTACAGTTTTTCATCCACCAGCATCCCCAAGTTTTTCTCCACAGGGCTGCTCTCAATCCACTCTGCCCAGCCTGTATCCATGTTTGGGATTGCCCTGACACAGGTGCAGGACCTTGCACTTGGCCTTGTTGAATTTCACGTGGGCCCACCTCTCTAGCCTCTCTAACTTTCCATATGGTATGGGACATCCCTTCGATCAGTTTGGGTCATCTGTCCCACCTGTGTTGCCTCACAACTTCTTCTGCTGGTGGGACAGTGTGAGAAATAGAGAAGGCCTTGACACTGTGAAAGCACTGTCAGCAATAGCTAAAACATCCCTATGTTATCAACACTGTTTTGGTCAAAAATCCAAAACATAGCACCATAGGAGATGCTATAAAGAAAATTATCTTTATATCAGCCAAAACCAGTGCAACCATGAAATTGACTCCTTTGTGGATGCAAAACACTTTTTATCTTACTGACTTTAAAATAAATCCAAAGGTCCCTGCCCCTTCCCCAAAAGAGACAACTATCACCTTTTTCCAAATCAAACTCTTATGCTAAATAATATAGTTTACAGTTTAAAGTTTGAGACAGAAAAAAACCCCTATTTAAATGACCTTCCTAGTAGAAAAATATTTACCAAATTGAAAACAAAGCCAAGGATACAAGACTTAAAAGTTAGGCACATTTTTTTTAATAGTGGAGCAAACCAAGGGAATCAAGAATCGGAAATACTTCATTTTCTTTGTTTTTTACATTAGGGTGGTTCAAATGATTGATTTTTAGTTTGTTATTTATTTAATGTGATAAATCAAAATTAAACCTTTTTCTTCTGGAGGGACAGAATAAATTAAATGAAACTCAGAAAAGCTATAGACATAGTACCCAACTTATGCCATATAGTCAGTGGTTACCTCACTCTTTTGAAACACATAGGAAATGAAACCAAATACTCTCTATTTGATACAAATGTACTCAACCCTCAAGCTTACAGAGTATTCTGTGCTGAATTTCAATATCTGTAGATAAAGTTGTTCCAGAAACAAAATAAATGTTGCTAGTTAAGGTACAATCCTATGTGTATAAAATTAAAGCTATACCAGTCACACAGCTTTAAGCACGTTATCTTTCACTCAGTCACAAATTATGAGTCTTAGGACAGAAGTAACCAGATAAAATTCAATAATTTCTCAAATATAGAATCAGACCAGATAATACAGACCTTCAGCTTAATATAAGATGTCAAAACCTACTTATCTACTTATCTAGATTCTTGACATTAAAGAAAAATTCTTACCACTAAGTAGGAATTGAAAATAAGTCAGATTCTGCTTAAGAACTCTTTTTTTAATCTGTTGACTGTAAAGAGAAGTTTGGTGACTAAGTCAGTGTCCACATCTATATCATAGATGGTACAGATGGGTGAAATAAGCTCCAGCCTGGGGGTCTGAGCAGGCTTGTACATAAGGAAATCGCTAACTTACTTCCATTCCTCCCACAGAACAACTTGTTTTCTGTGGAAACATCCTTCACTGGACACATCCTTTGTCCATCTTCCCTATTGGATTGTGATGGGTTAACCCTGGCTGGACGCCAGGTGCCCACCAGAGCCATTCTATCACTCCCCCTCCTTCTCAGCTGGACAGGGGAGAGAAAATATAACAAAGAGCTTGTGGGTCGAGATAAGGATAGGAGAGATCACTCACCAATTACCGTCATGGGCAAAACAGACTCAGTTTGGGGAAAATTAACTCGATTTATTACAAATCAACCGGAGTAGGGTAATGAGAAATAAAACCAAATCTCAGAACACCTTCCCTCCACCCCTCCCTTCTTCCCGGGCACAACTTCACTCCCGGATTCTCTACCAACCCCCCAGTGGCACAAGGGGACAGGGATGGGGTTTACGGTCAGTTCATCACACGTTATTTTCTGCCGGTTCATCCTCCTCAGGGGGAGGACTCAGCACACTCTTCCCCTGCTCCAGCGTGGGGTCCCACCCACGGGAGACAGTCCTCCATGAACTTCTCCAAGGTGGGTCCTTCCCACGGGCTGCAGTTCTTCACGAACTGCTCCAGCATGGGTCCTTTCCACGGTGTGCAGTCCTTCAGGCACAGACTGCTCCAGCGTGGGCCCCCCACGGGGTCACAAGTCCTGCCAGAAAACCTGCTCCGTGAGCTCCTCTCTCCACAGATCCGCAGGTCCTGCCAGGAGCCTGCTCCAGCGCGGGGTTCCCACGGGGTCACAGCCTCCTTCGGGAACCCACCTGCTCCGGCGTGGGGTCCTCCACAGGCTGCAGGTGGAGATCTGCTCCCCCGTGGACCTCCCTGGGCTGCAGGGGCACAGCCTGCCTCACCATGGTCTTCCCCACGGGCTGCAGGGGAATCTCTGCTCCGGCGCCTGGAGCATCTCCTCCCCCTCCTTCTTCACTGACCTTGGTGTCCGCAGGGTTGTTTCTCTTACATGTTCTCACATGATGCCCTAATCTCACACTGGAAATGAATATTTATTTATTTTTCTCCTCAAGATTCAGGTGTTCAAATTCACTTTTCCACCACCTTGAATAGTAGCTAACTCACCATCCTGTAGTTTTGGCCCGGTGGTTCACCTCCAGCCCTGATGAAGACTGCCCACTCTGCAGAAAGAAACTGAGATCCAGTGGATACCCTCAGGATGCGTAAGTGACACATTATTTCTGTTGATATGTGCTTTGGAAATTCATCCTAATATAGGTGGTCAGAAGAATTTCATACTTGCTCAACCATAGGACTGTAGAGTTTATGGCAAAAATGTAGGTCTGATCTGACTTACTCTGAGATCATTCACTTCAATTAAGCCATTCAAAATTAATTATGCCATTTCCACAGCAACCATGCCCTGAAGTGACTGTTTAAATTCACCTACCCTCAGGATGGACACTAAGGTCAAATTCATGCATGAGCATACCTTGATTTTCCAACTTGTCTTTAATTCCAGTTTAAAATAGACCACATATATTCTTAGGAACTCTCCTGATTAATACTCTTAAAATGAAATACACTGTGTCAGATGAGTGTCAGATGACAACAATAGTACATAGTCTATATTTTTGTGACTAAAATAAAAATCATATTAATAAAAATGGTTTTTTATGTCAAATTCTTAAAGTAGAAGAAACCATCTATTGTAAGAAAAATTTTAAAATCGTATTTTTGAGGTGGAATATCTAAAATAATTGGCACTGTCCAAAACAAAGACTATTTTTGAGGCTGTTCATATAGTGAGTTAGAAAACTGACTGAAGGCAGCTGAAATGCCTGGAAAACACTGGCTGCATAGAACTCAGACAAGGTTTTGAGGCAGTGTGCTGGATGAAAAAAAAATCAGCAGCTGTGAACAACAACAAAAAATTTATTTTTCTACAGTGGCTCTTTTCTGGTGCTGCAAAGGAGCTGACCACTCCGTGAATAAAAACAGCACTAACAAAGTCTTCAGAAGGAACATCTGTTATTCTTCCTTTCTTTCTTTTTTTTTCAATAAAAGGTTACTGTACAGCTCAGATGAATAGAATTAAATCCCAAGATACAATTTTGCTTCAATGTCGCTGTTAATTTAGCTGAGAAAGGCATTCAACACAGAAATATGTTCAATTTAATTTTTTATAGAACTTTACATCCCTTGACAAGCTTTTTTTTCCCCAAAGCACTGCACATGTCTTTGTAAACATAAATTGAGACAATTGTTGTATACACCAAAGTTTCTTTTGGTTTTTCATAGTTGTTTTTTTTTTTTTTTTAAGTCTCAGGCCATTATATAACATAAGAGTATTTAAGTCATGTGGTATAAGTGAGTTGCTGAAAAATATTAGTTACAAATATTGGCTGGTGGTTTTGATGTTGTCTTTTGTTTAAAGCTTGCAACTAATGCCAGACAGAACTTACCTACTCCTCTGAATTTTTTCACAAAGAAACAAGTCATCTTTTTTAGAAAATATCTAGACAAATGTCTTTCACAATTTTTTATTTTAAAAAAAAAAGATAATCAAACATCTGAACTATTTTAGTTATTAAATGCCCGTAAAGGAAAAGTTTCTTCATAAATTGAATTTGCTGTAGTTTTTCCTTTGACAGATGACTTGAAATAATGAACAGAATAAATTCAGGTCAACTACAGCCTGGAAAGAATACAATCTTTTCATATATAACTCACATTTCAGCTTTTATAACAAAGAAGAGGATATCAAGCCCATTTAATCAGTTTTACAGTAATTTTACACTTCTGTACTCCCATTGGAAATGGTTTTATTCTTGATTCTCCTTATTATATTCTCTTATGTAGTTTTAGGAGAGGAGAAACCATTAATAACACAGGATAGCCAAAGACAACTGAAATTCACTGGATTTTGGAAAATGTAATTTACAAATGTGGCCTTAATAGTTATATTTAGACCTCTTGCATTTTGTTTTATCAACACAATTTGTGAATCACTTCTAGAAACGTACATTGCAGTAGGAGAAAGTACTATGTTTTGAAAGGTAAGTAATGGGTAGTAAAACCACATATTTGGAAAATGGTATTTGTTGTTCATTGTTTCTGCAAATATTTTTGCTTGCCAAATAAATACCTTCTGTGTTAATGTTCTCTTTCCCTAAGCAAGTTTAACTAATCTGGACAGAACTAATAATTTGGTTATTCCATGTCCATTATGCAAGCTAGCTCAATGAAAGCCTCAGACGTTGTACAGTGCAGACACATTCTGAGCGTGAAATCAGTGAGAGTGAAGGGTTTATAATTCTACGTATTAACAATTCAATTCCAAAAATGGCAAAATCCCCTAAGATAAATTCTTCTAAGACTGAATTTTCACACTGAAATGGAAAAAAAGAAGCAAGTCACGTAAGACCCTTCCATTCCAATGAAAATAGAAACAAATTAGGACACAGAGGACACCAGAGAACACCAATCTTACAAATGTAAAACCAGTACTTTAGGATTTGCAATTATTCTATTGCAATCCTCTTGATTGCATTCACACATTCAAACATGCTTATTTTTCTTTATTGTTCAGCCGATCAGTTCCATGAACACTAAAGCTGTAGCTGTTTGGGTTAGCAACATGGATTGCAGAGAGTATTTGACTTTCATTACAGCCAGCAGTTATCTCCGATTCAAGTTTGCAGTGCAAATAGAGGGGAGTACAAATTCATTTTTATAAACTTTCTGAATCAGTTGCTTAATATTCGCTTTCACTGAACTTCTCAGAGATAATTTTTTTAAATAATTGCAAACAGGATGGTGACAGGCAATCTATAGAAGCTATTTTATTTAAAAAATAGAAGATTGTGGGACATTTTTCAATAGCTATTTGTTTTTATTTACAATACATGACAATGGCTATACATATAATAAGTTTTGCCCACAGTTTAACCTGTAGAATGGACTTTAGACTGTTTCACTAACTTGAATAGAATTTTTGTAGGTAATTAGGTTATCTCAAATGAATCAGACTAGAAAGAAGGAGGGAAGCATTGCACTGATATAACCCAAATCACCTCAAATTAATAGCAAGAAAAATGAATTAATTGTATTACCACATTATTGTAGCAATCAGTAAGGAACATTAAAGAAATAAATATACTGACTAACTGACCAAAAGATGAGAAAAAAACTATTTTTGAAAGCTCATAGTGTAATCAAAGATTCCATAGAATACTTCATTCTTTAAAGTCTCTAGCAGAAAGATCCATTTAAAGATTATTGTATTAAACTCTGAGAAGTTTGCCTACAGTTTGTGTGCAATTCAGAGAGGAAAACATCTGCAGAACACATTGATATGCTTCTTTACTCTCAAGTGGTAATATATTTTTAAAGGTTTTTCTGTCACTGAGACTTTCAGTTAGGCTTGTTGGGAAAGTACATCTTGCTGGACCAAAGTGAGCTGCTTACAAGACATCTTTCTTAAGTGGTAGCCCATTGACCAAGCTTTCACACTAAGTGGGGGTATCACCCAAGCCCAGATGTATTCTCTGCTTCTTCTTTCATTGATCTTAAATATAGTCTTCAAGAGACTGTCTGGACCAAAACTCAGAGAATATGCTATAACGAGCATCAACACAGAAATTTTTATAGTAACAAAAAAACCCAACACTGTGATTAAGGCAAAAAATATTTTTCCCAACTATATATTATTGGGCCCTGTAGGGAAACATATTGCTGTCAAGAACAATACAAAGAGATTTGACATGGACATAATGCTTCAGACCTGCTAGTAAGAACAATCTCACCTTCTCCAGTTTATTGTATAGCGATCAGGAAAAGGAGAAAAAACACTCACTGAACCTGTCCCTAAAAAACTGCAGCCATGAGTCACAGGAGAATGGGTATGAAATAAGAAATACTGAGTCATCGTGAAGTTACAGAGTCTAATACATCCAATTTGCCTGACTCTGCAGACCACACCAACTCATTTGTATTGACTTACATGGCGAAAATAAGCCAGTAATGCTGCAAATAGAGAATTTATTGAGTAGTGGTCCTTTGACAAACTTGATTGCCCCTTCACTTCCCTCTCCCCTCAAAAATTCAAATGCCAACTTGTGGAAAAACTGAGGACCTTAATGCAGAAATTGTGACAGGCAGCACAATAATGAAAAACTGTGTCACTTTTCTTTTGCAAATAAGATTGTACATTAGAAGAAGTAGAAATCAATATTCCTCTGTTTCTGTATCAGTAAAACCTATTCTCTTTTGAGAAGTGTGTTACTGTCACAGAGAAAAATTAAGACTGCAGAATCCTGCAAAGAAGTAAGAGTTGAACACTACTTATTTACATACAAAGTCCACATTTTTGCAATGGTATGGTGCAGCAGTACGTTCTGCAAAGGCGTATGTATACATATGTGACCTCAGAGAATATATGAATATTAGTGCTTCGGACTAACATTGAAATAATTTATATACTGCCCTAGCATAAAAATGTATAAATATGTACAAGTAAGCTATACAAGGCACAGACTTACTTGGGCACTGGTATATGATTGTCCACATTACACAGCTCTTACCACCCTCCCTGACATGACGTTGGCTCATGCCAGCCAGCACTGCCCCAATGCCAAGGACCAGACGACAAGATTTCAGGGTCGAATGAAACATATGACAAAGAGAAAAGCTAGACACATCTTTTTTTGTATCCAGCTTCTATAATAGAGATTTCCATATGCAGTAGACAATATAGTTTTGGTAGACAGTCAACATACCTTTCCTTTTAAGGTCCACTTAATTATACAATACAAGCAAGGATATTTTATCCCCTACAGTAACATGCAGTTCCAGTACTTGTATCTTTGTGAGATAAATATGGAAACTGAGGTTTTTCAAAATATGAAATAGGCTTAGGAACAGCAAAATTGTGTCCAGGAGAACTGCAAGACAAGGAGAGAAGGTGAGATGGCCAGGTTTCTGCCAGCAGCCTTAGCTGTCATAGAGAGGTAGTAGAAAACTAAGAGCTTTAAACTGAAAGTGCCATGCCTGCACAGTGAATTAGTTGGAGTAAGAAAGTAAAGAGCTCATAACTGGCTTATGAGCATTATCCATATTGTGGAATGGCTTTTGTTCCATCTCTAACTTATTTCCTCCTTAATAAGCAGAATTGTTTCTCCAAGCTAATGTTTCTCAAATGCAGCTTCAGTTCCTTAGCTTTGGTTCTCAGAGCAGAGAGTTTATTTTCCTTTAACAAAGTATACCCTGAATAAAATTTTGGCTTCTGCAAGTCTATCTTACAGGAATAAAATCTGAAATTCATGTGAGCCATTCCTTGAAACTGTGTTAGAGAACTGACAGCATGCTTCAGTAAGCTATGACAGAATCACAGGGAAAAGTAAACACAATAAATGATTTTTGGAGAACACAAGGCAGAAATCTTTTAGCAACATTAGGAAAAAGGAGGATACATCAAGGGAAAAGAATTTAGTTTAGAAAGCCTCCCCCCCCCCCCCCTTTTTTTTTTCTGGGAAAAATTTAAAGATTCCACAGTGTACAATTTTTCCACAAAACAGTGAACTATGTTCTGACTGAGCTCAACTTTTAAAGGCAAGAGAAATATGCACATTTTAAATGGAACCACTTACACTCTGTAATACTGCCTCATGTCATTGCTTATTGCAGTTCAGTCCAAAATTAAGGTTCATTAAAAGAATATACACTAATATGAGGAATAATATACAAAATAATAACTGATATAGAATTTTGTTGATCTATGTTGTGTTTTATTGATATCTATTATCATTATTTTAAATTTAAAAAATCAGGAAATATTAACACCTCAATACGTAAATTCCATTGCAGTTACACAAAAGACTGTTGTTTTCTAATGTGCATTCAGAAATTCTTGGCATTACATGTTATCTTTTTCAGATATCAGCTACATAAGAGCTAACTGAAAAAACAGCAAAGGTAAGTCTGCAAAAATAAATACTTAAATTGTCACATTTTCCTATTTCTGTGTATAATTTTATTGTTATTGAGTTGTAGTTAATAGTTTGGCCAAAATGTCCAATTGGAGCAACAGCCTGGAATAGCTACTAGGAACAGCTACTTTTTTCATATTGCATGTGAACCTTTATTCTGTGATTTTTCTGTGACCTTCCTGACTGTTAGGAGATGAACGAAGATAAACAGTATAGAAGCTTGCCATTTCATGTTGTGTTTGTAGGAAATAATGTAGCAACAGCATAGCAAACATGATGCCTGGTAGGAGGGAAAGGTGATTTCTACTTTGGAAGGAGATTGATTTCACTCATTTGCACTCCGACTCTCACGTCGACACGCTCACAGGCACCATGACAGGAGTGTGCTCCCAGATACTGAATCATCCTCATGGCTCCTGGGCTCCTCTTAGGTGTGCAGCCATGTTTGGATATGTCTTTTGCATCCTCACGGAGCTAAGACCTATCAGTCCATGCTTTCCTTTCTCTCCCAACTTTGGTCTTCTGGGAAATGGTGTACAGAGATATCTGTTAATATCTGAATGGTCTTCTGCTACTCTCTCACATGTAATATAGTGACTACCAGCTTGCACTCTTTAGACCCACAGGAGCCCTCCTGATTACTTCAGAATTATCTGTGAAAATTTACAAGGGAAACTAGAACATAGCTGCTATGTATCTATACCTGTACATTCATATGGCAGCCTGCAGCCTAAAATTAAAAAAAAAAACAAAATCAGAGGTCCAGAAGCTGACAGAGGTTTAAAACTGCTGTCCCAAAGCAGTCAAAATGGCCTAAAAATCATACCAGTTTTTGCATGATTTTCCTCATTTCTGTTTATATAGCCTATCATCATTGGTCCAGGACGTTATAGCTGCAAGTGCCTGACTGCTCATTTAAAGGATATTACATCTGTTAAGAGTGTGGAATAGCAGGGTTTATTTGAAACTACTACACAAACTGTGATTTAAATTCTCATCTTAATCTTATTGATAATTTTATTGTGTGTTATGCAGTTAAGTCCACTACAAAAAACTGAACCTGCAATCCAAACTCTGCTTGACCCGTACACCCTCCTTGTCTTCAGATAATGCCACCGGTTACTCCTGAGCAAGCTCCTTATCTTACGAGATGGATGTAGAATAATTAATTTAGCACAGTCTGTAGAGCCCAGGTTCAGTGAGAAGTAATGATAAAAAGAAGCAGAAAAAGCATACTTTTCTATCGTGCCACTTTGATAAGTTATCCATAAAATAACAAACATGAGACCTTGTAAGGGTTGTGTGATACAAAAAGCATGCCATGCTTAAGTTTAAAATGGAAAACCTACACAGAATTGGGAGGGGGGGGGAAACAGGAAAAAAGGCAAAATAGATGTCAGTTATAGGACTGGTTTTTTGTGGTTCCTTTGCAGGACCTTTGAATACATTTAATCATATTCCCCAGAACAGACTGAGAGAAAGCTGAATGTGTATCACACTAGTCAGCTCCTTTGGCTGTGCCAACCACAGTGGTCTCCAGAAAATTATTGAGATGAGTGGATAGCCAGCTCAGGATGTTTGAAAAGCTTTTCAGTGAGACTGAAAGCCATGAATCTGTCAGTCAAAGTACGTATGCATATACATTACTGTCCCAGACTGGCTTTACTGCCTACAAGGCTGTGCAGGTACACCAGAAACATCCACCATATAGCTGCCTTATCAGCAGGACACATACACAGTTCCTTGCCTAGGATGATAAGCTCCTGGAAGAGAGATCACTTTGTTGTAAAAAAGTCAATCCCTCTGCATTTCAAAAGCAGCTAGTAAGAAGCTCACTACACTAAGTCTGCTGATGTCCTTTGGAGTGGGACTATTAATTAATGAGCATAATGTGAAGTCAGATAAGATATCATTAGAAGCAGTGGCAGTCAGGTGGTGATGATGTGGAGTAACAATTTAATTCAGTTTCATCCTTTGTCAAATCTTATACCTGTTTGAAACTTCAATAAGAAAGTTCTATGCATCTTCTATGTTTATAAATACTTTATGTGCTATTTCGCTGTGAAGTAGTATATGAAAATTCTCCTATTCATACCTCAGTGGTGTGGTGTCTGCATTATGTCTCTATATTTATTCTTCAACATAAGGAGTTTCTTCATTTCAGAAAGTTTATCATATCTTTTAGTGATCTGAAGAAAGAGTGAATATGCCAATTTTCACATACTCCTCCTTCACTTCTTGCATTCTGCCTCATTTCATATGATATAAACTTTTTTTTTCTAAATCAGGCTTTTTTCCTCCTTCTTCTGCTTCAGACTCTGTATAACACAGTGTGTTCTTTCCACTTTAATTCTTTTGGTCTGTAAGTAATTTTACATAATTGTAATAAAAAAGAAATGCCAGTTGGGGGAAAACAAATAATCTTTTTATATTCCAGAGCCTTTACTGCTACTACTGCACTGCCCCAAAAATTAACCGAGGAGAAAAAATTGCACAGATGAAATTATGTATCTGAAGGGACTAGGTAATTTTAATAATTTTAGGACATTTTATTATAAGACATTTCTTCTGGATGACTTAGGATGGATGATTAAAAATCAGCACAGAATTTTATTCTCCTAATTTTTATATTATACAGCAGGTGGTAGGGATGGAGAATAACAAGGAGAAAAACACTCAGTATGAAATGTACTGTGAAGTTTTGCATGCTTATGAAATTAATTGACATAATTTCCTGCAAGAGTATGGAAGCAAATGTAGATAATACTTTAATAATATGTCTTCAGCACTTTGATACACAGGTTAGAAAAAAATCAACATGGGTGTAGATCAGTGTCTTTATTTTTCTACCTTATGCAATATCTGTATTCATGACTTGTTTAGAAGTATCTTCAAAGTGGTTACCATTGTGCCTCAAATAGGAGACTAAGAAAAATTTAAGTAGCCAGCTATGTTTGACAAAGAGCTCGGACTTGAAAAAGAAACTGCTTATGATCAGTTCCAATCATTAACTCTCTGATATTTCTAATGTGATGTCTTCTAAGGGTGAGACCCAGAGGCACCAAAGTGGCATCTGAAGCACTGCAAACAATGTAGTCCTGCCTCAGAAGTGAAGTAGCTGCAGAAAGAAACCTTAAACAGCATCAAATAGCAATTCTACCAGCTTTCTGTGAACATGAGAGAAGTAGTTTGTCTTTGCTGCAGACATTAATAACAACACAAGAGAGCCATTATCCCCATGGTGCATTAAAAAGGCATATAAATGATGGTATAGCTAAGACTTTCTGGCTCAGTGGACTCTCAGAAACCACTGGACTGTCCTATGTTAGTTGCACACCACTACCAATTGTCAGAACTGAGATTATCGTGAGCACAAGATGGCCAGAAACACTATTTAGCAGGCCCGTATTGCACAACCTTTATATTTTTTGCACTATTTGCTTCACAGAGAACATACCTTGTTTAGACTACATCATCCTTATGCAATTTCCTCAGTTGCAATATGTTCAATTTATATAAGTAATAAGTGACGATTGCTGGACAAACATGCACTTTTGAAATAATAGTAATTTCATTTGAAAATATGCTGAACCAATTAAAATTCATTTTCCCTGTATAGCATGATTGTAATGGTGTCAGCATAGTTCGCAGTGGTAAATTAACAGCTAATTATCTTTATCCTGAAACTTTTTAGGACAGTGTTCTGGATCCATCAAAAGGGCCCTATGGTATTCCTGATGTACTACTGAAGAATGTCATTTATGCTTATTTTAAGGCTTTTTACTTCTATTTATAGATTCTTCCCATTATCTTAAGCTGGTAAAGAAATATGGAAGACTCAACTAACAAGACACAAGCCAAAACCACATGAAAATCTATGCTAATTAAAAAAAATTCTATTTCTGAAAAAGTAAGTCTCTCCTTGGAAATGCTAATTGGCAATGCAAAAAAAAGATACTTTGTTTCAAAAAAAACAGTCTGAATTGACATTGCTATGTTAATTTATCCAATTAAAAATGGTCAAATATTCATTCACAGGGCTTAGGGTTAGCAGGTAGGGGTTGTATTTCACAGTCAGTCAGAAACTTGACAGTCTGGGTTCAAGGTTATTTTATACAGCTTTTGTACATAAATGTCTTATCACCTAAAACCAAACTTACTTTTGAGGCTGTTTTCCTTGGCTAAACTGAGACAAAAAAAAAAGTCTTCATTAGTCTGCTAGTAACATAATTGCACTAATTTACCACAAAAACAAGGCTAATATAAAAGCAAACAAAATGGTACTGCTGCACAGTGACTCACGTTCTTATTTCTAGTATATTGACAAATGTTTAGTTTTGAGAAAATACCATTTCTTACTGCTGCCAGAGGAAACTATATGAACAGTGAACCCCTTGCTGTCTTCTTTATTCTCTCCTAAAGCTTTTGTTCTTTGTACATCTTAATTCATATTTTTTAAAAATGAAAACAAAACCCACACAGATGAATAAGGTAAACTCTCAATAGACACCTTTAATCAATAAATACAATATAGAAGACTTCCTAACATAAATGCTCGGATGTTGGATTTTGAAGTCTTCTGAAGCAAAATAAATTGGGAGTCAGTAGGAAATTTGCAGGTGAACAGGGGCTTCTAACTCTTCTATTTTATATCGTCTGGTTAATGACAGTTTCTGAATCAATTCTTGCTTCTGAAAATGTAGTCACTGCAGTTCAGAAGAGATGCATCAATGAAAGACTATAAGCTGCTTATGGCAATTTCTGTCCCGTCTGTAACTGATGTTTACCAGTAAACAAAAATTCCCCCTCCACTGGGGATGGAAAGCAAAGTCTGAGTACTTAGATATTTCTAGTTTGGATCCTATTACATTTTCAACATCTGAAATGCAATGTTTGCATTCTTTTAGCTGCTCTCAGTCATTTAATAAGTGTAGAAAGACAATACCAACTCGCTTACATAACAGCACCTAACAATTTCAACAGCTGACTGAATTAGTCACAAAAATCCCTTTAAAAGTAGAAAAAAAGTTTAAATAGAGCTTAGAAATGCATGTCAATAATGAATTAGCTGGGATTTACTAATCTGACCAGCAAGCACATAAACTGAACATTCATTTGGTTTAATTTCCAAAATACTTTGAGGCATTTACAATTTTGTTTGTTTTAGCTGGATTTCCTACTACTAATCCAGAACAGGAAAATCCAAGCCATTTCAGGCAGTTTCTTCCAAATGTGTTCGTTCTTTTCTGGCAAGTTAAACTTGTGCTGGATTACTGGAGCAGTTGATGCCCCTCTACCCCTGAATATCTGCAGCTCAGCTGCTGCCCATGCAGTAGTCCCAGCCTGGCCATGCCATGCCCGGACCTTGTGAGCACGTTCCCTGTGTAAAGGTGTCGTGGTGGACCAGTCCTCTTGTGCAGGTGCTTACGGCTGCAGTAAGCCCACACCTTGCAGCTGAAGTGTCTAAAAGCATCTGCTAGACTCACTGCATCTGTGATGCACGACAGCTCTGGGCCAGTGTAATAAAAATCCAATCTTTCCCTTGAAAGCTGAATTTACTGTGCATTTCCAAAGTAACTGCATAAAAATGTGCAAACCAGTCTGTCCAAGAGATAAATGTGGAATGTGACCTTTGCGCACTCCAGTTTGAGAACCAGCTGGGTAAACACCTAGAAACAAATACCATTAATCTCCTGGGACTTCACATGAGAACTCAGACACCTACAACTAGGAATTATTTTTCAAGACCTGAGGGGTTTTGAGCCACTTCAAAGAAATACTGAGACAGAGATGTTCAAGATGCTGAGCATCTTTTATAAACAGGCTTAAATATTACATGTAAATATTACTAAGGAAATTTAAACATCTGTGTATGTGTCAACTACACAAAAACACATAAAAGTCTTCTGTACTTTGTTTAGATGTTTAACTCAAAACTGATTTTTCAGGAACTACTTCACATCAAAAAATAGAGTGAATGAAGTCTGGATATCATTAAAACTGAAAATCTTTTTGAATGCCAGCTCTATATAATATGTCTAATAAATCATCAAGTATACATTTTATTTATAATTAGCCCTCTCCCATATATTGGTGTACTTAAGTATGCAAGAATGAAACATATCCAACCATGAAAGATGATGACAAAATATTTTACAGCTTTCTCTTTTGAACTCTGTATGGCTTTAAGAATACCTCCATGAGAGCAGAGACAGGATATGCAAAAGTTAAATACAAGTTCTATATATCAAGTATAATCCTCTGTTCCCAATACTTACACTGTCAAAGACTAATGTTATAAAGACCTATTGAAATATGCAATGAGTGGGTTAAAATGTTTCATTCTGAAGAACATTTTTCTCCCTACTTGTTAATGAAAGAACATCTGTTCTTAAAAAAGTGGGTATAATTATGATAGATACCACTAAATGTATTTTAAAAATATTTCTTGCACCCTGGGCTATTTCTGATGAGTTCCACTTACACACAAGTGAGTTTGTCTATAGAAAAGACTAAACATTGCTTAGATAATGAGACATTTGCAACTAGTTCATATACAGGTATATGATTGTATGCATATGTTATTTATAAATGCAATTAACCAGATGTGTCAGTTATCAAAGAAAGTGTTCTGGTTATATCAACTCCTTTTCCTCTTCCCTTTTTTCTGTCTTTGCCTTTATGGACTGAAAGCTATATAATGTTCCCTCTGCATCCCTCCTCCCCAGACCCTAAACGTGCTGGATGACCTGCCACAGATCAAGGACAATATGTAGCACTTCAGCTGAAAAATGGAAGCAATGTGGCACTATTTACACACAGTAAAATTTAAGTGTGAACCGAATGCTATTTAAAATTTTATTCAGTGCAGAGGTAAGGACCTTACCAATTTCAAACCAAATAATTTAAATCACATAGCAAAGTTCCTTTTCACATTAGAAAACAACCTACCAGGAAGCAAACGGTCCCAATAAAATTTAAAGCTCTATGTCATCAAGAAAGAAAAAGGCAAAATCCTTCGCTATTCTTATGACTCAAAGGAAACTACTTTGAAGAAAAAGAATACATGATAATGGTAGATGGTTTAATTATTTGCTTAAATTTTGGTCGTTTCACTGAGGAGATTTAGTAAATGTCCCATTTAACATATCTAAAATAATAAACCATGCAACATCTTTAAGGTTCACATCAGGGAAAAACCACAAACGTACAAGTGTCTCTCCATGCTACAATTACAAGGTATGTCTTCCAGCTGCATGCACACAATACATTTCTTTGCTCAACTTTGATTATGATGAAACAGTTCAGAATGACCAGACCAGTTTGTTCAAAAGAAACACAAGATTGTCAGGAGCTGGAATCAAACCTGGAGAAAATGCTTATTGTGAGAAAAACTGGCAGCTAGATTACAAAGCAAATTATAGACCTGAGTGAGGACAGTCACCCAAAGGGTTTTTAAGGGATTGCCACAATTGGAGAGGTACTGCATTATCAGATTGAGTGCAGAGTCTTTACATTGATAACTTCACTCCCAGTAAGCAAATTGAACAAATGCGGGGAAACACTGCCTTTCATAAGCTAAGTTTTCTATAATTGCCAGTCATCCTTTATCTCTTAATCAGAATTCAAACAGATGACCATACTTTTGCATATGTGCATCATTAAATCATATAAATGAAACCCCCAAAATAGGCATCTGTGGATTAACACACATTAACTGAATTTCATATTTTATCCCAAATTATGACAATCAGTCAAAATAAAAGGTTGTGTATAATGCTTAATTCAGAAAAACACAAATTCATTGTATCAAGGAAATGCTGAGCACAGGCCAATTTTGTACGTATTCATCTTAGGTAAAACACAGTTTCTAATTTTTTTTTTTTCCCTCAGGAGGTGAAAAATGTATTTTCATATACAATAAAGGAATTTTATTTTCCACACATTGCAAGAATTATGTTGTCATACCACACATTTTTAACATTTTCTTTCCTTTCCATATTTGTATTTTCACTATGCTCTGAATCTTACATTGAAATACAATTTCAAAAGTGGTTCTGTGTTTTCTTTCACTAACACAATTATAATTTGCTTTTCACAACACATAGTGTTGGGATACTTCTAAAATTTATGTAGAAATCTATTACATTCACATATTTAAAACTAATATCACATCTAAGGTTGTAGATTTATATTAATGGTGCCAGAATTTATGATCCATAAGTATTAGAAATAATTAAGAAAATTAGTCAGTGTTTGAAAGCTCTGCTTGCCTGAGTTGTTACGAGTTTTTACATATATTTCTGAGCTATTCTCTCTTGTTCCTTTGGAAAAAACTCTCACGTAACCTTCTGGCACTTTAGAAACAGATGGACTTGCATTACTGTCTAGTTTTGTCCTTCTGTGTCATTTTTTTTATCCTTTGATGGGAACTGGAATGGACTATCTAAATATTTATGACTATGTGATCAGGCCTCCTGCTAGCACTCCATTTACCCTTTAGCACTTAATCAGGATGGACATATTTAAAACATCAAGTCTGAATCTTGGCCTTCCTGTAGTCAAAAGATATTTTTCCATAGATTTAAACAAGTTCATGACTTCATCCTCTGAGGCTAGCTTCTTCGGAAAATGTTCTTGTGTTATTTGCTAGCAGTTAGTTTTTACCAAGCACTTAAGATACAACAGGGTTAGCAAGGACAGTGTAAACAAGTCTCAAAAGTAGTGCTAGGATGACTTTTGTATTCATTTGCAGATACTCCTTTATACCTCTTTACAACTTTCTAAGTTGGAATTATTTTTTATTTTTCTCAGACTGTATAAGTATCATTCACAATAAATTGAAAATAATCACTTCCATGTTACTCTACTACACTAATTCTACCACTTAAATTTTCCTTAAATTTTCATACTAGGAATGACTCTACCTTACCTCTTTAATTTTATTCCTATAATCCCATCTGCATACAGTCATGGGCTTTTACGTAAATTAGGAAGACATGAGCAAGTGAGAAATTTTATTTTTTATAAATTCATTACAAAGTACAGCTCTTATGAATATTGACAAATGTTTTTTGTTTTTATTAGCATTTTGAAATTGTAACCATGAAATACAGTACATACTGATGGATATAAGAAAAAAGTTGGAACTTTATTTATAAAAATTGTTGAATTTCAGTTTAGTTTAAATTTTATTTCAGATCTTCGGTCTAGACCAGAAAGAGGTTTTTGAATCCTGGACTAGATTTTAAGCTAGAGATGCTCAGTTTACTGTTTCTTTTCTGGGTGTATCAATAGGCTCTGATGGGTACAAGACATTAAATAATTTAACAAATTTATCATTAACAAAGACAACAAATTCATAGCCCATTTTGAATTACTTCTGTATAAATTGGGCAAGGTTTTATTCTCTTTTATTTTTCTCTATATGGAATTGTATTTATAATATCTATCACCACCTCTGCTTTGAAATGTTGGTGTCTTCTTTTAAGCTCTTAATAAAAAATTCAGGTCTACTCTCTGATGTCTACATCAGCATAGTTCTGGATTTTAGAAAACTGATACCAAGGAGCAAAAGTAGTGGCAGAAAAATCACAATGAGATTGACATAGGTGACATATAATGCGTAAAAAATGTAGGTTCCACAACAGAAAACCATAATTTGTATTTCCTTTGTAAATGGAAGCAACACATTTATATTAATGCTCTGTGTCAGCATACAAAGTCTGGAGATTGGGTATGTTAGAGAGAAGGGTCCAGAAAAGTAAGAAAAAAAAAAATTGTGCCAGTAATTAGCCTGCCCAGTATAGAACTTCAACAATATAGAACATTCTCCATGCAGCAAATCTGCCTTTGCCTCTTGTAGTTCATGGCAAGACCTCAGCCGGTGGCATGGAGAAGGGATTTATGAGTTCAAGAAAAACTTGTAGACCCAGTAGCCAGTTAACAAAGACCAAAATCTACTTTACGTGAGGGATAGGCTCCATCTTCTGCATTATTTTAAGTATAGATTTCTGTCTGCTAGTAACTGAAGAGACCAACAACTAATTAATGAAAAGAGCTGAAAGACTAATGGCCTCTGCAGACCTTGATATTATTTGTTTGGTGACCAAGAACAGATGCATTTTTGCTCAAATGAAAAAGCTCATATTATTCACCATGAAACTAGCATCCTTTCTGAACAGAGGACCAAGAGGAATATATTTATATATTTGTGCTAAATTTTTCAAGGGTAAAAGTATCTTGAAGCCTCATTAAAATAAAGCTCTTAAAATAAGAAACTTTGTCAGATTTACTATGAAATAAAATTTTAATATTATTTACACTAGCACAACTTTTATTTACAATATTTATTATATTTTATGTTCAAAATTTTCCTGGCAACTCATAACATCTTCTCCCTAGTGTTTTTCATAAATAACTCGGTATAGTACTTTCTTTAAAATTCTGAAAAGACAGCTATTAACTCAGTGTTTCAATGAAGAGGTAAACTGAGGTGAAGACTGAATGGGAGTAAAAGAGTTATACATAATGTTATTTCTCTGTATATAATATTTTCATCATAAGTCAGTGAATTCACAGGACTCACCAATGAGCAATGTATGATTACCGTTCCTGGCCTCTAATTTTGGTCACTCTTTGCTTTTAAACTACTACACATAGGACAAACACACCTGGAAGCTTAGAGATGCTCTCGGGTCCTCAGGACAGGTACTCACACAAAGTTCTTAATTGAGTGTTGAGAGACAGGTGAAAATATATCTCTGCTTATGTATTGTTCATGACTGAATTACACACGAGCATAGAAAAGTATATTTAAAGCACCTGTGTAACCAGCACCTGAATAAGCCATGTCATACATGCTGAATTTATGGGTGAAGAAAACCAAAAAGGATCTGTCCTCTTTCATATTCTTTTTAAGGCCTAAACAAAAAACAGCTCATTGAATTCACAATGATTCTTCCTGAAAGAAAGCAGTAAAACTGCTTCTGAGAATAACCTCGAAAAAGTAATCTTCTATCTGACTACTAATATATGTTCTAAAAAGATACATCACCACTTCAGAATTTACCATCCCCTGTATTTCCCTTAATGCATGGTCTTCTCCATATTAATCCAATTGTAGCCAAGAAATATAAGACAGTTTTTAAAGGATTAACAAATTTATAGTATCTACAAGAGAGAAGCAATCTACTGTTATATAAGTTATTTATTATTATGTTATTTATTAACCTATTATGTTAAATTTCCCTCCTGTTTTCTTCTCCATCCTTCTTTATCTTTAGCTTGAATTAATTACTCCCAGTGACTTAAAACTATTCAGTTCTGGGGGCTAGAATAATGATAGAATTTGAATTAAAACAAAAGATAACTCTATGTTAGGAGACATAATTATTTATTAATCAAATTGTCCCCTCAAAAAATATGAAAAATAGTAGCAAAATAGTGAAGAACCAGACTCTACAATGAGAGACCACATTGAAAAATGGCTAACATTATTTTCTTGATGCCTTTTTCCAGCTATAGCATATGGTAATAGTGACTGACATTAACATAAGAGTGAAGGTTGTGTGGTGCAACCAGAAAACTTCATCCATTACTATAGAGGTCATCACTCCAGGAACTTGGAACTATGTAGCAACATATGCAGAATCTAGTCAACCTAGCTGGGTCTAGTCAAGCAAAGGAAAATATAGAAATTATTCACATTTTAATTAAAAATATTAAAGACCACCTTTAAATGGAAAAAGCAATTTTTCGGTTGCATAGGATGGTGGAGGCGGTGTACAGTCCTGGCTCGGTCTTTAGTATGCTCTGTGACTTTGTAAAAAGTTTCTTCATCTCGCCTAATGTCAGACATCTATAACACAGACACATCTGAGCTAGTTATCTGGATGTCTTTTACAGTTGTCTGACAGAAACAGGCATTTATTTAATCTATTTTAAACACCTATTTTCGGGTAAAATTAATTGTGCTCTAGAAATGCTCTTTTTCTCTCCGTTGACTGTATCAGATATATATGTGTCAATATAGTTATTAAAGCATGAACTGATAAATGTCACCCCTTGCCACCCCTATTTCCTCTCAACCTTTTTTCACAGTTACCCATCTAAGCTCTAAGATTTCTGTGGTCACTTCTAAGTTTGCTTGGGGATTAATGTAATGGGGTCTTGAATCAATCAAGGGACTATTACAACAGCATCTTTAAACAATCAAGGCATTCTCCCACTTTTGAAATACCAGCATTATTAATGTGCTTGGAAATGCTTTCCCTGCCTCAGAGTTAGTATAATTTTATATGCTTTAACCCATAAACCAGTAAGCAGCTTGCACCTTGGACCATTGTGTGAAGGAGGACACCCACTTGATATCATACGTTGTTTGCCCACACAAACTGCTTGCAGCTTTCTTAGTCATATCACTAGTACTATCCAGCACTAACCTGAACATTTGTACAACTGTTGCAAAAGTATTTGGATTCCTGAGATCCCTCTGTGAGAGACTGAAAGAGTTGATGTCTCAAACATTGTGGTGGGGCAAGTTCTACTTAAGGACGAACTCTGCATAACAACGCACTCTGCCTAGTAAGGAACCCCAGGTGAAAAGAAGCCAACCAGCACCCATCAGGAACAGGTGCTGGAGGGTGCACAGCTCCCTGTTCTGATGATAATGCTGTTCTGATGTGCTGAGCAGGGCAGCTCACCATGCACAGCCAAAGATCACATCTGCAGGGAAGGGGAAGTTACTCCCCAAACAACCCCCCAGCCCACCAACCCATTTCCCAAAGGTTCTGAAAACACAAACCACATGTGACACCTAATTAACGTAATAAATTCTAGTGCCCACATGAAGGAGGGGCAAGGATGATAAAAGGACACAAACTGAAGCCCCACACATGCACAGCCTCTGGAACTGGACCCTTAGACAAATGCTGGACCCAGGACTGGTGAAATCTTTCTCTTTTCCTTTTTCTCTCTGTGTCTTGTTCTTTCTTTCTCTCTCCTTTTCCATAATCCCTACACCTCATCCCTTTAGACATAAACCGTTGACCAAGTCTGAGACTAGGAGTGGATCCAGCCACCCCTGGGCTCCTTTCTGAGGAGGAGTCTAGAAAGCAAGGGGGTCCGCTCTGAACCTCGTGACTCAGCGGGAGGGTTCTCTTTATTCCCTGAATTGATGTATATGGTTACCACGGGTTATGTGGTTTACTGTGATTCTTTAAGACATAAAACCGTTGATCAAGTCTGGGACTAAGAGTGGATCCAGCTGCCCCTGGGTTCCTCTCTGAGGAGTCTAGAAAGCAAGGGGGTCTGCTCTGAACGTCCTGACCCAACAGGAGGGATCTCCTTCTTTCCTGAATTGATATGTATGTTTACCACGGGTTACACGGTTTACAGAAGTAGTCTCATGCCAATTCCTGTTGTGAGAAACGCTGCCACCTGCTATCATGCTTCCCCAGTTTAGTTTGTTTCTGTCATTAATAAAATCTTTAACTGATCATTTGGTGTTGTTTCACCTTAATTTAGCCCAAGGGAACTTTGAATTAAACACCACTCCCTGCTCTGTCCAGTCTGGGTCATGACACCCTCTTTTCTGAAAATCTACCAACTTTCTTTTTTTTCATCAGAGGATCAGACTCTGTTATTTTCACATGACATAACCTCATTTCTTTATTAGGAAAATATAACCAGGAAAACTCTGGCCTTACTCTTGTTCTGTAAAATTCCCTAAGCAACAGCTTCATACTCAGCTCAGGCATGTGGCTTTGTATTGTGAGATGCCATTCAGAAGGGGAAGGTAATGTCACTATGAAAACAATTTGGAAAAGCAAACAAATAAAGAAACACTTCTGATTTTCAAATTTAGTTTCAATGTTTGCTTTTATTACCTACATTCTTCTCTCACAAGGTCTGATTCAATAAAAATTATTTTGACTTCAGTGCAACTTCCCTTTTCACCCAAAGAAAGAAAACAACTTCTGAGGCTTGCTTAGGCTGCAGTGACATGAAAACAAGATGCTGTTTTTATTAGATTCAGGAAAAAATCAAGAAAGTAAAATGATTTCCATTTCTACCAAGGGAGTATTTACAATAATGCTATTTTGCAGCTCTGTAAGAACATTGGGTTCTTGGAATGTAAATCACCTTGAGAGTTAGCTTTTGGTCTTACGATACATTTTAGCATTTTCTCACTAACATGATTGCATTGGGACCTTTGTTACTAATTGAGAAATGGGACTAAAATAAAGTTGTTCAGGTCTGGAGTTGTGCAACTGTCCGGCCATTTGCATTGTACAATATATTGGAAAGACCATCTTGCCTTCCAGCTGAATAGCCCATCCTCAGAGCTCAGTCATACTTACAGTCTTCATGTTTTGAAGAATTTTTTATTGGACTTGCACAATACCAAAGGTAGTACTTGTGCTGTCTTTGTAGGTTTTTTCCCACTTCCTTCCCCTCCTTGTTCATGAAAAGACTTAACACCTATGTCCTTGAAATGACTATACATTGGAAATAAATACAGCCTCAATTCCGTCCTCAGATGAGCATGCAGTTTCTGCTTATAGGATTAATAAATGTGACTCACATCCTCTTTGTACCTCAGTAGCTGTGCAGAGAATGCTCAGGAAAAGCAGATGCTATCCTCTTTGCAGAAGTTGTTCTGCCAGGCACAGTGACATTTACTTGTCAAGATGAAAATAATGAAAACTTAATCCTGTTGCCATTAGTGGCAAAAGGAAAAACCTCTTAAACAGATGCATCCTTCTACAGTTTAAAAAAATTGCACTTCCATTTTGACAGAAGGGAAGCCCACAGGTGCTTGAAAATATTAGACAGTGTCAGCCCAGGTTAGGATGAGGTGTGGTTTTCTTCAAATATGTTTCTTCACCCTTACTGTGGGCATTCCATGCCAGGAACTAAAAAAAGGTCTTAATCCACCTTGTTTAAATGCTAACACATGAACGAACAGATAAACACCGATGATTGGATGGAAAAGAGGAGGTATCTGCAGCCTAAGTACTGAATAGCCTTTTACAGACGTTAGGGATAAAGAGATTTGAAGAGACCTTGAATAAGAGAAAGAGGTAACTCTTCAGACATTTAGGGAGGAATTTTTCAAGCATGACAGACAAGCTAAAAAGAAAAATAAAGATGGCTGTTTAAAAAATTAAAAAATAGATGATGGAGTGTGGCATTATTATCATATGATCGATTGTGATTGTTTTTTGTGATATAATTACAGAATGAAATATGATTGGTAGAGAAAGAAAAGCCCATAAGGAGCTTTGAAACCTGGTGGATGGTATTTGGTAAGATAGATAAAAGGATTAAATAGAACAATGCAAAATAAGAAAGGTATGGAAAGAGACTCAGGTGTAAGAAGCCTTAGTGCTGGTGACACAGGAGAAAGTGGCTATGCTAGACTTACCTGCAGGGCATTGAGAGACACCAGACACCTATTGTCAAGCACTGAATTTTATCTTTGGTGAATACACAGTTCAGTCAACTTCCAAAGAGTTCAAAAATCACCACTCTGATTTTGCAGAGAACGCTAAGTTGTATGCCAAAAGAACAGCTCTGCCCCATTGAAAAGTGTCCACAGAAACTAGGATGAGACCATTGCCCCTCTAATAAGACATAAAAGTCTTCCTTTAATATTTATACGTTACAGCTTCTAAATTTCTACAGACAGGTCTACAGTTTTTCGTGTGTAGAATCTCTAGAAGAAGGAACCATAAATGTAAACAGAATACAAATTAACCCTCACACTAACAGGTAATTCCTTATTTAATTGATAAAAAAACAACAAAAGTGTACTTTAAATCACCTTATATTTCAAGACCTGCTGTTGAGCCTTAAAGTATTAGAGTTGCACTTCTATTGTGACTCATTTCAAAATGCATTCAAAAGCTAAATGAATTAGAATTTACAAAATGCATTAAAATTTACATCAGACATTGATAAATTCTCTTGCAGTAAAATGTTAAATCAAAATGTTCAAGTGAAAACAGAAAATTCAGACTGAGTCATAATAATAACTGTAACAGCACTTTCTACTAAGGATGAGTAATCTGAGATACAAATAAGTTAAATGTGCTGTTGCACAACAACTCTGTTCCAGAACAGGGGATAGCAAGCAAGACAAAAGCAAAGTGTTAGCAAACAGCTCTGAATTTCTGTCTTGATTTCCTTCCTGCAGCAGTTCTAGGCCTGTCTATGAATGGCAAGGCTTACATATTTTGATTACTCCTGACACTTTGTAAAGTGTCAGAGAGTACAAATGGGAGTACAAATATGATGCATTTAACTGGCTTACAACAGAGAAGCACAAAGTATTAAAAGGGTTTCTGTTTTTTTTCTGTTCAAAATTTAAAATTTGCATTTTAGATTATTAGAATATGTAGAGAATTTTTTACAGCCATAAGCAAATAATTTATTAGAAAATTAATTCTAATTTTAATTATGACAAGAAATACCTTGTATAAGAAAACAGAAGAAAAAGAAATATTACATTCAAAGAGTGTTTGATCTCTTTCTTACACATTTTTTGAGGACTCTCCTTGAGAGTTAACAGATGGAGCTATTTAGAGTGTGACTTGACACTTGGGTCTTCCTTTTGCGCAATTATGGATACTTTTATAAGAAATTCTGAAGCAGGTTACTCTTTTTGTCAAATATACATGTAATATGCATGCTACTGCAGGACAACCCTAGCTAGGAGGATTGAATGAGGTTTGACAAACTTACAAGCCATGCTATCCATAAGGTCTTCCAAAGCAGTCATATAACAACCAATAAGTGAATGGTATTTGACAGCAGGGAATTATCGTTGTAGGAACTATTAAAGATATCTAAAATTGCACAATAGCCTCAGTAAGATTAAGGATTTAATTTGTTTATTTCTAAGGAAGATACACTTGAGGTGGAAACAGAAGACAGTTGTAGTGCAGTGAGGAAAGTGTGCATACAATACTGTAGTGCAAGTGGAAATTGCACCTAAGCATAGGTTGTACAGGCCTTTTTTGTGACTATATGGAAAATAGACCAACTCTTATCTTATAGTTATTTTAACAAAATGTCATACAGATAAAGCATAAAGGAAAATGTATCAAGATTTATTTAATAACATTTCCAGCCACCAATATGTCTCACAAAGCATACTTTGCAGTGTTGCTAAGGAAATTTCAGAGTAAATGTCTGCACACAATAGCCTGCAAATGGTGATAACAAAAGAGTCAATCTTCTCTGAAGGCAGGGGGTAGTGCACCAACATCTGCTCTTACATCTCTTTTCACTGTTAACATGCAAAATGCAAAGAAACCAGAAGGCTGAAAAAAAATCTGGTGTGTTTAGTACAAATGACAAATACTATAGCGAAACAATAGCTCCTAATTTATTGTCATGTTGGGATCTGTTCCCTTTGTGTTTATAAATGAATATAGTTTATAAGTGAAAACAGATTGCAGGGGTGTTTTCAGAAAAACTGGGCAGATGCTGAACACTCACATGTAATAGGAAGAAATTCCTTTCCTAAGAAATAGGTTGTCTTAAATCAATGACTCAATGTATTTATTTTCTGGTTAAGTAAGAACAGAATGGCAGTTTCCTAACTTTGGCTGCTTGTTACTTTTTTTAACTTCATCAACATTTTCCTCCAAACTAGGGTGATTTTTTTTTCAGATATATTTCCATAAATGTTACATAAACCCCACAGTTTTAATACACAATTTTAAAAAAAGAAACAGGAACACGAATAAGGAAAACATTTTTCTTTAGTAATAGCAAGAGGGCATGAGAAAGAGGAATGTTTTGCTTAAAAATTAAGGGCCAAATTAGTTATGGCTCTCTATTAGAAAGCTTACTTCCTGTGCAAAGAAAAGTTATGAGAAGGTCCACCTGAATTTTTAGTCTTACACCATGCTTTGATGTAGTATTTGTTGTTAACTTTTTAAATCAAGTATCACAGCATAATATCTAGGGAAAAGAAAAGAAAAAAAGGAAAGGAAAGGAAAGGAAAGGAAAGGAAAGGAAAGGAAAGGAAAGGAAAGGAAAGGAAAGGAAAGGAAAGGAAAGGAAAGGAAAGGAAAGGAAAGGAAAGGAAAGGAAAGGAAAGGAAAGGAAAGGAAAGGAAAGGAAAGGAAAGGAAAGGAAAGGAAAGGAAAGGAAAAAGGGTTACTTGCTACATATAGAAAGACAGGTTAAATAAATATTACTATATTTTCCAAGGTAACTAGTAATTTTGTTTTTTCTAACCAATGCATAAGTTCCATGATTTAATGAATATGTAGTTACTATACACTGCAAGCTTGGTTTTCTCTAAATAAACTATCTTATTTCTTCAATAAGGAGGTAGAAACCTGAAAAGGAATGAAACAGCCACAACAGTTTTACATGAGCTATTATTAACAGTTCTATAAATTTTGTCATGAAGTGATGCTACTGCACAAAAGATAAATACTACAAGAAATCTTATTCTCATTTAAGAGAGTTTATAGCTAACTTCCACAGGAAAAAACAGCACTTAAAACTCAAGAGTGTGTGATGGATCAGGAACAGCAATGTGTTGAGGGTTTTTTTGTCTGTATTTCTTCTCCATAGGTATTTTTAGCAGCAAGGCTTTAGAAGGGTGAAACTATCAAAATAAATCTCAGCCTGAGCAGAATGAACTTCAGGGAAAGTATTTCTCCTCAGTCAATCTTACACCTCCAGAGTGAATACTAAATATTTTAAGTGGAAATTAATGAATTTTGCCACATTTCCAAACCTTTCTTTTCCTTGGAGTCAGCACAGCAGTTCAGTGTACCGTACTTTCTGCTTCACTGACCCTCTGTGCCCTGTGTTTCAGGTCCTGCTTCAGGCATGGTTTAAATTTTTGATGAGGAGGAGTTAGTGTCTGGATCTCAACAGCACTGAATTCAGGGTTAAGGCAGTAAGTAATAAAGGGTGTCTAAATGCAAGTGCCTGTATTACACTCTGAAATTAGTCATCCTTGTATTGCTGAAGATACTTGGATGACTGAGAAACATTAAGGATTTAAGGAATCAGTATCATGAGTGGAAAGAAAATTCTTTGTATTTTTATGTAGCCCTAGATGTTCATTGTAGGACTTGCTTATAGTATATATTAGGTGAGAATGATGTTATTTTAAAAATCTGGATATTATTTTAGCTTAATCACAGAGAATTGGATGAGGTAAAGAAGCATTAATGAAGAGTGAAAAGTAAATGTTATTGCACATCAGATACGAGTCTGTCGGTGAAGAAGAGGAAATCATGTCATCTGACAATTAGAAGAGAAATGGTTCCATACCATGAAGGAGTTTGGAGAAGAAGTTACTTTAAGGGCTCAAGAGAAAAAGATGGAGAAAAGATCACTGAACAGAAAGAAAGTAGGTAGAAGAGGACTGTCAACAACAGCAAGTCAGAAAGACATGGTGGATTTACAGACAGAAATATACCTCTGCTGGGGCTGCTGTATCTTTGGGACAGGAGTTAGAAAGGAACTGTTCCATCTGCCATGGGCAGGATCTGGAAGAGGTTTGGTATTATCTTTTCATAGAGTAATGGTGCAAGCAAAGAAAAGAGCTACAGGAAGTGGACAGTTAATGCAGAGACTTTGTTCTGATCCCAATTCATCAAGGAGTTGTGCTGCAAAGGTGCTTTAGGTTGCTTTGCAACTCATTTCTACTTGGCTTGCATATCTTTCAATTATGTGGACGGACCATCTTTCCCATACTGGTTTGTTATGACAATTTGGAGAAGCCTGGAAAACTACTGGATGTTTGTATTTGCTAATCTAGCATTTAATGATGGTGTTAGTATGCATATTAATGCATACAGGGACCATGTAAAACACAGAAAAAACACTCAATTTAAAAACATGAAATAAATACATTTTTTCTTAAATTCTACATGCAACTGTAATGAAGAGAGCTTAATTAAGCTATGCCTTGTCTCCATAAAAGAATGAAGTGCAGGTCAAGACATTTATCACAGAAAGTACAATTCAAACTGCTACAAAAATTATAGAGGAATAGGAATATTTTGCTGAATTTACCTTCATGTTACCCAAAAGATGTATCTGTGTCTTCACTGGTTGATAATCAAGCTTTTCTACAGCAAAGGGCACTAAATAATACATTAGAATATGCATTAAAAAATCCTAAATTTGCCTTTGTAGGTAGAGTTGAATGGTGTTGCTAATTTGGGGGTAGGGCAAAGTGTTTATATTGAGAATGAACCTATGCACAACAATATGTATGTAGTGACTCTATACAAAAAATAATCCAAGTCGAACTCTTCTCAACCTTTCCTAAGTGTTAGGACTAAATTATCTGTTTGAATGCTTCCATCTCAATAGAGTGTGGAAGTATTTTCTTTATTGTATTTTTCTCACCAAGGGCATTCTATAAAAAAATTTAATTGTCACATCAAAGATGCTGGCTTCACATAAGCTTCATGACTGTCAACTATTTCCATCCCATCATTTCTGGCTGGAAAAGGAAAGGAGAGGAGAGGAGAGGAGAGGAGAGGAGAGGAGAGGAGAGGAG